>NC_049204.1:56273917-57473917 GCF_013347855.1 Anguilla anguilla | reverse complement strand
AAACCAAAACAGTGCAAAATAAGTCAATAAAAAATGTTTCAAGCGATATTATGTTTGTACTTTCAAAGTAATTCACCAGAAAATGTGCTGCTGTTTCATTAAAAAATAAAATAAAATAAAATAAAAGGTTTGGCATACTACTAGGAGATTTAATTTAAAAGGTTTATGCAATGAGAAAATAAAAGCGCAAATTCAGAAATACTGTCATAATGCTTAAATACATATACTCATAAACAAGGATTTTTTGTGAAATATTTTAATTGTACCAGCTACTCTGTGCCATATTTAGACATAATCAAGGCAAAAAAACGTTTCAGCCCAATATGGTCTGGGTGCATTAATGTTCCTTTTTTATCCAATCCTATCTGTAGCCCACAATAAAAAACTACCTAAATATGTATCCACATCAAATGCCACCAGGGGCAAAGAAAGCGCAGAAGCGTAAAATCTCTAACGAATCACAATTTACCAACTAATGAAACCACTCAAGATTAACCCACTCCTCAGAGGCCAGTGTCTTCAAAGCTACACTCTCTTGCTAGAAATGTATGTGATCATTGGAGCTGTTTTGGCAAAGTTAAATCCCTGAGAGAGTCAAACCCTGAAGGGTTACCTTTGTTTATCTCTTCCTACATGTTTTTGGTGGGTGGATATATATGTGCATGTGTGTGTGTGTGTGTGTGTGTGTGTGTGTGTATATATATATATATATATATATATATATACATACATACATGAACCATGAGCCAAGATCATAACATCATAACGCATTTTATATGGGAAAATCCAGTAGAAAAAAAATGCAATATTCATATTCCTAATGCATTCCTCAGTCAACTCAATTTTCCAACAGTGATGCAGTACATTTTAAATAATGTCAACTTACCATCTGAACACTGTAAATGAGCCATAGTGAACATCAGCCAGCAGAAGGTTTGTAGTTTCCACACTGAGCTTGCCATTGTGCTTTGCTTGGTTGGCCTCACTTGCTTGGTGATGTTGGCTGTAGTTAAAAAACTCCAGACTTGCAGATCTCAATGATCTTCATCATTGATCTTCTTACCTGAAAGCAAAATGAAGGGAGCCAATCATGTGCAATGTGCTAAAAATACACGGTATACTTTCTTTAATCCGTTCCTCATTTTTTAATTCATGAGTTCTGCATCTATGTGCTTCTTCCCTTATGTTTTTGCCACTGTTGTCACTTATTTTCATCCAGTATTGAGTTAAAAACAAGATGTCCTGGCAAACAAACAGAAAAATGCCACAAATCCGAAAAAAAGCAAAAAGGTTAATAACGCAGAAGAGGGAAGACAGCTCAATGGCAGCAAATGCTGCCCGTTTCATGAAGCAGAGCAGTTTGGTTCACTCCTCCTACTTCCAAAAGGCTGACCTCCAACGCTGCATAACTGAGCTGCCACTGTTTACAAAAGCATCTTAAAATAAACACGCAGCAGCTAAATAAGCTGTTTTGAGTGATCACACACCCGTGTCACCTGTACCACCCACAATCCCACACCTCCACCCACACGCTCCATTCATACCTGCCTCACTTGTTGTGCCGTTTCTATTTTTTTTTCCCCACTTCTAATTGCTGCAGGGTCGATAAGACGAAGCACAAATGACTGGTAGACTACTGCTGAAATCTGATACCTACCAGAAAGCTCAGGTATGTATGTTCTCAATCTTTACCGCCTTGCTTTGTCTCAATGTTTACACTGACTGGCTCCCCCCCCCCCCCCCCCGCCCCAAAACCCCTCCCCCCGCCACCTCTTTCCTCCCGTGAACCATTATCACGTCCACACAGGAAAACACAGTCACTCTGGCAACCAGTCACACAGGACACCATTAAAGACATTTTGTGTTTTTCTATGTCTTGTCCTTAACTCAGGGGGAGAAAAACAACTCGGACTGATTTGTCTGTGTTAAAGGTTTCTGTCAGAGATGCAAATGTAAAAATGTTCTGCTGTAAATATGGTGTTCAGGCTTTAAATGAAATGCAGAAAAAAGATTATAGGTTTCTAATGAAGCTAAATAATATCCCCAACCAAAAGTTTCAGCCTTTTTTCTTTTTTTTTGTACATTGTTAACATGTGTACATCCATTTCTAATTCTTCCCCAACAGCACAAAACAAAGAAAACTATTTCAAAGTAATTATTCATCAGAAAACTGGAATCTTCCACATTAGCAGAAAAAGCCACAGTTGAGCTTTTCATGATTAACTAACTCGAAATTGCATTATGCCTTCTTATTCCAGGAAGCATTTAAAACAGGTCAAAAGGAATACAGTCTAAACAAGCCTGGGAGTTGACCCAGAGAAAAAATAAAAATAAAAAAAACATAAAAACTTTCAGTTGCTGAAATTGCATGCTTCATGAATTCTCTGATGTATTACTGTTAAGGGACAAGTGAATAGTGAATCCATTCTCCAAATAAGGCATTCCCAAAGATGAATCAGAATTTAGGACTGGATTTATACAGTGTGTCACTATAGCTTCCAAAGTGAACAGGGCTGTGATCTATAGTTCAGCATCGTGTTGTTGCCTTTAATATACTATTGCAATGGCAAGCAACCAGCATTGCGAAAAATGTAAAAAAAAAAAAATATATATTCCAAACATCACCATGCTGTATCCAAATAAACCAAAATGAAACCAATGGCAACCATAAGTAAAAAGGAAAGTTCTGTAAGCTCACAATCGCAATCACTATGAGGGCAGCATGTATGTGTATGTACATGTAATATGTGTTCATCAATGTATTTGCTCACATATGAACCAGTTATATATTATATGGAAGCATATTGTAAGAGAAAAATCAAGAACACAATAAATTTACAAAATTGATAAATCTAATAAATGAAAGTAAAATTGTAAAATAAAAATGTACATATGTGAAAGGAAAATAAACCATATAAAGAATCCATGGCTTTGGATTTTAGTTTAACCCTTTAAAAAGCATACATTTCATTTCAATCAACATTGAAGTAATAATTTAGGACCCATTCACACCCCCAAATCTCCACTTCACATACTCTGAAGAAAAAAAGGCAAAATGTCAACAGCAGTAAAAGCCACTGAGACAGCTGGCTCCCCCATGTTGAAAATAAATAAATAAATCCCCACTACATAGAGATGGGTGTTCTGTAAATCAGTGATAACAGTTATAAACTTTAATATCTTTGAATCATGCTGAGAGGGTTTAGCATGCTGATCATTCCAGACACCAAAGGCAAAGACTAAGACTGTCTGCCTGACTGCCGTCTTCCTCATTAAACATGTTGGGTCTCCCTTCTCAGTTGGAGACTTTTTTTCTCCTAAGCCTATACATGAACAACTGATGATCATCTGTAAACTGTTTTCTTTAATGGATTTTGACAGGATTGGATCAGACTTAAAATGACGGTTAAGCTGATTAGGAGAATTCAAAAAGATGACAAGGGCATTGTAATTGTAATTTTTATAATTAATTATATTTTATTGTAATTAATTACAATATGTACATATTACATAACCTTTGTCTTGTTGCAGGCACCCCGTGTGATTTTATATATTTCAGGAGAAACACGGTTGGTACTTATGGTCTGTAAATGTTATGCACAGATTGCAAAATGTCAACAGGCACTCCATTGTTTCACTAAATATGAAGCCACTGCAGACAGATGTTCAGACAAGTGCTCTGATAGATAGAAAGCCACGGGGGCTTGGACCCAAAGGGTTAAAACATATGTGCACATGATACATCTGCTGCTTTCTGCACCAGAGAAAAGAAACAGGTTTATCACCAAATCAGCGGAAAAGCAACAAAAATTGCAGTGCGGAATTGTTCTTACGATCAAAAGCACAAAAGACAAGAATTTTAAGGGAAGGGGGCTATTAAAATATCCCCTGAAAAGAGTTCACAATTAGGATGCAGCAGAATGAAATCAGAGGCAGATGTGAAAGCATGCTGGATTCTTTCGACAAAGCTTGTGGTTGTTCCTCTCAAGCCGGTGAGGGGGCCACCAGAGAATAGAAGAAGAGCCGGCCATTCTATTAAGGAAAGGGTGAATGAATAGGAAAGAGACAAGAGAAAGGAACTAAAAGGGGGGAAGGGTACAGAGGTAACTATAAAAGATTGACAGCCTGCAAGTCTTGCTTGACCTCTGAATTAGCCCCCAAGCTTTCAACGGACTTAAAGAAAGAGCCGGGATGTTAATTTTCAAAGCAAGGGAAGAAAGGGGGGTGGGGGGGGGGGGGGGGAGGGGGTGTTACGATTTTTCTAAAAAAAAAAATAAAAAAAACTATCCCAAAATGTCACAGATTAAATCTAAGCAAATCTGAAATGACATACAAAGGGAATTCAAAATAACAAGTTTCAGATATTTGTGCTCTAGAGGAATGCTCTTGATATACCATCAATTTAACGATTGATGGTATATCCACATAACATAACACAGGGAGGCAGTTGCACAAACTCCACACCTCTCCATTTCTCGGTTCTCCTGTCACACCTTATATGATCCTCATGCTTTGGCACAGTGGGACAGCCACACAGACAACCCCCAACAAGGTTTTCAGATGATATGCATCCCTCAGAAATGTAGCATTGTTTTCTAGGCTTTTTCTGGGAATGCATAACTTGCAGAAGCAAAGGGAAACCATTTATTTGCGAGAGGAAGAAGCTGTTTCGCATATGCACATTTGCTTCAAAGGGAAATTTTATTGGTCTTTCATCCTTGGTGGTATAAGTGAACAACCACCACCACTCGTTTGGAAGAGGAAGCTGGGCAATTTGCTTGATGCAAAAGGTGGTTTGCATTTCAATTGTAGCCACAATAACCTCCTCATTGTCTGCGAAAAGGATTGAAGGTCCATGTTGTCATGATAAATCAAGCAGGAAAGGGAGCCCTGCGATTGTGTTGTACAAGAAGAGGCAAACACACCTATTCAGATGTCACTCAATGTCTTTCCAGTATCAAGTGAAGTGGAAAAAAAAATTCTACTTCTGCCTGTTGCCCATTATATTACAATACTTGCAAGTTTTATAAATAAATAACATTTATGTTTATTTCACATTTGTGTCTGCATTCCATTGCCTCTTGATTGTGCGTGCTGCTAAATTATAATTTGTAAAGTGCTTTCAGCACACTGTAGGAAAAACACTATATAAAGGTATTATTATTATTATTATTATTATTATTATTATTATTGACTTGGATTTGACAAACACAGTTCAACAATCCTCACAAAATTGTGTTTGTAACCTATTACATGAATTTATTTGCAAGTCAATGTTAAGAACAAATGATGATTGAGAAAAGGAAATATCTTATTGTGAAGGTATTGCAGTGGCTCTTTAATACATTTAATTCTGGAGTTTACAAGGGCATGCAACATCAACTTAAATTTCTTAGTCTTTGTAGCAATCAATATTCCCTGCTGTGCACTATTGAGCCTGGTTTTGCACTACATACAGAGCATTAATGACATATAAGGAAGATTTGTCACAGATTCCGACTTCAATCAAATCCAGCTTCAGTCGTGGTTTGTTTCCACAAATCATTCAGTGGTGAAAATCACACCTTGGGGCTACCAGTGAATGCAAAGTCTACGCTCAATGCAACTTTGAACTGCGGACGTGCTTTCAGACGGAGCTGCCGATCAAATGTTGGCAGATGTTGACACGGAGAGAGAGAGAGAGATGCACAAGAGAGGGAAACTGGCTCCTGGCTTACAGGGAGCAGACCACTGAAAGAGACTGACCTTCTCCGGCCAGGTGAAGGGAAGCAACGCGAGAGCGCGGAGCTCGGCTCGAGCAAAGAGCAAGGAGCAAGGCTGACTAAACCGGCTGACCAAGTGAGTCAGACGCTGTCCTCGGCACGGCACACAACCACGGACACAGAAAGGTCAAATGTAGAAAAAAACATGGCCTGGCACCCAAATACACACAGATACTGTGTTACACAATGGGAGGGACAAACGTTGAA
Organism: Anguilla anguilla; assembly: GCF_013347855.1. Lineage (NCBI taxonomy): Eukaryota > Metazoa > Chordata > Actinopteri > Anguilliformes > Anguillidae > Anguilla > Anguilla anguilla. The sequence continues at coordinate 57,467,948 of NC_049204.1, read as the reverse complement.
GTACATTCGACATTATCTAAATAATTGACGTGCCACAAACTGAGCATTAGAGGACAATTATATGTGATAATCTAGGGAATGGTTAGGTAACCGGGATTAAAAATCCAAGGTTGTAGGTTCGATTCCCAGGTGGGGTGAAATCGTTGTACCCTTAAGCAAGGTACCTAACATGAATTTTGTCAGTAAATATCCATTATATCCATATTTTGCAAATGAACTGTGAGTATAAAAGAACAAAGGAAATCTGCTTTAGATATGTGTGTCCGCTAAATGGCTAAAATGTAATGCAACTTCTAGCGTCATGCATACTGTATTCAGTTCTCAATACTGTATAAAAAAGTACATTCTTTTACAGCTCTAGAATGGCCCCAATACGATTGTATGTAATCTGTAATAGTATGCACTAGTTTAATTTGTGCTAAGTGCACACAATATTGGAATTATTAGAACTAAGATAGTAAATACTATGTAAATAATGGCATCTTAAGCAATTTGATACTTCATTACAATATGTGTATATTTCAGATGAAACCAATTTGATAGAATAATGTAAAAATAAATAAATAAATGAATGAAAACCTCAAACATTCATGTATTTGCTTATGTATTTATTTAATATCATTGTATTATAATATTACATCAATTTCATGTCTGTTTTTGTTGTACTCTGAACTTATTTATTTACTTATTTTTGTAATGAGACAACCAGAAAACGTGATACATAAAATAATTTACCGCAGCTGTTCTTATATTTGGTGGATAAAAACTGTAACAAAATGAAATATTTGGCATAATGTTGGCCCATTCAGACAAAAATGGCAATCAAATTTAATTGTGTTGTCATGATAAGGAGTGAGACACTCTTAGACATGATGTCCTGGTTTGCTTAAAAACAGTCTATTCCCTACAATTATGGAATTTATTGTGGTTTGTATTTGGTCCAAAGGCATACTACTGTACTTTGTGTATCACCTGTACTCTGTGACAGATCCATGACCCATACTGTGCATAATTGAGCTCCCAAGTTGCTTTGTCTGTAAGAGATGCTTACCACAGATGTAGGCTGGGCCTTGCAACCTGGGCCTTATAGCCTAGGGTGTCATTAGCTGGCTAGGGAGTTCACAGTGATGGTAAACAACTGGTTTCCTCCCATGCACAGTAAGGTGCATTTAAGTTGACCACGGTTCCTCACGTTACTGCTGTATCAGTTGGTAATGACATACCAGGCAGACACAGGCTTCAAGTTGTCAGTGACAGATACACCTTCCCTCCAATTGGTGTTGGCTGTCCTTTAATACTGTGTTGCCTGTAATGTGCAAAATAGTCACTAGCTCCTGAGCAAGGGTAGTGGAAAACCGCAAATGTCAGCTGTAGTGCTCCTTGCACAAGTTGCAGTACCACAATGGTAACTGGAAAGGCACATTTGACAACTGCAAACTAGGATACATAAGAGATATGTTTTATAAAAGATGCTACACAATAAACTTTTTCAATAGGATTATTTCATATATTGCAAGCTGGACAGCCGGTTTTAGTGGTGGGATTCTCGTGAAGTGTTCCTTTAAAGGGTTCTTGAGAATGAGTCAGCCTTTTATCCAAGTCTAAGAGAGCAATATCGAGCCATAGTCAGACAATTTGTAAGCTGAAGCATGTTTCACTCATTGCTCTAAATGTGCTCCCCATACATCATTTTTACTATCCATTCAATTAATCGATTCTTGTATTCCCCATTGATTCAGACATATGGCAACTAAATGAAACAATTATGGCCTCATAGCTGTCATAGCTGTAGGCCATCATTAAAAGGAAGGTGAAAGTTAAATTTAAGAATTTTTGGAGGCATTCTGATAATGAAGATTCTAGAAAAAAACTGATGAAGTGTGTGTGTGTGTGTGTGTGTGTGTGTCTGAAATTGACGCGTACACTCTCGTACACACAATTTCCGCAAAGTAAACAAGAAAGTGGTAGATCTTGGTAAAGAAAATTAAAATATCATAATGAGAATAATAAACACATTTTACAACCAATCTGTGAAATATGAATAAAAGCTGTGAGTTGGATGAACTAATTACAGTTTTGATGTATGGAATAAATTATTTCTGCTTTGTGAAAAGGTTTAAATAAAGGTCATATAAGATTTTTTTTTTTTAATCACTGCAAGTGCAATGTTTGAAGCTATCTGAAATATATATGCTTTATATTGTTGCTCAATATATATATATATATATATATATATATATATATATTTTTTTTTTTTTACTACGCTGATAGGAATACTTTTCTTGGCGGAATTTCATGTATTTTATGAGAAATTCAATGCACAAATGTCTACCTTCATATTCACGCTAGCCATCCAGGAAAAAAAATAAAATAAATAACATTTAAAATGTAAAATGCAATGGTATACCTGTCTCTCAATATGGATTAGAAGAGGAATAATTGGTAAAGGTAACACAGTTTTAATACAGGGTTTATACATTGTTAGCAATAATCCTGATGTTTTAGTGAGAGTGAAGTGGGTTATCGCAAATGAAATTTGAAATGCCATTTCCATTTACTGATAACACAAAACGATTCCTTTCAGGCCTCGAATGATAAGGATAATTCTGCCACGGCCGTAAATGGTGTTTTTGCCAAATGCTTCTCAGCTTAGGAATTAATAGGCTGACATTAATACAAGCAGATGTATGAGAAGGTCAGAAATATGGAAGGGCCACCATTACATAGGCATCTCACATCGTCAGTTCCTGCCAATCAACCGCTTTAACTTTTGACATGAGTCCATGGCACTGTTTAAATTTCTCCTTGAAATCTGACTGAAAGTACACAAATACACTTCTGCTTCTTGCTTTTAAATCAACTGCCCTGGTACTTCTATTTATTACATCCATCATAACAATCTTATTGGATAATATTGAAACATTAGACTTACTACTCAAATGTTTTCAACCTGCTGTAGTAGCCAGGAATAGCATGCATTCCCTTTTAAAATAATTAGTTCCCTAATTAAATTCCTCAGAATACATACAAATTAATTTACCTAATCAAGTTTTGCAGAATAAAAAAAAGGCTGATCCAGAAATGCACATCTTAACTTGACATGTCCTTTATGATATATATATAATGAAAAAATGCTCATTAATTGATCTCACTTCTTACAATAACTCGGAACAATATTGCATCTTAGTCGCTTCCACGTAGGCACATCCTTTTTCGTAAATCATATAGAATTGTTAATTGGCCAACTGTATTTTATCATTAGCCGGCTTGGAAGAGAAAAAAAAAAAAAAAAAAAAAAAAAAAAAACATAAACCAATATGCACTGAATTAACAAAATTTAGAATGCATTTTCTCGGTGTGAATTTTATGCGAAAAGGGATGAACAATATATGAAACATGCTGCATTATGAATTGTGCCACGCTGAGCCTAAATTAGTCACAACACATCAGGAATTCGCAAACGAAGCAGTGCAGTTGCGTCTGACAAGCTTGCCGAGGCTCATCTTCTCAATTTCGGCCGAGTGCATGAATGTTGCTTTTCATTCGCGCGATGCACACAAAGCGAGGCTGAAACCGAGAGAGAGAGAGAGAGAGAAAGAGAGAGAGAGTGCACGGGCGTAAAAGACCCGCACATCAATGGGCCGCTGTCGTCACAGTCCTCAAGTTCATCTGCACCCAAGGGTCTGGGCTTCATTTCCCAGCGACGCCCCTGCTCCTCTCCACAGATATCTCAGTCTTTTCGAGTATCCTACAGATTGCCCCAGAAAAAAACCAAAGGGGTTTTGAAAACAGGGTACTGCTTTTATCACCCACATTGGATTGCCGTCTTACTACCATGCCATGGCGTTTGGTATCACTATGGTTGTATACATACCTGATATTAAAATAAATCATAGTTTTTTTTTTTTTTTTTTTTGTTCCCCCCCCCCCCCCCCGACAAAATCATCTGATGTATTACAACTTTCACCAAATTGCTCCAGTGGGTGGCGATGTGCTATATCATTATAACATGAATAAAGAAAAAAAAAAGACTACCAGTAAAAATTCAGCTCGTTCCCTCTGTTACGCACCAGGCTATCAATAATTCACTATGATCGCGAGATGTTATTCAAAAGAATGATTCATTTTAATTTTAATGATAGCGGGTGGCAACGCAAAACACGAAAAAGGTACCACAGGAGACAACTTGTAAGAACAGCTTTTGCTGAAGATAGGCCAAATAACAAATAAAAAGATTATTTCACCCACATTTTTGTGGCAAGATATCGAGAAAAGCCATATTTACTCTAGCATATGGTACATTTTACAACATCTTCAGAACCTACAGTGATGTAATAGCTACAAAATGTCTCAGGTATTGCTGTACATACACTGAATGGTTCAATAATTAATTTACCTTAACCTGAAACCAGACTACAAAAGAAAGACCCAACACATGTATGTTGAGTGAACAATCAGGTGGGTTGGATGACATTTAGTGTTGATATAATGTGGCCAGGATTTTGACTTAATTTTTGATTAATGGCCTTTCCTTTTGACTGGTGTGAGCTAAGTAAGGAAATGAGGAAATGTGAACATGTGTGGCAAGTGTACCATCTTTTTTTCTGAAACAGCTGTCACTACTAAATTTGTTCTGACAAACCAAATGACAACGCTGTCTGCCAAACATGATGAAGCTACTCTGCTGTTTTTTCAAAGCCAAAATACTTGAGAGGCCAATGCACTCTCCAAAATGCTTACACAATACAAATTCAAATGTAATTATCTTTTAAAATGATCCTTTTTTGTCTATGAAAGGTGAAGTCAAATAAAAACAATCTAATTAGAACATACTCACATATATTGCGATATCAAGGTGCAGCTGCTATGTAAATTCTGCAGTGCAAACTAGAGCATGTGTGCTACAAAACTGTTGGATTTAAAGCTTTTTAAAATTAGTTCAGCAGTGAAATAACAAATTCATACATCCAGCCAAACGTACAGTGTGACTCTAGCAATAAGCTTGCATGGGAAGCAACGGCAAGAGGCTAATTTTGTTTCCTCCTTTAGCCTGCACAAATGCTATTTTGGCTTCCCAGTCTTGTGTGATGTGCCGACTCCAGATAAATACAAAGGAAAGCAACGGAAATGTGAAATCAGTGGTCGATGCAGGGATGCGGGGAAGTTCTTCTTAGCATAGTTCAATTAGATCCTGTTTCAATGTGTCTAATGCTCCTCTCCCAGAGGTACAGAATCTCAGGACACAAGAGAGCTTCGCGCTGCACACTGGCCTGGATCGTTACATGTTCATTAACATGTGTTAAGCACGAGTGTTATCAAAATCATTGTGATGCAAAAGTCCTTCGATTGGCTCATTGAGCACGCCCGTGTGCATTAAAGAATGCCACTGGAGCCCAATTGGGTTTCTACTGTCTTTCCCCCCACAGATAGAGTTAAAAAGCAATCACGACAGAATAAAACAGGGCAATACTATGTTGAGATACTTTCCACACATAGTCTACAGTTAAATTTAAAACAGACTTGTTTCCAGGCATGAAATGCACACTTTAGGAAAAAAAAAGCATTCTCTACAAGTATAATGCAGGTTTAATTTAAGAATACATGCCACTGAATTTGAAGGAAGAGAAAGATATACTTATATATATATATATATATACATATACATATATATATATATACTAAAATAATTTTATTGTAGCTTCTCTTATATATGACGGATAAATTAACACAACAAAACATGAGACAGTATCTGCTACTGGATAAAAAAAGAAGAAAAGAAAAACAAAATAAAAAACATTATCCATAAATTATGGTGTTATCATGGCCTAATTTTTTATAAAATGGTGAGATAGAGAGTTTGAAGTTTATAACTCATTCTGCAATAATGGAAGGCCGGAAAATAAGCTCCCCTTCCTGAGAATTATCCCTTTCAGTTCATGGCAAGGTCTGAAAATATCAAGATGCAGAAATGATTACAACTTAAATGAAAGTGGATTACTGGATATGACATATTCTACCATGATGGCAAGACAACAGACAAATAAGTAATGACTAATTTTGTCCATTGTGGAAGTATTAGAACAAATGCTAAGATAAATGAAACATATATATTGAATAATCCTGACAATGTTTGGCGGCACACAATATTATATAAAAAACATCAGAATATAATTTTTGGCTGGATATGAATCTCAAAAAAAGATTACAAAAAAAAAACAGAAATTAATAATAATAATTGTATAATTATATATATATATATATATATATATATATATATATATATATATATATATATATATATATATATAATCATGTGTAATGTAACTTTTTATTTAATTTTAAAATTAATTTTACTTCAATATTCTGGCAAATCCTGGGCGATTGCTCAAGGCTGCATTCTTCAAAAAAAATTCAGTTAGGGACATACCTCTCAATCAGTACTGAGAGGAAGCATGAAATAAATATTTCTATTTATCTACTTTTAGGTGATTCACTAAAGTGTAATTGGTGCAACTAAGACACTGAAAGTTATATAAATAATAGTAATATAAAACTCTAAATGAATATGGAGCAATACTGATAACACAGCTCCATGCTGTGAGAGAAGGTAATACCTTGACAATAGCTCTTGTTGATGGAGGAAATCTCCTTGTAAGACAACAGACTCTCTGCAAGACATCTACTTAACTGTTTCTTGACACGAGAAAGCATTCTGAGTCAGAGAATGCACTGAGCCTAGAAGATTATCTTATTACAGGACTAATGTGACTTTAGCAAAGGTAATTTCTCAAATTGAGTATCGCCAATCCAGGATTCTCAAGATGGAAAAGAAAACACATTCAAATTCAAAACTACTAGCATCTCTCTCTCTCTCTCTCTCTCTCTCTCTCTGTTTATTTGCGTGTATGAAAATACATACAGTATATGGCATACTATACTATAATTTGCATTATTTGCACATGTACAAGTTTTAGATTTCCTAAGACTTTTACAGACATAAAATATGAAATGTAGCCTTATAGCACTGACAGTTATAATTTTTTATAAATAAATTAAAATTTGAATCGCACACTTTCTCCATACTCCACTGCATATAAAAGCATAGATGGCACTTTTTATTACAATTTAACCACAGGCAAAATAATAAATCATTCACTCAAGCATGTTTGATAGTTAACCATGCGCAGAAACAGGAAGCGCAACATGACTTTTCTAATTAAATCCATTGCAATTTTAAAATCAGAATTTTATTCACCATGTGATAAGCAATAATACAGCTTTTGTTCACATCTTTGCATCTTGCTTTTATCATGTTATAAATATGTCCAACGATGGCTGCTTTTAACATAACATATTTGGCATGTGTGATTCACCATAATTGTGAATTACAAGTGAGATGTGTACTTTACATTAGATCATTAATTTCATCACCAACTGGGAATATTGCTTTGGTAAATATAAAATACGCTTCCAATGTAAAAGTAAAGGAGTAGGCTGTTCTGTGACTGAACTGCATGGTTTTGAGCTCACGTCACAGGCGCCCCCTACAGGTGAGAAGTGAGGAATGGTGAGGTCTGAAGAAACATCCTATAGCTCTCCATATGGATACGAGATAAAATAATTATGACAGACACCTACTCTTTTTTTTGTTAAGATATTAATGAGCATGGTTTTTAAACCTGCCTTACCTCCCTTAAAGGCCAGCAGGTCAGATGATGCTATGACACGCCAATTAACACTTTTGTTGCAGGCTGAGGCAACATGCTGAAATCTTATACCGACCAAAGAGAACAGTGCGCGTGGCACAACGTGATTTTCTAAGTGTGCTTAGAATTAATCACAACAAGTAAAAATACCTCCCTCACTGGCTGCATATTACAGTTCAGACTATCAAATGAAAGCAGATTTCACTGCACACATTTAAGCAGCTCAGGCAAAAGAGCAGAGACGATAACCATACAAGGCCATACACGGATCATTAAAAGTGGAAGAAGTGCTGTAGGCCGTGCTCAGTTATTGACATTTTCTTGGATATTTTTCATTGGTGACAAGGCTAATGCACAGGAAAAGAAGGTGTCCGATTTTGCACAGAATCCAGGTTTTATGTCTCTATTTCTTAAAGGATACTCGCAGTTGCTGGTGGTTTTGCCTGACTATTATCACCAGTAATTGAACTAGGGTTACAAGGTGGACAACAGCAAGATCTTTTAAGCTAAGCTTGGAAGAAAAAAAAAAACCTGTTCAAATCCACCTAGATGTTATCAGGCACAACAAAGAAACTATTAAATTCTTTGAACATTTTTTTCCCCACAGTGGCTACTTGGCTGCCCCCAGGCTCGCTGCACTTATTTCGGATGGTAATGGGTGTTAGAGTAGTACCCCGTCAGCTAGGTCCACGTTCAGTAGTAATCAGCTCGAGGTGCTGAATGATGGAAATGCCCTGAGCAGCCAACACTGCTCTGTAAGGACAAAGATCCTAAACCTATTGTCCTTTTCTTCTGCACTTTTTTTCATTTCCACAGGAAATACAATAGCTTGGCTCACTGTCTATGCCAAGCAAGAACGGAGAAGCATTCCATTCAATGCAACGGCCTCCATTTTATGCAGAATGTTTTCATACATTTTTGTTGACTTCTGTGACTACACTGTTTCTTTCAAGGATAAAACTGTTTTTACATTTATCACTTTCTTCATGACTGTATTCAAAGTGAAACATTTTCACCTATTTAAACCATAACATAATGTTATTATTGTTGTTTTGTTTGTTTTGTTTTGTTTTTTCCAACACAGGGTGGTATCATAATTTTTACAAAACAGAATGACAGCAAACTATATTTCTCTTTAAGTGATTTGCATGGCTTACATCTTTTGCACATTCCATATTATCCATTTTAACAAAACAATTATTTTGGAATTGGATCCAAGTCCACATTCCTGTAGTTCAATGTCCATATTTACTTTCCACTGCTCAACATAACTGTACAAGAATTATCTCTCAAATTCTAAGATAAAGACAATAATTTTGACATTGCAGATTGGAGGTGGGAGTTGTACTAAATCCATTATTCATTCATCTTAACACATTACCTCATGCTTTAACAACTCCCATGGCTTAGAAAAACAAGGCTTTGAAATATAAATGTATTATTATCATGATTATTTTTATTTTATTTTCATTAGTGGTAGTGGTAGGTGTAACAGTAATAGTTTTGCGCGCGCGCGCACACACACACACACACACACAGTACAAAGCCTTACTAACAGAAATTACAATACAAATATAGCACACAAAAATGTATCTACTGTATACTTGCATTATACTAAATTGTTTTTTGGCCTGCGCGAGTTCAATTTTTATCATAATATATATATATATATATATATATATATATATATACTGTATATATCAATTAATCTCATTATTAATAATAAATGCTACCTGATTGCAGAAACACCAAAGCAGGTCTGTGTCAATGCCACATGATCTGACAAAGCTGGGGTGAAATGTTGAGAAACAGGCAACAGAGGGGGGCCAGGAATAGCATTTTATGAACGAAGTGACCCGTCTGCCAAGTCACAAGCAGCTGTGCAAGCAACGGCGTGAAGCGGAGCGACCGTCACAACTATCCCCCAAGACCCCTCACATTAAACTGACAACCTGAGACCCCTTCCTCACCCCCCCCCCCCCCTTCTTTAACATCTCAGTCTCAATCCCAAGGTGTGAGTGTTCAAGATAATAATGCACCCCTAACAGATTGTGAAAACCAATGACAAGACCAAAGGGGTCCTGTTTTACCTGGTCCTCGGTCCCCCTTGTCAGTCTGTGATTAATGCTACACTCTGCAGAGGGAGACATTATATCAAGGCTCAAATGGAGCTAAATTTCACCCCAAGGGCGGAAATCAGATTTAAACATCTCTATTTGGGCTGACGTTTGTCCTCCGCGTTTGGTGCACTTTCCCCAGAAATTCCTTCAAGTTGACTGCGTGACCCAAGAGTAGCCCATTGCTTCTGGCTTGTCAGGATCGGGAGAGCGATATTATTACGCTGGGCTCCACAGAAAACCTCTTGCAGAGACACCAGCAGGTGCAACGGTGCCAGTTGCTGTGTTGTTACTGGCCCTCACAGTAGTAAAGATGAAAATCACAGATGTATCCATTCAGCGCAATGGTTTATAGGTTCCTTTCAACAAAGCATCTTTGTCCAGAGAAGCTTTCCCTCCGGCCATCTCTGTATGAATATTTGTAGTGTGGCGCAGCTCATAGAAAAGCCAGGCTTATCTCAAATGGTCAGCCACGTTTAAATTATTCAACTATGACCTTGGTGTTACAAAGCAAAAAGTCTATAAACGTGTAAGAAAAATGTTAGTTGAGCATAACAAAGAAATTAAACAAATAAGCACAAGCAACTGCCAATTCAATAAGAAATCATACAAACAAATATGGCTTATTTACTTTTACACAATTAAACTCTTTGTTCAGAAATGTTATAATTCCACAAATCAAGACAAATCTGCAGGGTCTAGAGGAATGTTTGAATTTAACTAAAATGCTGATTGCATTTGTTTATCATACCGCTTTTGTTGATAATTACATGTAATTTCATATGCAAAGGTAGCTGTGTGCCTCAAAAGAAATCAATGTCATGTTGGGCTATATTTCACCTGCAGGTGGGGGCCATTGTTTGGACATCTAATCATGCCATACATAGCCCTGAGCATTATAGTGCATTCAAAATTACTTACTGCATGAAAATAAAGTTATTATTTGCCCTAGGCTAAAATGATCTTATGTTTTGTTTTTGACCAACTGACCAACTATTCAAAGTGCAGTTTGATAGGAAAGTAGGTGAGAATACTTCTGAGAAAGATTTCATGTTCTTTAATGCGAATGATTTCTTCCCCTTCCTTCTCAACAAACAATCATAAATAGATATCTACAGAGAAAAACCCTAAATGTACATTCAGGGAAGCAAGCTAACATATAGGGACCACACAGAAGCTTGTGGAGTAGTTGCTAATAATAAAAAAAGAATTCAGTGCAGCACATTACTAGGAGAGGGCATTCCTGACTGACATATTATACCCATCACCTGTCTGTGGACTTTAAACCATATTATGGACAAAGTGTTGTAGTCCTATGCACATTTTGGTCTTTTTACTGACTCAGGGATGGTACAGTCAGAGGGGTATATACACCACATTTACATCATTTGTGCATGACAACAAATAATAAAAGCCGTTAACATCAAAATCAATTAAAATAAGATTGTCATGCAAACAAATCCTCTAGTTAAAAATTGAAGTGTAGGATATTTTTACTATTGTTGATATTTTTATAGAAGCAAGCACAATGCTGCAATCATATAATACAGTCATAAATAATTCCTTAATTTATTCCATACAATCCAACACAGACTGATCTGATTAACTATAGCAAAACAAAAAAAAGATATTATTAAAATTATTATTATTATTATTATTATTATTATTATTATTATTAGTGTATATACTAGCTCTGAGGAAAAAATGTAAATTGTTATAAAAAACACCAAGCTCTTCATACATCATGGCAAAATGTCTGGCCTCTCGTTCAAACAGATCTTTTAATCATTGATGCATCGCACTCTCTCATAATCCAGTGGAGATGTGATCGTTACCTGGCAGATTCTCACTCTCAAGCTAGGCCTCTTTTTGAACAGCCAAAGCCTTTTGCTCAGTAACTGCTATTTATTTTAAGCATTGCCACAGTTTCTCACTTCTTTGACAATTAAATGGAACAATTCCCTTACAATGAAGACACCAAGTGATGATAAGGTTGTGACTCATTTGCCAGCAGATGTGTGTAAGCACATAACTGAGTGTATGTACGTGCGTGTTTGCAAATACGTGCGTGCCTGTTTTTGCCCGGTTTATGTTATTCCCTGTATGCTTATTCATTTAATGTATTGAATACTACAGTATTTCTGCACCATAGTCTAGAAAATGTTCCATTTCTATATATTATCAGATTGAGAATGATTTCTGATGTACTTATATTTTAATATTTATTTTAAATAAATACAAATAGTACTAAAAGTATACCCTCATACTATAAAAATAATAGCACGGTGGCAATTTTGTCAATGAGAATTACAGAGCTAGCTACATTAACCAATTCATTAATCCATTATTATAAATGTATTGAAATAAATACTTGTATAATAATAATAATAATAATAATAATAATTGCTATTATCATTATTATTATTATTATTTTCCACACCTCTCAGGTAGTTTCTGTGATGGTAATGACAGCACTCTGGTGTGAATGTACTGGTATTGAATGAATTAAGGTAGACCTGAACATTTCACAGGTGAGTGCTAATCTTAAAATATATGTAGATTGTGATGTTGGACAATCCATCACATGGGATTAGTGTCTTCAGTGATATGTGCCCAAAAATCAAACTGCCATCATCAAACATCACACACATTCCCAGGTGCTTTCAATTTTTCTACCACACATTAAAATAAATCTAGTTTCATGCTAATTACATGGCCACTTTTAGTAAAAGTGATTCATTTCCACTGGTAGCTATATTATGCAAATCGGTAGATTTATACTACATACAAGCTTAAAGAAAAACCGAAATACTACAAACAAGCACAATAAGTAACTGCATCTGACCAAAGAGAGGGAAGGAACCAAAAAAACAACTCTGCAGTAAAATTTCCCTTTGTCTTCCAGAAAAGCATAGAAATGACCCTTTTTAAATTCCTAATCTGGTGTTTAATGTCCCAATGGGAAATGAACATACACAAAGTTTGATCTGCCATTGGAAGAGACATGGATTCCCATAATATTACAGAAGTCTTTAGCAAGTAGAAAACCAATTGTTTCTTTGAAAAAATGCAAGCTCTCAGTATTTTACCGATTAACATATGCAAAGCTTAAAATGCCATGGAATGGTATTCTAGTTGACCAAAGACTTGCACAGCATATGTATTATTTCAAATGCATTGTGCTGTTTTAACAAGCTTGCTTATTCCCTTTGATGGTGGGCAGTTATCTAAATAGCATGTCACCAAAAAATATGGAATAAGGGAAGAAACCAATGAAAATGAGCCAATTTGAATGTCTAGTAATGACTCCTGTAGTTGGGAAAATAATTCATTGATTTGATTTCACTGTCAGACCTTTCTGTAGCTATACCTATTTTTAGCGCGACAAGCGATAAATCAGATGAAGCTAGGTGGCCTGTTCCTAATGCTAACTTTTTTCTTTAAGTTGTTTCTTTACAACTTGATCTCATGTTATCATGGGAAATATTGTACTCTTCCAATAATACACATTCTATCTTCATTGTGAAAACATGTAATATGTTGTATGAAAATGCTCTAAACCTGCAGTATATTCCCTAAGAACATAGTAGCTAATATACTTTCCCACCAATGCTGTGTAATGCACAGTTAATCAAAGCTCTGGTGTGATAATGGTGATTACAACGGTGCATGTGCCTATGCCACAACAAACACATTCTGTGCCTAACTGATGGAAACATTTTCAAGGAATTTAGTTGCAGGTGCAGACTTCATAATCTGACACATAACCAATTATCTGAAAATCCTGTACACGCTGGAAAAACCTCTTTACTCTTTACTCTCCAAAAGCAAACTGATAGATGGCAGCCATTATTCATTTATTTATTTATTTATTATGCGATTTTATGTTTGTGGTAATGTGTGGAAACATGTTTTATATATTAGGGGATTTCACACTACATGTAATTATCTTATGTATGTGCATGAGTCAGTCCATCTGGACACATTACTCATTTTGCAAACAAAATTAATACATTCTGTAATTAAACAAAAAAAAAATAAAAAATTGTCTTGCATGTTGTATGACTGACAAAGTCTTATAACTGTCTGCCATCATTAAGAGAGCCAAACTAATCATATATCTCAGTGTTTTCTCCAAAAATCTATGCTGTGCTACGCTGAGCTATTGATCTGTGAGTGGAAATGAATAGAGAAGCAAAGCAATCCCTTGTACTGACAGATAAACAACAGCTGCAGTTCACAGAAAATAAATATGCTATCTCTTGCCACTAAATGGCTAAAGAGTTACAAAAAGTAATCAGTTTGAGTCTAATAGCAGTTAATAACCACTGAGAAGACCAGGGTCTACTCTCAAACATACTGTAAACTCTAAAAAAAAACAATTTCTTAATTTTCCATAAAGTAGAACTCTAGGCCCACTGCGAATGAGAATATCCAACTGTCACACATGAAAATCATAGGCCTAATTCTATATTGTTGACCTGATTTTCACATATGAGGCACAGAAAACGACACCAACCAATCGTGCAATAGAAAAATGTATGACTATCAGTGCAACTGAGCTTAAGTAGGTTTCTATGAGCACAGACCGTACACACTAAATGCTTTTTTTACCAATAATCAGGTTTTGTGTGCAAACATTTTGATCTGTGGCTCCTTTCAAGCAATTGCAGAGAATACGTTGTTTTCAAGTTCCAGGTTTAGCAACATAAAAGAATACCCAGTCTCTCTTTTTTTTTAAAAAGGTGCCACATAGAATATCCACTCTAAATTGAATATAGAAAATACAGTAAACTGGCTAAGCTGCTCAAGTTTCTACATAAAGGTTTCCTTCAGCAGACATATTAACAGCACCATGACAGCAAAGATTCATTTTATACATCAATGGATTACAAATGTGCACACTTGCATGCGCGCACACATGCACACACACGCATACACATACAAAGAGAGAGAGGGGGGGTAAAGACATTTCTTGAAGTAATATTACTCCACACTGAAGCACCTGAATAATTTTGCATCTAAAAGTCATTCTCTTGGCAAGCGAAGGACAGCATGTTGTGCGTGTTTTCACACAGAAAGACAAAAAAGTGTGGAGACAGGCTCCAAGTCCACCTCCCCATTTTACTTCTTCACATTCCCCCCTGCCCTTTTGGCCTGAGCCAAAACAAATGGGGGACAGGGCTGAAGTTCCCTCCATTGAGCAGGAGCAGTGACTACTTTGATATGCTAATCAATGCCTTCAAACAGTAAGAATTTGCACTTGCATTAATTCAAACAATTTGTGCAGAATGATGTGAAATGGCATCTCTTTTAAGAGAAGCAGAACAAAAGGAGTGTATCACAGTGTGGCCAAGGAAATCAAACAACAGCACATTTGTTCTGCTGAATTCCTCCTTTCAGTTAGACCCGGCCACATTAAAACAAAAATACTGCTGTTGTTTGCCGAAGATTTTAAATAAAACTACAACGATGTTGATGTGATTGCTATCATGTTTCAAAATTGATGTGGGACTCATATCATATGAACAAACTTAACATTAGAAGTTTTTATATTTTATAACTTAATAAAGTGGGAAATTAAAGCTGTTGCTCTTTGCACATGCATAATTTCAATAAGACAAAAATAAATTGAATTTAAGTCAAACTTATTGTCATATTGCTGTAGTGTTATTTTGTCCATTCTTATGAGGTGTATGTATGGTTTATACGCATATAAATTCAGCTATGCGTGTATTGGGACTATATCTATTGAAAAAAAAAAAATCTATTACAAAATTGAACTTAAATCGAATTTCAAATATCTTGACCTAGTTAAATTTCCCCTTTAAAGGTCATTGGATTATTAACAATCAATAGTCCCACAGAAAAGCAAATGCTAACGATCCGGCTTCTTTTCGAATAAATCCAATCAGGATTTTTTAATGGCTGTTCGCAGTGAGCAGCGCATTTTTACAAAAAAAAGTCCCAGGTATTGCGGTGTCTCCCCGCGCTGGCAAGTGGAGAAAGACTGACTGGAGCTAAATTTATCCTTTCGAATGATCGATCAATTGAGCCACCGTCAAGCCCCTCTGCATCACAAACCTGCTTCTGAGCAGCCGTTAGGAAGCTAAGCTTGCCGAGCCAATGGCACAGTCGCGTTCAGCTTCTGAGCATTCTCCTCAGCCGTTAGCACATGGTTGACATGCAAGGCTGGGATATGTGTAAATAATGCATATGTAGTAAAAGGATCTAATTTTACTGCCGCCATGTGCTGTGGTGTATCAAATGAGATTAAAACCTACAGTGACCATGTTTTTTTGTTTTTTTTTCCCCTTCTTCTAGAAGATATAGAGAATATATTGGAAAATATTGAGCATTCAAGATAATCTTCCAGTTAAAAAACTATAATAATGGATTTAAAAAAAAACTCATTCCTTTCAGCTATGTTTATTCAATCAACCATGTCTCACATTTCCTGAAACCTGTTTTACATAGAATTTTAGTCTAGGCCCTGCCTCTGCATTGTACAAAATAGAAAAAGGTTCATTGCTCAAATGCATTCACACATTCACACGCAGAAACACTGTGAAAAACATTCATGCCTTTCAAACCCGTTCTTCCTACCAGCACATCAGTACATTCTAATATTGGACAATAAACAATTATTCCCTCAGTCCCTTCTTACTTCAAAAGCCTAATTTCTAATTAATTGGTGATTTACTTGCTTTGCCTCATATGAAAGTAACACACACAAATGTGCGCGCGCACACACATACACGCACACAAACACACACACATGCACGCACACACACTCTCTCTCTCTCTCTAATAGTTTCCATTCATTCCAGTTCTGAAAGAAACTGCAACCTACTAAATCAATCCACATCTGGTAGCATTTGATTAACCATTTTTCAATTAAACATGGCATACCTTCAATCACTTTAATTACTCCAAACAGACTGGTTCTGTTCTTTAAAAGTGTAATTCGTGATTAAGTCTGTTTGTTAATGTTTTTTATCTGTGCTTTTTTTATTTTGAAGTCTCAGAAAGTATTGGGTTGAGCTTGGGCAACAGGAATATATAAAACTTTTAAATATGATTACGGCTTTATCTGCACACAGTTTCTGTAGACAGGAAACAAAAAGTATAAATGAGAGCCATTTCTTTTACTACTGTGTATCCAAAGTTACAATACTTTGTTTCCAACTTGCGCAAAGAAAAAAAAAAAAAAGTAAAAAGCTTGGATAAGGTAGCGAAGCAATGCTAAGGCAGAGACAAAACACACTGTGGGCAAAAGGGAATGCTCGGGTTTGGATTCTTACCTTTTTTGAGAAAACGGACAAGTGGAATATTTTGACGGCAATGGCAAAATCAGTCAGACAATGGAAGTAAGTAGAAGGCAGGCAGGCTTGTAATGAGAACTCCTCTGCAGCTCAATGCACAGCAGGCAGCATAAAGAGAAGCTCTGCAGCTCTGATGCATGCTCCACTTATCTGGGACAGATAGTGCTTTATCAGACAGCAGGTCTTTCTTTCAGTCCGCACATTCCCGTAGACCGGACAAACTGCTCCATGGCGAGCCGCTACTCAGTCTAAAGTCATCAACAGTCCTGCTTAAGGATTTGATTTCGTCCCCTCTCTTCCACAGGAGTCAAAACATGTAGGAAAAGCACGGCACACGGCAACGTGAGAGGAGAGAGAAGCAAAATCAGGCAAAAGAGGAGAGCTGTTTTCAGCTCCAGTCTGAAATGGCAAGAAAAAAGGGGGGAAAAGGAAACCTCTTCACCGCTGATGTCAATCCACTTTGGGTCCCCCTGAATGACAATGTGGCCTTAGCAGAGTGTCTGCTAAGTTTCAAGCTGCTTGCTTTTGGTGAAGGTCCCGCTCACAGCGCTCTCAGAATGGCTCAAAACGGAGGAACAGGCTCCCAGTACACAGAACCAGTGCAGTGAGTCGTGTGCAGGCTGCCTTCTGCATGAGCTGGCTTTGAATGGGCTACTGTCAAAACCTGACATGGATTCCTCCTTCTCTCTCTCTCACACACACACACACTATGAGCTTTCCCTTGCCCAGCTCCAAAGCAACTAATCATATAAACATATTATCATGTACAGCAAGAATAAAGCTCAGATTTTTAGCCTTGCTGTTGGAAAAAGAAGATTACAGACAACTGAGGAAAAAAAATGTGAAGTAGATTATCTATAAATATATGCCACTGTTGACCATTTTCCACTCCATTTGAACTACTGCATGCCCTGCTTTTGAGTTTGAGCGGCTCAATCCCTCTCACAGTAGGCAGTCCAGCCTACTCAACCAATGACTGGGGATCTATTCTTACAGTAACACTAGAGAGTATTGAAGAAGAGGGAAAAAGTGTAGACACCTAATTCTCCAGCTGGCCTCAATAAATTCAGAAAAGCTATTGCGCCAATGGTAAAAGAGAAGAGGGGCTATACCACAAAGAAGCTGGATCCTAGACTATCACTGACTAGTAAATTTGTGTGCATTCCTTTGAGCTACAAATTGTATTAATTTTGCGGTTTAACAAAAACAAAACCAAAAAAAAAAAAGGCAGTAAATACCACAGGCAGAAATTTTTTACATTTCAGTAAAATTTATGTTAACGAAAATGAAAACCAGGTACGGACAGAGATTCACAGTGAATTTGGATAGCAATTTGGTCTTTTCCTGTTGCTTAACTGTGACTACCCACACACCCCCTCTTCACCAGCAGCAGCAATCAGATGCAATAGCTACACTGATACTCGTACACCGTCGATATGAGACAATTTCCTACAAAGGAAAAAAAAAAAAAAAACAACAACCATATTTTCAACAAAGGCATCGTTTTTTTTTCCATCAAGACGAAGATTAACACCTTCATGAAAACCTATAGTTTTTTATGCTGATGAGCACTGCCAGGTCAGGAGGTTTCTGTACACCTGGATTTAATAAGAAAAAGTAGTTCACAACTGAGGGGAAATGCGAATTTGAGACAAATTCACCAGGTGAAGGTGAGCGGATGAGTGGGGCATGCTTGTGTTTTCATAAGCATATTTTTACATAATAATAGAGACACTTTTTCAACACAATAAGAGAAAACAGATGTAATAAAGGTCATCCAATGGCAGATATTCATATTTGGAGAAATAATGTTTATGTATAAGAACTACTGGAACTAAAAACATATGTGGTTTCATTAAATCAACCTTTAAGGGTCCACATTATTTGAATGTTTAATTCATGTACATCTTTTTTTTTCCTTTCATGTATCTATCAGAAACACACAAACAATAATTTAACTTTGTGAATATTTCATGATATTGAAATCAAGCCTACAGTAATCCATATAGCGTGTTACACTTTATTGAAAGCTATGTACAGGCAAAAATCAACAACTGTTTTAAGAAAAAAAAAGACATCTATGCAATTTACCTTAGTTAATAATTCCCAGTCACAAAAAATCTCTAAATGTATCCTATTACATCATGCAACTTCATCATGGGGTTGTTTCCATATAATGATTTTCAACATGCTTATTTTAAGTGGCATTTGGCACATATATATTGCATATGCAATAATAATATTGATTAATTTGAAGAAGTCAAACTTGCCACTTATATTTCAGACAGTGTGTACCATTAACTTCTTAAATTAACTGGTGGCAGGACATGATTGTTGAATAAATATAGTTAAGAAAAGTAACCACTGATTGAACCATTTTCTACAGACAGATCACTGGCTAAATTCAGATTGTGTGTGGCAGTAAGGAGCAGTAGTTAGGAAACTGGGATTCCATCAGACGGTAGTGTGGAGGTTTCCGGGGTGGGGAGACGCTCCCATATCCTTGAGCAAGGCACTTAGCTCTGCTATACAAATGAACAATATGCAAAAAAAAAAAAAAAGTAAGTGATGCAAGTTGACCTAGATAAGGTTATCTGCGGAGCGAATAAAAGAAATTATAGTACGTATGTAATAATTGTAACATAAAATGACATTGAAAAAACAGATGGCAAATAATATACAAAGATAAATATCAACCAATTATAAGAATAACTCATGCAACTTCAATAAAATGTGCTCAACCGATAATAAAGAAAAATATTATGGGGACGAGAAAATAACTTCTTGGAAAACTAAAGAAAATAAGATATTTTCCAAGTTACTTTATATTTTCAGCACACCTTTCTTACATGCCGATTGAAGTACGAACAGCAGTTTGAAGAACACTCATTCCTTGCATACTTAATACTTAAGAGGGCTTAATTAATACGGTAGGCATGCATTTGTTTTATTTTCTTGCAGTTTATCAATAACCCTGTTGGCAGATTTTCCAAGGGATTTTTCATATAGACTTTTTAGTCTTTCGTCAGATCAAAAGCATAGAAATGTATGGAAAATTGTTTTGTTTGCTAATTTGCTTTAGTTTAAATGAGTTGTAGGACATAATAATAATAATAATAATAATAATAATAAAATGTGTTTATCTGAAAATTAGGAAATTATGGAGATGTAAAAATAACTTCCCATAATAATAATAATAACAATAATAACAATAATAATAATAATAATAATAATAATACTAATAATAATAATAATTCATTTTTCCATTAGCTAGCTAGCTTAGCTAAGGGCAGGCAACTTGCTATTATCTTAATCATGGATGCAGAAAATGTGATTATCAGGGGGCCTGTGCAGGCCATCAGAATAAACTGAAGGCACTGTCACGTTCATGGAACCTCTATTGGATGTGTGTGCTTTGTGACCTGGCACATCATCCTGCTGGAAGTATCCATTTGAAAAAAAAGTAGACTGTGGCTATAAAGGGATGCCCAAGGTCAGAAACAATGCTTAGAGACATTGTGGCATTCAAATGATACTTAGTTGGTAATAAGGGGTCAAATTTGTGTCAGGAAAACATTCCCCACACAATTACACCGCCGCCACCGGCTCACAGTCGACACAACCCAAGATCGATGCATGGACTCATGCTGCTTGCACCAAATTCTGAGTCCACCATCTACATGTTACAGCAGAAATCCATGAACATCCAATCTCATCCATCTTATTCAATCTTTTGATGTTTACATTACTTCACTAATGGTTTTTTGTTCAAACTAACAAATCGATTCATTTTTAAAAACTCATTTTTAATGGTCACATTTAAAGAAATATCACAGTCTGTGCAAAACATAACGCAATAAGAGATTATCACCTTTGTAACAAAAGTTTCATGCTAAGTTTAACACAGAAAATGTAGCCTAACAAGCTATTTATCTCTGAAGCAACTAATCATATAAACATATTATCATGTACAGCAAGAATAAAGCTCAGATTTCTAGCCTTGCTGTTGGAAAAAGAAGATTACAGACAACTGAGGAAAAAAAATGAAGACAACGGTGTGTCATTGACCCGCGCACACTACAAAACGATCAGTGCTGACCAAATGACCCAATCAAGCTACCAACGAGCGCTTTTCTGCCCAAATGTGAAAATCAGTAGTTGACAGCTATAGAATATATATATATAGCTGTAGAATAAAACCGGGCGTAGAGTCATGTAGTGTGAGCATGGTTTAATGGACACCAGGTTACTGTTTTGCTTCATAGGTCTGTAGTAGTTCTGCATATCACCCTCAGATTGTGCACACTTGAGGTCAACAATCGTATAATCCAGGACATGTATAGTTATATATATATATATATATATATATATGATCTCTCGGCATTTCATTTCAAACTAAAGAACAGCTTTATTATTGTATTTTCACCAAGATAATTGTATTTGTTGCACTTTATTTCTCCCTAAATTATGCACATAAACAAATTGTGCATAGTATTGTAAAAAGCCTTAAATAGAACACAACATGAATGGGAAAGGATAGGCCACATTTGCCATTTGTGCAAAGAGGTTTAAGATTGATGGCCTTCAAAATCTTGCACCAGACATCTTTAATTGTAGAGAGCCATGTTTACAACTTTGAATATTGCCTGAAAATTAACAAAATCATTTTGTTCCACATAACTTTGTATCAGTTATTTTTTCTTTAGTGTCTGCATGTCTCTTAAACTTGTTTTGAGTGTGAGTAGGCTCCATAACTGAATGTCTGCATACTCATACACACACTCAACAAAAACAAAGCACAAATACAAATTTCCATTGATATCGCTAACATACTCTGAAAAAGAAAAACGTTGTAGAAAAACTGTTACCTTCAAGTTTGCATATTTATCAAACACAGCAACCGCAATTCCCAAAAAAAAAAATGAACAAAAAAAGTTCCCAACACTAACTACTACTGCTGTGTAAAGGACATACATGCTTCAGGGGTCTTCATGTTACTTTCCTTCGTGTAACTTGAACAAACCCATGAAATATTTTAGTTTAAGTTTGTGATTTTAAATAGGCACAATCACAGTCTATGTGGGTGGGAAACTCAGAGGACATTCACAACTGAAGAAACACTCAAGAAAACTGAAGCGTTGTTAATATTTATGTAGTTATGGGTAACCCATAAGAGCTTTAGCCTCAGTTAATGTGCACTATGAGGAGCTGCTCTGGCATCACAGCAATTGCACTATGGAAAGTACATTTTGTATCTACATTTTCACAGAAAAGTGAAATAGGTGATTACATTTGAAGGACATTTTCTTTTAGGTACATGCCATTATGAAAGGTTCCAAATATTCTATCATTGAGAGGTCCCTTTCTGTGCCTTATACTGCCCCCCATGACCATCACATTTCCTCACATTTTCTCACAAAGCATAACCATCGTGTTCACTGCAAGTGTCTGTGAAATATTAAACTCCAAACATTGACCTTTTATTGTTGCACCCAAAAAGTCAAAGTAAATTCAACGCTGCTGAAAATTCCAGCTAAGACCAGCTGGGATTCTAAGCTGGTTTAAGATGGTTTAAACTGTGTCTTCGACACTTATAGTTGGTCATAGCAAGTCTGTGGCTGGTAAAAACGGGTCTCTAGCAGGGCAAAGCTGGCCACAGTAGAGTAAGCTGGTGGTGAAATTGGTGCACTACAAGCTTAAACAAGCTTTACCAGTTCAGATTGGTTTAAGATTGAATTTTCAGCAGGGAAATTATAATTATAATTATACAATTAGTATTAATAAACATGGCTGTGTCTTTGATTTAAAGTTATTTTAAAATGATTCTTGCCAAAAAGAAAAAGAAAAAGAAAAAGAAAAAAGCACGTAGAAAGGCCTGTGGCGAGATTAGCTTGCTTCAACCTTGGCTAAAGACCAGGTTTTCAGTGGGCTGGATTAGCTTTGGTTCGACATATGTCACTAAAGACCCCAATACCAGTGAAATCCTTTCTATCTAGCGAGGGATAATTAACTAGCTTTCAAGTTTAGATATGCAGAACCATGGCCTTTCTTTATTTGGGCGTAATGTCCAGAATTTAAGACTGCTGTGGAGTAAAAAGTTCATATGAATAAGGCTGTATAATGTCGATGTTTCCGCTGTATGCCAATTTTAAAGGTTAGCAACCTGCTCTAACCTAGTGATGAGGAATTGTTTATTGAGACATCTTATGGACACACATATTAATAAGCGCCGGTTACATTTTATCTTTTAGTTGGCTCCGCCAACAAAAAATAGTTCCTTCAAAATTAGCCACTGTAACAACTGTCACTGTTGGCAGCAATGCTATAAACGAATGAATAGTTAGCTCGCTAGCTAGCTAACTCACACATTTAGCCACCATGTTCACTGCAAAATAGTATCACTGTTGGTTGCTGTATACATTGAACTGTACATTTCCATTGATTGCACAGTTGTTAAAGTAGGAGTCCAGGGCAAGGGTTATTGATCCAGATGAGCTGGGGTTTGATTGGCATTTGACTAGTGGGGTGTGCTAGACTCACTGCAGCTTGTTAGGACCCTGTCACATCTCTTCCTGGACTCCAGTGATGGCTTAGAAATGTAGTACAATACAAACTGTCCAAATATTCTTGTTTTGTCATGGGGTGGATGAGATGAAATATGATATTTTCAAATGTATCCACTTTGTTGAAGTTGAAATGAAGCTAGCTAACAAAGCAACCTTTTTCTGATTCGGGTGATGTATCAATCTAATGTAAACAGTGCAGACATTACACATTTTGCATTACACCTGAGAACCAAGGTCGTTCATACCAATGTTCCTCCCTGGATTTCACAAATGTCAAATAACTAACTGATTAATGAAAAAGCTCTATAAACAATTAATTCAAACTAATGTTGTCTGGTGTAAACAAAGATGTACTTTATCTTAGTTCTATAAATTCTACCTTTACATCAGTGTGCAATGAAATACAACGAGCCTGAAACGCTGGCATATATTGTTTATAATAACCAGTAATCATGTGAAATAGCCTATATACTTCAGGAATTTTAAGCAACAACAACAACAACAACAACAATGGCAGTTGTCTATGAGGAAACATTAAAAAAAGGATTAATAAATCTGTATTTGTAAGTAGAAAATAAAATCTACCAGCATAATTGCATTTCAAGCCCTATGATGACTAGTAAATGCGACAAAACACATGCAAGGATCTTCACTGAGAATGAAATCCTCAGGAACACATGGCTCACTTGTGTTTGCCTGGTCCCGTATGAATGTATTTTTGTTCAGACTAGGTGTAAAAATCCATATTCAGATGCTTTTTTTCTGAGATGGAGTCATTTCCAAGTGGAAACAGATGTGCTTCACTGGTGTCCCATCAAAAAAGTTGATATATGTTGGCCAGTAATATGGTTCAGCAGAGGCCAACAGTTCTAATTTGCTTCACTTTTCAAAGATGTGCTCTGGTTTGTGTAAATGGAGACACTTTTTTAAACAAAGAGAATGGCATGCCAGAGCTCTGTAAGAACCAAATATGTTTCCCCAAAGGCTTGTATAAAATAAAGATATGTTGGCTCTGTGTCTTTCTTTCATGAGTACTTAGCTCTAAACAAAGCTTCTCATAAAACTTGAATGCTCTCTCTAAGCCACATTCCTATTCACCAGGTTGTAAACTAAGAAAACTTGCTATC
Source organism: Anguilla anguilla (assembly GCF_013347855.1). Lineage (NCBI taxonomy): Eukaryota > Metazoa > Chordata > Actinopteri > Anguilliformes > Anguillidae > Anguilla > Anguilla anguilla. The sequence continues at coordinate 57,443,107 of NC_049204.1, read as the reverse complement.
TATGCAAGCTACCGAAAGGAATGCTTTATCATTCAATTCACAGCAATAGACCTGTCACAAAATTTATATGTTTAGCGCAAACAGTTTACAGAAAAGGCTTAGGTATACCACTGCTATCTCTCACTCACATACATCATTTTTGCACACACTCACACACAGACACACACTGACTAACACACACAGACACACACATACACATACTTGAAAGAAAGAAAAAAAAAATGAATTGTTGAATGTTATTAGTAACAAGCCTTCTTCATCTCCTTAGACAGAGATAAGAACATAACAAAAACAAGAAAGTATGTATTTCATCTGTTTCTCTCCGCATTCCAGACCGAGATTGGTGGTCTTTCAGAAATGTTTCTGAAATGTGAGAAAAAAACATTGACTGCCATATTCAGAGACCGCTTGAAGCACATGAGCAGCATACCGTTTTCTTACTCAGAGTTGAGCGCCATTTTTTAATCACCTGAAATTTTAAACATTTGAAATGGAGTATACATCTGAGAAATGACCCCTGACCTCCTTCCATCCATACAACCAGACAGCCAGACAGCCCATATTAACACAAAGGTCTCCGTACATTTTTTGCTCTGTTTCACTGAACAGGCCTTAAGGACTTTCGACAGGAACATTAGACCCAAGCTCACTAGTCAAACATACTAAAACAACCAAGTGAGCAAGCCTTACAAAATATCAAAAGCAAAATTTAAAACACGTTTTTTCATGTTTCTTTCAGCAGTTGCTACTTTCTTTCAGTGCAATTTTTAAATGTACTTAAATATAAATTTCAGCGGGAAACATCAATAGAACAATTTACATCTTCTTCAATCATTGAAGTGTGTGTGTGTGTGTGTGTGTGTGTGTGTGTGCGTGCATGCATGCATGTGTGTGTGTGTGTCTGTGCGCATGGCAGTTAACTTGTAATGCCCCCTAGAAAGCCTTGACCTGGCTGTTATGCAAGCTTCTTCTGAAACAAATCAGGGCTGTCTCCTTTTGTAACGGAATGATTTACATAGCTTAAGCTTGAGTGACTGATCACAAATAGAACTAGGGCGTCCAGGTTGGAAAATGCCAGACTCAGTTCTAAAGCTGGACAACATGGTCTGACTGTTCACAAAAAACCTGCAAACCCATTTCAGCTCATCTCAAACTGAACTGAATTAAGAATAGAGACATGGCAATGTAAACACTTATCTACCTGAGAAAAAAAATTAATTCATCAGGAAAATTGAGTGTGGATAATTAGTCAGCTACTTCTTACAAGAAAAGGGAAACCCATAAATTGTTCTTACTAATTAAGATAAATACCATATCCAAGATGTGAACAAGAAAATAAATAAATAAATAAGTACATAAATAAATAAATAAATGTGTGACATTATAAGTCCCCTTAGAGATCAATAATCTTCAAGAATAATTGCCTGAATTTTTAATTGAGGAGGAAAAATTATTCTTTCTCAGCCATACATAATTGTAAGTGCACTATCCCCCATGTAATTGTGTATTCCTATTAATTCCACTAAATTAAAAGTAACTTCTATGTGGTTATATAAAAGACTCCAATTATAAAACTTTTAAATACATATAGCTTATTTCCATAACACATTATTGTTCTAAATATATTTCAGTGACTGTTCAGCAATGCATAAAAAGCAAGAAAATTAAATGAATACTATTACTTTTTAAAAACTCATTTTAACTAAACCACAGTTACAGGACCTCATGGAATTGGCTGGGATGTTTACAAAAGCTTTCATGACTGTTTTTCATATTATTGCCTTTTTTAGTAATTGTAAAAAGGTGGGCTTCTGAAGCTGAAGTTTCACAAATGGCCCAATGTGTCGCTTTCAGTTCCACAGAGAGATGCATGCAGTAACAAAACACATTTTTGAGAAAACAAAATGGCTCATATCCAAATCTTATGTTGATTATTTTCAAAGCCAAATAAGGCTGGAATACGTCTTTCCAACTCAGTCATAGTTTTGTTGATTAGTCATGTAACTCTTGGCATAGAGTGTATCAGATGAACATTCTGGAAAAAGAAGACACAGGCAACTGTGCTTTCAGAGTGGAGGGAAGGACATTGTCCCAGTTTCTCGAGAGATACTCTGCAATCATTCGTAATTACTGTAGCATGCGAAAAGCTAAAAGCAAGAATGGCAGGCATGATGTGTTTATGCCCTTATATTCTCAGATTTGGTTTCACAAAAGAAGATGTTTATTCTGTGGCTTTACATTCCAAGACATCATTTTTACTGCCTTTACACTACAATTAATCTCCACCCTCTACTTTCTTGCTCATTCCTTCCTCACAAATGGACACAATGCCATTAAAAAAAAAAATCAATTAGTTGTTTACAGGCCAGTTATTGGCACTGGAAGGAACCCGATTCATCAGCATGTCATTGATTTTATGACCTATGCTGGATGTTTGCACACCCAGCTTTCTGAAACTATTTGCGCAAGGAGAGAGGGTGTCAACTGGCAGGGTATCTAGAACCATGTTGCTCAATAGTGGCCTTTCTAGTGAATGTCTCGGATTTGCCTGCTATATTCGTTTTATCAGTTTTTTCTCTAGTGCATTAGTTGTGGTAGTTTAGCCAAATGATTGCAGCGTGGAACACATGTGTCTTCAACTGTACCTCTGCATGTGAAAATAATGATAGTTATTGCGTTATAGATTGTTTTGTTACTTCTGTTCATATACTTTAACATACTAACATATTATCTGCATCTGGGAGATTGATAAACAAAAATAACAATGGAGTACCAGTCTACATTGGTAATTATTAGGAGAAGCCTAATTGATTAAAATAATAAAAAAACAAATGTAGATTACAAACGCTAATTGACTGTGTAGGAACGGAATACGAATTATCAGTGGACCTATTGTTTAAATCCAGGACAAACAGCATCTACAGGGCAGGCAACTGTTATGGTCACCCATGTACTATAACTGAGGTAGGAGTTGAAAATTGAGCGGAAATTGTGTATCTTTACTGGTAGCATGACATTCAGTGCTGGTTTTAGTCTGCAATAAATAAATAAAGACTTTTGGACAGAAAATATGGATCAGTGAGTTCAGATAATATAGAATAATAATAAAAAAATAAAAAGTTTTGGTATCCAAATCAATTTGATTTCTCATTGAAATATACAGTAGTCTATGCAAAGCCCATTGCCAGCTAAAAAGCTGGACAGCTGGGAAACTGTTTCTACAGTAGGCTAGATGTAGTGCTGCTGAGCATGCTAGCAAGTTAACATCAATTGTTCTAGCTAATTCTGTTATGAATGTTAACAAGCTTGATTCCTAAACCAAAGCTGATTTAGATTGAATGCCCTGTCCCTGATTCAAAATTATTGCTACAACTAACGCAACAAAGTCTTGGTTAATTGTTTGAACAACATTACTCTGATGCTATCCGTTACATATCCGTTACGTTATCGTTATAGAAATATGACAGAGCATGGTGATACTCCACAGGTGAGTTTATTTTTTGTGTTTAAAAAAAATATATATATATTTTAAGATGTGGCTACAGATACCAGGTTCACTTCTTGTGTTGTATCATTTTTTGACCCCCCTTCACATGAATGTGCACATCAAGCTACACACTATGCTATGAATAATGCCCGCTTTTCTTTCAGATTTCTCCAACTACAAATAAAATGATTGTGGTAGGAGCAAACCTAGAATTGTAGAGTGTTCTATTGATTATGGTGGGCCATAATCATTGCAAAAATTAATGATGCACTAATTAATTTGTCTTTAATGCAATGGTTAGCAGAGTGGCCTCTCTCGTTGGAGTTCCAACCATAATGAGAGACGTTTACTCACACAATGACACACTTTCTTAAAATATAAATTATAAAAAGACTGTCAATAATAATTGCTTGAGTCACAAATTCATTTAATTAGTTGTTTCCTGAGTGTGACTAACAAGGTATTTTCTATTGGGAAACTCTCATTACGATAGTCGGCTAGTTCTGTAGGGGGCGCTGCAACACCCTCAGCATACCTACTCCCTGTGCCTATGCCAGTACAGTTTTTTTATACCTCCTCTTATTTGATTTTGCAAAGGTGTTTTTTTTTTTTTTTTTTTTTTTTTGTTACCCAGCTGAACATATTTGCAGGGATTATAGCAGGTTCCTCTGATGAGGAAGCGCATAAAATATTAAATATGAATATTGAATTGTAATTCTCATCGACTCAAGGTCTATAGAATGTTATACGAGGTTCCACATATAACACTTATAGCTGGATGGCACAGAGATAAAAAAAAATAATAATAAATAAATTAAAAAGAAAACAGAAAAAGGAAAATCATCAAAGCTCAGTGCTGACATATTTTACTGCAGGATGAGATACAAGTAAATAGCCCGGTCTACTCTTAAGCCCTTTGTTGTCTACCTATGGATCTCACATCATGTTGCTTTGTTTAGCCATGGACATTTCTTGAGAGTGACATCACTTTATGTGATTACAGTGTTTACTGAGAGTGCTGATTACTGGGATCTGGCCTTTAAAACCCTTAACTAGGCCATTGTGTAGTTTTGTTTTTGTGTACACGCATATATATCCATGAATTTGAAAATGCTGTACTAGTTTTAAATTTGTTTTGCATGTGTTCTTTAAATGCAAGGCTATGTTTACCATTGCTTCAAGCCACTGAATCTGTCCGTGCACAGCTTTAATGCAGGGTTTCTGAGTAATGTTAAAATAAGTGCGCCACGTTAGATTGCTCATAGAGGCTATGTGCTAAAGAAAAGAGAGTTAAAATCTAAAGTTTTAATTGTGATGAGCATATTATTATTATTATTATTAGTAGTAGTAGTAGTAGTAGTAGTAGTGGTAGCAGCAGCAGTAGTAAAGAAAGAAAAAAGTAAAAAATAAAGACATATGTTTGTGTTTAGCCAGCTAGCTTGTGCTGAACCAGTTTAAACATTATTACCATGGATTTAAAGACCAACTGAACAACAACGTTGATGGAAGTAGAAAGCAATGAATTGGATGGTATTACATACATTCTATATATTTTCAGCACATAATTTAAACGACAACATTCAAGTGACTTTTCACTTTTGTATGATTTTTATTGAATGTACCCCCAAAAAATGAATGGGAACGAATAGGAGCGCTAATACCCATGTTATCACCCTTTAAAAGTCACACCTGGCATGAGCCCAATGTGGGACATTTTTCTCCCCTGTGGAATTAATCATTGACTGTACAAAATAGCTTGATAACTAAATTAACCTAAAACCAAGTGAATCTTCTATTTTCAATGTTTAAGCTTTTAAGAGAAGTTTTAGCTCCAGCACAGACCAAACCATCCAGTCTGTGCCCATACAACATAGCCTGCACTAAGCTAGCTAGTAAACAGTGCCCGCTTACTTGTACCTCAGAATTGTATCTGCTATCAATCAAATAATGATAATGGAATAACCTTGCCTATTGCATGTTTTTATTCCAAAGTAGGGCACCAGATGGCTATAATCTATTCATGCCGATGCAAAATCAGTTCACTTACTAATATCACTTTCGATCTGTGCTTTTGACCCTTGTTCGTGCCCACACCTATGATGGCCCACAAGGATGTCCACATTTCAAAAGCAAAAGCATAAACGCACTCCAAATCTAGAAGCAATGCAAATTTCAAAAGACCTGCAAAATGCTAAAGCACACATAACAATAGAAACATGCTGCAAGAAACAATGTGATACAAAATACAAAAACAAAAAAATTAAAATTAAAATAAAAATAAAAATAAAAATAAAAATAAAATAAAATAAAACAACTTAACAAGTTGCAACCCTTGGCAATTGTCTATATTGTCTATGCCTAGGGCAGGTCCTGATAATTACTACTGCATGTTTGTTTTTAGTCCTGGTGTCTTATATTTTGTGAGGCCTGGTATGATCAGCAGTGTTTTACCAAGCTTAATGATACATGTAACCTTTTCCTTGCTACTTAATCTGTGCATGATCGGCCAACTTGAAACTTTATTTCCCCTTTTCTGTTTGCTTTGTGTCATTCTACCTAGGACACATAATGTAGGTATCTTACACTATTGGGCACCATGTAATACATATAAAACAGAAACCAGGAGTTGAATTTACCATCACTACTGACATGATTTGTGAAAAATACATGACTACTGACATGCTAGTATCACCCAGCATACATTGAAGTGTCCAGAGATCCTGGGAAATGATATTTCCGCCCTCAATATACCAACTTTCATTTTACCTCAACCTCATGGCAAGTATTGTTTTTATGTTTCAGCCATAACTGCTGCACATTTTATTTAACTTTGAATACCCACAGTTGAAGATCATAAATGCACTATTTTTTCATGTTTCAGCAAGGATGTTTTTGAATGAATTGAGAATGAATTTCCATTTTTTCCATTTCATTGTGAATAAATGCTTCTGGGCATAAAAAAGAGAGCCAAATGAGGCCTGTGTTGAATAAACATTTGTACTCTGACTTACAAATAAATTCAATTATATATATGTTTTTTTTTCACAAACGGTTTATTGAGTTCAGCAATCATGAAAATGAACTTGCCAAACTATGTTTGTGAGGAAAAAAAGTAATGTGCATTTAATGATTAAATGATGTTTGAAATGATTGAATCCAGGCTTAATTTGTGATTAGCACTACACAGTGACTAAGCAGTAATGTGAAATGTAAAAAGTCCTATATGAACTCTCAATCAAACAAATTAAAATAATAAAAGTTTGAATTAGTTAGCCTGTGTAACATGGCATCTTTCATGTAATCAATGAACAGTTCATAAACAGTTTAGTTTTGCATTTGAATGCCACTGGCAATCGTGGATAGGTGATGAAGCTCTGTTTGAAAATAAATCTATCCAATAGCAGCTTTCTGTGAATGTCAGACATGTTAACAAATGTTTAATTGACAAGAAAGTTATAATTACACTTGTGAAAGTGATGAATTACTTGTGTAGCGTGTGGTGTCTGAATTACTTGCACATTATAGTGCAAAGGCAGAACATTAAACAGAAAAGATGTGTAAAATGTGCCCATATACTGGATACCTTTATTTGATCTTTACATGCTGTTTAGCAGAAAGATTTTATAAGTGATAATCTGGGTAACTCACAAAAACCATTATATTGAGAAACCAAGGTAAAGCAGAATAACAGAATGTGTTTTAAAATTGCACTTGGAAGAAAATGTATGCACACACACACACACACATACACGCACACACACACTCTTTGTAATGTGCTGTTCCATGCTATGACCAATAGAACAGTGAACCTATCAATAGTCTGCCTTTTTGAGAATCCTATCATTTTTTTAAAATGTATTTTTATATTACAAGTCACCTCTGCCTTTTTACAGAAAAATGTGTATTCTATTAAATATTATTTCAGTAATGAAAGCTACATGTACTGTAATTGTGTAATTGTAGTAATACTTAATTCATAATTTGCAGGAAGTTTAAAGCAGTGAAGCCTACTTCACTCTAAAGACAAAGCTTACATACATATGAATATATTCATTAAAAGATAAGTATTATATATAATGTAAATATCCAAGATAATAATAATAATAATAATAATAATAATAATCATCATCATCATCATTTGTACACTGAACAATAATAACAGTAAATAAATCTCCCAACACAAGTTACTAAGGTGGCCTAGGTATTTCACACAATAATAATAATAATAATAATATTCGGTTTAAAGTAGTGATGTCCTGCTATAATGAAAAAAAATCTTCACATTTCAGGGCAATATACAAATAAATAAATACATAGTTGAATAAATAGTGAATATCTAATACTGGCTGTCAAACAAGACATTATTGCTGAAGTCCTACAACACCTTAACCTCACCAGCAAGACTAGCACATGCTTTTCAATTTTTCATTTGAGATCTTAAAGGTATTCCTGAAGAGGGCTCCACTTTCTATAAATTGCTATAGCTTCAAATCTCTCTTAGCCTGGGCTGTGCTTTTACACTGCCTGCTCAACATGATGGGCCCTGTATCCCTCAAACTGACAGCAACTCCCATGGTATAGTGGTATGATACAGGAAATAAAATTAATAAAGGAAGAAATCAGCCAGCTGCAGTCACATCCAAGGTCATTTCTGCAGTTCTTTTCAATACATTTTTAAAAATACATAATACAGTAAGCGTAAGCTTCAAATTTAGAATATGTATTTGAATATGTTTGTTGAATATGTTTGTTTTGGTACTGGGGACAGGGGAGAACCCAGAGAGGTTTGTCCACAAGGGACCTTTCATTTGATACCTTTAATATGTTGGTAGGCTTCTGTTGTCAAATATGCTGACTGTCAAAACTACTAAAGGGGGGATAGATTTAATTAACTTCTTGGACATTTGTCCTGCATTGCTATGGCAACATTTAATGTCTTCAAATGCAATGTAATCAGATATGTTGCCCCTTGCAGCTTTACTCACAAACTGCCACTGTGCTCAAAATGTTCAGCAAAGCCTTCGTCTCTCAGATAATAACTCCTTGCACCTATGGGCTTGCATTATTCCCAATACACACACACACACACACCACGGCACAGTTATGCAGACACAAGGCGACTTTGACTGAAAAATTTTCTAAGCATCCTCATTTCATGAATAATCCGCATATTATTCCTCTGATTTTTAAGTAGCTGCTGAAATCCCTCAGAGATAACAAAGCCCACTGACCCCAAATAATACTGTAAATTGACTGCCTGTTTGAGATTTATTCCTCCTATAGTACGATGTACACAAAAGAAAATATGTCAAAATGTTGCTACATTATTCTTTAATTTGGTGCCTAATGATCTCATTGTTTTACAGATCCATTCTGGTGAGGCTAATACAACTGACGTGGTATGTAAACTATAAGCTAAAAATGATCAAGCTTACTCCCAAAACAACTAATTTACAAACTTAACTGCACCAAGACAGCTGCAGATTTTCACTGGGTAAAGCAAGTGAACCTTGAAAAACCACACATGTACTTTAAACTGAATTTATCTTTTTGCTGCCTCAGCTGCTTTTAACATCAGCAAATTGTGGAATGTTTCTTTATTTACATGAATGTGTCCAAATATTTCCAAGCTCTAATGATAATTGTGTCTTATTTGTCCTTCTCCTATAGCTAACATATTTTACAGTGCATAAATAACAAAACTTTCCAATGTCCTCCCTTCCCCCACCCACAACAGTGAATGTTCAGATCACCCACCCACAGTAGCAATGGGGCTGGGCTGATTGCATTCGTGTGTGTCTTACTATTAAGATCTGCCGAATACTTGGGTGACTGTGGTCACGTGGTCGATGAAGACAACGGTGGGCAGCTCAAGCAAGCAAAGGGTGAGATTGTCAGAATGGACTCATTAAGTCACAGCTGTTGTGTGAGGGACAATGAGGGATACTCTCCCCTCAGCCTCAGCCAATGAATGCGACCTGCTGAAGGAATCTAACACTAAAACTTTAGAGAAGGGGTTCTGGAGCATGGGGGAGGTTTACATTAGTCATGTTTCCAAAGCTCAACTGGTAGTATGTGAACACTGTGTAAGCGCTTAACAAATGTTTATTTGTTGTATCCTTTTATTATTTTTAAGACGAGTGTAAATGTAGATGATTTTCAGCTAACAGAAAAGTAAAGAAAATCAAATAAAGCTGTCTTTTATTCTTGGTGTACATATACATTTGTAAAAGAAGGACCAAAAGCCGAGGAATAATACAAGATACTGGTTTTGGTACTGGCACTGGAACTGGTAAAACCACATGCAGCACACAATCCTGACAGCTACACAAAAGATGATAGCTATAATGAACATTACAATTTATATTTGCACAACCACTTTTCCATAGTTCACTGTAGTTGAAGGGGGATAATTGCTTTTCCAGTTAATTTGGAGGTAGTTTAATAGTACCCCCCTACCAGACATATCATGTAAATACAGCTAGAGGAAACAAGTCGAGTAATAGAAAGTGACCCCGGCATGGTCTTGAGCTCAAAATCATACAGATCTTACTTTTCCCCTCACAAAAGAGATCCCTGCTGTTTGGGCTTCACAACTGCCATGCCAACGCCATTGGAGAAGATTGGATTAGAGAGACAGCTGACTGTGCTGTGGAGTCCTGCTTCACCAGTCTGATGTTTATGTAAATTCCATTACAGTTCATGGCTCCTGACATAATAGAATGGATACAGCACAGCGAGAGCTTTTCTTGTCAGCAAAATTACAAAAAGCAACATCAGTTGGTGGATCTATTTTTTTTCCCTCCTTCCTTTTTAGGAGACACTTCAGAAGGCCTTGTGAAATATCCACAGATATATCTCCTGTCAGACAGACTTATTTTATTAAATCATTTCTTTGAGAAATGAATTCTGGACCTTTCCACTGTTCCCACCCACCCGACTCTCCGCTCGTTTTCCTCCCTAAGTCGGCATGTTTGCTTTGGAACTCGCACATGACGTTTACGGATTCCGGAATCAGGCCCACCAGGAAGAATGAAATGCTAACCTGAAAAAACAAAGGCAGAGGAACCTGGCCCAAGTGCACTGTCAATGATCACATTACATAAACGTCTTACATATCACAACATATTATTTATTAATGCATCTCGGAGTTTAATTTCCTAAATTGAATGTCCATTGGTATGAACTAGAATGTCCAGGTATGAGCTAGTGTTAAAAAAAACCTAAAGCTGGAGATGTTGAAAGTATATGATTAGTTCTGCCAAATGTATGTATCGCGCATTACTACAGTAAACATTTTAAACTAATATGCATAGCTTAAATATTTGCATACCAGTAAACATTTTTTTGTTTTTATTTTTTGCATAGCAATGAAAAACAAGCATAACCGAAAGGTTATAAAGTATTACATTATTCGAATAAAATGTATTTACATTTTTTCAAGGGTCAATCAAACAAACAAACAAATAAATAAATAAATACATACATAAATAAATATAGATAAATAAATGAGAACAAACCATATCACATTTTAAGACCTGAAGGTCCCTCATATTAATTTACAGAGACAAGATAATTGTCTCATGGAATACATACTCATGTCTACCTACTCATTAAAAAAAATAAAAAAAAATAAATAAGTGTTTTATTTAGATGTTTAAAAAATTAAGTATATCAAGAACATTTCAATTGTCAAGAGTGCTACAAGATCTGCTTGAAGGAATGGCAAATTGGCTTAGAACTCCATACAGTGCACAACACTGGTAAGTAAGAAAAATTACCATCAGACAGTGTTGCTGGCACTTCAGACACAAACTTACCTAAGGCATCTCTTGCATATTTTACCAAAAATGCTACAGAAATGTCAGCACTTATTGGTGCCAGTATCACATTTTCCCAGTCGTGTGACATGTTCACATCACATTTAGTCTTGCATGTCTAAGAGAGACATGAGGACAGATTTTGCCAGTAGCAGAAGTCAGCACTGCCCTTCTTCCTGTACTTCAGTTTCGCTAGTGTCAGGCATCTCAAGCTAGTCTTCTTACTGTTAGATAAGCAAATACCACCTAACCTCTCCCTCGTTCAGACTGCGCATGCATTTACCCTCATCACTCTGGATGCCATAAAAATCCTAAACTGCAGATTTTAAAAATTACCTGCCAATCCCAGAAAGTATGTTACATGTGCCTGCGTGAACACACACACATGTGCATGCAGGCAGATAAGCTTTTCTGTTTGAGTGATTGTGCGTGAAGATGGCAACTATAGCTACTCATATTTAATTTGTTTTGCTTGACTGTTTATTGTTGCATATTGTTCGAGCGGTTTCATTCAGGAAGTCAAAAGAATAAAGGCATCGATGGAAAGATCCCACTGTACCCAACAATGTTTCAGTCAGCTTGCATTTAAAAAATGCTTGTGCTGTACAATTTCTGATGCAACAGAAATTCAAATGCATGGAACCTGGTTTCAATGGATTTGCAAGGTCATGTCCTCAACCAGAAGAATGCAGAGTTGTCACCTTGTTTTTAGTACATAAGTGAACTACCCTCCTCCACCACTATTTTTGTCTCCATAACAAATTAAAGTAATTCACATTAGAACTAAATAAATAAAAATGTGTAATTTTTCAATTTACCATCTGAAACAAACATTACAAATGAGTAATTGTCTGGCTTTTAATCACAGTAATAATTGAAAATAAATGAATAATGGAATTTTATGTTTCCAGGGGCTGTGTATGTTAAAACATATATACTTCCATATAGCAAATATTCCATTCTACTCAACAGATGATGTGATTATATCATTGTTTGTATATAAGGCATTAAGGTAAGTAATAATTCTGTACTATTAATGTACTGGTGTACAATTAGCAAATAGTAAGAAAAGTGGAATAAGGAAAAGAGAAGTGTGTGTGTGTGTGTGTTTGCATGACCATGCGTCTGTGAGAGAGAAAGAGAATGAGAGAGAGAGAAAGAGAGGCTTTTATGTCAAAACAACAAGAAAAGCTTACTTATATATTGTAACACATCTAAAGCACAAGAGTAAGGAAACATTGTTTGACCTCACTCCAGCAGCACAACTAATACAGTTGCCTCAAACTGTTTTCAAAGGAAGCATATGGGTAGCAGCTGTGGAAATGTGGGTTCCAGCACTAGGCTATGTATTTCCTTTCAAACGCTGCATTTCAGGATGATCAGTACTGTAGATAAACGTATAAGTGTCCTGACATCAGTAACAGAACATGCATGATCCAAGTAAACTCAAACTTTCCATGCAGCACACTGTGACTCAAACAAACCGTTGTTATCAGTGGTGGTGCTCATGGGTGCATTTTTGGGGTTAATGGTGACTTGCTCAAAATTTGCCCATACCATACCATCTGGTCTGAGGTCTGCTGCTGATTTGTCTGATTTGTTTCAGTATCCCTGGCACACAGTTGTCATTCCTTGAAAAAACAGGGCAGTTTTATTCTTTTATAACAAGCACAAGTTGAACAGCTGTCACCATGGCCGCACAGAAGGAACAGAACCAGGTTTCAAATGTTTCCGTAGCTGCAAATGGAAACCGCTAAAATGAAATAGTGATTAAAGAAAGTCAAAGTGTTAAGAAAGTATTAAAAACAATGTTCAATTTAAAGCCATACTAACCATTCAAAATAGTTTTAACCCCAGTCTAAACAGCAGTAGCAATTGATGACATTCATAATGGTTCATCCAAAAATATTTGTGTGAGGTTTTGACAACACTCACTCCAAAGATTACTAAAGAATGTTGATGGAAAAAATGACATAACTTTAAATGAAATACAAGCCAACCAAACCATTTCAAAAAAGTAAACAGGCATATATGTTTGTTGTTGTTGTTGTTTAGACTGCAATTGTTTAGGCTGCAATCCTATTCCAAACTGTCCTTCCAAATTATTCATTTGACAATATCCTCAGGGAATGGTGGGACACAGTATAGCTTGCTCTCATGCTGGCACTCAACATTAGCTAAATACCTTATACTTAATTGTGGTCTCTTAAAATGGCCCTTTTTTAATGCAACTGGCAACGTACCTTTCTGCCTAAACACATTGAATATTCATAATTACCACTCACATTTCAATTAACCATGCCCTGGAGGGTTTAACAACCAAAGAAAAAAGCAACGCTCCCAGAATTGACACGTATTGTATTCTGGAATGTCCTCACAATGCTGACCACTTATATCATGTCAAGACAGGGCTTATGATGATTGCTAATGTTCGGACTGGCCTTACCTAGAGAAATATTTCAGTTATTCCACATATAAAGGCACTGAAGCAAGGCTGCAGCATTCAGACTACATATAGCAAGTATTCAGACAGATCCTTATACGGGCAACTTGTATATATTTCACTACACATTGTTATCTATTTTCAATTGCGGTAGAAATGCTGAAGAAATGCTTTATTCAAGGGTATAACATCCATTTCTCAGCAAAGGATTTAAGCTTTCTCTTAAGCTCTGGTACTTTGGTACACTTCTGGTTAACAGAGCCTATTTCTATTTATTTATTTTTTTGGTCAGAAAACAAAGCTCATAAAACAGCCTTTGAAGAAGAAATGTCAATCCCTCTCTCAAAAGACGATGCAGAAGTTAATGGGGTGATGTGCGGTGTGAATGTGGAAGCTCTGGAAAAAACCATGGGGGGTTTCTTTCACTCAAAATGGTGGGCAGTTCACAGAGGCAGTTTCATAGCCCTTCAATCACTTCAGAATTCCACAGATGCTTCATCTGTCTACAGCCGTAACACTGCGGATTTTTCACATCTACCTGTCAGTGGCACATTGACCACTACTGCATGCTTGGGTGTCAAACCGAAAAACATTTTCACATTTTTTTTTGTTCTCCGTGCTTACAATATGAAAGTGGTGATTTTGCTGTGGCGATGTACCCATTCAGTGGGATATTTCACAATAATTATTTGCAATTATTCAATGGAAACAAACATGCCATTATATTATTAACCTTTCAGCTCATATAAAATATTTTTTTTGGAAATGCATTGAAAGAGAATCACAGAACAACCCAATTGCTCACATGATATGAATCCAAGAAACAAACAAGTAAACGAGGCATTCTTGTTGTTTGGCTCTTTGTGCAACACTCCTCTGTATCTCAAATGCTTAATTGCTATATTACCACAAAGTGTAAGAAAATCCAATAATCAATTAAATAAAGTCACAGCTTTACCAGCAGGACAATTGCATAGAATTAGCAATTACTGTAATTACGCTGATGACATATGCCAAGCTGCTCTCGTGAAAGAGGGTTCTTGCATGTCGAGGCTGCCGAAAGGCTTCATCGGGGCTTTGATTGATTGTTTGTCAGTGCAACGCTCTTGTTTCAGACAGAACCTTGGCTCAGGTGACACCCATCCCCTACAGTTCCGCTCATAACACTAACTAGCTTTTCTCCTGAGCAGACTCTGTTTATATACTAATCAACAAACTGGAAACACATTTTTTTTTTTTTGCTTTCTAATCAGTCGCATGGCATTTTATCATTGAATTTGTATATAACTGGATGAGACATTTAATTTCCTAAGTTCCTGACTCGAGCTGAAGAGAAGTATCAAAGACAAATATTCTCCAGTTTTGAGATGACACTAAATGGGCTGCAGGTGCCAGGGGACATTATCACAGGGTCTCTTAACGGGACCTCGGACGGATGCTGCTATGAGAAACACATGGCTCGGTGACCTTCGTTTAAATTCCATAAGTACAGTAAATTCCCACATAACCAACCTCAATGGGACCAAAGGGGAGGCGGATACAAGAAAGGTCAGATAAAACAGTAAAGATTAAAATAAGCATTTCAGCTGAGACTATTTCAAAATGTCAATATGAAAAATATAATTTAATTCGACAAGTTTTAAAAAGACCATAATATATATTGTATATACAAAGACAAAGTATTTAATTTGGTTACAGTACGTACATTTTGTAGACAAATTTGTTTAACCCACAAATGACAATGTTTCAGAATTAGCCAGCATGAAATGCAATGAATATATAGCAGACTGTAGGCTATAGCAGTATTTGAACTGAATTACTGCGCTGTTCAGAAATTAGAAATAATTAGAAATAATTTATTTCTATTTCACGGTATTTGTATTCCATTAATATACTTCACTAACATAAAATGTGGTGCTTTGCCAGGCTGTCACTCTTGATTATAAATTGACATTTACATTTAAATGAGGGCATCAGATAATCTGGTAGGTCATTTATGCGGGAGGCAGTTATGCAGGATTTTACTGTATTTATATCAGCTGAGGCTTATACAGTAAGCAGCCCATACAAATCTAATAGCAAGTATAAGTTGTTGACAGCAATAACTATGCATATTATCATATACAAATACACAAATGCAGGGTACACTCACTTCAATTAATACATGTAAATGAATGCTTGTTGTCACCAAAATTGTCAAGTTATCATAAGGCTGTTATCTTCTTAGTGTGCCCTTACTCTGAGTTGAAAATAATTATTGTATGTAAATAACTCAAACCATGATGTAAACACAACAGGTCCCACACTACTGTATAGATGTTTGCATTATCATATGTCTTTCCTTGAAAAAAATACAGTATTCTATATGTGTATTATTTAAAAGTTTTAAATATTGTTAAATTGTGAATCATTAATTTGTACATTAAATATATGAACGGCAACATTTAAGTTTATTATTCCAATGCTCCATAGCAAAGAAATGTGTTTGTTTGTATGTGTGTGTGTGTGTGTGTGTGTGTGTGTGTGTGTGCTTGCACATGTGTGTGTATGTACTGATATTGTTGCAGTTGTTGGTGTTCAGAATATATTTATTGGGTAAGGGGAAAAAGAAAAGAAAAAGATTCTCTGCAATTCCTTGTGTATGGTTAAATGGTTTGCTAAATGCTAAGGTGAGAATTTTGTGCAGACTAACCATTGACTCACAACCCTCTTTGTGATTCATAAGGAAGTAGAGATTTTAAAAGCCTTGTTTAATTTTGCATGGTTAAATGTGGGGAATTTTGCCAAAAAAAATCTACAAGTTGTGACTGTGACAGAATTAAATAACAGATTCTGTTGACCTAATTACACTGTGTCTGCTTTGCCATGCCATGTTCTGAATGAGCAGAATGATAAATTAGCAGCTGACTGCCAAAGAAATGCCTGAAGGCGACATATACCTGAAAAGTAATTTGATTAAAAAATACACAACCATGTTATGCTGGCTGGTCAAACAGAAAAGCTGCATTAGCTGTCAGCAGGAACCAGTTAACAGAGCTAAGGAAGAGAGGCATGTCATGCCATAATAAGAAGCTGCATTTGACAAATAATAGAGCTCACTCTATCACAAAATAACTGAAGCCCAGAGAGAAAAATGCACCCAAAAGTAGGGAAACTCAGCTGATAACCACAATTCTGTGGGTGCTTTGATACAAAACAATGAAACCACCCAATTCAACAGCAGTTTTTTAAGGTCCTCTGATTTTATCTCCAGTTGCCACAAATTGGGATTGTTTCGACTGAAAGAGGTTTTGCAAAACAACTGAATGACTACTTCAGAGAGCTCGCCACATTAGGGAAGCAGCTCCTCTGATGGGGAGAGTGAAATCAGATGAAGTTAGCTGCTTGAGAGCGCCAATGCACATTATTGCATTAGCTCCTCTCCAGTCACGTAATAAACTCCCAGTCAGCCAAGACAAAGGGCGGCCACACCCCTGCCGGTTAGTAAGAGGCAGGAAGAATTTTTGGAACAGTGGAGATTAACAACGATAGAACCTTGTGGGAGATGGAGGCTTTCTCTAGTAAGAGATAGTAAGATTTTCAGCTTAGTGTTGTCAAATGTTTTATTCATCCACTGTCATACGGGTCTCCAAACAGATTATCATGTTTACTGTGGGCCTTATTTGATGGATACATCTTTTAATGGTGGAACTTTCAAGGTCACATTGTTTAAAGATGGTTATCATGTAATCTGTAATAAACAACCAAACTTCTAATTTAAAAAAAAAAGAACCAGACATAATTTCAATGATGTCCTAATGATGGCCAAAATGGAAAAAATAAAAACCCAGCTTGGCATATCTATTATTTAGCTGCTTTGTAAGTCCACTGTATGTGGCCTTTTACATCAAAGATTTTCCACTTAGGTGCTTTCCAGATGCTTATTTTCTTTGAAAGGCTTTACATTAACATTCAAATAAAATTAAGAATATATGAAGCATGGATAACTTTGAAACTCATGACAAATAAATATGCTTTCTATATCGCTGGTAGAATCATAATTGGCTCCTGTTCTTTTGGTGGCAATAGCCAGGTGCAATGGCAGGAAGTGATGACAAAAAATTGTCGTAACTTGAATATATCCTGCATCTCTCTCGCCTTTGTTCTTCTCTAGAAAATAATGAAAGCTGAGGTTCCCCCTGACATCTGTTGAGAGATAGTCTCAGAGAATAATCATCTTGATGATACTGTCCATTAATACTGCATGTGTCATTTGGAATGAAACTGCAATCATAGATCAAAATTGTCAAAGGTGGCTGGCAAATGTAAAAAAAATAAAAGAAGCACCTGGAAAAGTTGCAGTGGGGTCATTTGCATGTTGCCTCCTTTTCATACATTCCCCCAGGTATCAAGCCAAGAGAATGCATAATACAGGGGCACGCGCAGTAAGAAAGCTAGGAAAGCGCACACACAACTTTCTCACATTTTCCACTTAATTAAACTGCTTTGGGCAGAGGAGTCATACAACGTGTAAATATTTTCTTCTCTGGATGACAAGGTCTCTGCAGTATTCAGTTAAAACAAAAGTCAGAAAAATTCCTCACGGCTTTATATTTCAAATCCAATGTGCTGGAGTACACATGCACACAAACGAGTATGTGTATATATATAGTATTGTCCATATTTGGATAGTGACACCATTTTTGTTGTTCTGACTCTGAATTTGTAATGATTTGTAATGTTAAAAAGCAGACTGTTAGCTTTAATTTGAGGGTATTTACAACCAAACTTGGTGAACCATGTGGGAATTACAGCCCTTTTTATAGTAACTGTGGTATGACTGTTGGTGCCATATGTGGTGGACCCAGCATCTCAGAAACAGCTCCCCTCCTGGGATTTTCACACACCATAGTCTCTAGAGTTTACAGAGGATGGTTCGAAAAAAAAAAAGAAAAAGAAAGAAAAAAAAGAAATCCAGTTCTGTGGGTGAAAGCACCTTGTTAATGATAGAATGGGCAGACTCATTAAAGGTAACAGAAAGGCCACAGATGCTCAAGAGCTGTTTACAACAGTAGTGTGCAGAAGGGCATGTCTGAACATACAATGAATTCAAGCTTTGTATGTTCAGATATATGCAATATATAACATATATAAATTGATATATATGCAGTCAGTGGCCACTTTATTAGGTACATCTATGTATCTGGCATCCAGAACAGCCTGAATTCTTTGCGGAATGGATTCAACAAGGTGCTGGGAAACAGTCCTGAGGGATTTTGGTCCATGCTGATTTGATAGCATCAGGCAGTCCCTGTAGGCCACACATTCATGCTGTGAACCTCCCCATCCACCACATCCCAAAGGTGTTCAACTGGATTGAGATCTAAGGACTGTGCAGGCCACTGGAGTAAACTGGAGTCACTGCCATGTTTGTGGAACCAGCCTGAAATGATGCGTGATTTATAACACGGCACATTCTCCTGCTGAAAGTATCATTTGAAAATAAAGGTAGATGGTCATAAAGGGATGCACATGGTCAGCAGCAATGCTTAGGTATGCTGTGGCATAGTTGATACTCATTATATATTCAGAAAAAGCATACTGACCCTCATCTTGATATGCATTTTTTTCTAGTTTATACTTAATTTATCCCATAACTTCTGACATCAGTAGTTTTTTGAACATACATTAAATCATGGGCTATGCTGATCAATAATTACTGCATTTAACAGAAGCTCTGCATAGGATTTACAGCTTAAATTGGTTCCATTGCTTTACATGAGTTTCAAGATTATCACATTAATGTGATCCAACTGTCTGTATCACAACATCTTTATTATTATTATTAACTAATACAGGGGAGAACATACAAACTCCTCACAGAAAGGCCCAGACCGAGTTCAAACCCAAGACCTTTTTTCTGTGAAGCAACAGTGCTACGCACTGCACCACCATGCCACCCTCTTTTCTTCTATTGTAGGTAGAAAGTGGTTTGTTATTTAATAAATGCACATATATTAACTTAATTCTTCTCTATCTAAAGTAAAAAAAAAAATGCAGATGGCCAAATACTTTTGGCCTAATACTTCAACTTTGGCCTATAGTAATCTCCATTCTCCCCATTACCATTTCATGTCCAAATTATGAGGCAACACACTGAAATATACAGATGAAATGTGTGCCTTTGTTTCTAGGCACTAAGTTAATGAAAAAAAACCCTCTGTTGGCACCAGACAGTCTGACAGACTCAAATTGATTTCTAATTGGGTTTGTATAGATTATGAACTAGCTTTTGGTGAATACATTAAGAGCTGCATGCCCTCATTTTGCCATGGTGCACACTGCAAATGCAACCCACTAACTCTACATCTACCATGCATTACTCTAACAATGAATTATTGCGTAACCACAATTACAACAGGTGGAGAAAGACCTTGTTTTTACTATTTGCAGTATGTTCAACCATGGAGGTGAATGATATCATTGTTAGTTTTAAAATAGTTTTCCAATGCATTTTAATTGAGGTTGTTTTTAACCCACAGTGACTGATTGTAAAAATGGCAACAGGTGGAGAAATTTTTACAATCAGTCATTGGCGTTGAAAATAGACATTGACGCTAGAAGAAAATCACTGTCTGGAATTATTTTCTTCAAACTTCCCAAATTAGGCAGTTATATTCTGCACCAGGTTTAAAAGTTTTCCATTTCCAAATGACTATATGCTTTCTTGAGTTGTTTCATCTGATTTATAGCAGTATAATAGAGAAATTCATAAAATGTAAAAATGCAAATGTTTCAGGCAACTTTAAGACACTGTGCACAGTTCTTACAAATACATGATAATCACTCTCATTCAGACACAAAGTATATCACTATGACTGCAGGATCATGAAGAAAACATTTCTGATTTCTAAAATTACTCATGTTTTATTGATGCTGTTTACTTTTTGGTTTGGTGTGTCCAAGCCATTTTTGAGTTGAACAGTGAATGTGAATTATTATTCACATTCACATTTGCCCGCATTGGCGTCCTTTTGTCCTTGCGTGTGCAGTATGCATGACTGAGCACGTTTTGCGTGCTTGTGTGCTGGCGTTTGTGTGTGTCTCAAAAAATATGTCTTCAGTCACATAGTCTGCTTGGCACATGGACGAGGTATCTTTGTTGTTGCTTATGCCATGGTCAGTCTCACTCAGACAGAATCCTCCTTGAAACTATATCAAGGAGATGATTGGGTTCTCTGGAGGGTAAAGTGATATATGAGTGATAGGTGGGGAATTACACAAAGTAGAGAGCAAAAGAAAAAAGATAAAAATAACACCTAATTATCTTGTGTTCAATTCACTTATTAGGATGTGTCCCTCTTTATTGCATTGTGCCAGGCTGAAATAATTATTAAAAAATAATAATAACTTAAATATTATTTTTTGACAGAAAAAATAAAACAAGCTCATTTCAACAGCACCTTGACAGAAACAAACATTAATTAATGTAAACTTATAGAAGTTTGAATATGACCCAAAGTGTAACAGAAACAGCGTTGAACATATTTGTATGAAGCCATCAGCAGTGTTACTTCCTGATATCATGCTGCTTCAGAGTTCATTAATGCTATATAATTAAAGGGGGATGTTCCGCATTTTGCTCAATCCCCAGGCTCAGTGAGTTGCAGCTTTGTCACTTGGCGGGATATTTATACAGAAATGAAAAGCAACAATCATCCCAAATGGTGTGTCAAGCTAAAGAACTGGTCCGTGGTGTGATGATAAGCCACACGGCTTGTAAAGGAGACCATGCCAGTGCTGTCTGTGGCTGAGTATCCTGTGGGGCTCTCATTACAAGAGCAGCTCCGTGATCGATCAAACCGGTCTGGTCGATTGGGCGCCCACGGTCTACCTGCACAAGCCTGAGAAAGAAATCCAGTCTTTCAGAGCGATAGCCGCACAGCTCAGCTTGTGGACAGCGGAGTGAAAAAGGAATGGTGACCGTGCTTCATGGAGTGCACATTTCTTGAAATGTAATTGGACAGGCTTACAAATATGACTGGACATTCCAATTTCAGAGAAAAACCTGGGGTAGAAAATTGTTAGTATGATGGCCGCAACATCGGCAGCTGCACATTAGAGGTTACATGCACTGCACTCCCGACTTACCCACCTGTTCTGTTATCATTATTTGTTATCGGTGCTATTTTTGGCAGCGCACATCGTTAACACCCACTAATGCCTTTTGTTGTATGATTGATTTTTATTACCTGGCAAGCCAAGCTGTGTACTGTGTGTAAGGTTTTTAGTTTTTCGGCAATGATTAATAACAGAGGTGCTTAGTGCTTATAAGCTGTGAAAGATTTAAATCTGATAATGTGGATGTTCAGCCATTTTATATGCATTTTACTTTTGCTAGCTTAGCTTAGATCATATTGATTATGAGAAATGGCAACTCCTTTTAAATTTGAGATAAATAAATGAATAAATAAATAAATAAATAATCCTGCTCTAAGCACAATTGGTTTAGCAGGCCTAACTGTTGGGCTACTGCTCACACTATGCATATTCAGCAATATCAGATCTTTTCATTTTAACCTCAGCATTTAAACATTCTCTTAATATGTGATGAAAAGATACAGGCAGGCAGTGGGTAGCACTGTTGCCTCACAGCAAGAAGGTCCTTGGCTCGAATCCCGATCGGGGCCTGTGATGGAGTGGCAAACTGTTCAGAATGCATTCATGTCTCTTTCCCAATGCACGCTGGGATAGGCTCCAGCACCTCCCACAAACCTGACCAAGACTAAACGGGTATAGATAATGGACAGATGGATAGATTTAATATGTACTAACACTGCACCTTGTTTACATTTGTGCTTCTTGTGTTGTTGTTTAAAAGTGAAAAGGCCAGAGGCTACGTAAAATATACAGAAAGTACCAGAAGTGAAGAAGTCCCAAAGGTAAGCAGTTATTGACCACTCCTCTTCAGTTGACGGTAGTCAGAAAGGACATAGAGGGTATAATGATGATGAGGCCCCATCATTCTTATGAGATAGAATTACATCCTGAAGTCACCTAGAGTGGAAGTGACACTGAGAGTGTGAAAGCTGCTACTATAGATGATATTCAGTATAATGACACTGAGGAAACCTTTCCATATTAATCAGCCATTGTTCAACCAACTCTGAAATTCTTATTACATATGGACCATCATCAACATATGTTGATGAGTAAATTTACATGATTGAGTGAAATATGTATTATCTCTCCATTCCTCCATATACTTGAACCTCATGTAGCTGTAAAATACATAATTAGGTTGGACAGGATTCAGTTTAAACATTCAGGTAAACGTTAGGAAGTCATGTTCAAAACACTATAGCTGGCCAATTGGGTTGCAGGGTGGGGTGGGGGGTGGGGGGGTCAGGGGTGCTCGGCTGTGGCCCTGAGGCAGCAGAGAGAAACTTTTCCTTCTTGCATTGGGTTCACATATTAACCTAATGCAAAATACAATTTAGTGTTCCCATAAAACTGAGCCAAAACTTCACAGATTTTATTCCAAATATTCCACAAAATATATAAGTTATAAGAGGATATAAGGGGAAAATAGGAGATAAATGAGACATTTGCCCAACAAAAACAATATAATATCCTGTGAATTTCATTTCCTGCATGTGTGGGAGCCAAAATTGTCTCAGACCATTTCTAAAACAAAAGGTATATAGTTATCAGTAGACCATCTTTTCAAATTGGTTGGTTTTGCTTTGGTTATTTCATTTTCCAAATAAGGCTCTGATGTTCATATTATCGATAAATGTATCATATATCTACAACACCGTGAAATATCAATAATTGCATTCTAATAAATAATTTCAGATTAATGTCATATCCATAGCTATGACAACAAATGCAGATATGGTATAGATCTGTAAATTCATTATCACACTTCACTGGTTATTGGGCTTTCTGGAGAGGCCAACTGATCCACAAGAGCAGAATAATTAAAGAACAAATGCAAAAAAAATAGACATACTCCTGATTATCATCTTGTTCAACTTCCCTAATTTGGCACATTTAAACTGGATGTTACTAGTGTTCCATGCAAGGAAATTGCAGCACATTACTAGACACAATTATGTTGGCCAAAAGTGTCTTTAAAACAATTAGATCAGTGCGTGAATATGCATTTTTAAAGTGCTTGGCCAGTTGTTGAACCTCTTCTTAAACTGGTATATCAACCAGCAACCCATTAGGTTAACCCCACCACTAACCATATCCTTGTTCTGTGTATGATAGTTAAGTTCTAAATTCACATACAATGAAAATGACTATATTTTTGGTCAGCAATGCTTCATTGGGAAAATGGCAATATCTTTTTTTTTATCATCACATGAAAGCAAAGGTATTTATCAGGGGCCTGCTGCAATACAGAGGGACTGTAATAACACAAAGCAGAATCATGTGCCATATGGAGTAATTAGGGAATTCTGCTCTGAAAAGGGGTTATGTGGCCTATAAATTTTATTAATAAGATAGCTATTTCTTTAAGATGCAGCAGCACAGACTCTGACCTTATCACAAAGCAGCCCAATGCAACACTGCCTGGCCTCCATGGAAAAGACTGGAAGATGCTCCTTTTGTTTTCAGGATTCAGGATTTGGACCTTGTTATCGCATTTTGTACAGTTTTAACAGGACCTGTCTCTAGGATTTTGAAAGCTTTCCTTAAAGGAACATTACATCAAAATATGAATTTACCTAATTTTTTTAAACTATAAAATAATGCCATGTATATCCATATTGTGAATTTTGGCACACACAGGGCTAGACAGTTATTGAATGTTGGGTAAAGTGTAATTGTTTAAAAGTTTTAAAAATACACATGCAAATTTTTAGCACCGGGGATGTTGCATTTGACACAGTAAAAAAAAAAAAAAACATTTGAAGTATACCTGTGGCTCCCCATTTACATTGGATAAAGAACTTCATTATTGTATGTAATTTTATATGAACAGGTGTGAAAAAGTGCTCAATACACAATGGGAAAAAAAAAAATATTCATCATTGCACAGTCTCTGGATATGAAGGCACAGCATTTCACGGCTGGATGGTTATGAAAACAATATTCAATTCTCGAGCCCTAGTTTTAATTCAGCCAACATCCAGCAGCCACTGCCACCCCTCTCACCTCTAGCTGCTGTCTCTTGTAAGGAATCCAAGTGCTAGGCGCAGTGTGATAGCAATGCCGCACCTCAGAATTAACCTTTATTTACAGCCCTCACTTCCTCACCCTACATCACTCACACTGACGCAACAGACACTCACTGTCTGACCGCCAAATGGGGCATACTATCATAGGTGTCTAGAGGGGTGAGGGTGTACTTAACTTTGGGCCGGAGCCACATGGACTCGTACAAAGAGTGTGTCTGTTTGGTGTCAAATTAGATGCTGCACTGGTGACGAAATGACAAGGTCTTGCCAACTGATTGCCCGGACATTTCCCATCCTCTGACACTCAACGTCTAACAGACCAGCGGAGATCCCAAAGCATTCAGCGCTGTCACACAGAGGAAGTTAAGAGACCTTGTGGCGATTTTGACAAGGTGTTGACCTCAGTGCTCCGCTCAAATTTCCTCAGGACAGGACCTCTTCCAAGGAAAACACTGAGGCCCCAATGAGCCGTCTGGTCTGGCTAAACAATTACTATATTATCAGATGAATGGAACCTTGCGGGCAAAATTACTCATCAATTTCTTGAGTAAAATGAACTGAAAAAACACTGTGAAGGTGATAACACACAACCCTGCAACCTGATTTTTGCCACCTTAAAATATGAACATATAAATAGATAAGATCAGCAAGATAAGAGGCAGGGTACAATTCTATTTAGGCAGGGTAATTATCGTTGAATGTTTATTTGACATTTACAAAATACAGAAACAACCGAGCTTAGTATGAACTGCGCTGTGAAGTACAGCTTCTTTGAGACATTTGTTTGAGAGAGTACAGGGTGCTGGCAACAAATTCAGTCTGGCCTAGAGGTGTAAACTAGCTCCATAGCAACAGGCATTATGCTGAATTAGATCCTCTTTTAGCTCACAGTGCAAGACAGACAATACACAATGTACTGATAGACTAGAACATACGACATCTACCCAAACCAAAGAAAAATACCCTTTTCATACGCACATTTATGTATTGAAACTCCTTATTTTGTAGGTCTAATTGGTACACAATATAATTTACAAAATAAATATCCATAACACGCTCAAGCAAGATGATAAAAATATGGATATTTATACTGTAATGTACTACTTATCAATCAAACTTTAGCCATGGCAGATTCAGGCAAATTGTCCAATACATTTCTTCTCACTCAACGCCTGGAAATTTAAAAAAAACATTGGTATTTTTATTCAAACAAAATGTTGCTTAATCATGAAAGCGTACACAATCTGTAACAGAACAAGCAAGAGCAAGCTCTGAGACAGTGAAAATGTCCAATGTGTTTATGGCCAAACTCACTCATTGCTAGAATCTGAGAAGCCTATGCATAACTGAATGCTGTTCTGTGGAATGGGCACAACATTCACAGTTTAAGCATGTGGTATGGCCAACATGATGAATTTCGCAATAATTGAACCTTGCTTAAAAATAGTCTATTACAGAACAATGAGAACATCGTATTGTAGCTAGAAACACATGTTTATGTATATAAGTGACAATGTCACATTGCTAAATGGACCATACCCTATAAAGAAGCTATAGTTAAGATGTTGCAAAGCTTTGTACAACTATGACTACAACTATACTATTATTTTTCTTACCAGACTTCTTTTTCCTTATTATCTGATTTTATTGGATGCCCCACACAGTCCTTGCAATGTACAAATTTGTACAGCTATTCATTTCCCCTCCCTAACCTGTCCTGGAGTTCATTCCAGAAAGCAGACTTGAAACATCTAAAACATAAACCTGATGTCTTACGTTATCCAGTCAGATGAGGTATATCCAGATTCTTTGGGTTCCACAACAGTGGATTCCAAATTAGGTGATCAAGATCAATCAAGCTTGGATAGGTTAAGCCCAAACCATGCTTGTTCATGGTGAACTTGCAAACCCATCTCCAATCAGACACAGAAAAAAAAATGATTCAACATGAATTCTGAATCCAATAAACACTTCACATCATTTTTTTTTCATGCCTATTGAGCAAGCAGCAATCATTGTGGCATGCCACGAATATCTACATATGTTCAATAAAATAAAATATATATCAGCAGCAGGATAGGAAAGGGAGCTGGCATGGAAAAGAAATAGTGAAATCGAGTTAATCAAATTTCTCCAACAGTTACTTCTATATTTTCAGAATTAAGTATTTAAGTTATTTATTGGGGGGTTCCTAGCCCTGTTTGACCTAGAATCACAAAATGTTGTGCACGGGTCCATCTCATAGTGAGGATCAGTTCCCCCATGATCCATAAAGAAAGCCATATTGGATTTCCCACCATTTTGAATTCTTTGGAAAACACTTCAATTGGTCAAATAAAATGTTGCTGTATTTTCTCTATCCATTCAGATATTTTCAATGTTATCTGTTTTCTAGATATCCACTGCAGCTCACCCTGATACAATAGAGCTCAAAGGGACCAATGTTTGTGGTACAAGTGCCAAAGATTCAGTTGAAAACCTCAACAGCAATGTCTCTGTAAAATATAATAACAGGGTTACTCATGAACATCAACATCAACATCTTGTTGTGCATGTGTTCATCAAATTACTTTCTACCAAAGTACACCAACTGTATTTGTTCAAGTCTCAACCAATGCGCGCCCGTATTCTTGGGCACAGTGTCAATATTGTGTTGACACCCACAAAGCTCACATTGTATTAGGGTGAGTATCAACATTACCTTCAACTGAACTTAGTGGATGCTGGAATGACCCACTCATAAAAAAAAAAGTAGCACTGTTGTGACATAATTTCACAGTGACGAGTGCATAGCAGGCATTTGTCACTAGCTTGCCAGGAGATGACAGATGTTCGTTACAGACTTTTAGGATAAGTGCAATTACGGTGGCAGTCAGCTTCGCTGAGGGATTGGTATGTGGTCCTTGGCCAATGAGCCTCTGTAGTCTCCCAATCCTTTGTCCAATCAGGTACTCCATGTGGCTGTGCGAATCAAGAATATATCAGCGAATGCACCAATATTTAACAACTGAAAAGTTCAATGAGTGATGTTTTCAACTTTCATGTTCTTGTAATGATGTGGCACAAAAGTTGTTTAATAAGAGTGCAAATATTTGATCAGCGTGATCTTCACAAAATGAAGTGTCGGGGCAGACGCCCCCAATGTCATAAATCTAGTTACAATTCAATTTGCCAGTTTTATTTGTCATTTATATTACATATTATGTATATAAATAATAATAATAATAATAATAATAATAGTTATTGTAACATGACTTAAGATAAGATTTTTGCTGATCTTAGTGCAAACACTTTTAGCAGCATCAAAATAGCAATATGCCAACCATGTGCCTGACCGCATCTCACCAACCCACCCACATGGGTGCAAGTTAATTTACTATTTAAACAATGTTGGCTCTGGATGGGAAAATAACAACTGTGTCGGTCTGAAACTAGCAAAGACGTTTGGATTGCAGCCGCTTTGTGCCAAGTATACAATAGCGCCCAAAAATAAAAATAAATAATTTGGAAAACTGAGTCTGAGATCTATTATTGGGGTGTCAGTAAAAAGTAAGTACATGACACATTGAACATACAGACAGGAGACAAATTAATACGTTTTAAAAAACTGATCAAATTAAAGGCTGAGATGAATCAACAGGCTCCCAACCGGTGAAAGTGTGGATACATGGCCATTATAACTATCCAGTTGGTTGACGAAGAATTCAAAGACAAAGAAAATGATCAACACAGAAGAAATGTGTCAACACAATGCAGGTTTGGCTCATTATCTTTAGCAAAACAATTAGGAACCAATTGATTCACCTCACTCTTTAATTTGATCAGTTAAAAAAAGTAATCATTAGCAATCTAACATTATTTTAATCTGGGACTTTCATTTTACATGGCATGCATAGCTGTTTCTGGCATAACGTGGCTAAAGAGGGTAAATAATTCCTCAACATAGGAAAAATGTAATTAAAACAAATTAACAGCTTGTTTAAACTATGGGACTGGAACAAAAAACAGCATGCATGGGGGTTCCCAGGACCGACTTTGAAAACTACTGCCATTAGAGTAATGAGTTGCATGATAAACTGAAGTGAAGGAGAGATTTGCAAAGGTGTGAAATGTTGGCTAATAATATTCTGTCACACTGTAAAACCGAATGTTTAGGATTTACACGTCTTTATAACACTTTATAAACCCGTCAAGCTGTTTAATAATCCAAAATATATTTTAAATGTTTCTGGGGATCAGGCACGGTCTGTTCGCTATTAATGTCAAACACTACTGTTTAAATATAAAAGGCCTCTATACCGCTGCGCACACTTGCTATTTAGGCATTAAATGAGTCACGTTCTTTGGGTTTAAAGTGCATTACCTGTGTATGTATGCTGTGAACAGTTGTTTTGCCAATATGCTCTGCATCTCCAATGTTATACAAAAAGCCCCAACTGACAGAAAATACAGACTAATGCAGAGGGCTTGTGTAGTGGAGGGCACACAACCTTGATGAGTGACATTGGAAAGGCTTTAGAAGGTTAAATGATTGAAAATGGATTGAAAGGCGATAAAGTTCTTGAGACCCTTCTGAATGAGCTAGAATATATAATCGCTGTCTAATTATTCTTTCAAGATGTAAAGCCAAGTAAATGATTTTCCATATCCAGAGGGTTTTCTGTGTAAATGTTTTTTTTTTTTTTTTTAAAGTACAGATTTTCACATTTTCAAAGAAACTGTCAAAGTTATGTAAAATAACAGCAATAACTCATCAATGGTCATCCCTTAAAATAACTGGATTTCATGGAGTTTTTGGACATATAATCACAATTTAATCTGTCAAGGACAAATTCAAGCCTTATTAATTTTATTTTATAAATAATTCAATGCCATATCAATATCCTGAAAATATATCAACCTCTCTCGTACACTTGCCTGACTGTAACCACTAACTTGTAAACCGCAATTTAATATTTTCTTCACTAACTTAAAATATGAACATGTATCATCAAGCTGTCAATATTTAATATTCAGTATTATATCAAATATAATACATTATGGTACAATTTCCTTCAACCTTGTTCAATATTGTAACATAGGCTTATTAAAATTATGATTTGAGCATTTAAATATGTTCAAATACGTGACCACTGTAATGCTTTGACGTGCCAATAAGCCTTGTTGTGTTGACATCTACCCTGCTTACTCACTGTGAAACGTGCATGTGTATATGCTATAACGGTTGAGCTTGGTTGTGTGTGTGCGGATGGGTGGGGGAGATGGGTTGTTATTGCGTTGTTGAAGGCCTTGTCTCGGACCCCACGGTGCACTACTGAGAATACAACATTATATGAGTCATTGATCTTCACTGTGTTGCTTGGTGTTATGGCAATTGAGTTTGTTTTAAAAAAAAATGAAAAACCAAACTGAGGAACAATTTGCTACATAATTACATTAGGTTAAGCAACCAACCCTCTTGTTTGTGTTTGTATCAAATCTTGTTCAAATTGTCCAATGACCATTGGTTAACGGCAGCTATTCTATGCAATCACTTGTGTCGTTCAATGCAGGTTGATTTCATTGTTGCAACAGGAACATTGTTGCCTGTAGTTTTTTTTTTTTTTTTTTTTTTCCCCACAGTGAATAACAAATTGCAGCCAGAGATAAATTTCACTTTACAAGATTTTTGCCTAAACTGTTAATTTGCAGTGGCATACATGTTTATATAATATTTTCACCTTCACAGCAGCAATACAAAAGGTGCAATTTGTAAGCACGAGTAGCAGGCATTAGTTATACTTAGGGCACAGGTAACAGGTGGATTAATAAAGGAAATGATGTAACTAAAAACAGAATATACCCCACACACTGAAGAGGTGTGTCACAGCAGTCCACTTGTAAAAACGGCATAATCAAAACGGCACTGACAGAAACACTGACCACCCAGAGTCAAACTTAAATTGCTCCTGAGAAAAGGCCCATTTTCACATAGAATGAAAATGTTTGATGTTTGTGAATCCCCAAAGCAATCAGCTTTGGTCACAATGCAGTTTGGTCAAATTAACGCAGTTACTAAATGTCTTGCTAAAAAAACAAAAAAAAACAAAAAAAAAAAACAAACATGCACTTCAGTCACACTGGACTTTGTTTATTGTGGTAGAACAGTGCATTACCTTTTAGCCATGTATTTTGTATTGAATAATTTAATTTTCATCTGCAGCAGACACAAATCTGTTCTTAAGGCATTTTTAGTGCTGTGCCGCTGCAGAATTTAGCTGTTAAAGAGCAGATGCTGAAAACTCCTAGCAGAAAATGATGACTATTTTTTATATTTTTGAATATTAAGATCATTTTTTTATGTATACTCAAAGTGTCTATATTGTGTTTTGGTGATGATGCAGATACCAAGAATATCATGGTTTATAATAGTGGTTGTATACCTCTAAGCTATGCTGAATTGTTTATGATGATAATCATCATATTAAATCCAAACTAACAGTGCATATGGCCTGTAAATTAAATTGTGTTCATACTAAACAGTTAGTTAAATAGCACACAACAATAAAAGAATAACCATGTGTTAAAATGTTTAATGATTTCTTGTATTATTTAACTAGCCTGTGGCTGTGTGTATTTTTACCATTACAAATATATCATCATAGCCCGACAGTAATATAATCAAAGCTGCTTGACAGCAAGGCATCAGAAACCCTTGATTTCATCGCAATTAACCTTTTACCTGAACTTTGACAGCCAAATAAAAGCAATGATTACTGGTGTTGCATCATGTTTACTTTTTCTCATAATTTGGAATAACAGATTGCAGTATATGTACATATCACTTGTATGTTCCACCCACCCTCATGTAGGGAGCACTGCAGTGTACATGCTTGCACTCTGTGTACACTTGGCACTAGAAAATAAGGTGTATGTTATGCTTAAGAAAAATAATCTCTCACTTTTGATAACTGGTGGATTGTAGCCACCTGGTGAGTAGCTATGGTGCACTAATCTTTTCCCTGGAAAGATTGCAAGCCAGCTCTGTGTCCCACACAGCAGGTTCCTGCTGACTGTAGCAGCTAATGACATAAGCCAGACAATAACTGATGACAAAATACCAGTTGTGTTGACAACATTTGTACTTTTTCAGATTCATTCATATGTTTTCTTTATGATTTATCTTATTGCTTTTTCTTTTTTGTTGTCTTTCTAAAATATTTTATTTCTAAATGATTTTGTAAGTGGAAACTATATAAAATGAATATTATATGATATTAATATTATATTAATATACACCGATTGCACAGATATACTGTTTGCATGAACAGCCTGCATCTGCAAAGGTAATCCTCATTTCATCACACTGTAATGCAGAAGATTTACTGTCCATGCCACTCACAACATAATGTTCCTTGTCTTGAATTTCAGACTGAATTATTTCATAATATTAGAGCTATATACCACACATACACTAATTCCATTTCATATTAATATTTGAGCAAGCTCCTTGCATAAGCGTATCACAGACAACTATATTCCACTCTTAGTTCACATGATCCACAGTTGAAATCAATATTTAATCTTGTTTGATCCCTGGATAATTGCTTCCTTTTTTTTTCAAAAAATAAATAAATAAATAAATAAATAAATCCATCAATACAATGACTTAACTGAGACAAAAGACAATATTTACATAGTCCAGTACATGCATGTACTAATACAATCATTAATTTGCTTCATAAAATTGCTGATTTTCAAAGATCTTTGATTAATAATGCAGCATGAAACTAAAGAAACAATAGCTATTAAGTCACCAAATGCATTGGAACAATTACTTGGAGTTGTATACTTAGCCATGCACAATCATTAGTAGGTGGTTTGCATTTGCAAAAAGTAGCTTCAGATTTAAAAAAAAAACAGAATAATTAGTTTCATTAAAATGATTTTTTTTTTTTAAGCAACAATGCAAGCTTTATGATCTGAAGCAGAATGGTGAGCTTATCCAGTTGAATGGTGGTGTATAATTGTACCTGATTTAATGTAACCACAAGACCTTTTCCCTTCTATGAGGATACGGGCCAGTTCAATGACCACCAAACTCATATTGCTGTACATGTAATCCTAAAATTCTGAAAACAGTACAAGAGATAGATTAATCATTTGTTCAATACAAACAACCTACATCCCTAGGTTATGATAACACACCACAATTAAATTTCTGTGTCATACCATTCACTAGCAATCTGACCAAAAGTACCGTATGTGAAATGTTACCTTCAACCTTGAGGTTGGGGTAAAAACTAAGTGTGGAGTTCAGTCTTAAAAGTTAGCACAAAATAAGGCTGTTCAATACAATTCCATGTTGTATGATACAAACAGTCTTTAATTTAGTTTTTGAACATGTATATGTTTTTTCTGTGGTCTACCAACATTGGTGAACATATATCACAAGACTGTACATTCTATATTCTCCGGTTCCTGTCCAATGTCTGTTCAATCTAAACAACTGTATCAGTAATTGTCACTTGTCACTACATAACCTGAAGTTAATGTTGAGTTAAATGTATTTACGAAGATCCAGTCTGAGTTGAACAAATCCAATCAATTCGTACTTAATAGTCTACTGACAACAGGCAAACAACCCACGTTCGGTTTAACTCCACAGGGGGGGTGCTTGCACTTTTTCCTGGTTGGAAATCCCAGCAAGCTAACGTGCTATATCAAAACCAAGCAATGTTAATCACTGAAAGACTGTTTATGATTATGTACATTTGGATTCCTTGACATACGCACACAATGCAGTAGCTGGAAAACACTTCCGGTAAAATAATTAACTTGCATATAGCCAAAACATACTTTTGGCCGTATTTCCCAAAACATTTATTGAAGTCGTCTGCCATTCGTTGGAGACATAGGGATCGTAATTCTTCATGTTTAATCTGAAATATGTTGTTCCAGCTTGATGCATCTAACTAAAAAGTCTGTTACATTTTATCCTGTGTTAGATTTTGCCCCATCTACCCTATATATTTATTTCCACTTCAAATAAATGTTGAGTTTGAATTTTATAAATTAAACTTCATTATGTACAATCATCTTGAGATTTTATAGTCTAACAAGCGTTTTGAGGCTATTGTACAATACTAAAATATCAATATCAACCACTCAAATTGCAAAACAACTTAAATAACGCACTAATTGAAGGTTAATTTGTTAGTGTATATAAGGTTAACGGGTAGCGTGACCATGCAGAACATCATGGCTTACCTCTTTCTTTTGGGTGCCCTAGCACATCAGGCCCTTGGAAAAGAATGTGTGTGTAGAAAGCACACTCATATATTGGCAGAGACAGATGAATGGTTATTGTCTCGGTTTAGATGACCACGAGCTATGATTCTGGAAATCTGTAACTTGTTAGAGCAGCAACTCAGCAGACAGACACACCAATCCAACCCTATTCCACCACATCCCTAAGTGCTTGGTACAATCGGTCCTGGCCACAGGAACTTACCAGAGGGAGAAAGGGGGCAAACCGGGTGTTTCCCAAACCTCCATTACTCATTTGCTCCCCTCAGTCATCAAAGCCCTTTCTAGACTTTCAGCCAGTTACAGCAAACTCCCATACAGCACCATCAAACAAGTACAAATTAAGATGGACTTCCATGCCATCACTGGAATACCCATCATCACAGGAGCAATAGACTGTACACATCTACGCATTCCTGACCCATTACTCTTCCTCAATCGCAATCAGTGTCACAGCAATAACCTCCAAAATATATCAGATTCAAAATACAACCTGCTAAATGTGTTTGCTCGATGGCTTGGGGAGCACGCAACTCGTTTGTGCTGTATAATAGTGCAGGACATGTCTTGTGCAAAGTGCTCATGGAGATGGGTGGCTTATTGGTAAGTCACTTGTCAACTGTTCATTGTTGCCATGCGATCATACCACTATCATTGAACTGAAATATACCATTTTCTCCAGGTGATTGAGGTTATGCTTTAGCTCTCTGGCTCATGATGCCTCTAGTCAACCTAGAGAGCAGACAGGGGTGCTCGTATAATGAGCAGCATGCACGCACCCGTGCTTTGGTGGAGCACACAATTGGGATTTTGAAAGCCAGGTGGATGTGCCTTGTCACATCTGGTGGCAAGCTGATCTACACCCCAGAGAGGGTATGTCATATTATTTTAGCATATTGTGTTTTGCACGATATTGCGATGAATGAGGGTGTTGCATTACTGGATCCAGCACCAGCAGTGGGCATGCTAGATGACCCCCCCCCCCCAAGGCATTACCGGATCCAGCACCTGCAGACAACATGCCTGATGACCCCCCCCCCCCCCCCCCCCCCACAAGCACCAGACCATGGAAATGCCATAATGATTAGGCAACAACTAATTGCACTTCAGGGTATAATGCTATCATTTATTTATTAGCATACACATTTTTAACAATTCAGTTTTGCTAGCCAGACAGTCCAATATTTTTCAAATTTCATGCACATAATTTTCATACATTTTTAAGATCTCCTCTTGGTTTTACAGGACTGCATCTGAGACCATTTAAAAGTGTGGGAGACGACACTGGCACAAACCATCAGCTGGTTCCAGCTGTTGCAAAGAATCTACTCGATCTTCTTCTGAATAAAAGAAAATATTGAACATGATTGCTTGACAAGATAACTTAAATTCACCACATTTGGACAGAGAAATAAAAATGAAAGCACATTATAGTGGTAGATAAATCTGATTTCTGCACTGTATGTCAATTTTACTCCAGTCAAAAATATTAATGTGGTTATGTGATAGTGTATATTCATTTATAAAAAGAGAAGTAGTTTTAGATATCATCATTAGTGTTAGGCCTACTATTAGGCATAGCTTCACATGCTGCAGCAGCTTCAGGTTTATGCAAGTTTCTTTCCAGGGGAACGCCCTCCATTGCAATGCCTGACAGTGCAACATCACCTATTATGGCAAATATGGTGGAGACTTTTTCATTCCCCCTCCCATTGCAGTCATGAACTGCCTTGCTTTGGTGATACATAAAAAAAAAAAAAATCCAATTTCATATCAAGTCATTTCTTCTTTATTTCAGTGATGGTATGGACCTCAAGTGACACTGTGATAACAGGGCTAGTAATTGTTCTCATTCCTTGGCTATACCAGGTCCCTTAATTCCATTATTGACACTTTTAAAAATTATATGTTTTTGTTCTTTGATCGCTGAAAGCAGCATTACAATCTCCAAAATCTTAAAGTTCTTTTCACTCTTGGATACCATTTTTATGAATGACATATTTTTATGGATGCCTAGTCTGATATGGCATTTTTGGGGCATCAGGTATGCTAATTCACAAATTATGAATGCACATTCATTTACAAACAGGTGCCATTAATTTACATGGGTCATGTATGACACTTTTCTGAAGTTACAAGCATTCACGGAATCTGACAGGGCACCCTCGAACCCACAAAAAGTACGAGAAAGATAGGAATACTAAAATGCTCTTGCATGAGGCCCAATGAATATAACATATGGCCTCATAGAACTACAATCAATAAAGGCTAACAAAACACTAGTTCACAGTCATTGGAAGTTTGATCTCCACTGCAAGCTAAAAAAAGGTCACAAACTACATTTTCTGTGAGAGATGTAGTACTGTCTAGCTTATGTGAACACACCACAGTCTAAAGCTCCATTTCGCTGTACCTTCTGCTATGCTCTCAAATGGCAGAGAAAGGCAGACAGACATTAATCAGGGAATTACATGTCTTCTCACTGATTTTATTTTTGGTAGCAATCAAATCATCAGACTATCCGTGCAGCTAACCCAGTTAAAGTACAAACAGACTCTGAACAAAAGAGAGAAATTGTATCCCGTCCCAAATTTCTCATTCTGTCTGTGGCTCCTATATGTGAGTGTGCGTGTCTGTGTGTGCATGCAAGCGTTGTGCATGCTTGTATGTGTGTGTGTTTGGCCATCGAAGGCAATGTTACAGTCTCTGTTGTGGCTTCATCCACTTCAGGCAGTGAAAGGCAGACAGGACCGTGAATCATAAAATATCTTCTATAGTAACATGGGGTTCCCCATCGTTACTGAGAATATAAGTGTGTGTGTGTGTGTGTGTGTGTGTGTGTGTGTGTGTGTGTGTGTGTGATACAACACACACACAAATAAAACTGAACTTGACAAATGTTATATAGTCTTAAAAAAACATTCTGATCGAAATATGTTCAATTCAATTTCAGGTAGTAAAATATATATATAATATGTATGTACGTATAATATATATATATATATATATATATATATATATGATGAAATGTATCAGGATATCAGGCGCAGAGGACCATTCATAATCACTAAGTGTAATATTAGCAAACAACAATTGCATTGTAACAGAAGAAGGTACCACTACACAGAGAACCTAAATTACACAGTTATACCTATAACATTATCCAAAAGGAAATCCAAGGAAAGAATGTGGAAAAAAAAAAGAAAGGATATCTAAATGGATCCGGGGAGCCATGGTTAAATCTGAAGAGGAGAAGATGCACTCACAAGCAAGGCACATGCAATTCAAACCCGTTTCTCTTCCCAAACCGGAGAAAAACATACCTACACTTGAATCCTGTTTCACCAAATGTTAAAAATGCTTTTTCCATTTAATGATCTGTAAATGAAATTCTTTTCTTCTCTCATACTTAAAATGTTAAAACATTCATAAAAGCTCCTTAGTTGCAGCTTGGGTAAAGAGAGAGACAGAGATGAGAAAATACTTTCAGTGGAACTAATGCAATGGCCTATCGAAGAGGTCAACTACAGAGGTGAAAACAATTTTACACACAGCCTGTAGAGACCACATATTCAAATTTGAGTAGGCCAGCAATTTTTGTTTTCATTGGTTTCTCCAATTTATTTGATAAAGCACTGAGAGCTTGGAAGAGCACTATTAAGGGGAGAAAATGATGACAGCTGTGGATCCTGTTAATTTATTGTAGCCTAATTAGCTTTTTTCTTTGCTTGAATAGGGCTTAAAATAAAAGGGCAACTCTTCACTCTCTCTTCTATTTAATGGGGGAGGGGGTCCATATTAACTATAAAGAGATGAGCACAGGGGACATAAATGTGTAAAATGTTTAAGAAATACATAAAAGTATGTAAATATTCTATATATAGTGGGTGTAGAAAGCATTCACCTCCTTGAACTGTTTTCACACTTTGGTGCCTCGGAGGTAGGAAAGGACATGATCAAACAGGAAATGATAGCATACAGTGCCCTCCAAAAGTAAAGTGAAATGTTGTTTTTGCTATATACTTAAGACATTTGGATTTGCGATCAAAAGATGAATATGAGACAAAAGTACCAACAAGAAACTTGGATTTCATGGTATTTACGCATGCATATGTTTTACCATTTTACAGAAACAGCTGTTTTCGTGTTGAGTCCAGGGGTACGAACAAGGGGGGCAACCAGGTTGTCCTGGGCCTGGGCCGGGGGGCGACGGAGCAAGGAGAACCCTCTAGTGGTTCGTTGACATGTGGAATATTTGATCAAAATGCTATCTTGGCAGAAAATATATAGGTCATTTTTGTTGCATGTAAATAGCCTCCGTATTTAGTTTCTCATTTATTATGATGCTGTTAAGGGGCAACACTTTATTTAGCCTTTACCAATTTAGTAAAAAAAAAAAAAAAAAACGGTTTGATCGGTTACGCTGTGTCGTTAAGAGTTTCCACGTCTACTGGACACTTTCAAAGGCAAGCTCGTCCTTTGATTTTTGCAAGATAGAACATGGTGCCATATAAATCAGGTGTGCAGATATGAAAATAAAAAGGGAGGAAGAGTCAGTAACTTCAAGAAAACTAATGGCAAAATTATTTTATAAAGAGGGACAGCAGGGTGATACAGGCACGGCCAACTGTATCTGACCCTTTCACCCACAGGAGCTAGCTAGCCAGCTATCACAGCTTCTGTTTCAGAGCCAAGCTAACATTGAACACCTGGATTCCGTTGGATAAGGGGGCCCACAGGGAAGATTTTGTCTCGGGCCTGGACATTATGCATGGCCGCCCTGTTTGAGTCCCCCATTTTCAGCTGTGGAAAAGTTAGCGGATGACTGACTGGGTATCGACTGAGTTGTTTCCCTTGGCATGGATTGTTCACACATAAAAGAGCAGTGAGTGTCTAGTCTTGCTTTTAGATTGTCTCCAAAATGGAGATAGGCTTTTGTTTTATTTTTCTTTATTATTTTTGCATTCATTATCAGTAAATTTCATGAATCTTGAACCAACTTTGGTGATTATCTGTCAGAATATTGCACCTCTCCCTGACATGTGGTTGTCTTTCCCCAGATCCTGCTACAATATATACAGTATATATACCGTTTATGCATGTAAATATCAATAAATGAAAGCTTGGTCTGTACATGTACATGCCTTTCACTGCCTGAAGAGGATGAACATTTGAAATACCTTCAAATTAAAGCTGACACTAATCTGATAGTCATTGTTTTATTTCAAATCCAATGTGCTGCAGTAGAGAGCCAAGACCCAAAAATTGAGCCACTGTCCAAATACTTATGGACCACACTATATATACTCTGCATTGCATTCATACTTCTGTTGAGTGCCATTGAACCATATTTCACTGGCTCCTTTTAATTTCATATTACAAAGGTAATGACTTCTCCTGGAATTAACGTATAAAATGCTTTCCTTTGAAGTTAATAGACAAAGAAAATTAAAAATACATTGATTTTTGCATGTTCTGCAAATAAATGTGCTTCAATTTGCAGCATGATTAAGGGATATACCTCTCCTGCAGGCTGATGTAAAAGAAAAAAGAAAAAAAAAAGAAAAATAGAAAAGAAAACCTAAAAATTCCCTGCATGTGAAAGTAAATTTTCAAATAAACAATGACTCTGCAAACATTTATGTTGAATGTTTTATTTTGTTCAAGGAAGACAGAAGTAAATTTTGTGTTTCCAATAAGGAAAAAAGTATTTGTGTTTGTGTATAAATTATATATATAGAGAGACCAATGCTTGGCAGTCACACATACACACATGCACACAAGAACACAGTATACATGTATATTGTATATATATTCAGATATGGGAGAAACCATACTATCATCACCATAGCTATGAGGAAATTCAGATATATGGGGGGGTGCATGTACTGTAATGCAAGAGCAACCACTCATTAAGATCAACACGTCTCCACTTACGCAAAATAGTCTATGTTGCAGTCTATTGCCCTCTTCGCATGCACACATTGAGAAGTGAATGGTGCATTACAAGACAGAACATGGGCATAGGTGTGAAACCAAAATGAGCTGGCAAATTTCTGGTCCACAGCTCTCGCAGCTGTGTTCAGGTTGGAAGAATAGGTCACCACCTGTAACCTGTTGATGGCCTCTCAACAGACATGACCATATTTGTGTTACGCACACAGGTACCTCCATTGTCAGTCACTTTGTCACATTTACTTCATCATTACAGAGAAACTTAGCAACGATGGATGGTACTCAAAATTTCCCCATGACTGAGACCAAGAAACCTTCACGCTTCTGGTATGTGTCTTTGTAAACTGTGGGTTTTAGTAAGTGTATTATTTTTGGGCATTACAGTGAGCATCATAGAGTAAAGAAGGTAGTGAATCTCCTTTTTCCCAAGCCATATTTCACTTTCAGATGCTAATTCTATCAAGGGTGGTACCCTCTGGAACCTTACAAACACATTTTCTTTTTTTGGCCAAGTCTAGTATTTCAGTCAAAAGGTGTACTTTCAGAGAGCTTCTGTGTAGAAAATATATTCATAATGGTTGCTTATCACACACACTAAGAATCAAGCCACTTGGTTTTCTCTTGCTGTGCCCTCTGACATACTTGTGCTCAGCTGCTAGAGGAAGGGGGGGGTGGGGGTGCATACAATTTGCATATGAAGTGAGGCAGCTCATGACTTTCACCGACTGCAACTTGTCTTTTGCCATCACATACACATACGCACACACGCACACACGCACACACATGTGAGTGAGCAGCCAGTGCCCTCTACAATATCTCAGTTGATTGGGCTGTGCTTAGTCTGACCTCTCCTCGCAGACCCGTCCAGTATGGTTAAAAATTTTTTTTAAAAACCTGCCAGGAGTTTCTTCCCATTGACATAGCTAACAGGGACATACATGCATATATCCTGTCTATGCTCTTTTAGTATATGCACTAGCTCTAATCTAGTACTGATGAAGATACAAGTAAAAAGCTGGCCACAGATCCAAGCCCTCTTCATATGCTTCTGCTTATACTGATTTGAAACTGTCCAGTCCAGAGTGAGGGACGCTATCACTGTCGCTACCTTTCATGCTTCCATCGAACTATTCCTCTTACGCATGCTTGCCATGATTTCGCTTTTGCAAGCATGCAAAGAGCCCTTTAAACAAAGCCCTTTCAAACAATGGAT
Organism: Anguilla anguilla; assembly: GCF_013347855.1. Taxonomy (NCBI): domain Eukaryota; kingdom Metazoa; phylum Chordata; class Actinopteri; order Anguilliformes; family Anguillidae; genus Anguilla; species Anguilla anguilla. Next base: position 57,401,730 of record NC_049204.1, on the reverse strand, counting down.
GGTGTGTGTGCTAAGCTCTACCTCGAGCGTACTGCAAAACAGTCCTCTTGCAAGCTGCTGGTTACACAATAGAATATCTTAGTGATTATTCTAGCTAGAATGAAGCTGCAAATTAATTTCAAAAGCTGCAGAAAGGACCTTGAAGAATATGAGATTGTCGATATAAGGAGATTTCTTGCAAATTCAAGAGTTACGATGGATAGGTCTGTCAACATTGCCAAAGATTAAGTTTGAATATTGCTTCTAGAAAACATAAAGCTTGAATATATTTGAAGATATATTACAATTTTAAATGCCAAATTACATGTCATAATTTGACCAACTTTCGGGCTGTGTTATCGTGCGTTGTGTCCACAAGGCGGAAAACCAATGAAAAGAGACACAGCCAGCATAGGCACATTTTATTTGAATATAAACAGGAATGCAGTTAAAGAAGTTAAAAACAAGTGTACATGAATATTCAAGATAGCTTTAAAGATACACAAATAATACAGTTTCATAATGCTTTTGTTTACATAAAATTAAGGCACACAATTTCAAGAAATGTGATTACAATTTCGATCTTGGGGGATAATTTACAATAAAGTGCTATTAAAAAAGATGAAAAAGTATGTTATTGGACCTTTTTGAAAGGGACCTAAGATCAGCATGGTTTTAACGTTATCCTCCCAATACTTTGTTATTGTCAAAAAGCTAGTCTGAGCAGAGAGAAAGGTAAAAGTAACTTAACTGGTTAAGCATTTTATGCCAACGTCAGGCCTGCAGGTTATTTGCCAGATACACTGGGGACCACATGTATGAAGGGTGCTTACACATATTAAGTTGATTATTCTGAAAAACGTTACTGTCTGCCTCGTTGTGCGATTGATTTTTGTAACAAAGTCCCATATGCGTATAGAGATGCACATCGTCCAGTCACAGGGCCCCCTAAACTGGCTCTGCACCCCCTGTCCTAATACCCAAGCTTTGCCACTGGCTACAGCAGCAGAAGCCCATGCTGGGTTCCACTCCTCTCAGCTAAGAGCAGGAAGAGGAGGCTACAGTAGGCACGTGATAACCAAAACTGGATGGGTGAAGATAGGAAAAAAAGTTGTTTGCCATGCATAGAATCTACTCTAGAGCTTCTATTAGCTTTCTTGAGCATTAACTAATGATACAACAACACATACCTGGCCAAAAAAAAAAAAAAAACAGCTGATCAGCTGACTGTCCACTTACTTTTGGTGCCCAAACATGGGGGGGACTCTTAATAAAAAGGGCTGAAATTCCTAGATGTTTCACCAGATATGGATGTAAATGCTTGAAAATGAAAGCTGACAGTTCTCACTTTAACCAAATATCCATTGTTTCATTTCAAGCTCAGTGCATGGAAGTATAGAACCAAAAGAACTTAAATTGTGTCAAGGTCCAAATACTTAGACTGCACTGTACATATGCAAAATAAAATGTGTTGCACTGTTCAAGTATAATTATCCATACTTTACATATTAAAAAATCAAATTATGTATCATATTTACTGATGACAGTTACACATAGATTATTTCTTCAGGTTAAGTTAAACAAATCTGCCGTTGATGTAGGTTGACCATTCTGCACATGTGGCTAAAATAAAAAGAATGAAGCTGATCATATTCAGAATATGAATTGTTCACATAAACACACAGCTTTTCCCAAATGGCATTGGTTTCTTAATAAGGGTGGGAATAAAACCTCCCGCTATGCACAATTAAGGCATGAAAGGTAATCAACCCCTTATTTAAGGTTGCTTTACAATTCAATGCTAAATTATGATGCTTGTAAAACAGCTATAGCATTCCCTGCAGTGTTTGGAGTGGTTAGCCTCTGCATATAAATGTCTAGGGGGAAAAAAGGCTTTGTTTTCTGGTATGCCATTGTGATTCTTCTTCAGGCGGAATTCAAGGTCACAAGAGTGTAAGAAGTTCTTAACCCACAACACATACAAAATACATTGAACAAAAGGTACTTTGATGTGAAAGAAATTTCAGCGAAATGATCTATTCATCATTATCACCAATTATTACAGCACAGATGAAGAGAGTAAGAGACTATAGCAAACTAGCTGGCTGTTACTGTACATACAGATGTCAGTACAATATCCAGTTAGGCATTCCGATTCTTCATCAGTCCAGAGACTCAAATATCTTCCATTTCCTCCTGGCCCAGATAACTTACAAGTTATACATGCCTTTTTTTTTTCACCAACTCTTATGATCCAGTCTTACTTTCATCTTTTGCAAGGAACATCTGTTTGTGAAACCACATCTATTGACCTATGAAAAGAACGATTGGTGGAAAGATAAGTACACAATAATGATGCAGACTTCCTGGATGAGACAAAAACTGAGGTCGATCGCTGACAAACAACAAATGTCGAGGATGAACATGCTTGGAATTAGCTGCTCAATACAGCATGATTAAAAAGCATAATAAATGTCAGAATATGATGAGAAAAAAAATCATTAAACTAAATTTGAGCAATTATTTTTTATGGCTGTCAGTGGGTCTGGTATTCATTCCAATTAAGTACTTGCACTACAACACGCAATTGCTGATGACATGGCACATTTTCATAAAATTTTAAACGGAAAGTTTATTTTGCATTTAGTCTAGGAACAATGGTGACAGAATTTTATTTAATATTTCAAACGGACTCTGATAAATGTAGGTATTATCTTGTCAGCCTAAATAGTTTGGTTTCCCTGTCCTTTAAATGTAGGAGTATAACGATGTTTCAACTTTGCTAGATTATCTTTGGAAATAGAATGGTTCTAGTACAATTCAATAGTTCTGTACTTGGTGTATTCACTGATCTGGTTCATCCTCAGCATATGAAATTATCATAGCTGAGGCAAAACATCAGACATGTTTTTATTCATAACAAGTATTGTGCTCGCATTGAGATAAATAAACAGGGAGCTTGCTGCCATGAAGGTCATTGAGAAACTTTGAACTGCTTGACTGGGTAGGACTGACAGGCATTTTTCTTATTTTCCCATTCCTCTAGCATGTTAACTCATAGTGAGAGTTAAATGAGGCTTAGCAAGACAGTTGGCTGAATTTGCTCCTCAACACTAGCCCTCTGATGTAATCCAGTGTGCACAGCCTGCACTGGGTTAATGACCCCAACTTGTCTGAGCTCATAAGCTATGCTCTATCCACAGATGATGTTGGTTAACTGTACAAGCAAAGGGGTAGATCTGCTTTACAATACCTTATTCAGTGGGGAAATCTGCTTTGGATTAAATCTTATCTTTCCCCACGTCTGTTCTTAATTCTATGGTTTTATTCAGTTTCAACTATAAATGAGCCCCTTATGAAGATTTTTTTCTTCTTCACATTACCGACATTCCATTCAGTAGTCTAAATTGCAGAAGTGTTTTAAAAGTGGAGTTAAATATTCAAATCAGGAAGTCTTCATTTTAACCTGTCCAAGTATGAATCCCTCTTTTTCAAGTGAGAAATTTAGTGCTAGCTAATTTTTTTTTTTTTTTTTTTACTATTATGAAACTAAATAAATAAAACAGAGCTTTCATTGAATACTGGGCTATGGGAGCTTCCTGTGAATACAAATCCTTGTGATATGTAATGCTTAACAGTTATCAAACACTCATCTGTGTTTTCTCTGTTAGTTTAAGATATCACATGTAAAGGTTATCAACTGTTGCAACAGACATATTTTAAGCATTATCACAAAAAACACTAGAGCCCTCCATCTTGTGCCCACACACATCTACCGAGGGCTTCAGATCTGTAATACATGAACTAATTAATCTCTGCTATATATAACTTGTTAGGAGGCAAAAAGTGGAGAAGGTTGTAAAAATTGGCAAAGCATTTAGCCTCCCTAAGACCTCCATTAGGTCCAGTGTAACAAAATGGGGAAAATGGCACAACCAAGATCAGGCCATCCTTGCAAACTGGATGAGAAGGGAAAGTCAGAGAAATCACCAAGCCACCAACTACAACACTTACAGAGATGCGGAGCTCACTTGCAGAAAATGGATAAGCTGTCCAGAGATCAACAATCGCTTCAGAGATTTGGCCTATATGAGAGAGTGGCACTTCTGAGAAAGGCTATTAAATCATGCTTGGAGTTTGCCAGAAGCCATGTGATAGACCTGGAAATGATGAGACTAATGTTGAACTTTTTGATCTGAAACTAAAGTGCTGCGTTTGACACAAACCACCATAAAGCATATGAGTGACAGCATCATGCGGCACGATTGCTTTTCTAGGAAACTTCGTGTCAACAAGGACAAGATGGTTTGAGCCAAATCAGGCAAATCCTCGGGGAGAATGTGTTTCAATCCAGAAAAGATTTGCAAGTAGGGTAAAGATTCATGCTGCAACAGGACAATGACCCTGAGCACATGGCAAGAATTACAATGGAACAGCTTAAAAACAAGAAAGTCAGTATTATGGAATTGCCCAGAAAAAGCCCAGACTTAAATCCCATTGAAAATATGTGGCTTGACCTGCAAATTGCTATCCACTAATGTTCTTTATTGGCAGAGTTGGAGAAAATTTGTATGGAAGAATGGACAAAAAAAATTCCAAAATCAAAACATGCAAAGCTCATACAGACATACAGAAAAAGAGTGTAATAGCTGCAAAGGCCTATCTATAAAATACTGACTCTAGGCATGAATACTTTTGTGAACGAGAAATGCCTATATATAGTGTACATTGTAAAAATATCCAAAAGTTACTTCATCAACAGGCTGTATAGGATACATTGCAAAAAACAAAAAAAAAAAAAAAAAAAAAAATATATATATATATATATATATATATATAATTTTATATTGGTGACCTACATTATGGAGTAGTATAACTCACAAAAGAAAAGAAAATAAATAAAAAAAGTTTGTTGTTGCTGTGCATGTATTCCAGTCCTTCACCACCAAGGCATTGATGAAACCTCTATTTCAAGCTACATGTCAAACATTTTTTTTTTCTTTCTTTGTGTCAGTCATCTTAGTTATTCATCCAGCTATCACTTATTCAGTCACATAGGAAAGGGGAAAATTTGGTCCATTGACACCATGCTGGACTTAATGTAGTCCATTAGGCAATGCACACCGTCCTACAAAGCTTTTTGCCAGGGAACACTGGTGCTTCTGATCTGGAAAATTCAGGAGCACACAGCAAAATGGAGAAGCACAAACAACATATGCAATTTCTGTTTATTTCTTCTTCTTTTTTTTCTTATGACAGGAACCCGTTCAAAATAATAAAACAATTGTCGTTTTTAAAATACTGTATGCTGTGCTGAAGTTATCAGTGCATGACAGGGGGTTCCAAAACTTTTTCATCCAGTCTCTAAAATAGATTTTCTCCTTGTGTACCAGTGAATGTTTCTTTTCCATATGGGTTGTTCAGCCCTGTATTTCACAGGAAGAAAATTTAAATGTTCTTATTTTCTGGTAACATCAGACAACAAGTTCTAAAAGATTTGACATGTGCGCACATCATCTCAGAGAGTACATTTTTGGTCATGCCTCATTAATATAGATGCGTTTGATTTTATTCCCTGGCACACAACAGAGCAAGCTCATATTTATTTTGTGGATCATAGTACCATGGACAATTCTGTGTAAAACGTCCCTGCAAAGATTTGAATATCCAAAGAGATGAGCACTGCACATGTTTAAATCTGCTCTCACACCAGTGCCCCTGAATTCAAAGTGTAATTAACCTTTACATTTTGTTTAAAGTACGAGCAAAGCCTTTTGTTCACATCGCACTCTGATGCAGCAATAAATTAAAATATCCACAAATAACACTAAAACAATGCTGAACAAAAAGAGACTTATTTCCCCAAATCTTTAATATCTCCATTACACTGTCCAAAGCTTAATGCAATGGTGTACATTCCATTTATATCTACCCAACTTTAAATTTAAAGTGATACTCTCCGACAGAATATCTTGTTCCCCAACAGAGTTCTGCATGGCTCATGATGGTAGAGAAAAATCGTTGTGTATCTCAGCTGTTAAGTAAATGTTATTTTCTTGCTTATCCCACACTTGTTCAAATGCACATCATTTTTGGTGATGTACGTTTTCAGGTGGAATATTTGCACAAACTAATGTCTCTGTTAAACCATAAATGAAACCAACCCCCCTACATTTCAACAGCTATCTCCCCCTCACCAGCACCCACGACAAAGCTGTTTCTTTATGAACCGGTTTATTGTAAACATTATTTTGTGTAGTCTAGAGATAAGTTGCAAAATGTAGGAAATAAATTAAATCCATAAGTAAGCAATGTACGGATAGGGTAAAATAATAAAAATGTGTATTGATGCTGTTTGTCCACGTTTCAGTTCTTCCACACTTACTCTAACAGCATCAGTTTGTTGCCTTATAATTAGCATCTAACATATACTTATTCATATGCCCATGCTGATTACCAAGCAATTGCTAAAATGATTGCCTACAGGGACACCTGGATGATAACTGGAGAAATTCAGCACGGCAGCCAAGATGGAAAAGGGCTTCAGTTCAACAGCAGACCCTAAGTATAATATTTAATCTATTTGCAGCAGTGTCCGTAAATCCATATACCATCACCCTTGACACATTAATGTAATAATTAGCACATGAAGTACATTGTACATTTGAGTCGTTGGATGGATTGTACCAAGTACAAGTGTTCAAATGGTTTGTTCCTTTATTTAAACGTGTGCTTCTACCACACACCTTCATTAATAATTAAACTTGAGATGCATAAAATAACACCTTACTCAAAAGTTTTAACTAGTTACACACATACTTATGTTTGGGAATCCACATGTTTGATGATCTACCAGAGCTGTCATGATGCAACTAAACCACCATGTTATATCACTTATCTAAGTCACCAAACGTACCAACACATAGACAGATAATTTATTCCAGGCCTTTGTACTGTAAAAGAAACCTGTTGGTCTTAAAATAAGATGAAACAAATCTGGTTAGTGTTACCATAGATGGTTTTGTCTGGTTTTGATATACATCTTTCATTGAGCATGGCATGAGAATGATACCTTTGTATACACATGAGTGTTCGGTCCTTCCTGATTGAGTCAATGATTAATGTTTTTTTTCTTCTCCACTTAACTGGTAAATCTGGCTTCAATTTTCACTACAGAGACAGTGAATTCATAATGGTTTAAATCTGAAGGCACTCCCTACATGTCATTTTTATAGGTTAAATCCATGACAAATGCACATTTATTAGAGCTGCAGAAACCACTAGTGTAAGCTTTGTGAAATTTAGTAGTTAACATATGAAAAATGTATTGGCCATTGGATGCTGAGAAGACTTCTTACTGAGCTTTGAGAAAAATATATGGAATATTTCACTGTGAGCATTCTGAAACCATGAGCACATATTTACAAACTGGCAAACTCCCTGTCTGTACATTGTCCAATCCCTAATATATCTGAGACACATTCTGCTTTTCTTGAATCCTGGGTGAGCCTGAATAATCAGAAATAAAATAATAGGAAAAAAAATCACTACAGAAGCTTTTTACTAGGTGTGGCACAGTGTAGTGAATCGGTGTTGTGAAACAGTTTGCCCATTTTGTATTAATCTATCTTTAGTCTGATTCTGAGTTGGATTAACTGTTTAATTTTCCCTGATCTCCCATCCCTGGGCTACACTTGTTCCCATCTTCTCTCAGCATCAATTTGCAAAGTGAATACTTGCAATTGACCGGGATGACCTGAATATATAGGTTAACACAGTTCGGGTGCCTCTGAATAATTTCTTCCTCTCACTGCTGTAATTCCTTGCGGTCCACAGAAAGAAGCTTCGAAAAATTGTTACCATGATTGAATACATTGCTTGGATCTCAGCCAATATTATATATATATATATATATATATATATATATATTATGAACTTGGGACTATTGGTCTTCAGTAATAATAATAAGAAGAATAATAAGAATAAGAAGTAGTAAACTGCTATAATAACAATAATAATGGTAATAATAATAGCTTAAATGCACACACAAGAGCAGTGCCTTAACAGGTTGAGCCACTCAGGCTCTTTATGGAGCTCCATCATATTTGTATGCAGTGCAGTGAAGTGTTTGTACACATAATTTAGCCGCAGAGGCTAAATAATATTGGGCCTCAATTACCATTCATGTGTATGTTCAAATCTGATTGTAAAGTGTGCATACAACAATTCTTATGCAAATTTACGTATTTATCTAAATAAATGTGGGTGTACGGTATGATGAAATCTCATGACAACTCTTGACCTTTTGTATCCTTTATTTCCAGTGGCGAGGCAGTGACATTGCATGCAGTGAACAGCGAGGGCAAAGTAGTTGTGTGGCCCAATAAATGAAGAAATAACTTTTGTTGGGAGCACTGTGGAGTCACCAGGTGAAAAATAAAAAGATGCTCTTCGGAAGATCTAAATTATGTGAGCTTAAAAATTAGACTTAAATGAGTAGCTGATCATGAAAAGGGCAAAATTGCATCCAAGTCATTCTATTTGTGAAAATATTAAGAACCTTTCATGCATCTGGGCAATACTGTACTTGACCTACATTTTGCGGCTCTATTCAAGTTTATACGCTCAAATATATGCCCATTGTTCAGAATATGCTCATGTTTCAAAAATGTGTACCAAGAAAATATTCCCCACACCATTACCCCATCCATTACACCATTTCGGTGATCACGTGCCCACTCTAGCCTGATCATTCTGTTTAGCTGACAGAAGTAGAACTCGATGGTCTTCTGCTGTTGTAGCCAATCTGCTTCACAGTTGGACATATTGTGCGTTCAGAGATGCTCTTCTGCTCTCCACCGTTGTAAACAGCTGTTATTTGAGAATTTGTGGCCATTCTGTTAGCTTAAACAAGTCTACCCATTCTCTTATGCACTCTCTCATTAACTATGTATTTTTGTCCACAGAACTGCCACTCAATGGATGTTTTTTTGTTTGTCGCGCCATTCCCTGTAAACTCTGGGAAAGCTGGCAAGCTGGAGCCACTGCATCTGCAACCAACAATCATACCTCGGCCGAAGTTGCTTCATTCATGTGTTTTGCCCAGTCTGATGTTTGGTAAAACAACCAAAACCTCTTCACTATTTCGGCATGCATATTTTAGCCGGCAGCCAAATGATTCTCTGTTTGGAAAAACAGACTATTTTCATTAACAAGCTGGTGTACGTAATAAAGTGACCAGTGAGTGATACATACTGAGCCAAAAAATAACAAGTGTCATTGTATACACACACTCACACCTTCATATATCAGTTGAGTATGGCATATATGGGTTTGAGTCATGCAGCAAACAGTCTCCACAAGTGAATAATGTTAGGGAAAAAAAAAAAAAAATTTTCAAAGTTGGCTGACCTTGAACGCACATATTTACAGTTCTTTTACAGTACAGTCCATCGTAAGGAAGTGTACATCCATAAAGCGGACCTGAAACATATTATGGGTAGAACACAGCATAATTGTTGGAGTCTGGACTGACACATTGCATGATCTTCAAAATCAGTGAAACACTGTGTGTCACCCTTCATGTTTCAGGACTCAGGAAATATTTTAGAGCCATACAGTTCTAGTCTCTCATATTGCCCTATAAGGATAGCAGACCAATAACTCCAGAAAAGCAAAAATAACCAATTGTTTATATCAAGCTGCCCAGCTATTTTTTCACTCATTGTGTGTCTGCTGTTTGATGTGGGAGGTGTCTGCGGATGGATCAAATAAAGCCTCTTACTCTCGCCGCAGCTCAATAAATTCCTCATCTTCTGCTTCTGCCCAGCATATATTTTTGGTTTACTGCTCAAGTCTTACTTTGTGTTTTTCTCATTTCTTGCTCACACCCCTTTATTTTTGCTATATTTCAACAGGAAAATCTGACATCTAACAGAAAAAAAAACATTCTTGTTGCATGGTTTCATTATCTGTTGCCAGTTTCTCACTGCTCTTGAAATTCAATTCTGAACTGGAATCGGTGAAAATTGTGTGAACGTTTGCTTGGTAGATGCTATGATTCCAGCCTGCATGCACCAATTTTCACCAATCATTGTGGAAAAAATGTATTCATATTATATGTCAATCTCAACCGAATGCCCACTGTTGCTTTCTCAAGAATTAACAGTTTGTACTTGTGCCAAATCACACAAAGATGCCTTGACATGCCAGCAAAACCCCTTCTGAGATTTCCACTTCTGAACAATTATGCAGTTTATCAGCCTCAAAAAATGGAATTGGGGGACGCGCACAGAAAGTTACAATGGGTATTTCTTGGGTTGATAAACTAGAGGGCCCTAAAATTTCTGTTACCATGAGGCAGAGAGCCTTGCCAAGGTGTGCTCATCTACATTCCTGTGACATGCAGCAGAAGAGCAGGAGTGGCCAGACTTGCCATAAATGTTTTCTTTCTTCCCCAGGCAAGTGCACAGTTCAAAGGAGATGGCTTGGATCCAAGTTGTGAAATTGGAACAAAGGAATTTCTGAGCTCAGAGAGCCAGGGAGGGTCTTCCTTGCCCGAACAACAATATCAATGAGAGAACATGTTTGAGTGGAGGGTTATGGGGTGGGCGAGTTCACTGTCAACACCTTCGGTTATCCAAGGCTTTGGTAGGTAGGCACATTATGTTGTTTAAATTAGTTTGTTCTGAAAGAACTAGGACCGTGCAGGGTTAGAATTCCACTTCTTGACTCAAGGAGCATTGACAGCAATGTAAAATGCATACGTGTTTCACAGGTTAAGCAGGCCTACATATTTAAAAATGCTTACCCTATTTTCCCCCAATTTGGAATGCCCAATGTGTGTGTTTGTGCTCATAACTACAACCGTGATGTTAAGCTAGAGCTTCCTTTTACTCCACAATTCACCAACAGGGATCACACACACAGAGTTAGAGGACACATAGCTTCACATGTAGCTTGTGCGCGCAGAATGTGGCTGAGACGCAGATGTCCTGCTAACTAAAGTCTTTCCCCAGGCAATTCTGTGCCAATTATGTACTACCCCGCAGAGCCACCAGCCATGTCTAGCACTGGCTTGGTCTTTATTTAATACCAGTCCATGAACCATGGGCCATCCACACTAGAGTACTGTATTAACAGGATGGACAACCCAGCTGCCCCAAATATTTAGTTTGTTATTAAAACTGAACTAATACTAATGGCAATCTTTTTTTAAATGTAAAACTATTGTATTGTCTAATAAATATTTCTCTAAAAATGACAGCGAAGCAAATGTTGCTCTGTTGTTTCAAAAGAGTGAGACATTTTTATGCAATGTATGTCTAAAACAGAAGTATTACCAATATTGATATATTTAAAGAATCTATTTAAAATTATCTGGAATTAGGTTTGTCAGCTGGAAATATGAAGTCAGATGGTATAATGGTATAATACCAAACATAACACTTCAATGACACATTCAAGTTTCTCTTTAGGATCTATGTTGTAGATGAAATGTATTGAAACATTTATTCTAGGCCTTTGAAAAATTTGAAGTGAAGATTGTCTTTTAGTCATAGTTTTAATATCAGTTTAGGAACTAAATAATAATAATAATAATAATAATAATAATAATAATAAACAAGTAAATACATAAATGTGTGTTGAGATTTAGCTGTTGGTATTTGTTTGTACTTTAATCCTAAATCCAGAATAACCTATTGATTATTAATCAAATTAAGGGAAACACAGAAACACACTCATTCTAATATACCATATCCTTTAAAACAAAAAACACATTTGCTTAGCTGGTTGATACTGCTGCTGTTGTGATATGTTTGCTGCTGTTATTTCTGTGTGTTACCCCTTGGTTGGCCCGACACATTCTAAATAACTTCTGATAACTTTATATCTTTGAATTATTATTGTTTATATGTTTGTGGTAAACATAAATGCAATGAGGGTTATACAGAGCCAAGCCAAGTAAATGATGTATCTTAGTTTAGCTGTCTTAGTTTGAATGCATTCCTTCTGTAACCAGATCCTCTTGAGTTCTAACAAGAATGTATCCTGTTTTGGAATCAGAAGCAGCAGTATAAAACGTTGGGCTTGTTTTGGCACTTTGTGGTTTACATAACTACAGCAAAGTGAAATAATTATTTTAGTCGTACTACAATTAGATGCACCCTGTGTCCTAGGAAAAATTATCATACAAAAACCTAAAATGGAAAACTTGCAACACATCAATATAGAATGTACACAGAATTAAAATTCAAGATTCCGAGCAATGCTAAACATTTTTGTTGAAACAAAAAATTTGTTAAAGCCTACTATGTCTATAAACCCAAGTTCTTCATAAGCCTGCAAACTGTATCATACACATATTCATAAAAATGTCTCTCACAAATAACAATCAATAATAACCTTAGTAAAAAAAAAATAATAATAAAAATAATAATAATAAATTGTTGGTTGGCTGGGTACCTGTAGCATGTGATGACAGCCCTTGAATTTATTGTTCGTATAGCAAGGAAGACATTCCTATTCGATTCCATAGAAAAGCTGGTCACTAGGTGAATACAAAATATCACATCACTGAAAAAAACTGAACAATCATGGGGGCATGTCCTTGGTGACAGAAACTGTAATTAATGATCTTTTCCATTTTCACAGGAGAGAATGGGGATGTGACATAAACATTATTAATGGTTTCTGCCTCCTTGGTACGGATAAAGAAGTGTATTGGTGGCAAGTCTCATATAATGGATGACTTTCAAAGACAGCCTTGGGATGTGTTGAAAAATTAAGCAAATCAGTCCAAAAAAAAAAAAAAAAAAGAAAAAAAAAACAATAAAAAATGTTTCATTACAGCAAAAACATTTGCATTGTGAGTCTTTTGCTTTGCTTTTTACCATCTGCCTGTCAGACAATGTGCCAAAGTCATCCTTCTTAGAAACTGTCAATAGCAAGTGACCTCATGCTTAGCCTTCCAGAACATTGTATTGGTAGCAAGCCTCAGGCTGTTCTCATAAATCAAATGCTAAACTGAAACTGACTGAAAATAAGATAGTGTAACAGGTGTGTGAAATTACACTAACTATTCTGTGTTGCATTTAATGCAGTTTTCTGTTATTTTGCATACAAGTAATAAACTATCATCACAGATCTAATAAATTTAAAAGGGCATATCAAATATCCATTGGAAGTTTTTTTTTTTTTTTTTTTTTTTCTTCTCTATTACAGTTTATTAGAACACTTTCAGAATCCTATCCAGTAAGCAACTAATTTAGCAACACTATTGGCATAACATGACTCTTAGTGGTTACTGTGACGTATGTAATGTGTTTTTATGAAGTTGCCTTGAGCATGTCATTTATTTTATTTATTTTATTTGGCCACATGCCAGTCATCTCAACCTAGATGTTCTGTACATGCCAACATCACCTTTTAACACTGGCGTTCGTGTGTGTAATATCCTTGTGCATTTTCAAATCCCCTTCCTTAATGACAAGCCTTGGCTTAAATAAATGGCCCACACGTGTGTGTGTGTGTGTGTGTGTGTTTGTTTGATTTGTGCATTTTCAATTTCAATTCAGAAGCATTAGTAAGTGTTATGCAGACATTTTTGGCTGGTGAAACAAGCATTTCATGATTATTTGATTTTACTTTCTTTTCTTGGTTTAAATAATTCATCTTTGTATGTTACATAAAGCCTGTTGTGACCCAGTCTTATTCATGAAATTAGCTAATTCTTCTTTTTGCCCTTGTGTTCTTTGGCTATGCTTAAGGGTCATCACTGAAAGCAAATATGTTCATTCCCAGGATAAACATGCATGTTTTCTTTTCAATTTCCAAATGCCTCTTAAAATACTTCCAAACGATACTTAAAAAAGTAAACTAGCAGTTTACTCGGATTGTTCCAGGCAGTTGCATTAAAGGTTGAATTGAAATTCACATGGAGAGCTTCTAGACATTTTGAAGCTTCATCCCCAACAGCATTTAGGTGCATCACCAATTGAGCAGCATTTACACATGACAAAACAGCTATATAATGAATGATGGCTATTATCTCACTGCTTGGCAAAAAAACAATGGATGGAGCTTAAGGCCTAGCAAATGACTGATATCCTATAGACAGTGTCTGCCACACAAATCGGTACAAACGGTAATACAGTAAGCTTCCTGGCTTAATGACTCCTAAAATGGCCCCATGATTTCTTGCAATGACATCTTCAATTTAATGATTGTACTTGTAAGTTAAGATATATATTTTTAGAGTCACACAAGGAACAGACTTTTGTTTCAGATATCAGAATGCAGTTGAATATTTGAAGCAAATAGATGAAAAAAGGCTGAAATATATATGCATTTTTTTTTAAATCTCTCATTTTACAAAATGAAACCAAGTATAACCTATATTACATAAATATGCGTACAAGTGTACATCATGACACCGGGAGAGGCATTAAAGTAGCCGAAGGTACAGTCCAAATGCACTGTCTTAAGGAAATGATGAAAGATAACAAGACACTGCACAGTTATCATGCAGTTCATTGTATCTCCAGGGAACCAGTAAGGAAAAAGAATGAGCTTTCACAACAGAAGAAAGAAATGGAAGCCTCCCAGTAGATGCTGACCTCTGGGGATAAGAGGGAATATATAAAGGAACGAAAGATTGAATATTTACAAACCAACACAATAATAAATTTAGCATATTATCAATGTCATCTCTTGTCTGTGTACAGAAATGTATTCCCTCTGCAGACCTTTTCCCAAAAGGACCTATACAGTACTTCAAGGCATCGTGCGGATACATATTTCCTGCGTCACCGTGAAATATTGTATTTGAATTAATTAAGATTTCCACTATGCAATATCCTAGATTACAGAAACCACATTGTGGACATTCATGTTAAAAAGAGGGCGACCCAGCTGCAATGCTGATTAAAAGAAGGGAATGTGATATTAGTATCAAGTGTTCCAAATCCACTTACTGGCTTAGAAAAAGAAAAAGAAAAACACATAACACATAATTTTAGTAAACTTCCTTTCCCACGTATTAGAGTGAATGTCTTGTTCGTCAAGCAGCTGTGTTCATGCATACCCTCCATTGATTTCTTCTTTGCCCATATTATCTAGGCAATTTCTTTTTTTTCCCCTTTACACTGCCTTATTGGGAATATGCTAATTACATCCGTCATGATTACTGATTTTCTTTGAATCTTTATTCCACTGTGGGCAGAGCAATCACAGAGGTAGAACAGGAGATTTACTGCAAGCCTATGCCTTCTCTCACCATCTGCCAGACTTGATTTAATTTGAATAATAACTGAAGATTTAGATTCAAAGACCACTTTGGTTTACTAACATGTTTATGCAGATCGAGGAAATACAGTAACAAGAAGTGCACGAATAGGCTTTTTCACAGCGTGCTTTAACCTGTCTCTGGAGCAGGGCACCCTGCTTTTATGAGCTTAGCAGGGGGCTCCGGCAATAACCGTTAGCTCTTGCGCTAGAATATTTCAGGCTTGCTGTGAGGGGACCAGATTTTATTCTGACAAACTGTAGATTAAACAAAAGATAGGAAATCCTGTTTTGAAGATGAGCCTTCCATTAGACTTGGAACTTTGAATTTTTTTTTTTTTTCCCTTGTGCAGATAAATGCTTTTCAACACAGCAGTCACATCTTAAAGCAAATTACATTCTCTACCTCAATCACCAATCCATCATAGATAAGAATTAAAGTATTAATATAAGATGTGATACTATATATGTATTTTATATATATATATATATATATATATATATATATATATATATATATAATTTTATGTGCTCATATCTTTTCACAGACTCGACAAGATGTGAGCAAATCTATTTGAAATGAATCCACCATTGTTACAGTAACACTTTGAAAGGCAGTGCATGTTGGAAAGCTCTGTCAAGATATACATTGCAGTGCCCTTTAAAGTTAGAGGGAGTAAGTTAGGCAAAGAACATGATGCAAGTTCAAGCTCAGCTGGACATAAACTAAACTTGACCACAAAATAGCTACTTAGTCCAATAATAATAATCAAAGTTAATAATGATTATAATTAAAGGTAATAATAATACGATAGCCAGTGAGGGAATACTACCTGAGATTATTGCAAGCTCATCACTGATGCAAAATGGGAGCATTAACCCCTTTGCGCAGATTCCAAATCTGGCCAATCCTCACCCATTTAGGGGGTGTTATATTTAAGGCTGTATAACTCCAGATATGAGCATCACAGACACTTGGAAAATAGTTTAAATGAAGCAAGACACTTGTACCATTATATTAGATTATTTCTACCTAAATTATGAATATGAAGTGTCACAATTGCAAATATTATATAGCATATACATTTCCCCCTTCATGTTGGCTTAAGATGAAACATTGATATCAGTCATAGTTATGCTAAGTACTTTGTTGCACATCCTTTGCGTGCAATGACTACTTGATTCTGTCTTCAGCTCCCGTTTGTTTTGGGGGCGAGTTGCCTTATGTTTTCTCTTCAGCATATGGAATGCATTTTCAATTGGATTCAGATCAGGTGAATGACTTGGCCAGTCAAGAATATTCCAGTATTTGTCTTTGAAAAACTCATGTGTTGCTTTAGGAGCATGTTTGGGAAAAATTTTTGGTGTAGGCTGAAGTGCCGTCCTGTGAGGTTGGAGGCATTTGGTTGAACTTGAGCATATAAGATGCTTCAGTGCACTTCAGAATCCATAATGCTGATGCTATTATCAGTGAAATCATCAATGAAGACTAGTGAGCCAGTACCCGAGGCAGCCATGCATACCCAAACCATAACGCCCGTACCACGTTTCTCAGATACAGAGGGATGCTTTGGATCTCGGCCTCTGCACTTTGCTCTTGCTTTCACTCATCTGTCAACTTTTCCCTCAAGATCTTTTTCCAGAACTCTGCAGGTTCTTTGCAAACTGCATTTGACCATTCGGTTTTAGTGGCTAAATAGTCTTGCAACAGCCGATTTTGGTAAGCCTATGGTTTGGCTTATGTCTCTGTTGAGTGTTTTTATTTTTTATTTCTTAGCCTCATAATGACTTCCTTGACATTCATCGGCTCAACTCTGGTCCTCATGTTGACAAATGACAGACTCCAAAAGCACTCCAAAGTCTAGAATCAAGACTAGACAGTGGAAGGTGTCTTATACCTACACTGAGGAAGCAATTGAACAGACCTGACTAATTAGAAACACCTGTGAGGTCATTTGTCCCAAACATTATAAAAAATATCCTGAAATAAAAGCTGAGGATGTGCATTTTAATCACATGTGAATTGATTGGTTATGGAGCTCATTGTATTATCAGCTTGAATGATATGTAGCTTTGTATTCTCAAGCCTATAATGAGGGCTTGGCTAAGACAGCTAATTTCAGATGGTGGAGGGGTGGGATTCTTGCCATTCATGATTTCTAATAAGACAGTTTTATAAACATGAATCAGGTGGCCATTTATGTATTATTTAAATAGATAAGACATCTTAAAACTTTCTTTATCTGTTCAATTTCCAAGGTTTTAAGGAAATTATCTCTTAGACGTATTTGCAAAGAACCATTAATTGCATTTTTATCACGATGCTTGCAACTTCAACAGGCTTATTTCTTCACTCAGTGTTCCAACTTTCTTGTTAATAGTGGGGACTACAGGGTGATGATGCTGATGAGGTCACATTGTACTGCACCTGGAAGTCTCCTAATTGGCAGCTAGTTATCTCATGATATATATCATTACCCATGATATTGCACCTCATCTTCCAGAAGAGAGATGAAGGTCCCATCTGAATAGGAACTGTCTTAGAAAGACACTGAGGAAAGAAATGAGGCAATGTTTTCAAGGACATTGTTTTCTGGGTATTCAGTAGCCAAGATGAAAATAAAATACTATTCCATTTTATTGTTAAATTGTTATTTTTCATAGGTTATTTAATATAACATTAGCAACTGGGGCTTGGAAAAATAAAATGCTCTGTGTATGGCTTTGTATGGCAATTTTTGAATTGTCAAAACTGTATAGAACATGTGTTATTTGCAAAATGCAAAAAAAAAAAAAAAAAAAAAAATATATATATATATATATATATAATTTATTTATTTATTTTTTATTTTTTTTAATTATTATTATTTATTATTATTTTGTGTTTATAAATGCCATGTAACCATTACCTGGGTGGCCAAATATCTAGTTGGTGATGGAAAATGTGGAACCTGCAGTATAAACAAATATATTATTGACAACATATACAACACTGGATAATTATAAGGAGCATTACCATATGCTGTGGACCAGAAAGTTGGCAAATATGAAAATGTCAAGACTAAATTCATATTTTTACAACTAACACAGTATTTTCAGCACACAAAGAGAAAATCAGTACATGCTGCCGTTTTGAGTTTTGTTAAATAAATAATCATCAATAATTCCTACGATTGTTCTTTTATATCTCACTCAAATTAAATAGAGAATTAAGTGCAGCATCATATTGCTGTAGACAAATACCGAAACTTGCCTGTTTCACTCATTGCAAAAGCACATACAAAAGCTGTTTGCTACTGCAATTGATCACTTCATTACAGAAACAGGACTGAAAATGCATTGCAGCAAATTGAGATTCTTAAGGAGTATTTTTTTTTTTGTCAGATATGGGAACCAAACCATAAACTATCACTATGTACACTACCAATCAGAAATATTACCTTGTTGACTAAAGGATAGGCCCCAAGCCAAGGTGAAATATCAGGCTACAATTATCTTTCCAATGATGTCACCCCACCTGGCAGATGTGGTTATATTTTAATGGTTTTATGTTTGCCTTCTCGGGCTTGTTGTGGATCTTGTTTGGGTACGCACTTAGAATTTGTAGTTTGCTTCCTGGTTAGCTCAGTTCGATTGCCCTAGCGTTCCAGTGACGTTGCATCTTTTGCTAGGAATGCTGTTAGCCAGAGTGCTCATTTATACAATCATCTTTGAATTCATCCTAGTTTTGAGTTTACAGTCGTTTCCTAGATTGTTCGTATGAACAAATATTGTCACGGTTTCTGTGCAGGGTAGATCATTTTTCCGTGCCTGCACCGACTCTGTTGTTAGCATTCAGATTAGCAACTTGGCTAATCGTTGTTTTGGTGTTTGGGGACGATTCGTTTCCAGCCTGCAGATTAGCCACACGGCTAATCGTTATTTTTGGTTCCTGTGGGATGATTATTCTCGCCCTAACATTCCTTGCATTCCTGCAGGATTACCACGGTGATCTGTTTCACCTGTTGGTTGCTCACGTCTTACCGCTGATTACCAGCCACACCTGTGGCTAGGTATTTAAAGCGTCAGTAGGCAGTGGAACGGTGCTTGAGTGTAACGTGTTTCGCTCTAGCCAGTTTCCTGTCTCTTATCTGAGCAAGGTATAGGAAGTATTTTAGGAACCAACAAATTATAAAGACTTTAGTTTTTTTTGGAAAAAAGGTACTAGGACGGTATTTGTCCAGATTCTGGGTTTGGTGGTTTTTAGGGGTTATTGTGTCACCTTCTGGGCACAATCATTCCGCCTCTTACTAACCAGTTTTCCCCTGGTTTTAATTGGCCTCAGAACGTCTTCTGTTCGGTTGTGAAAGATATTTTCTTTTTCCCAGCTTCGGTTCGAAGTCGGTTATTGTTCTTTATTTCTCATTTCCCTGTTCCTTTACTTTTTATACTCCTTCTTCCTCAGTTACCCGTTTAGGGGTTTATTATTCATTATTTGGGATACGTCCCTGAGGAGTATAGCACCCTTTTCCTATTTCATCGAGATTTAGTGGTTACCGGAGCACCCTTCGGTAACTTGTAGATCCCCTGTTTGGTCGCGTCTGGTCTTCACACTTCCCCCTCCCTCACAAATATAAATGGTTCATATGCACAAATGCACCTAAATCCTTCCTGTGCATCCATCTATAAATCACAAATCATAGTAAAATATGTGCACATGAACAAGCTTATAAACACAGTGAGTGCCCTCCAATATCCTTATACTGTACAGGTGGGTTTTGTGCTGTATATTGCCTGCAAGGCCATTGTTACAATCATTTTATACTTTAAACTATATGGTGTATCTGTATATCAATCATTATGTATATTTGACAATATAGTGTCAATTATATAGTTTTTTTGTATGTCAGTCATTATGATGCAATGTATATTCAAATTATGCATTGATTTCAAATATTAAACCTGTACAGGTATTGATTATTATTATTAGGCCGTTTTATTTTTGAATACAGGTTTGCAGGTGATGTTACTAGCAAGCGCAGCTTACTTACTGGAATTGCATCTCACAATGCTTATCACAAAAATAAATAAGATGAAGGTGTGGTCTAATAGCCTATACTGTACATCTACATACAGTATGTGAGGGGATTTGAAAAATATTTTCACATTTAAAAAAATGAGTTGAGTCTGCAGTACAGCTGCATGGCCATAAGAGTTTGCATACATAATGTTTTTACGTCAGTTTCAAGTTTTATAAATCTCAATTTGTGCTTTGCTTTTCATATAAGGTCAAATCTATTGTAGAAAGGATCAAACGCGTGCATGAAAATATTTTATAAATGAGGTCCCTGGTTTGGCATAAGTTCTTCTTTTAATCAGGCGAATGCACTTGTTTCTCCTATGTTTTAAGTCAAGTTGGATAAGATTGTCTGCTAAGTGAATGTAATATTATGCAATAGAATGCAATACACAAACCAGCACTGTGTATTCCCATGTGAAGCTGCAGCAAATTGTTTCATGATTGGAGCCTGCTCACGAGTAGGGCAGAAGGCAGGGGAGTTACTTCTGACATCTTTAAGTACAGAAAACATTAAACCGATAGCTGCTATTTTTTTAAAATTATTATTTATTTATTTATTTTTTTAAATTTTATTTTGGAGCTCAGTTTCCCAGATGGCCAGTTCTTCCATGGTGACATAGTTAGTTACCAAGGTTGAAAATAAAGACCGCTAATCAAACATCAACTAGTTACTACAGCCTCGGTAGCCATCACATTCACATGCATTTCTTCTATTCTGTATAACCCTCCCCTTGTTAAAGTTTAAACTGCACTGATGGCACAGTTTCAGAAACCAATGCACTCCCTCATATTTCAAGCAGATGTATGTATTGTTTTAATCCTGATTTTAGACAAAATGATATAAAACAAATGTATTCCCCATCATTATAGAACACTTAATATATTTTTTTTATCTTTACCAATATACCACTGCAAGGTAATCAACTGATTTTTATTTTTTGGCTGATGTTTTTTTTTTTTTTTTTTTTAGATTGCTTCCATTCCACAAAAAACATGTGAAAATAAAATAACATAATAAAAGCAGTAAAACCAAAGAGTAAAAATATTAAATAAAGAAAGCTATTTGAACACATTTTTTTTTAAATTAAAAAAAGGGTCTTTAGCTGTTGCTTAAAATTATGTACAGTAGTACACGCACTATGTCCATTTTTAACTGTATTCAACTAAGATAATCTCATTTGTAATGTGATGTTTTGTCCCTTGACTGTTAAAGGTTTATTGTGATTAAATGCAATATTGCACATGTTCAAATTAAACTACAGTTCAAGTACAAAAGTTCAACTACAGTGATGCTTCTGTGCCATCAAATACAAGAGAAGAGGAGTAAATGAACAATATATAGGGGTGGATTTGCTTGTAGTAAATTCCTGAAAACTCAAATAAATACAGTAATAGGCTCCACTCTCACTTACTGAAAAATACTGTGAATATTGATATACTGTAAATATACAGTATCATGCTGCTGAATCTGCTACTGGTATAAAACTGTACATTTACAAATAGTATGTATCAGACTGTATTTTCAATAATAGGACAATACTGCGGCTTATTACTGTTCAAATGTAAATATACAGAATAAAGTTTGTTACACTGCTTTTAGTGTGATACTGTCAATACAGAAAAAAAGTTTTGGAGTGTACATATTGTATTGCAACACATACCATCATACTTTTTCCAAAGTGGACCACTGGTGCTCAGTAATCCAACGTGGATAGTACATTTCCCCTGCATCCATGGCAGGGCTGCCATAATATTGATAAGTGATCTTTAAACAAATTAGATATTTTGTATCTTTGAATTTTGTGACTCCAATTGGAGTTTGAAATTAACAACTGTTTATAAAAATTATTTACAGCTGCTTATATAGTACACGTGGGCATAAGTGTTAAACATTATAATAGCCTAATGTATCTGTCATTTGGACGTAGTATCAAATCACTTTCTCCTTAAAATGATGCTTGTGTTACGTACACAATGTCGCGATTTCACAGATCTTCTCTTTGCTATTTCACAGCACGAAAAAGATTACTCAGTGTAGTGTGTACCACCTAGGGGAACAATAAACCTGAAAACCGGAAATAACATGTTATGTCCTTGGCCTACAACATTGCAAAACTCCCAACATCAAGCCAAGAAAAAGAAAATCAATAGCAGATACCCTAATTGAGAAATATTTATTAATTGTATTCAAAATGAAGTGAGCCATTAACCTTGAACTTTAATTCCTTGTCTCTCACTGGGATTTATATGATTCCCGATTGGGAACGTTTTTCAATAAAATGTTCATGCTGTTAAAATAAAAAAGCAAAAGAGACAATAAACAAATGACAGTTTGTGATGGAATGGATACAGTGAACATAGAAAATGTTGATGAGAAGAAAATGGGAGAAACTTTACACAGAAAAAACAGAAATAATGTCTCTGTTCGAAAAAAGGGAATGCGGATTTCTCTGCATTTCGACATAAGGAAGGCCACAATGACTGATTAAAAAAAGAAAAAAAACTGACAGAGAACACACACTTTGCATCTAGTGCCAAAAACTGAAGGGCAAGCTAAACGACACACTCCTGGAAAACTGCATTATTGGATAAATTGCTTGTCAAACGCCCGCTACCTGGCTGAAGTAACATAGCGTATGCAGAGAAGGAATCTCACACGTTCCACTGCCCACGCCTTGTTAGTGCCCCAGAACCAAGCTGTAAATGGCGTATGGCGAGCCGTCACACAGGTAAAGTCATATTTTCGTCATCGATTTTGATGCGCCTGACCCCGTTTAGTAATTTGGCGACTTGCCGTGTGCCAGAGTTGGAGGGGAGTCACTGTCGGGGGAGTGTCAGTGATGCTACATCAGCATAAACAAAGAATTACAACCAGAGCTGGGTAAAATAAATGATTTAACTTACTATCCATACTTTCCCTTTAGGTGCACATTTTAAAATACTCCTGTAGATCACTGAGATTTTTCTAAAAAAAGAAAAAAGAAAAAAGAAAATCACTAGCCAAAAATGCTCAATCAATCAAAGTGATAATTGAGTTCTGAACATTGGTAAAAGAAAATAATAATATATGCGTCTTTTTAAATCTGCAGGTTTATTGGTGTATTTCAAATAATTGTTTGACCCACGTTATTTTCATGTAGTTAAAATGTTTTACTCTGCAGTGGGATTTTAAAAGGGAATGGAAATTCAGAGGCTTCTTTATCTTAATGTTTCATAAATTGACAGATAGAGAGAGAGTTAGTGATGGAGGGGTAACACAGCAGTCAAAGCACTCAAGACACTAACACCTCAACCGTCTATCAACCAGTCTTTTCTTAGACCTTTGTATCATTCATATATTCTTTCATTAAAAACCACTTGAGAAGCTCATAGATGAAAGCTTAGCTTAGAACCACATTTAGCTTATTTTAAACATGTAAATAACTTTTGATGTATTATCCTTGTAAAAAGTTAAACACAATACGCATAATAATATTTTCATGGCAAAGGTTTATAATGGGAAAATAAGTCTTCATGCATTATACATTCACACCCACATCATTTCTAGAGCCAATATTACTTAAAATTATGAGCAGATTTGTCGTTGAATGAAGTGATGACTGTAGCAATGAGTCATGATTACATGCTACAATACACAGTGAAAAGACACCGTCATTATACTTCCCATTTTTCACTAATTCACTGTCATTTTCTGGTAGGCATACCACAGCCTTTCCAGCAGTTTATCATCATTAAACAACATCAACAAGTGTTTTGGTTTTTTACTATGTTGCTTTTTTTACTAAAGGAAGTTAATTATTTTACAAAAAAATAAAATAAAAATACTACTCGCATATTTCATATTTATTGTTTAATTAGATATCCACTCAAGTGCTTCTTATTAAAGATGCTTAACCGCTCTATTAAAATACATGATATTTCATGTCCATGTACTTGACAGTTGGCCTGATTTAGGTGTCAATATCTTCCAACAGCTGGTCCCATCAGTCTTCCATTCCTGGTGATATCCACTACATAAATCACCTCATGTCAAGGGACCCATTTATCATTCTTATAAATTAGGCCATTTAAAACAAAAGAAATGGCACATCACCGAAAATACTAAGTTAACTAGCACTGTCTTATGTTTGCCAGGAACTATTTTCTCTTTGTGTCTGTCATTCTGGCTTTTATTATTGATTAATATCTTCTTGAAACAGAAGAGACTGCTTTTATTTTTATGGAAGAGGAGCATGAAAATATTTTACATCTGTGTAATCCAGGGCTGCCCAACCCTGTTCCTGGAGATCTACAGTCCTGTAGGATTTCATTACCCTAATTTGGCACACCTGATTATACTAATTAGCAGCTCAATAACATCTCTAGCTGCTGAATGAGATGAGCTTTTATTAGGGTTGGTGTGAAAACCTACAGGACAGTAGATCTCCAGGAACAAGATTGGGCATCCCTAGTGTAATTGACAGTAGGGCTATGGTTCAGTGATAGAAGTGCATTCTTTATAGAGATTTTCAGGGGCACATGCAAGATTTACTCCCTGTCATGGGGCCAAAGAAAAGAGATTAGTAAATACTGGGGTGGGGGAGGTGGGGGGCACAATGTACTAGTGCATTAGTACATTAAATAGATTATAATCAAGTCTGCTGCATGTGATTGCATACCAAGGTGATACACTTTTTTCTCCCAGGGTTGTGGGAGCATCCTTGCTTTTTTTTTTTTTTTTTTTTAATAAACATGGAGTGGGTCTAAGCCAGCCGGGCCAGCCCGATAGCCGCGATAGCTACCGCTTCGAGCCATTTTCGTAGAACAACAGTGAACGACATTGACAGGATAATCCATTCAATGACTAGTGCCCCCACTAGTAAAAAGGAGAAAGTAGCCCCTAACTGGCCCTGCTGACATGGCAATGTGTGCCACTTGGCCACGCTAGCCAGAGAGGCTAACACTACATACATTTTAAAGACGTTTATTTTGCTGACTTAAGTCATAGATGCATATTCTAAAAGCATCTTTTAAAAAATATAATTCTTTTTATTATTTTTGTGGAAGATTTATTACTGAGTAATGAAACAAAAAGGGAGATGGTTATGTTATGACTGCTTGTTAAGAGTCACAACAAAAGAGGGGAGACCACACGGTAACGACGGGTAAACCAAGATTTTAATTTAAATGATCAAAAAACCATAACAACGGGGTGAGGTGTAGCAATCAGTACATCAGTGCGAGGGTGGAGTGTTGCATGTGTGATAAGTGGATATGTAGGGATGTTGTATAGTAAAAAAACAAAAAGGACCACAATCAAACAAAATGGGTGCCCTACCCAGAGGAGAGAGCAGGAGCCACAGCCTTGGCCCTTTTAAAGGCCTGTACCCAGCTGCAGGCCGTGAACTCATAAGGCCGTACCTGTCTTAAAGACACCGAGCACAATTAGAGCAGGGAAAGAGACATGTCAGGCACAGGTAGACAGGCCTGGAGGCCGTCACAGTTATTCATGGGGATCCAATGGCACCCCCTGGCCCATATGACCACATGCCCCGGTAGATTTTAATCCACTGAGAGTGAAGTGGATTTCTTGCTATAATAAAAGTGTTTAAGACATCTGGGAGTGTTCATTGAAAGAATGACTCAACAGTAACAAAGAAAGATGATAATGCAGTTTTACAGCTTCTAATATTGTGTAATGGAACAGGGGGTATTTTCTCCTTAATCTTGATTTATTTTGTCTGACTGGAAACTCACATTTATTGCAGACTAAACTGACCTGGTTCAGCTATTTGTCCTGGTCCTGGTGCTAAATGGCATAATGCAGCTCCTTCCTGGTGGCCTTTTTCAGGCAAATATGATGTTGATCCTTGTAACCAGCCAATTTTAAGTAATCAAAATTTGATTAGCGGTCTTTATTTTCAACCTTGGTAACTAACTATGTCACCATGGAAGAACTGGCCATCTGGGAAACTGAGCTCCAAAATAAAATTTAAAAAAATAAATAAATAAATAATAATTTTAAAAAAATAGCAGCTATCGGTTTAATGTTTTCTGTACTTAAAGATGTCAGAAGTAACTCCCCTGCCTTCTGCCCTACTCGTGAGCAGGCTCCAATCATGAAACAATTTGCTGC
This sequence comes from Anguilla anguilla, assembly GCF_013347855.1. NCBI lineage: Eukaryota > Metazoa > Chordata > Actinopteri > Anguilliformes > Anguillidae > Anguilla > Anguilla anguilla. The sequence goes on along the minus strand of NC_049204.1, from coordinate 57,375,292 downwards.
AGCTTCACATGGGAATACACAGTGCTGGTTTGTGTATTGCATTCTATTGCATAATATTACATTCACTTAGCAGACAATCTTATCCAACTTGACTTAAAACATAGGAGAAACAAGTGCATTCGCCTGATTAAAAGAAGAACTTATGCCAAACCAGGGACCTCATTTATAAAATATTTTCATGCACGCGTTTGATCCTTTCTACAATAGATTTGACCTTATATGAAAAGCAAAGCACAAATTGAGATTTATAAAACTTGAAACTGACGTAAAAACATTATGTATGCAAACTCTTATGGCCATGCAGCTGTACTGCAGACTCAACTCATTTTTTTAAATGTGAAAATATTTTTCAAATCCCCTCACATACTGTATGTAGATGTACAGTATAGGCTATTAGACCACACCTTCATCTTATTTATTTTTGTGATAAGCATTGTGAGATGCAATTCCAGTAAGTAAGCTGCGCTTGCTAGTAACATCACCTGCAAACCTGTATTCAAAAATAAAACGGCCTAATAATAATAATCAATACCTGTACAGGTTTAATATTTGAAATCAATGCATAATTTGAATATACATTGCATCATAATGACTGACATACAAAAAAACTATATAATTGACACTATATTGTCAAATATACATAATGATTGATATACAGATACACCATATAGTTTAAAGTATAAAATGATTGTAACAATGGCCTTGCAGGCAATATACAGCACAAAACCCACCTGTACAGTATAAGGATATTGGAGGGCACTCACTGTGTTTATAAGCTTGTTCATGTGCACATATTTTACTATGATTTGTGATTTATAGATGGATGCACAGGAAGGATTTAGGTGCATTTGTGCATATGAACCATTTATATTTGTGAGGGAGGGGGAAGTGTGAAGACCAGACGCGACCAAACAGGGGATCTACAAGTTACCGAAGGGTGCTCCGGTAACCACTAAATCTCGATGAAATAGGAAAAGGGTGCTATACTCCTCAGGGACGTATCCCAAATAATGAATAATAAACCCCTAAACGGGTAACTGAGGAAGAAGGAGTATAAAAAGTAAAGGAACAGGGAAATGAGAAATAAAGAACAATAACCGACTTCGAACCGAAGCTGGGAAAAAGAAAATATCTTTCACAACCGAACAGAAGACGTTCTGAGGCCAATTAAAACCAGGGGAAAACTGGTTAGTAAGAGGCGGAATGATTGTGCCCAGAAGGTGACACAATAACCCCTAAAAACCACCAAACCCAGAATCTGGACAAATACCGTCCTAGTACCTTTTTTCCAAAAAAAACTAAAGTCTTTATAATTTGTTGGTTCCTAAAATACTTCCTATACCTTGCTCAGATAAGAGACAGGAAACTGGCTAGAGCGAAACACGTTACACTCAAGCACCGTTCCACTGCCTACTGACGCTTTAAATACCTAGCCACAGGTGTGGCTGGTAATCAGCGGTAAGACGTGAGCAACCAACAGGTGAAACAGATCACCGTGGTAATCCTGCAGGAATGCAAGGAATGTTAGGGCGAGAATAATCATCCCACAGGAACCAAAAATAACGATTAGCCGTGTGGCTAATCTGCAGGCTGGAAACGAATCGTCCCCAAACACCAAAACAACGATTAGCCAAGTTGCTAATCTGAATGCTAACAACAGAGTCGGTGCAGGCACGGAAAAATGATCTACCCTGCACAGAAACCGTGACAATATTTGTTCATACGAACAATCTAGGAAACGACTGTAAACTCAAAACTAGGATGAATTCAAAGATGATTGTATAAATGAGCACTCTGGCTAACAGCATTCCTAGCAAAAGATGCAACGTCACTGGAACGCTAGGGCAATCGAACTGAGCTAACCAGGAAGCAAACTACAAATTCTAAGTGCGTACCCAAACAAGATCCACAACAAGCCCGAGAAGGCAAACATAAAACCATTAAAATATAACCACATCTGCCAGGTGGGGTGACATCATTGGAAAGATAATTGTAGCCTGATATTTCACCTTGGCTTGGGGCCTATCCTTTAGTCAACAAGGTAATATTTCTGATTGGTAGTGTACATAGTGATAGTTTATGGTTTGGTTCCCATATCTGACAAAAAAAAAAATACTCCTTAAGAATCTCAATTTGCTGCAATGCATTTTCAGTCCTGTTTCTGTAATGAAGTGATCAATTGCAGTAGCAAACAGCTTTTGTATGTGCTTTTGCAATGAGTGAAACAGGCAAGTTTCGGTATTTGTCTACAGCAATATGATGCTGCACTTAATTCTCTATTTAATTTGAGTGAGATATAAAAGAACAATCGTAGGAATTATTGATGATTATTTATTTAACAAAACTCAAAACGGCAGCATGTACTGATTTTCTCTTTGTGTGCTGAAAATACTGTGTTAGTTGTAAAAATATGAATTTAGTCTTGACATTTTCATATTTGCCAACTTTCTGGTCCACAGCATATGGTAATGCTCCTTATAATTATCCAGTGTTGTATATGTTGTCAATAATATATTTGTTTATACTGCAGGTTCCACATTTTCCATCACCAACTAGATATTTGGCCACCCAGGTAATGGTTACATGGCATTTATAAACACAAAATAATAATAAATAATAATAATTAAAAAAAATAAAAAATAAATAAATAAATTATATATATATATATATATATATTTTTTTTTTTTTTTTTTTTTTTGCATTTTGCAAATAACACATGTTCTATACAGTTTTGACAATTCATTACTATTAGGTTTATACACTTGTTCTTACCTTATAACATGAGCAAACAGGTGCACTGCAAGCACACCAATTTTTTGTGGAATTCAAGTGACAAAATATAAATCAGTTCTGCATGTTGCTGTTAGAGAGTAGCAAAGGCAATGCTTACTTCATTTATTGTGTTTTTATGATGGATTTTCCTGTCATAATCGATTACAGCACATGTAAAATGTTTACGATTTGATTGACTTTGTTGGGACTTGAATTAAATATTAATGCTCAGATTTTGATTGTCAAAATACATTAATATCACTGTAGAGAATATGCATGACAAAATATGTTATAAGCAGGAAGCATCTTTGCGAGTTGGGATCTTGTAAGAGGTTGTTTAGTGGCTATACTTGCACCTTCACCAAAACCGTCCGATGAAAAAATGTGAAACATTTAAGCACTTTTCCAGGTAACTTTCAGCAACACACACAGCAACACAAAGCTCCCCTGTGCTTTTATAAGGATAAATTCGAGAGTGATATAAGAAATTCCCAATAAATTAATAATATGCTTTGAGTTAATGTGGCCTCTCTGTCTGAAAATATGACCATAAAACTATCCATCAAGAAGGAAAAAAAAATGACACTGGAAAAACGTGACCCTTTTCAGCGTGATGAAAAGCTACATGTCAACTATCGGAAGGCCGTCACACACAACACTATCGGCTTCAGTTCTAGGATGAATAACGCATGCGTTCATTAGAGAGCATGGCACGTTCCTATAATTCTACAAATGAACACGAGGATTTTTATGGAGAGATGGGGCTCCTGTGAACATGAACAACAGCATGGTAACAAGGTCAAACTTTGTGTTCACACAATTAATTGATACATAATCAAGCTGTTGACATTCAATGTGTGCATTGAATACTGTGAAGGTTAAGCCTAACAGTGGGGAAGTACAAAAAAGAACAGCTATGAGCACATTTAGCATTGATGGCTGGTAGCAGTAATATCTGAACGGATCCTCTTTTGCACTGAGTGATCTGGCGGGAGCATTTTTGATTTTAAAAAAAAGCTTCATCCAATTGTGATAATATGTTCCTCTCTCCTCATTCCATTCTAGTTTTCCTTTCCAAGAGGAAATTTATAGGTCTCATCTATTTATTGAATGTGCAATTTTATTGAATAAATCATCTTAATTATTGTCTTCTACCATACCACTTAAGAATTTAGAGCTCTATTGTTCACCAGCTATGTAGCCAACCTCAAAGTTATGGGTGGCAAGTGGAAACTGCTAACTGCTAGATGGTAAACTGTAGTTAACTTTTAGCTATAGTGTAAGTCACTGGTTAGCTAGCTATTCAGTAGTTTTAATTAGCTATAAGTTAGCGCACAGAAGGTTGCTAGCTAGTGCGCTGTTGCAATGAAACATGCAAAGAATAGTGACAGTACTATGCCTGTGTAACAAGTATCCTGCAATTGGTTAATTTCAAGATGAGATACTGCTATGGGCTGATGTAGCTAAATGACCAATGGGGAGACTTATTGATAGTGGTACTGGAGCATTTGTGATGTAATTGGCAAAAAAAGGAGGAAAAAAAAATATCCCAAGTTTGGGGCTTTATTGTGTGAATGTGTGAAGTTTGTGAATTCTGTATGTTTACAGTACATGAGGTCAGAAGGCACAGATGTTTATATTTTTAAGGTATGACAGTCCATGGTCATCGTGGTATTTCTGTAGAAAACCCTGAAAAGTGTCAAACTCTCTGTGCTGTATAGGTATGGGGCATGCCCCGCCAAGGCATAAATGGGGGATGGCATATCTGCCATCCCAATTAGAAGCGCATTTTGTAAAATGACATATCAGCTGTAACCATGGAAACACAAGTGATTACGTTAAAACCCTATTTTATTTTTTTCATTATGTGCATTTTGGAGAGGTCTCACAGCCATGCAGCCCACTAGATCCCCCACATTAAAGCCGGGCTGCAGGAATTTCTTTTTCACTTTGCCCTAGTTTAGCGTATTCCTTAATTAGCATTACTTAATGAGTTGAGGTGCTCTTGAAAAAACGGAAAGGGCTCCTAAAGTTCAGGGTGGCAGTGAAAGGTGATAATTGTATTAGAAATGGCACCATAGGCCTAAAAGGAAAGGTGGTTAAACAATGAGAAAATGTGATTTTATGAGAAATTAAAAGCTGTAAAGGCCATTTTTTTTTGTGTTCCTTGAGCACACCCGCCTTCTTAAAAACTGAACCTTCTAAAATAGAGCTTCTGTTTGGATTAGCCTGACGTGCTGTCGGATTAGGGAAAAAAGGGCGATTTGCCATCGTGGTGAATTTCACTGAAAGTTCAGATAGCTAGGAAAATTTTTTAAAAATCATTTGGTGAATCTAATTAAGAAAATCAGGATATAATCAATGGGATGATGTGAGGGTAAATACTAAATATGATACATTGGTAACACGACTCCGGTTATTCATGGCATCTGTATCAAATAACCAGCAGAGCTCCTTGATTCCGTCAACCCTGCTCACAGCATGCCCGCGTTCCATTATCAAGTCCATTATGATAAGCTCTTGTTGCACACAAAGGAAGAACAGACAACAGAATTCAAGCTGACAAATTAGACTTGAGATCAGTTTCATTAGCATAATGTCTGGAAGTTCATTAATAACAGTGCTTTAATTATTCATGCTCTTGTTTCACTAGATACAGCAGTTTTCCCCTGCTGAGCTACATGTCTGGATTAGCTAAAAATGAAAGTGGCAAAACGAGAGGCAGCACTGCCGTCTCAGGCTCAGCCCATTACTTCAGATCTGCAGGGGAGGGATTTAGATACTGCTGTCTTCTGAAGCTGAAATGTATAACAATGTAGTATAAAATGAAAAAAAAAATGAATAAATAAAAAAATCTGAATGAATAAATAATGGAGACTCACCAATAGATGTGGCCGTCCTGGGTTTGTCAAACAGTTTGGAGAAATCCAAATTGTGATACAGTTTGTATTGGCAATTTCAGCAATTTCGTTACAATGTAATTGAATGTGTTTTTCTTCTATATATTGCATGAATTCAGTTGTTCAGGAGGCATTATGGTATAAAAAAAAATGCTCTGCCATGTTTAAATATTGGTGAACATGAATTTTATTCACTGAAACAAAAAAAAAAAAAAAAAATTCAGTCAATACAACTAACAGGTTACATGAGTTCAATAGGGTTCACATGTGCCCAATAGCTGCTTTTACTGTATATCGGTCCAACAGTGGAAGACCAGGCAATCAACACAGCATAGAGTTTCAAAGCTGAACAAATGAAAGTGGTTACATTGAAGGCAACATAATTGAAAACAGAGAAAAGATCTTATTTGGTGAAAAAGACAAAAATCCAGACACAGGGAGACGCAAACAAGCAAATGCATGTGCAAAAGTAAATGAAGAAACTGTTCTTTTTCTGAGCTGGTTACATTAACTTCTTAAGGGTTTTACCTTTAAAAAAAAGCCATTTTAGAAGAATCTGTATCCATCATATCATCACATTGTACTTGTTATAAACCGTGGGAGGGTGTGGGAATGAATCTAATTTAGTTGCTGTGTCATTCTTAACAAGATAATTGCAGAAATGTTAGACTGGTGAGATTCTTGTCAATAGACATGACACATTTTAATGCCATGAAGTATTCATGTTTTCAACCCAAACACAGACTAGATAATGCCAGTTATAATTCACTGGCCATGATCACCTCCTGGTTACACCATGTTCCTCTTGTTGGGTTGTATGTCAAAGGGGTTGTATAAGAAAGACTGATGTCTTTATACATCAGTATACATTGAAACCATGGGTTTAATTTGTGGTTTTATATTTCTATACAAAGAAAAATTATGATACACTTGGTTATTAATAAATGGAGACTAACAATAAACCTGAAAATATCAAAACCGAAATACAATTTTATTTTGGATTTGGAATAAGTTTAATGTATGCAGTCCAGACTATGCTTTGATTTGAGCCAACATGAGTCTAATATTGATGCACAGTTAAATTCTAGTGCTGCTTTGTTTCCTTGAAGTACTGAACTGAACTTAACATATAATTGATGGGAAAAAAGTCAGTTGAGAAAATGTTGGTTGAACCCAGGAGTAATTTACATCTATACTGTATGAGTTAGCCAAATGCAGTGCATCTTCCCCATCTATTTAAACCCCCAAAACCTCTCCAGATCATGACTGGCATTGAATTATTATAGCTTCTCACGTGAAATCATGCGGTCCCAGAACAACATAACTTCTGAAACTTAAAAACCTTAAAGATAGTTAAATCTTTACATTTCTGTCTCCAGACTGACTTTCCTTCAGATGCACAGCCATACTTTAATCCTTAAAATCTCAATTAAGCCTCTGCTCCTTAGGGGTACAGATGATGACAGTGGTCAGGCCTAGTAACAGGACTATAATTTTATCCCCTTCACTGTATGAACAAAATAGCTCTGTACTCACACAAGCACATTTTGGGCATTGCAGGTATCCTTGAATGACCTTGTTGTTGGAGAGGGGTCCCATGAAAGTAGATTATGGCTTAGATTCAATCAATCAATGTTTTTAAATTATACTTTCAGTTCAAAGAGGACAAGGACAAGGAAGAACCAGATTTGTTAGTGGATTCTCTTCTAACATGCAATAGAACGCAGGTTAAGTGATGCTAACACAATGAAGTGTTCCTTCAAAAGGATTCACCATTTGATGACTGCAGAAACAGCATGGCGTTGGGATGTTTCTCCACCTCTCCAACATATAACTGCCACATGGTTTCATCGGACTGGGATGACAGTGTCTTTTCACAAACCAGTGACCCCTGCTGGTCATTTGTAGTGTTGGGTCAAAATAAATCGAACTTACCAGTCTTTGAGTCGTTCAAGTTATTTTCTCATACTTGACCATTAATAAAACACTCACTCTTCCGAATATGATAATTGCTTTTCATTCCTGCCTCTCAGGCTCAAACTCAAATTATTCACTTGCATCTCCAAGCAAAACGTGGGAGCGTGTGTCTATCAGAACAGTTACGGAAAGCTGTATTTATTTTCTCCCATTAGATATACTACTAGGTTAGGTTTTATTTTCAGAATGACGTGAGCTTTTACCAGTGAGGTAAATAGGTCCAGTCAGCACAATGCAATGACCTCTTTCTCACACATAGCCAACTCTTGCATGGTGTGAATTCACCATTAATTTAATAACTATTTAAACAGAAGCTACTGCTAAGCACACTTTACGACTATACCAGATAGATGCCATTGTAACAGAAAATTATAAAAATCTAAAATATTACACAAACATTTTATGGGCCAAAAACATACGCTAACATTGGAATTATTATTTTTTGGAATCCAAGAAAGTGAACTTTCCCTTTATGGGTTAACTTTGGAACACAGCCTACAAAACTAGACATTGAGAGTAAAACTGTGAAAATGCATAAAACTGTTTCAAGTGAAGCACTATAAGTAGATAAGTAACAGATACATGATTCCATCTATTGATTTTGGCCATTCATTTTCAGTGTCAACAGACCTACCAACTCCATCTAGCCAGTAAATATGTGGGAGGTGGAAAGAAAAACTGTATTTAGGCCAATCATTCATTTGGATTTACTGTAAAGATTAATTGCCTTTAAATTGTATTCACTGAGTGCTTCTACCGTAATTTGCAGCTACTATAATGATAATGTTTGTTAGTCATGCTCACATACACCATCCAGTGATGAAAATATCCCCATGTAGAAGTCTTGTGGTGCTTTCTCAGTTATGGCAGGGGTTTTTTTTTTTTTTTTTTTCTGCAACAGTGTTTTGTATTTTCTCAGACATTTTATAGTATTAATGGTACTAAGGGGAAAAGACATAGATAACATCTGAAAAATTAAAAAAAGTGAAAAGGGCAAGAATTGTGGTAAAAGGTGTCTTTGTCAAAGAAATGCCATGACCAGGAGCTTTGCTCTCAAATGGTTGGGTTGTGTTTGTACTGCACATCTCACTATACTACTACTACAAATTCAAGCAGTAAATTGTACCTCATCTGCACCTTTAATGTATTATTATTATTGTCATTATTATTATTATTAATAATAATAATAATAATAATAATAATAATAATAATAATAATAATAATAAAAACAATAATGCATTTCAAAAGGATTTTGAGTGTCTTTCACTGTGCTAATAATAGTTGCAATTATCATACATGATTGCAACTGAATCATGTCATGACAAGTGAACACAATGGGATAATTGTTTATGATGACACAATTGACGTCTAATTCTGGAAACTATTTAAATCTTGAGGATGGAGTGGTGAAATAGAGGCAAAAGCACAGAGTAAATGTCATGTGCCAGTTTAAAATGAATACTTCTCCAAAGTTTGATTTAATTTGATTTATGAATTCAATAAGAAACTCTGTCTTTTCATCAATGTTTATTATAATAATACGGCATGCACATTAATTAGTAAAGTGATTGTGGAAGACTACAGTTACAATCCTTTCATTAGTTACCTGTGTGGTACTGCCCTCGTGTTTTCAACATCATTAAAAATAAGCTAATTAGGATATTTGTTGATTATGGAATAGTACAGTTCCCTTGTATGTGTATTCATTTTAATATAAATCAATACATATTTGTTGAGTAGTCATTGTTGTTTTTAAACTTTTGTTTTCTTTATTCCCTTTAGCCCCTGTCTGTATTCCTTAACAACAAACCAAAATAGAGACAGCCTGTTTTCTTCTTTTTTACTGTCTTTGTCATTTTTGTTTGATGATTTTTAGTAAGAACTGCATCCACTTAATGCTGTATGTATTTCCATGTTGGCCAGTACCGATCCAATATCTACAGAATATGATTAACTCATCTGTTTTCAACTGTACAAGCTTACTGTTGTATAGTGTTCTTTCCCTCACGGCAGCTGCTACATAGCTCATACAATTAGGCCCACACAATCCAGAGAATGAGCACTCTGGTAGACTAATTGAAGGAAAATTATTTTTTAGCAAATCCACTTTCCTGACTACATTAAACATGGGCAATATTCATAATTTGTCTTGCAAATTTCAGTGCATATGCTGACAAGGTTGGTGAGCCTGCAAACAAGATCTAATCTTTCTAAGCATGCAAAATATGCACAATCACACTTACTCAGATCCAAGTTTCAATCTGTGTATAAAATAAAACTCAAATGTACAACCCTTATAGGGATAATGAATGCAGATTGGGTTTCAGCAATACCATACACAAGTGATTCAGTGCTTCAGATGTTTCAGGAGCTCAGTTCAGCCAGGAAACATGTAACTATTACTAAAATGTCTTGATGTGTCCTGAGGGGGATCAAAGAGTGGCTGTGTGTTTATGGGACACATAGCACTGCATTTTGAATTGGAAGCAACTGACAAAAGGCACATGAAGTCATTGAAGCTGGCCTATTCCTCAGGGCAATACTACACCAGTAATCCAAGAATATTTGATGCATAGCATTTGTGTAAAAATGAAAAATGCAGATGATATATTATTCAGGACACAACGTTGTGCAAAATTAATTCCACACAAGTGCACCGAGGCCATTAGCTCACAATACAGAAGACCTATGTTTCTCCAAATCAGCTGTAAGGCCAATGCAAGGTCAGCCTACTGCAATGTACCTGAAATCCGTAGATTACTTGTGATAATATTACGTTTGTCTCATAAATAAACTTGCCAATGTTTTTTTTTTCTTCTTTCACTGATACAATGCCCTCTGCCAATTATACAAGCTATTTGTCTGATTGAAAGTCATCCAGTAGAGATATATGGATGAGCCATAAAGTCCTCCATGGTTATGCCTTCTGGTTAATTTTCCTTGGATGTGCAGTGACAATGTCGTCACTATTAGATCCTGGTATATTGTTATTTTATTTGATGTTTAGCTATCACACTATAATAATAATAATAATAATAATAATAATAATAATAATAATAATAATAATCATCATCATCATCATCATCATCATCATCATCATCATCATCTCACTTGGATGACACCTTTCAGTTACAGTTTCCCAAGGTTTTTATTTATTTATTTATGTTTTTATTATATTAAAAGTTTCAGCATAGGCCTATGGGAAAGTTTTCTGGTAAAAGAGGGGACAGTTTTAAAAGCACTGACAGATGGGGTAGTTCTGAGGTGGTCAGGGAGGGAGTTCCACAGATGTGGTGCCATTGAATAAAAGGCTCCAGAGTCGTGTTGTGGGCATGGGGATCAGTGGAGATTGGCTGGAGAGATTAGATTACTGAAGTAGGTGGGAATTGGGCCAGTGAGGGCTTAGTAAGGCAGACGGTGAGTGAGGACACATTTTGGATGATCCGGAGGCAGTTGATGAATTTAGCCGTGTAGATTGTTCATATCTGTTAATAAATGGTCTTATCGCTTGTAAGTAAACCTTTTACAGCCAAAATTTTTATGGGGCAGAAATACATGTAACAGTCTGGAGGAAGGCATAGCTTGACCTATTTTTTATAATCTATCATTTTAAAGGATGTGTGCATGCAGTGGTGATTCACAGCAGGGTTGAGAAGGAGGCTGTCAGCACAGCAAGAAGCCCTGTTAGCTGCATTTACTAAAGACTGAAAGCTCTGAAGGGTGATGTCTTCTTTTGAAGACATGAAAAAGCTTCAGTATTCCAGGCGCTTTTTCCTACACCTTTCAATAGGAAGTTTTATTTCCCTCCAAAATGTCTGAATCCATAGCCTAACCGCTCCATAGGACTAATGATTGCACCGTGGTAAAGAAACAAAACTAGGATAAGAAAAAGTGATCAGTACACCGAAATCCTGCAACCTCAGTTCCACGCCACTTCAATATTAGCAAGAATCAAGCAGCTGGCCTAAACCTACTTTGTTCGACATTGTTTTTGCAACACACAGCCCATAAAAAAGCCATGAATGGCGATCACAACAGAAAATTTGGTTCAATCAGCACAATAACAACTGTGACGCAACTAAACACAAGTGTGATTTATTATTATTATTATTATTGTTATTGTTGTTGTTTGTTTTTTGTGTTGTGTTGTTTGTTATTTTATATTAAATATTTTGAACTGAATAAACTGCTTCATCTATCTGAAATAATTCATTACCTCTGCTAAGGAGGTTATGTAATAATGTCTGTCCTTCCATCCACAATAGACATATCTGGTAAAGTAATGGCTGGATTGCCAAATGTGCTGTGCTTATTTATGTTTCCAAGAGGAAGAAACCTATTGATTTTGGTGACCCTATGACCTTTCCTGTAGTGTAACAAACATATCTCAAAGTAATGACTGCCAAGTGCCAAGACATGTATAAGTGTGCACATTTATTCGAGGGGGTATTGATATGCCTTGGCAAAGGTCTACACTCTACTGAGTGGATTCATTATATTTCATTATTTCTTCTCACTCTAGCCACCATTTTATCTATCCTGAACTGCTAGCGGATGGGCTCTCTTAGAATATTTTAATGAGAGCCAACAGAAAATTAATTGATGAAGCTCATTGATGAAGACTCAGTGAATGTTTATGCTCACAATAAAAAGAAAAAAACAAAACAAAAGACAGCCATTGAACAAGTTAGTGTATTCAACTGTGTGGATCTGAAGAAATGGATCATACAATTTGTGACCAATTCTTCCATCACAACCCATACCACCAAAACCAGTACTTTTATTTCAGAATTGGGAGGTCCATCCAGCAAGAAAAACATCTTCAAAAAAAAGAAAAAAAAAGAAACATACTGTAAAGTAATTTCACGCCAGTTTCACCCTTTTGAAGTTGTACCTTTTGGGCTCAGCACTCTCACAGAAAAGTGGTAGGATGAGCTATCTGTGCCTATTAGGACTTTAGAGTTGTTATTTGTCATCGACCGTGAACTGAAAACACATCTTTGGACAGTTACTACACTCCAGGATTTCAGACCATTCTTATTAATAGCAACAGCAGAACTCCGTAGAAGTCATTGTTTTACAAATGGCAGCTACATTTGCATCACTTTATTTATATAAAATATATTGAAGCTCGTTCTGTCCTTATAACGCTCAAAGTAGGGCTGAAATTATGTTCACTTACCGTGAGTCTGGTCAGCTTTGCATGAAACTGCAGCGTAACTGTCAACTCTGTTATCGTCCATGCTGTAATCCCAGTTATTGGCACTCGGTTTTGTTTGCTGTAGTTGTTATGAAAGTCACTTCCAGATCAATACATTCTAGTACACATGTAAATGCATTCTAGAATGATATGCTGTTATTTTAATGTATATCCACCCAAATAACCATCATGCATTTCTCAATCTAATGCCTGTTTTTTCTCTGGTACCCATTCTTGACTACATCACTTAATATGACACAAATAGCCATGCAAATGTGCGAATAAACATATATTAATCATATTTTTATATCATTTGAAAATGTATACAAAAAACAATATGGTGCATATAAAAGCAGTACTTTAACTCAGTATCATTTTTTTGTCATTCATCATTTCAGTTTTCTGTCGATAAACGTGTGGTACAATTTGACCACTGTACTGTGATGTTGTACATGCTAAGAACAAGCTATATGCTTTCATTTTCCTCATCACTTTGGCTTGTTATGAGACTAAAATGACACTTTAATCAAATCCAGAAATCATATCTTAGGAAGCCTGTTGTAAAGTGAGTGGCAGGCAGCCACTGAACTGGAGCTAGAACTGTATTAGAACATGACAACTCACGCCACAACAATCTAATGAAACTGTCAAAACAAAGACATGTAAACAGATTTTTCACCTGTCACCTGGACAAGCAAAATAAAGATAACTCACAGCCACAATCTTGAAAATGTTACAAGTAAATATTGCATGACTGAGAGAATACGAACAATAAAGTTGTTACATATGGTTTTTATCTGGTGTCTTCCATCACCGTGTTTGAAAACAATATTTTAGACATGTTAGGACAGCAACATTTTACTACATGGTTTTAGCTGAGTCAGGCTGCAAGACTTCATATTTTTGCTTCCATTTGCAGTGAAATTAGCCCTTTTTAGCTCTCATCACGAGTATAGGAAGCAAAATCACTCTGCCCTATGGGTTCTCTAAACATTATGGTAATTTATTCAATTTACAGATTTTGACAACCATTTTTATTTCTGCATTTTAATTAAAATCATCATGACCTACAGTAAGTTAGATTTTCATTTGACGTCCCCAGGCTGGCACAGAATGGAGTATCAATTAGTAAGTTCCTGGTGGAGTTATTATTGTGATCAGGGATTCATCACATTTTATTCTGAATACTAATTATTTCAGTGAATAAATTTAAACATTTATGGTCTAGGATTTCATGACTTTGAAATGGATTCATCTACTGGTTCCACATAAAATGACACCAGCCTTAAAATTGTAAAGGTAATATTTAACAAAGAGTAAATACTTTTAATATGGCATATTCATCATAATCTATACATGTGAATGTGGAAGTGAGAATGAGGAGTTTATAGTTGTATTTCATCCCAAACCAAAAGTAAGTGTGTTAAGTAGCACAGCTCCTTAAAGATCCACATTAACAATTACAATGCTTGCACTGAGCTTGTCAAACACTATTCAGTTTTGTGCTCTTCAATCAACAACCAGTAACTGTATTTTTTATTTTATGCACTGTAATGATTCCCTTTGCCAAGGACACCAGCTGTGAATGCCCATTAAAGGTCCTCTTTGAAGGGGAAATTCAGTGATATATCTGAATTTGTCATTATGATGTAATTCAATGTTGATTACCAAGAAACACTTGCAGTACAACTTCTTTGAAATATACAGCCAGCTGGCTTTGAGAAATACTGAATTAGACCAATACAAAACCAAATAAATATTTCTGAGGAGACCTGCCATCTGGGATTTAGATTGATATATCTAAGATTGATATATGTCACTTTTTGCCCCACTTTGTAATCCTTTCCGATTATGTTTTTAAATCAGTTCAACAGTCATCCAAAGTGTGACATAAAGTGATGGACACAACAAGAAGGGGGGAAGGTGGGGCGCTCTTATATTTGACTCATTCTCAAAGTCTTTATTGCAGTTGGCAAGTTCCTTGTACTGATGATTAATGTTTGTAGCTGTGTTCAGGCAACAAATAAAGTTTTTGCGACATGGAGCAGTGCAGTTTTCATTAGAACAAATCTTGATGGCACCATTCCGCAACATATTCGAAGGAGACAGAGAATTTACTTTTGTGTTATTTTCAGAAATAACGTTACATTATAATACATTTTATAAAGTACCTCATGCCAAATATACAATGTGTTATGATAAAAAAAATATATATAAATTGAATTATGATATTAGGTGTATGTTTTTCCATTGTAGTTATAGGTTATTATTGAATGCTTTTTTGCTAGCTTGTAAACATAGTTTTGCAATTCTGAAAAAGAACAAAACAAAACAACATTGCTTTGAATCGGTTTTATTTTTCTCATGTGCCATGGATCAATATTGTCTTTTCATTGAAAAATCAATAAAATATACTTCATAATGTATAATAAATTGTACAGGAAATAATTTATCACATTGCTCAAATATTTGCTATGTTGATAAGCAATTTACATCTGAAATGTTTATGCACATTAGAGACACACAAAGGAAAACATAACCTTTTTGCTTAAATTTTTATCGGAGTCTGTCAGAAACTTAGCAGCTATTAAATTCTCCTGTGTGAGTGAGATAAAATGTTCTGTCTTTATTTGCAAATTAACCTTTTTTTCTTTTTTCTGTAAATTGCACACATCAGCAGTAGTCAGCGTCAAGTCAAACATGAAACATCAATTACATTAGATTGATTGTATTGCTCACCTCTCCTGCTTTATTGGTGTCCTTGTCTAGAGGACACAACTCATGAATTTATAAAACTGTTACACAAACAAAACAAAGAAGTTACTGAAAATTAAAACAAATCAAACAAAAATAACTAAGCTCCAAATTACACGGCCTCAGAGTGGTGTATCATTGAGAACACAGTAAATATCTTTCAGCTCGAGGCAAGAACAGGTACATAAACCTGTTAGTAAGCATTATTTCTAGAAATGTACAGACCAATTTAACCACAGCAGATTAAGCACAAAATAATTTCTGACAACACAGGATATCAACAAATATTTGGGATTATGTTTGGATAGTCTGATCGTTCCTAAGCTTGCATTTCTACTGTGACCACACAGGAAAGTACTTTGAAATTTTCATGAGACATACTGTTCTTACTGCAACCAGGAGAGCCACGGTTGCCTGTTTGCTTAGCTTTGCGCAAGGTAACATACTATATAAGGTAAAATAGCTCAACGAGGAGGATGCACTCTTGCAAATTTCCTTTGACACCTCAGACCCATATGTACTTGTTGAACATCTCATTCCAAAACTATGGACATTAAGATAGAGTTGGACCCCCTTTGCTGCTGTAACAGCCTCCACACTTCTGGGAAGGCTTTCCAGTAGATTTTGTGACATGGCTGTGAGGTTGGGCACTGATGTTGGGCATAAGGCCTGGCTCGCAGTTGGCATTCCAATTTGTCCAAAAGGTGTTTGATGGGGTAGAGGTCAGGGCTTTATGAAGTCCAGTCAAGTTCTTGCCCATCAAACTCAGCAAACTATTTCAATATTAACATTGTTTTGTGCTAGGGGGCATTGTCATGTGGAAACAGGAAAGGGCCTCCCCCAAACTGTTGCCACAAAGCATGTGTACAATTCTCTAGAATGTCATAGTATGCTGTAGCATTAAGATTTCCCTTCACTGAAGCCTAGCCCAAACCAAGAAAAACTGTCCCAGACCATTATTTTCTCCAACAGACTTTACAGGTGGCACTATTTGGGCCAGTACAGTTGGCACACTATGCATTCTGACAATTCATCTGTCAATCTGCGAGATGGTGAAGCGCGAGTCATCACTCCAGAGTTTCCACAGCTCCAGAGTCCAAAGGCGGTATGCTTTACACCACTCCAGCCAACGCTTGGCATTGTGCCTGGTGATCTTAGGTTTGTGTACAGCCGCTTGGCCTTGGAAAGCCATTTCATCAAGCTCTTTACAAATAGTTCTTGTGCTGATGTTGTTTCCAGATGATTTTTACACACCACACGCTTCAGCACTCGGCAGTCCCGTTCTGTGGGCTTGTGAGACCTACCGCTCCGCGGCTGAGCTGTTGTTGCTCCTATATGATCCCACATCACAATAACAGAACTTACAATTGACTGGGGAAGTCCTACCAGGGCAGAAATTTGACAAACTGCCTTGTTGGAAAGGTGGCATCCCATGGCACTTCCACGTTAAAAGTCACTGAGCTCTTCAGTAAGACCCATTCTACTGCCAATGTGTGTCAATACTGTACACTTGATTTTATACACCTGTTAGGAATAGGTGTGGCTGAAATAGCTGAAACTACTAATTAGAAGGGGTGTCCACATACTTGTGTGTGTGTGTGTATGTGTGTGTGTGTGTGATGTCTCCTGTTCTCACTGGAGAGACAGTGAATTGGATGTGACTAAGATAAATATTATCCTACACAAAACAGTCTCCCCAGCCTAGGATTGTGCAAGGGCTGCGGAGGATGATGTGTTTGAATTATTGATACATCCTCAAGGTTGAGTGCATTACACAACTTCAGAGGACACCCCCTCTACAGAGTGTTAAAGAAGCTGGAAAGCTCTTCTATATGGAGATATCCAACAAGTAACTGGAGATGAATGCATAATGAAACCTATGAAAAACAAGGGTCTTTGTGGGCTCTTTGCTGCTTTCCTTTGATTTAGTCAGTGTGGTGGGATGTGTGCTGTACTGCTGTGACCAAAATGATGAATTAAAGCCAGGAGTAATTTATCTAGACACCACTACATAAGCTCTACTTCCCAACTGCCTTAATTAACCAATAGCCTACTATATTATCAACTAAATCAACTACAAATGTTAAATCTGTTTTTCATTATATACATTGTTAAAGTTTAGAGTATGTATCTAAATACTCAAAATCATTTGCAATCTTTTATTGCGTGTACCTGTAAGAGAAGCCATCCTTCGATGTCTTTTTTTAAAAATACAGTATGTACAAAAAATATAGCTAAAATGTATAATTCAACAAATTATCTACAAGTAAGATGATCAGAACAAATGCACTCTTGGCAAATTAAATAATAATTATTGGAAGCTATTTATATCTTACAAACAGATGCCCAATCATGCTGAAGGTACTTAGTTGTTATAATTAACTGTGCTAAGTGATTGCTTTCTGCAGAGATTATTTAAATGACTTCAGTTATCTCAGAAGTTCAGAATAGGATCATGAACTCTGAAATGCATCCCCTTGGCATCTGGGTCTCCATCTAAACAAACATACAACCTAATTTATTTCAGATTAAAAACGTAAAACTATCAGATATACAGAAGCTGTTATGCACATTACACATCATTAATAACTGGATGTGCTGTGCAATATAAGGTTTTTAAATATGTTATGCCAAAAGATCACAATTTCAGAGTTGGAATTAACAATGCTTCCCAACTCGGGGTCGGGGGGGCGGGGGGGGGGGGGGGGTTCAAGAGGGCCCCAATATCAAGAGACCCACCCACCACCTCCCATTTCATTGAATAAAATGATTATGAATGAGGAGTAAATATAAATAACGCATTAAAAGGAAAGGAAGGCCAGCACTCACAAAAATCTTCTGATTTATTTTAGGCAGTATGTCTTTTTGAGTGAACAAAAGCATTCAAGCCGGTACAATGCCTATCTAGTGCTGCTTTTCCTTTTCTGTGCTTGAATTGTTTTGATCTACAAAAGCAAACCTTGAAGTCGTATAGACAGGTTTCTGCACAATGACACAACTGAGATACACATGTAACCTTGGGGCAGCATGTTCAATATACAAAAAAAATATTTTCTTGAAATGGTAGAAGCTGAAATATATAATAAACACTTATTTAGCATTGAGTATGTTAGTTATATCAACACTGAGCACACTAAGTAGTTGCGCAATATGTGCAATATGTATTTATTTTAGCAAGTGTTCACAAAGTATGTAGTGCTATGTTGTTAGGCCATGCTGGCTCCAATCTCATCACACATGTGCTCAATTGAATGCAGATAGCTTCCATAAGATTTCCCTACGACAGCATAGCTGTAGTTTAGAAGCAAGTGGAGTAGATGGTTAGCTAATGATCCATGATTGAAAACATACTGCGATAGTATTTTGACCCATGATAAAATTCAGTTTCAATACTAAGTTGCGTCGCGAACCTTGCCAATAAAAACAGAAAAACATGGTCAGGAAAACCAGAAATTTCTGAGAATCAATATAAATAATTAAAATATTAAATCGTCCTTAAATAAATGTATTATTGTACTAATTATTGTACTAATAAACTCCTTATGTGGAATTTTAGTTTGTTGCACAATTTTGACTCAACGTTAAACTCACATTTTGATGTCATTTTCAAAGCATCTGAACTGATTCATCAATTGCCAGGGATGTATGATCAGCTTGACTGACACCATCTATCCACAGACTATGGATATTTTCTGCCAAGACATGAACAGGGTGTGCAGCAGACGCAGCTGACAGAGGTACCCGTTTCACAGATTCAATAACATTATCCATTGATTTATCACTGGCAAGCTCACTCAAAGTGCCTGTAATGCACTCTTTTAATACCTCTGCATCAGTGAAGGGTTTATTGTGCCTAGCCCGTATCTAGGTGGCTTGGAGGGAAGCACTTGTAGCACGCTCTTGTTAGTTTAGCGAATGGGTGAATGCTTCCCTGCTGTGTTTGTAGCTTGCTTTCAAGGCCTCGATTTTCCTGCTCCGGGACCCAGACTGCGGTGGATGCGATTAATTGAAAGTGCCATGCTTCCGAAGATAATGGCGCCTAACTTGTACTCTTTTATCACAGCAGCTGTTTCATTGCAAATCAGACAGGTCGGTTGAGCATTTCTGAACGATGGCATTACAAAGACATTTTTTTGCGCCATTCTTGATTGAACATGCAATTCTCAGCATAAATATTTCTCTTAAGACACATCGACAGAGATATTTGTTTGCTAGATCACTTTGCTAGCTAACTTGCAATGCATGCTTTATGTGTTGCTTCCAAGTGAATCAGTAAAAGTGATACGTTTGGCTGCAACTACTGTGGATTCTCATGAGAAAAAAAAATACATAGATTTAAATGATTGAGTTTGATAGTCTGGAATGATTTATTATAAACTCCAGGATGTATTCAGTGCAACATAGTATTGATTATTCCTTATTCTGCATAGATATAATTTGACTGGGAAGAGACAGGGTTGAACATATTCGTTGTAAATGCAGGATGTGTGTGCTACGTGAATGAGTAGGTGATTGAGAGACTGTTCGGTGAATGAATGAGGAAGTGTGTGTGTGAAAGTGTGTGAGGTGTGCGTGTGTGCTTGTGTGTGTGGTGGGCAGGGGGGCGGTCTGGCCCAGCCCAACCCAAAGATTATTTGGTCTTTGAGAATTTTGCCCCAGGTCAAATCTATTTGATAACCCCTGGCCCATACCAAAACGTGTATGAAATTTCATTCAGGAACACTACAGGAAAAGAGAGGCTGAAAACTCACCAGTGACAAAAAAAAAAAAAAATCATAATAATGTTCAACCTAGCCAAAGAGGAGCTTGATGATGCCATAATGTGGGCTAACTGACACGTTGTAATGAAGCAGCAATGGGAGCTCGGTACTACAATCTTGACTGCAGTTAGAGAGACCTTGAACAGCATTCTAGTTGCATAGAAATACAATCTAAAGGCCCAGGTGAAAAAAATGATACTGTCTGCTCAATGAGCACAGATACAGCATGCTTTAGCCACTCTGCTTTAGCACTCATATCCTGGACACGCAGTCCAGATATGGGTGCATGCTAACAAGAACAAGCTTAATGAGCATTAACAGAAAATAGCTGAGCTTCCATTCAAGCTGAGTGAAATGGAGGATCAAAGCCGACAGATAAATGTGAGATTGGTAGGAGTTGCTGAAAACAATGGACGCCCTCACTGGCTGGCTGGGACATCTAAACTGGAGGGGTTATCACCTGTACAGTAGCAACAACAACAGTCAATCTCGTTCAATTGAAAATGTGGACTGACAAGACATCCTGAAAGGGCCGAAGAACACCTTCCCCCCGTGAAGCACAAAAAAACAAATGCTGCTGTTTTTTTTTTTTCCAGATTACAGGAATTCCTGCAGTGAAATGCTATATTTTCTTTACGCCATATATAATGGGACCTGCATTGTTCAACAAGATGCAATTGTGTAACTGTTCTGATTAATCTGTTCATGGTAACAGTGGTTTCCACCCTGCTACTCTCCCTGCTCCTCTCTTATTGCGCAGTCATGAACACCGTCCTTAGCTGATTGTTCTTCTGGGATCTTTTTATCACTTCCTGGATGAGTTGTTGCTGCGGCCTTGGAGAAAATTTGGCAGGCTGGCCACTCTAGGGAATATTCACCACTGTTCCAAGTGTTCTCTATTTGGAGATAACGGCCCTCACTGTGGTTCAGTGAGGTTTCAGAGCCTTCGAAATGGCTTTGTGACCCCTTCCAGACTGATATATTTCAATCTTTTTTTTCCCCCATGTCTTCTAGAATTCCCTTTGATCGTGGTATTCTGTGCTTATACAAGCTTTGTGGCGACTACTTCACTCTGCATTTGCAGTGTGTTGGCCTGGCATTGTAATTTGTGTTCACGTACTTGCGCAGGGTATGTTTCCGGCCTTAAGTTTTAGGTCTATGCCCTGTCGGTTAAATTTTTTGTTTCGCATTATTTTTTAGCTTTTTTCAGCACTACCGCTTTTATGGCTCATGCACCTCTCTGTATGAGTAAACTGATGATAGGACAGCTCTCAGGATATTTGCTCTTACTTTATGTGGTGCGGACATTAATGCCTCCTTAATTCTCTGTAATGGCTAGGCTCAATATCTTAAGCTGGAGCTTAAGAGGCCTGAAATCAGTGATAAAATGTATGAGAGATTTGAAATTTCTACATTGTAAACATGTGTCCAATGCTTTGATATAGGACAGTCATTTAATGAAAGAAGACATACATGGGTTTCAAAATAAACATTAAAGTTGTCGGCAATTCCTGTGCTACAAATAAATTGAAGGGTGTGTAAATTATTTCTGATAGGAAAATAAACGTCTCAGTTGAACTCTGTGGACAATGGTTGTGGATGATTTGTTTGAGCAATGCTTACAGTTAATGGTACAGATCTTATTTTGACATCAAGGTGTGTGCCTTATGATTTTAATGTTGAGTATTTGCCTTCTATTACTAATGTTCTGTTAAAACATACTGACTCTCACTTTTTTGTGGGTGGGGATTTTAACACCACTGTGAACCCAGTACTGGATCAATATTCAGGAATACATCTCCTCTAGCTTCTTCAACTGCTCTGAGAGCCTATCTGGCAGACTTAGTCTGAGTCTGTTCTAGGGTTTTTTTTCTTTTAAACCCCCATCCTTTATTGAACTTACACCTTAAATAGACATGTTCCCCATCCTCATCTCTGAAATTTCTACAGAGCAGAGGTAATTGTTTTGCTTTTTCTTCCAAACCTGAATTCAACTAGTAATAAATGATTCATGGAAACTGAAGATATAGGATTTTGAAAGTAAATAAAAGGACTCATTCTCAGAACAGAGGTCAAAAGCATTCTTTTGATTAAAGGGCATATATAGTTCTCTCTATGGGCAAAAAAAATAAAAATGTATTTTGCACTGAAACAGACAAAAATACAACTTTAAAGGAGACAGGCCAAGCAGGTCACCGGATTTGTGATTGTATATTCAGCCTCAATTGTTCCAAGCAGGGATCAGTAATAACAGATTCTAGGGGAGTTAACAATATATGATCTACTTTTATAGTGGCCTGTATTCATCAGAGCTGACCTTTGATAGGTGCAGGTCTGAAGCCTTTCTTTAGAACCTGGTACTACCACATTTAGATACTATTGATACCAACTTCCAAGAACAGCCTGTAACTGTAGAAGAGCTGGAAACTGCAGTTAAATCTCAGACAGCTGAGAAAAGCGATGTTGGGCCAACACAGGCGCTCTATCGCTGTCTGTCTGTGGGAGGTAGTCACGACGTAGCGTGGAATTGGTTTGCCCATGGGGAAGATGTTGCGGCTACATTGCATAACCCTGCTCTGCTATAGAATCATATCTGTGTCAAAAGTATTAAACATAACCTTGTATCAGGTATCAAACCAAACAGATAGTTTGCACAGGCAGACTCAAATTTCTGCAAGAGGTTCACAATAGGCATGTTTGTAGGTTAACACTGTGTGGAGAAAACTTTGTCATCATAACTCATAATGTATTTTCACTAAGAACAGTATTCCAGACACATTACTTGCAGCTCAGCTAGGTTCACTCACATAAATGGGGCACATGTTTCTGTCGCTACACTATTATATTACTAATGTTAGCTGACTTCCTGCCATTTGTGGTGCAGTATAAATAACGATAAAATACTCAGACATACTCGGAAGAATACCTGTGTGGCAATAAAAAGTTGATATTTTCCTGTATATGCCCTATTTACACAGGTAAACACTCCTAGACTGAGACATTTCGTTTTTTGATGAATGCTGGCCCGTCACAATACAACATAATACGTTTTAGTTTCTTTTACAGAGTTTTAATTAGCAGAAAGTAACAAAACACATTGATGGTAAATCGTTTGTATGTATCAACCAAATACTTACCGGTTTCCTCAACAACAAAAAAAAACACCTCTGAAGTCCTGCATTCCCCCAAAAAATTAATTTATTTGATTGTTCATTGAAACAGAATGAGTGAATTGTCATCTGCCTGTCAAGTGGTGAAGCTAACAAAGAATCGTGTTGCAAGTCTTAGTGCAGAGGTCCTATGAATAGACAAGGTGCTTATGTGGATTTCCTGTCTATTATATCTCACTTAAAATGCTTTGGTAGAACTTTGTTTATGGCCTTTGTCAACCATTATCCAATTATCTCTCGCTTATGTAATTTTTTGGGTTCATTAATTTTAAGCGGACAATGTACTGCAGCTACACATGAACCAGCCGTAGATTAAGTGCTGCTCCACAGAGCCAATTCACAGTTCATAGTTCTGGTTTCAAATAGCTGAAGCAGCTAATCACCTTGCAACAACGTGCCCTCCAATTTCTGTCTCTTTGAATCAATCAGTTCAGGCCCTGTGTCAGTTTTAATGGACAATTACAGGTTTCTGTTTCAGCCTGCGTCGGAGCAAATATTTAGAATTCCCTTGTCAATGAAAAATCACTTAAATTTCACCCACAACACTGCTCTCAGTATTTCCAAAACATTTTCATGTCTGAATGTAAATGTTCTCAAGGCTGCAATTCACTGATCTTCCTATAGCAATCTCAGAACACTGTCATTATTTCCCTAACACAATAGTGCTTGACTCCCAAATAACTATCATTAAATGCGCAAATAAATGACCCATATAAGCTCATTAATATAACAAATTCTACACTGTAGTCTGCATTCTTGGATTTAATTACAACATGTTGGTCTCAAGTGTTAGAAAAGGCAAATCTACAAATGGTGCATGCAACTTTAAAGGGCACCTTGCTCAAAATTAATAAATCACAAAGATGTTCTCGACAGTACGTTAAGGACGTAGATTTTAAAATAAATCTGTGCCAGAAAAGTGAGACCCCCAGATAAAGGCCATGTGTAAATTACTTTAAAAATTGTAGTCTCTGTAATTATATGGAGCATTTTACAAGCAACTGGGGACTGCTTTCGACGGATGAATGGAATTTAATCAGTTTCTGGCGCACAGAGGTCTTGCTCTACACCTTGCCTTGCTGGAGCGGATGTTTCGGTCGAACTGCTAGAGCGTCCTTATTTACAGCCTGTTACCGGGTAAAGAAAATCATAATATCTAATGCTGTACTTACTAGTAGGACTTCAGCTCTAAACTGAAACTATGAAAAATATGACACACACTTTATGTAGAGTTCTGTAACAAATCAAATTTCCATCATTAAAATAGAATTAGATTTTTAAAAATCATAACAAAACAGTAATATGAATGAAGAGTGAATTATGCATGTTAATATAGGTCTCATATATCATTTAGAATACCGATGTGCTACACTCTCGCTCAAATTATGTATGCTGTCCACTCTTCAGATACAGTGCACATGAAGTATTATTTATATCAGAGCAAAGAAATGCATCATTTTCAAGAAACTGGTCAGCTTTACAGAAGTGTGAAGATATATATCACGCCTCTGGTAACTCTTAACTAGAGCTGTCAGAGTCTCTTTTTTGAATACATGTATAATACTGATTAATAGTTAAAAAAAGAAACCGCATGCAATAAAATGGGGATTTAAATTATATGTATAAGAATGAGTAATATGAGTAATCTACCATATGGGTAAAGTAGATCATCGTACATGATATGGCACAGAGGAACATAGATTATAACCTTTTAAGTGTCCCTCTCACTGCTATGAGTCAACAAATATGAATTCCCATGGTGAAGAAAAAATGTCCATCCATCTGGTTTTCACAGAAAAATACAGCACTTGTAGGCAAAAAAAAAAAATTATTTAATTTTTGTGCAGTGATTTTATTTTTATTTTTTAATTCACATTGTATATAGCAGTCGAACAGAAAAAAAAAGAACATTCCCAATCTCTATTGATGAATTAAATATAACTTTGAGATCGGGCTTCATCGCTAATTGACCTACAGAAAATCACACCTTCTTTAATACTTTACAAGAGATTCCCTTGTATTTACATGCTGGAAGAATCAACTAGGCAGAGATGCATTATTCCAGATTCAGCCTCCATTGTGATTTGCTCAGTCTGCCACAATATTAATCAGTCCCTGCCCCCTAGGCTTGAACAGATGGTACTGTTAACATGTTTAAAATGAACTAAAACTCCTCATACTGTGCTAGAATCCACTGGACTATCCATCTTTTATGATGCCCTGATGTTATGTTCCCCGAGCAAACATAAGTATTTTACTGTTTGCTTGGGGTGATGATCATGGCTCCAGTGCTCCCTTCAGTCCTATGGATTGAGTAGCATCTCTTTAAAACAGCCAATAGACAGTGCAGCTCGATCGGCTATTATGGTCTGGCATGTGCTGAAAATTTTGGTCTGTTACCAAGGATATTTTTATTGGGTAGAATTGACATATTCACTTTATTTAAAAAAAATATATATATGCCAAAAAAACAACCATACCCAACAATCGTCTGATCTGTATTATGCAAAAATATAACCTTAACACAGACTGTGAAGAATCATTTGATTACAAGTTTCTTGGTAGTCTAGTCAATATTAATGACAATTGTCCAGTTTTCTCCCCCTCATCTATGATTTAACAAACAAAATAGGGTAAAAGTAAATTTTGTGAAGGAAAAAAAAAGATATAATGAGTTCCTCCATAATCACATATGTCTAAAGCAGTCGCTTTGTGGCCCAAATTGAAGTGAAACCTTTCCTAACGTATCAAAATTTGTTCATGTCTCAATAAAATGACATTGCATGCTTATTCAATTTCCTTCTGTTTGGTAGCAAAATGAATAATTTTTGGCTCCTCCATCACTTAACGGTCTTGAGACAACATCTCCAAGACAACGCAATGTAGAAAAAGCACTCCAACACAATGAAGGAAAATAAAGGATAGATTAAAAAAAAAACAATGATCAACATTTGCTTGGCATAAATTAGAGGCGGCAATTTTTTGAGCTGAACCGGCTTCAAACAATGTGTGTGTGCATGGATGTGTGTTTCAGAGAAAGAGAGAGAGAGAAGGAGACAGGCAAATTTTCAGCTTTGTAAATCTGGTGACTTAATCCAGTATGCTCAGTGCAGTGTTCAGAGGACCAGGGGGAAGACATTGATCAGAAATCAGAGGAGCTCAACACCAAATTAAGCCCCTACATGGAGGAATCCTCTGGGATCTAAGACTGCAGCCTTCAGCTCTGAAGACACTGAATACTATATTTCTTACTGTGGGAGAGAGGGAGAGGGGGAGAGAGAGAGAGAGAGAGAGAGAGAGAGAGAGAGAGAGCGCCTATGGTCCAGAATGCCAGCACCATTCATCACAACCAGTTAGAGGAGATAAATCTGATTTTTAGATTTACACATATTCTACATCTCAAGTATGTGAGGCATTATGTCTGAAACAAATCAGAGGTAATTAAACAAAATTATTCGTTTACAGAAGTCAGGGTCCTCAGAAACACTGAAAAACATACAATACAATAGGAAATTACACACAGTTTACAAATGTATTCTCACTTTCCTTAATGACATAGCCTGTTGTGAAACCCATCACAAAGAAATCTGATGAAATACAAATGGTCATATGAGCAACAGATAAGAAGTAAACCTCATTGCATACAAGGACCTTTTTGCATATTGTAGCCACCATTGTCTGCTGATGGGTTACCGCGGTATTAGCCACACCATTTTGCTGAATAACCACCCTCATTACCATGCTTTTGTTGGTGATGGAAGAGAGAGCCAACATAATCACAGCTGCATTTGTATAAAATGGCTGCATGAACAATTATGTTAATTATTTTCATCTCAGCCAAAATAACGCATTTGCGTCCGCTAAAAACGCAGATGACCACATTCAGCAGGATTCACACAGAGGGCCACTTCTGGCCTGATCTGAAGATTCACGTCTTCAGCATTCAGGCTGCATTGTGTAAAAGATAAATTAAAGGTGGTGTGAGATTGCAAACAGTATGTACCTGGAGTCAATATTACAATGGATTGAACCTCTTTGTTTCTTTCATATGTCATTAGCTGAGCTTCCACACTGACGTCAGTTTTCTAAGCACATTGCAGGATTACTCAATGGACGCATACATTATGTGTGCAGGCACCCATGCAGCGATTTGATTTTGTATTCTATAACATAAAATAAAACCTCAAAGACAAAACCCATAACCTATTTAGAGCCATGCTCTTCCATTCCTCCGTTTGTTGTAATAAGTGGGAAATTTGTTGAACTCTGTCTCCATCTGCTTTGGATTTTTAGCAAATTCACATTATTATTGTTATTTTTTTCTGTAAATAATTGCCATTCACTAATTTGTATCTTATTTTCTGCAGTACTTGCTTGTCTGACCTTTAAACATTCTGAGGATGTGCACCGGAATTTAGTTTGATTTGGTATTTGCAGTCAGTAAACAGATCAATAAGGCTGGTATTTATAGAAAATGGACAAAAAGCAAAGACACAAAGAAGAATCGGAGTTAAAAGCTAGGCCAAATGTTTGTTTTACACATGATGAATAAATAAATAAATAAATAAATGAGATGCCAAAAATGGCAGTAGACTTCAGACTTCCTGGGAAGTGAGCCATGATTCGGCATTGCTGAGTTTTGTTTAAGGGAAATATTTTAATTTTTCATGCTTCAATATTTAAATTAATTGTCAAATAACAATGGAATTTAGAAATTTGAATTGTAAAAACCAGGCCATTCCTGATAGAATGTTATATATTTATGGAGAACAATGGTTTTTGATCAATTTCAATTTTATATCCAAACTGGCATAAACTATCCCAGAACATTATATAAGAAAATGTTCCATAAGTAATTTTGGGCCAGTGAAGACATTTGTACTTCATTCATCAACCAGTCAGTAAACATACAGTGCTCAATAGCTGCTTGTGCTGAGTGCAACATTTTGTTTTTTTTTGCAAATTGACGCTTAAACAGTCGATGAAGTGGGAGACAAGGATAGCCGATTTTTGGCAAATGGTAGGTTTACTTGCTCTTTAAATTAATTTGAAATACTGCAGCCACCAGCCCAGGCTGGAGCACCAAACCTTTTGGCCACACCTTTTCCTGTCTCTCTGATTTTTTTTTTTGGTCTTAGAATTGCCTTAAATTTAGTTTGACTGAATCTGGAACAAAGTCTGGTGTGATTGAAGTGAATATGCCCTTACACTGGGTGAAAACATGTGGACAGTAAAATCACAGACATTGCATGAAAAACCATATTATTAGATATAATATTAACTACAATGTAGATTTGAACGTTTATAGAAACATTCATTTGGGCTAAATGGTTAAATTTGGAACTGAGCAATCATAGAAAACCATTATAGTCGCCCTTTAACATGATGCAAATTCTCTCAGCCAATCAGAACTAAATACAGATTCAAACTAATGATTGTAACAGAGGTGCGGAATAATTGTAACAGTAAATTAGAACGCACTCATATGTGAACACTGTTTTTTTCTGCACATACTAATGTTATTCAAGGAAACACATATCCAGTGGTAACATGAGACCAGTCACATCCTCAGATTATGAAGCATGGGGCTTTATTCACTCAAAAAGACTGTGCTTAAACATTGACAGACAAGCAACTTTGAAAATACTGTGAAGCTAGTTGTGGTAATGTCCAAATCAATGAGAAAAGCTGGTTTTGTTTGTTTCTTAACACACAGGTAAGCTGTTATAAAGCAAAAAGCCTACCACACAGACCAATCTGGTGTGTGCTTATTATAAATGCCTGTGACCAGGTTGCTTCTTTTCCATTAATCACTTGGAGCATGCAGAAGATGTCAACATGGCAAGTACATAAGCTGAAAACATCTAACATCAAGTTAAACACGTTAATCAGTAAAATTAATTACTTTAATACATATTCAGTACCATTTAAAATGCCTATGGTCTCTCCAAATGGACACTACATGTCGCTGGTTATCAATACCGTCTAGTGTCCCTAATCTTCAGATAAGAAGCCCTCTCCATGACCTCCCCAGGTACCAACCCTCTTGTTTTCTCTGTAGATGGTATTCTATAAACATCAAACATACAACAGTGGCGGCATACCTGTTACATTTATACAGACGGACCCATCATTTAAAAAAAAAAAAAATTTGCCACCTTGCATCCAAGGACACACACACTGAAAACCATATAAACTTTTCAAAAATTTGAAAACTTTTTAAAATGTTGCATGATTTAATTAATTGTAAATAATATATAGCCTTATACCCAAAAATTACTTCTGGAACAGGTTTTTACTTAGCACACATGTTTTTTTGGAAATATTTCCCGCTAAGGTTATCACATTGCTCCACTACTTTCGGAGGTGGTAGAGGACTGAATTGCACACACATATATATATATATATATATATATATATATATATATATATATATATATATATAATAACCTATAAGATTGCAGTTGATGGTTTCATTGTAACCACAGACATCAAATAAGCACTATTTTTGCCCCTACCTCCCCATCCCTGTACCCATCAGCTGTGTCCATTCCATGTTCTTGCCACTAAGCTACATGCCAGTCTTTGAGCTCAATGTCTGGTAGACATTTAATGAAAGGCATACTCGCATATTGACCTGGTTAAAATGCCATAATACTGCAGATCCAACTGCAATGATTGTGTTTAGGAGATCTAAGGGGTGGTAAAGACTGCCTTGGACTTTAAGCAGTAGGGGTTCTTCCGCCTATGACTCCACAAACAAACAGATTCATTTGGGCAGATAGGGAAAAAAAGAAACTGCTCACATTCACGTTTCTTCTTAGCACATGATTTAGTACAACAGTTTAAGTACATTTAAGCAAAGGGGCTTACACACACACGGACAAACACACACACATCCCTCAAAGTAATATTTGTTAGGTTCCCGTAATGAACAATAAAGAAACTTTTGCTTACACACACACATACACACACACAATAATTTTCCCCCATTTTTACAGTTTTTCATACTCAAAGCACTCTTTCTAGAAAGATATAATTAGAGGTTAGAAAAGTTTAACTCATCATTGATCACAAAAAAATTAAATTGGCCGATTTCTGACTTCCTAACTTCCTAACTAAATGTATGTGATTTGTGTGAGTTCATAAATTTCTATTCAGAAATTCCAGAAAAAAAATCACACTGATCTTATCACAGATCTCTTTTCTTAAATCTATATATATATATTTTTTTGAGAAATAAGGCTCACAAAAAAAGTCCAGAATTTCAGAAAAAGAGCTTAAAATAAATCATATTTATTCATGAAAATGTTTTGCTTCACATGCTCTAATTCATTCCTGCATTGCATATCACAGATGTCCTTTGTGAAAAGTATGAAATTACTCCATGTGGTTGTAGTTTGTAATAATTTGAAAAGGACAGAGCACAATGCATAGAGGAAACAATGCTTGAGAAATGCATTCTGGCCAAATGGTTAGATAAGTATAGCATGAGGATTTCTCACTGTATTAGGATTTGTTGGTCAAACCACAATTGGTCCCTATAGAACTCTCCATTCCAGAAATGCCAGTGTAGGTGAAAGTGTCTCGAGTGTACATTCAGAACAAACATCCTCTTTTGTCAATGAAAGGCATTTCATAGTTAGCATATAGTTTAACACTACAGCAATTGTGTATGTGCGTGCTGTTGCGTGTGTGCGTGTGTGCGTGTGTGTGTGTGCGTGTGTGTGTATCTGAGAGGGAGTGAAAAAGAGAGAGAGAGAGAGAGAGAGAGAGAGAGAGAGAGAGAGAGACAAAAACCGGAAACCATCTACCTGGATTATTGTACATGATTACTGTAGCTGTTTTCATGCTTTGGTTCACATATCATTGTACAATTGTCTAAAATAATATTTAAAAAATTAAAAACAAGACAAAGAAAAGTAAGATCAATATCATCACCAAATATGTGTCTCTATATCAGTAACAGAAGTGTGATGTGTCATCAATTCCCCAAAACTGTAAGTAGGCATGAATGTCATCATGTGCATTTGAAATCTTCAGATAAGAAAAATAAAATAAAATAAGAAAAGATGATCCCACTGTGTAAGTGTCATTCACCTGGCAGATAATGGAAATGTGTGCCAGAGGACAGAAAGGATGGGTGTAACTTAGGAGATTTTCAGCTAAGCCACATTTCAGACTAGATGGCAGAAAACCATGGAGTTAGAAGCTCTAATCTTCTCCAGTCAGGGAGAGTTGGAAGTGCCAACAAAGTGGAAGCAAGCACAGTAGCATATTTACAGGCTCATTAATCTGTATTTCCCTTAAATGTCTTCCTTCTCAACCAGTGCACATTCACTTGAGATGTGTTGTTGAGATTTTATCTGAAAAATAAAAGGGACATTTTTTCTGAAAAATAAAATTTCATGAATGTCTAGATCAAGATAAGAAAGATAAGGCATATTTCAGAGAGAATTAACAGCATCTGGGGAAGTAGTCTTTTAAGAAATGACAACATAATATTGCCTGCAGTGTTTTTAACAATTAAAGAAGCAGTCCTTTCAAAAATAAACAAATAAATAAATAATAAACAAACAAGGTCATAGCTATAACTTATAGATAATAATAATTTATGTATGACAGTAAATTTCAATAAATAAAAATGGATAGTCTTCTAAAATATAACGGGTGGTTAAAGCGTCACACTGTTGTTCAGGCTCTGTACCATTATTAACCTTGAGAGAAATAATAGAGGAGGACATACATCCCTTCCCCCAGCACAGAGATCTCTATGGTCTGTATAAAACACATATTTGAAAGGCATAGTAAGGTCTGCATTAGAAACATATCAGCTACAGTGATATGGGTGGCTGATTTGGCAAACATTAGTTCGTGTTTTAAAGTCACACCAGCTACCTCAGTAACTGTAATGTAGAGCCCAAATCACTCACGCCCATTACTTCTGCTCAGTACAGCAAAATATTGAGGTATGTGTAAAGTACTAACAGAAACATCACTGAAACCTTTAAAAAAAAAATAAAAAAAACCCCATTAAATTCAAGGAAATATGAGTATTAATTTTCTGATTTACATTGAAAATGGGGGGGGGGGGGGGGGGGGGGGGGGATCACGAATGTGCAGATAACCATTAAAATTACATTGATATACAATGTGTGACTGCCAGACGATGCACTCCATAATCAGACACATTGTTGACACACAGGCAGACACATTTTTAGGTTTTATATGTTTTATATAAAAGAGCTGACGCCCATCTTCAAACGTGATTATTATTTTATATCTTGGTTATGGCATCGCTAAAGCCTCCAGGTGAGAGAGTAATCCCAGCACTTCCTCAGCATTCCCAAATTTCCCACTTCTTTGCAGTGACTCTGGCAAAGTGGCAGTGGATGAACAACAATCAAATCCCAAAGCGTGACAAATTGCATCCTTCAATTTGATTCGATATGCTGAAAGGTGTTTCATCCATCCCACCCAAAACCCATGCCATCATCAATTTCTGCTTTTGCAAAGCTTCTTCAAAGCTTCTTTTTCCCTCCAGAAAAAAAGCACATATAGTTCCATAACCTTAAAAAACATAATTAAAATACATACATGATTGTTCTATAAGACGACATCCAAGTGAAGTGGTGAGTTGTTTGTGTCAATAATATACAGTATAGTCTCGAAAAGATTAAGTTTGTATATTCTTAGTGCATATAAACACTTTCTCTTGGTTTAACTTTAAAATATTTCCTATTTATATATCTGCAAAAGTAGTTAATTGTTCGGTGATTATTGTTTGGTATTGCAAATGTTCTGGGCCACGTCTTTACCCCACAGGAAAAAAAAAATGGGCCCAGAGAATTCACAATACCAAACAATAATCACTGAACATTGAACTACTTTTGTTTTGTGTTATTTTTTATTTTATTTTTTTTTTGTCTTACCATCACAATCCCTTAATTACTCAATTATCTTAAGCCATAAAATACAAAAGGCTTTGGTATTTTATGTGAAGAAAAAAAAAAAAAGTTACATGGCAAATCTAAATATCAAAGCTAGATTCATCACAAAAAAAAAGTTTTAAGGCTTTGGGTTTCTCTTGTTGTTCAGACTCAATTGAATTTTTATAATTTGGGGGAATAAAATGTTTACCATGTTCATCAGATCAGATGCCTCATATGACATAATAACTTTGTGCCAATGAATGACTAACCATTGCTGATTTTAAATTTGTAAGTCTTGCTTGTTGATAACATCATCTACAGACAAAATTTATATAACAGAATAATAAAACATTCTATTTACATAACACCTTTCATAAAAGGAATCAAGCACTTCAAAGTGCTTCACAATGGAATGAAATAGATGAATAGAAACATATACTGAAGTACTCCAATGAATTACAAATATAAAATTTGAATTAATCTTACTTAAAATGAACTTGTGTCACATTTTCTTACATAGAATGTCTTTCTTTCAAAGATTACCATGTAATATGGAACATTCATATAGCCACGGCACTTCCGATTAATTTAGACATTTTTTAAAAATGTATTATTATTCTTTTTTCAACTAGAAATTTGGTTAAGAATAACAATGTCCGTCTTTGATTACCACTGTCGTGTGTATGGGAGTAGTCCAGGGGAAATACTTGAGAGTTTCTCAAGACTGCTCGACTTTCCTCTCGCGGGAATAAATTGGTACCATATGGTGAGATGACAGGATCACTCATAATCTTCTGTGTACCTGTGCAGCACATTAATCATTGCAGGAGATCCCTTTCCTTTCATCAAGCGGGAATTTCCAAAAAAAGCCTTCACATTAAATTCCTTCGCACATTTTCAAAAACGACTTGAACATTTACAGTCGTCCTGTATTTCTGTACTTTTATTTTTATTGTTTTCGGTATGTGCTTTGTATGTGATTTATGTCTGTGCTCAGGAATTGCAATATAATTGTTCAAAAAAATGAATTTTTGTACATAATGAAAAATCACAGTAATATTGCATATCTGTGAACATTTTAATTCTGAAAATTTGTTTCCTTTGTTTCAAACTAAAGTGTAGCAACTCATTTTTGAACATTTTATTACAGTTGCTGTGCTTGAAAAACAAAATGTATATAATTATGAAATATATAAAAAAAGAAAAATCTTTCCAATTGCCCTGCCAGACCTGCCTCATTGGTTGTATGCTTCCACTGACCTGAAAAATATTTATGTTTCCATTTAAATAATGGTATGTATAATTACAGTTCCAGGAAGAAGGAAGGTGGTAAGGATGCCGTCATATGACAGATTATTAATGACACCTACCTTTCTGTACACGCTAATGAGAACTCCATTGAGAGGTTGCTGCAGGTAAAACAGAATAGATGATGTAGGGAAACTGACTCCATTCATTCAGCATTGGAAACAAGCAGCTCTATAAGGCCGAAGAGACTAGAGGCCATGGGGGTACAGAAAGAGAGAGAGAGAGAAAAAAAAAAAAGTGAGGGAGTGACCTTCTATAGTGATGGTGTCTTGGAGAATCAAACATGCCCTATTTGTGGAGCCCTGTGCAAGTGATTTGCATTGATTATCTCCCCTTCAACAGATACATTTAAATCAATGTGGCACAGCAGAGCGGGACAAAAGTGTGAGAAAGTGTGCAGAGTGGAGTGGATAAAAGAGCTGCAGCAGTCAGACAGACAGGAGGAGCTACAGCTCCCCCTTCATGCCAGACTGGTGAGATAAGGCCTCCAGGACTGACTGCAGCACGGATAGGAGCGCAGCTAAGCTTCACTACGAGCACTCTCTCCCTTTTTATGGAATTTTCACTACTACGCATGTAAAAGATACAGAATGGTAACTACGCATGATTATCGTATTTAAACACCGAAAATCCAAAAAATGGGGGCACATTATTTTCTGAATTTAAATTATTCCTTTTTTTTTGGTGAGAAACACTTTCATTCCTTATGTTTCAGGACCGTAAGTAGTCCAATAAACAGCCATGGTTATTGTCACATATTTTCCTGCAGTGTATGAAGGCATTCAATAAAACACTCTTCTCTTGTTATTCTGTGATTTGAAAATGTTAATGAATATTGCATACTTGGGGATTCTGAACTATGGTGGATAGATGAACTGTGTCAGTTTTAAAGTAGGTCACACTAAAATGATAAACTAATGCATGCTACCTTCAAGATTTCCTTTGGCAGGCTTCAAACACGGATTTAAAAGAACATCGCTGAATGGAATGACAATACACATTTCAAATCAATATCATGTCTTCTGCTTCGTTCTAATGTCAGGATGTGATTAGCATGGCATACTGTAATCCCTAATACCAGGGTAAAGGAAACTGAACTCGTCAAGGTATGGACAAGGTTTTCAACTGTGCCATTATACTTCATGAATGTAAATATGTTTTATGTGATTGGCAAAATATACATCCAATACATATAAATGGGAACAAATACTACTGTAAAAACATTGCAAATTTTACAGTAAAATACCAGTTGGTAATAATATGTTCAGCATATGGTAGCAGGGCGAGTATCTAACAAATGTAAAATGTATTATGGTGTTTCACAGTAAATAGAATTATTTACACTTCAGCTGTTTATAATTTCATAACTTTTTGCCATTTTACATATTTTTACCAAAACATTCACAGACTTATTCATTATTATTTTTACAGTTTATCTTGTTTATTAAGATCATTATTTCAGGTTCACATGGATGTAATGTGTTCCTGGAAGCAAAATGTACTGTTATTATTCGTACACGTTATAACTGGGGTGGTGATGGTTATTATGTTTTTAATATTTTATAATTTTATAATCATTGACAAAAAAAAACTTGACAATGTATTTGAAGACTATAAAGGTATCAAAATAAAGGTATCATAAATACATTCCACTTCACAGCACATGTAATAACATGTTCTGCATGTACAAAAACAATAAATAGAGATACAGAATTTTTTTTATCTGAATTGTGTTATTGTGGGACTCTGCAGTATCTAAATTATCCAAACACCTTCTGCTTACCTTATAGGTAAAACATACACAAAATGCTTTGAAATGAACTAATCAAGAAACAATTTAGAAGGTTTAGCACTTGCAATGAATAGTAAGTCTGAGGCAAAGTCAGTGAAACAACATCATAAATATTGACTTATTTAAATTTCTGACCACAGTGTAAACACAACATCTCAAGACTCCCACTGCCTGGAATAATAAACCTGACTTTTCTAATTGGCTGGAGCAATGTTTTCTTTTTTCTCTTCTTCTGTTTTCCACATAACTCATTGATAATTTCTTCTGGAGCTGCTGACCCAGAGGACTGTGATCAAAGTGACTGTCGCGTGCTGCCAGCTAGTTGAATACTGAGGAGAAGCGTTCCTCTGCAGTACATTTTGCAGTGCTTGATGAAAGACTGTTCGAGGGATGCAGATGGTGGGAGAAGGGAAAGTGTGGGGTACTGTAGAAACACACTGATCCTGAAATTAAACCTA
This sequence comes from Anguilla anguilla, assembly GCF_013347855.1. Lineage (NCBI taxonomy): Eukaryota > Metazoa > Chordata > Actinopteri > Anguilliformes > Anguillidae > Anguilla > Anguilla anguilla. Next base: position 57,338,269 of record NC_049204.1, on the reverse strand, counting down.
CATCTTACAAAATACATATCTGCTGATCTTTAATTTGCAGAAATCATTTTTGTTATTATTAATAATAATAATAATAATAATAATAATAATAATAATAATAATAATTTATAAGTATGCCACTAAAATAAACACATTTGTACATACTGGATAAAGACAAACAGTTTTGGCATCTTAAAATAACAAATGTTGCAGTTGGATTAACTGATGGATTGTAGGGGTGGAACACCATTTTTCCAAAAGATATTCCCTCGCTTGGTGTTTTGACGATGGTGGCCATTGACTATGGTTTTTGCACCACTGACCTCTCAAATGTGCATACATCTTTGTAATGTGGGTTTTATGTACTGCAGCCCTACGATAATATCCCTCTTCATGTAGTTGTTGACAGACTGCTCTTGCTGACACAGTCTGATCACGTCCTGCATTGAAATTCTCAGTCGCTTGAGGAGTTGCTCTTCCACTTTTCCTTACATATCACAGTAATGTATGAGCATCACAGTTATCAAAAGTGTGCTTTTGACCACAATTTCCGATCCTATTCCGATTCAAATTTCCGATATATGTCTTTTCATATATCTAATTGCAGATGTCACTTTAGTTACTGTTCCTATTGAAACACACACACACACACACACACACACACACACACACACGCACACGCACAGACACACACACACGCACACACATGCACGCACACACACACTACCATTCTGTTTTAGCCTTAATTTGTAAGACAAATTAAGCAAATTTCCATACTGTACTATACTGTATATATATGCAGCTGAAAAAAGAAAAGAAAATCACAAATAGAGTGATATGCCACTTTCCTTGTTGAATTCCAAACACCACATTTAGCTAATTGACTTCAGTCAGTGAATGTATGAAATTCCTTTGCTATTTAGAACTGCAGGTTAAGAGAGTGACAGAGAAATGGCATGAAAGCACGAACTGCATGCAAATTAAAGTCACGATCACTAAGCATTATATAGGCCATGAAAAAGCTCCAATATCCTTAACTAATGACATGGTCATTGTTTGAGACTATTCATGCCACTATGTACTGTATAGTCCAACAGCGCGACACAAATGAAGGAGAATAATTTATGTCTGAATGTGTCATTTCCTGCCAAAGAATAATTCAGTTTCATTTACTTACACATGCAATATGTATCATATCACAATTTTATTATACAAAATTAAAGGCCTCCTACTGGTGAATACCAATATGTCTTCTGTGGTCTTGTGAAGCCTTTGGAGATTTCAGGATGCAAAATCGTTATGCAGTTTTTTGACAGAGTGATGGGTGCATACCTTGCAGATGTGGGCCAACCCTCTTCACATTAAAAACACATCAAAAAAGTCATGCCTACCAATCCACCTGGGTGACAAGGACTCTCAAAGAGGCAAAATCCCTGTGAACGGCTTACTGGGTGGAATGCCAATTCTGAAATGTGGGGTGCAAATAAATCAATGATAAATAGTTGTGATTCTGCAGCAATGCCAAACAAAGAGCACAATTCACAGTAAGTATTATCTGCAGCCTCATGATGAAAAATACATTTTTTGATGGATGATTAATTTTTTATAAAAGATTGATTTAAAAAATACAAATAGAAACAGAAAACACACTTTAATCACAGAATGTGTTCCGAGCATAAATGTCCTGACCATTACTGACACATAAGTATGCCTGAAATACAAATGCTCTGAAATGTTCACCATTCTGCCACTTAAATATCTGAAATTTGGAATAGTGGTTGACAAAATAAAATAGCACATACTCAATGGCAGTATTGTCCAAAGCTCTGCAGCTAAGCTCTGTGGCTTCTCCACATGTCTCATATTAAAATAATCATACTGAACAAGACACAGATAAATGTTAAGTATTGCGCATGAATATTGCACACACCTACACACAGAAGCACGCACATTCTAATAATAATCTACAGTACATCAGAAAGAGTAAAACCATTTATCCTGAAAGCACAGATTACTCTGGATCATCTACCAGACAGAACAGAAAGTGCCCTATCCATGACCCTTATGAGCTACATGTCCATGAGAGATTATACCTTCTGACTACAAAGAGGTTGAAATAGAAACACTAAAACAAGTATAACCACTATGTCTGAAATTGCCTTTTGTTTGCCAAGCGACAGTGTTGTAATTCTGAGGACTCGAAAAGAGGCATAATAACACATTTTGTTTGAATGAAACTGTTTGACTGCTGCAACTGTTGTCAACACAGATAAAAATACAGGTTTTCAATATCGAATGTAGCCAAATGCCTCCTGTGAACAGAGAACACACCATGAGTCTGACTCATGTGTGCCCTCCTCTCTCACTGAGTGTGCGAGAGCAGTGAAGCAGAAGAAGTGAACTACAGAGGATCCTGCTATTTAGCAAACATCCCTGCTTTGGGGATGTATTCATTATTCAAGACAAAGGACCACAGCAACCTCATTTGGTCGCATAGCTGAAAGTGGGCAGTTTATCAGAGCTTTATATGAATGTCTCATCCAGCTTAACCCAACTGGTGTAACCAGAATTTCATTTGACACCAGGTACCTTGTCATTTTGTTTGCCCAATAATTATATTACATTTTACATGAAGGGAGGTTATATTTATATTAGTAATGAGTATAGTGATTGCTAATAGCTGGATAGACACTCAAGCGAGTAAAACAGAATACAGTACGCCTTCCATTATTACAACCGTATGTTTCCTTCAGCTAACTGAAAAAACATACATTTTAAAAAGATATAGCCAGGGAGTGTACGTTTTAAAACGGGCAAACACCAAAACCATGATTATTCTACTGGTAACTGCTTCCCTCATTCACCTTATTCAAAACTATGTAATCAAAGTAGACACTGTGGATATGGGATGTGATCGTGATCTGAAAGTATCTTCTAGAGAAGCATCTTTAGGATCCCTATTTATAGAAGATTACTGGTGCTTTGATTAATCCAGTTTTAATAAAAATAATACCATGGATGATCAATTGTTGATAGGTTTTACATTCCATTTTCATTATCTGTGTAAATCAATAAGAAATTAGACTTTTTAACTGCACGTTTAAATACTGTGTGATTATGTGATGATTAACATATAAAGTAATTATGATCAAGCACATAAAATGTAACTGGAATTGTAAAATTAAACTGTAAACAAGAAAAAGTATATTTCAGTTATTATAAAAGTTCTGAATTCTGTTATTGGGCCCTATGATTCCAAGTTGTAGATGGATTATATACACTAATTACACTGCATAATTCAACAAAAATAGGTGAAGATGATGTTGTCTTGTTCTTATATTTCCTTTTTCACTGGAGCTGAATAATCAGTCTTGTCATCTAAATATTATAGTAGCAGTGGAAAATATTGCATTAATGAAACTTTAACACATTGACAATGTCCCTGGAAAAGTAAGTGGGTTCATACTTGACACATAAGGACGGATGAAGCAATTTGTTTCGTGACATGGACAATTCTTTTATGTCATTATGCACCAGGTGAATTGTAATTTCCATACCTCTACACCTTTCATGTAAGCTCAGTAATAAATACATCGGATCCTTCTGCCTAGTTTGTAGTTTTTTTTGCTGGAAAAATCCAAAATAAGTTCATTGTTTATACAGCAACGGGTGTCCTGGTAATCCGGGGAACGAATGGTTTGCATCCATTTTAGCATAATGTCCTCAATTCGCGGGGGGCAGCTGCAGCAGGGGAGGGAGCTGCAGCGAGGAAGCCCACACTTTCTGTACACAATCCAAACAGAGCTCTAATGTGTCCCAAGAGTGCAGGGGCTGAAACCTGAAGTGGAAGGAGAAAAAATGCTGAAAACAGGCAACAGGGGGCCCCTTCTGTTTCCTGACTCAATTTCAGTACATTAGAGACCGGAATGTCCATTAGATATTCCCCAAACTACTGAAACGCACTCGCATTTTTAAATCCAACATCAATTTCTACCTTCATCCCTTTGGAAGGACACACCACATTAACCCAGTGACTAGCCGTTGCAATAAATTTGAGCATTAAAACATTTGTAAGATTTTTTTTTTTTTTGTGTGTGTGTATCTTTTTTTGGTTTCCAAAAAAAAAAAAAAAAAGATACACAAATTAAAAAAAAAAAAAAAAATCCTTAACAAACCAGGCATAGTGACCCTAGTGACCCTTCTCCATGACCCTAGCTTGTTGTACACGCCTCTGCATGTATCTTCTCAATTTATTCCTGAACTTAAGGTTGACTGAACGACATTTGTCCTGGTACCTCACCTTGCCGGCTGTAAATGCAATCTCAATGTTGACAGCATAACTGAGATGACTTCAGGCTGGATATCGTTCTCAATGCCGATGTCAGCATCATTTGAAGAGACCTACACCTAATTACTACCATTATAATGGCAGACCAGTACAATTTAAATACCTGAGAAACTTTACCTCTGAAGCTCAGAAAGGCTGAATGCAGCTGAACAACTTTTTTTCAGTTGAACTTGTGTATAAACACTCAAGTAAAGTGGAGAAAAACCACATAATGTAAAGTGGAAAACAAAAGAAAATGTGAGCAGCTGTAATTTGTAATGCTTTATAAGCCTACAGTCTGAAATTATTTTTGCTTTGAAATATCACACATACGCAGTGTGCAAAAATAAATAAATAAAATAAAATAAATTAATTAATTAATTTAAAAAACTGTTGAAAAACAATGTCTTAGGTATCATTAAATTCAACTTATTTAAATCCAGAGCACATTTAAAATGTGTCAGTTTTTATTCCAAAACAGGATCACAACAGGCATTGCTTTAATGTCCCAGGAACCTTCTTGCTGAATACACAGATACAGACGTCGAGGGCAAAGGTCTCTCTCAAAAATGATTTCTTACAGATGGTACAGCCATTAAATCTAAGTCCAGCAGATCATTAATTTTCCAGATAATAAAGCTGATCCTGTTAGCACCTTTTTATCTTTATGTGCTGGCAACACAGCTGTGCTCCTGCCAAATGGAAAATGACAGTCGCACCGCTGTACAACATTGAGACCATACAGTTTAGTTGAGTGTGTGCCGCGCAATAATTAAATATTAATTCAGACACAAAAAATTAAGTGGTTTAAAAAAGTCTGTTGTCCATCCCCCGGGTGTTTTTTTCTGACACTGATGTCTGCTTCGAATGCATCTATTCTTAGACGAGCAAAACCACTGGTAATGTGACCTAAGTAACTGTCTGCTGGCTTAGGAGAAAATGAAAACGCATTTGGGTCCGGGTCTCTTAACGTCCGTCCATCTCGCGCATCTGCATTCGTGGACCCATTATGCTTCACATGCCATCAATCACAATTTTGAATTAAACGATGAGGGGATTTCATGAATAGCTCAAAAATGCGAAATGGGTTATGCTCTTTGAAAGTTGATTGATATTATTGCCTCATTATTTAATGCCTTATTGAAATAAAAACATTTAAATAGCAAATTAGACGTTTAAAGAAAACAATTTGAAATGCTTAAATCACATAAGATACGAGTTTTCTTAAAATAGTAATTTCTACAATTATTTAATAAATCGCTCATTCTTATGGAGAAATTAACTAATTCCCCCCTTCAAGTGGTGCTGGGCATAGTAAGCTTTGATAGTTTTTTTTTTTTTTCTAATATATTTTTTTTATTAAAATGTGAACCATTTCAGCACTTTATTTAGCTTTCCAATTAAAAGTTGTGGAAGATATGACAACTGAATAATTACTTGCAACTTCATTTCAATTTACTTTGAGGCATAATGTGAACTATCATAATGCCTCTAAAATGAATACTTTATTATTTAGTTAGAATTACTTTTGTCACCTTTTACTTTGTGTCAATATTCTTCTAAGTTATTTTAGACTATGTGGTTGTGCACTATTGCTTCCTGAAGATAAAGGAATTAACTTGATAAAACTACATTTAGGTAAAGTAAGATATAACTGAAAGGGTGAAAACTAAAAACACAACCATATTTTCCACATTCAGGACATCTAGTGGCTGTAACCAAAAGTTGACCATGCCGAATCCCAGTATGTATGCTGCCCCTAAGGCTTCAAGCTTAACTCTCTTTGTATTCCTTAGTTTGAGGCTCAGTGTTATGATCGAATGCATTTTACCAAGAATACTTTGTAAGTTCATGATGACATTTTAAGCTTTCGTGTATTTACTTACTTTTAAAATGTTTGTCCACAGTCAATACAAAATCAATGAAATCCTTTACACAACCAACAAAGTCATTGTGGTAAAGGCCAAATCAAACAATAGAAAGCAAATAAAGTAAGCAAATTAGTAAAAAAAAGTATGCGTGTTTTCACAAAGTTGTGCTTATAGTCTTCACTCTGTTGACTGAGCTATTCGTCCAATAGCTCAAGCTACCATTAGGGAGCCAGTAAGGAAATGAGTCAAGTTTGGAAAGCTGAGAGACGGTCAGAGGTTGCTGAGCACAGAGCTTGTTCAGGGGTATAAGGTCTGCAGGCAGGAAGAAGCTGTCCCCGTTTCTTCCTGGTGGGTTGGCTCAAGGGTGTTCTATTTCATGACAGCAGCAATTTAAAACAAGTTAACAGAGGCAAGGGACCCAATTAATTAAACGATACACGTGCAAATTAAATTTGATCATACGTTCCCATAGAAATGTTGGACATAACAATACTAATGTAACAAGCTCACTAAACATGAATGACTTCACCTGAACTTGCATGCACATATTTGCTTGTGCTTCAAAATCAGTATTGTTTAACGTTTTTAGCCTGAACATCTCAGAAGCAAAACAGCAGAGCAGCTAATGTCCTTACATCTCAGAAAGAAAATGAAAAAAACATATATATATAAAGTTAATGCTGCACAGGTATTTATGCAAAATTGACGATTTCATGATTTCAAAACTTCAGGCCAAACAATGATTCTGTTCAAATCAGAATAATGTTGATAATTAATAGAGGATGTGATGATAAACACAAAGACCCCCTAACATGTTGCTCCTGCCATCTAATGTGTATATCCTAACTGGTAGAGTTCATGTATCTGTGTTCATAGCTTTTTCAGGCATGAGAAAATGACATTCCTCCATATTAGCCACTGTAATCTAGACCGATTTGCAGAGTAAGCATTTTACAAATGCCCATAATCCATTTTGACAGCTGGATTTTTACAGGAGCAATTGAGGTGAAACTCCATGCTAAAAGGTACCTGAAAAGGATCAACACCCCACTGATGAAAGCTTTGCTAAAAGGGAGAGGATTTCCCTCTGTGTCACCTCCTGAAACAATGCAGGTATGTAAAACTATAAAACCAGTGCACTTGTCATTGCCTGCCACTGGTCCAACTATTTGTTCAAGAGGAAAGGCGACATTTTAAAACAAATTGGGGGGGGGAGAGAATAAGCTAAGCTTTTTTTAAAGTGTGTGTGGGGGGGGGGGGGGGGGGTGGGTGCCCCCATCAGTTATAGTGGGTCCAACACCCATGGGTTGCGCCCTTGATTTCCAAAAAGCTCCAGTAAAAAAAAAAAATTAAAAAAACACAATTCCTAATTCCAGTTCATGCATGTTTGTCTGATCAAAGTATGATCCATTTTTCTGATGACGATCCCAAGTCTGAATGGAAGCACTTCTGCTGACTCTGACGCCAACTCTGAAAGAAGGAGGTTTTCCTCTCTCAACTTCTGCTGACGCCGACACCAACTCTGAACGAGGCCGATTCATCTGGCCCAACATTGACTGTAATACAACTATTTATGTATAACAATGTCCTAAATTTGCCACCGTACACCCAACTTCAGCTCAGCAACAGAATAGCTGTGGGCAAAGGATTGCATAGAAGGAAACAGTATGACCCAAAAAAGATGGACAGTACATGGACAGTATCTGGCACTGACTGTAGTGGCTTTGCAGAACAAATACAATCATATGAAATTTCATCCGGTTACCAGTAATGAGGTTTAGGTTTATACCATCACCTGCCTTCCCTTTCCCTATCATTTGTATTGATAAATTGCTTAGTATTCTTGCAAATTGCACATTTCACTGCAGCAGTATTTTACTGTATATACTTACCTGCTATCCTAACAATGCTCAATAAATGCATGTGGATGTGTGCACATTGTCCCAGTCAGCAGTAAGTCCCAGTTCATTGGAAAGGCTGGAAAGTGACAATGCACTCCAGGAGTGGCATATTGTAATGTAATGTTGCCCTGTGTCATATCCTGCCTAAGGCAAGAGCTTCCTGTTATGTTTTGAGTCGCCATCTTTCTTGTCTGTGACAGAGAAATCCAACAAATAGCACATGCATTTTTCCGCTTGCCTCAAGGGGATATCTGTTTAATATTTAATCAATACGAGCCATTCTCTTACCGGTGGGCCAAGTGCAATGCTTATGTGTGGTAGTTAATTCTGAATCATCCAGGTTTGATATGAAGAGGAAACTAAGAAAGCATGTATATAATGCATACGACATATTTAGACTGGGCTTATTTTCTTGGGCCACAGATGTTCTGAGCCCATGACAATTTTAGGTCTGATCATCATATAGGTAGAACAATATGTACATAGTGTAACAGTCTGGGCTCTTGTAATTTGGTTATCACAGAAAAACCTGAAATATGCCAAAAAAACAAAACCGAATCTAAGGATTACAAAAGCATAATTTTCAAATGCAAATATTTTAATAAACACTGACAAACAGTGGTAAAATGTCACCACGTTTGCTATACAGCATTAACTTTACAGCCTTTTATGTACTTACACAGATTAAATACATGGTGCAAATTAAATTCCTGTCAGCTACTCAATTTAATACTTGCAAGGACAACTACATGAGGTAAAAAATTAGTGCTGAGTGAATAACCGACATTTCGGTGTTTTTTTCTTTTTTTTTTTTGGTATTTAAATAATTCATCGGTCAATGTCAGTTTGGTTTTTTGAATTGTCTTAATTCGGTGGATGAAGTGTGTTAATCTTCAAGCTCGGTGTGACAGTTTTCTTTAACTTGTAGTTCTTAAAAAGCTGCCATTCAACACAGTTCACCCAGAACAGATAGACAGAAATAAGCATAGTGAACCGTTAGTGAACCACCGCTTGACAAACAGGAATGTTTACCCTTTTACAGCATGATATTCAAGTGTTGCAATCTGCAGACTGATGTCAGGATATTTCACTCTTTTACAGCATGATAAAACACAGCATTTACAGCAACTTGCAACACTTTAGCATCAAGTGGTGCATTCCAGGTTAAGTAATCTGTAATGCACTAATCAATAGAATATTCATGGGGATGCCTGGAGTAAACCATTGCTGAATAATTATATTTTTTGCTGACGTGAAACACGAAAATATCATTTTATGTTGGAATGGCCTGGGATTTAAATCTAAATCATTCAATAAACATAAATCAGGAGTTCATTCAAAGTGAATCCTGACAGGTCACTAAACCCCTGGAACTCTTGAACAACTTGAGGTCCAAGATCTCCCATAGGTGTGCAATTTGGTTGAGATCTGGTGACCGCGAAGGCCATAGCATATGATTCACATCATTTTCATACTCATCAAACCATTCAGTGACCCCTTATGCCCTGTGGATGGGGCTGTGTCATCTTGCAAGTGACTACTCCCAGCAGGATAGAAATTTTTCATCATAGGATGAAGGTAATCACTCAGAATACCTTTGTATTGATATACAGTGACCCTATAAGGGGACGAGTGGACCCAAACCATACCAGGAAAATGCCCCCAGAGCATATGAACGCCCCTATCAGTTATCACTGTTATTTATTTTTTTACATTTGAATATCGTACCATCATTTGACAGCCGTAGTACACAGTGCTAAATGGTCTTTCTTAGAGGCAATTTCCTTGCACACTGTGGTGAATGGAGTTTTCAGCCTTTGATTGGTTCTTACTGGTTTTGTCAAATGGTCCGATAGCTCTGACGAGAAATATCATTAAAGCTTTCATGCTTTGCTTCGGAAATTTAAGGTTTTCAGAACTATAAAGCAGAAGCTCTTCAAATGTTAAAAAATCCCAATATTAACTGAGCTTTGAGTTTGTCATTTTACTGTAGATGAAAGAAGTTACCATAACAAGAGACTTGGTAAAAGTGGTTCATTTCACTGCAACACACAAACGCCGTAACCACAGTAGCTTTCATGCCTGGTTTAAAATCACCAGTGATGTGCTTTGTGTATCCCTGTCACCAACACATTTGTAGAGAGACTTCACTTATGATGAGGACCAACTAAATTAACAGGTGCAGCATCACACTGATAAGGAGTGATATTCAGAGCAGGGAAAACTGTGCACTAGCTAGGACTTTTACTCATATGTTCTTAAGAAGAAGGAAATACTGGATCCTGCCCATTCAAACTAGAAATACAAAGTCACGTCTTCACACGGTCAAGTAAAAAATCGCTTACCACGTGTATTTCTTTGGCAACTTTATTTTTATGGCCTATTACGTTCTTGCTGCTCTTTCAGTTTTAATTGTATTTTTAACAACCTGACAATGCACCATTTCATTTAAAATGTCATATTGTATATTAGATGTAACTTCATGTTGAGAATAAGTGTGATGGATCATAGATGCTTAAAAGTTGATAGAGTTGTGCCTGTCTGTCTGTCTGTCTGTCTGTCTGTCTGTTAGTCCTGCATGGCCCCACAAAGCTTTTTTGTGCTGTCCTGCAACTGAACCAACCAGGCCTGGTCATCCTAAATGGCGAGTTACTGCAGTATAAGCTTTTTCTTCATAAATTCTGCAAAGGCCTCCAGAGCAATTGTCTCTGAATCAGAGAGCTCTCATCAATCTTTAATCCCCCAGATTGCCGTGGAGAGCCTCAGCTGATAAAACTCATGTGCACGACGGAGGAAGAGACCTCAGTCCCACAGTCCCAAAGTTCAAGCACAGGTCATAGTACTTGTTGACACTCTTGCCCGGTCTGGGCAGGGGCGAATCAACTGGGATTTCATCTCCAGAATATTATTTTGCTTGTGCTTGTGCTGTATTGGAGCACTTTGTCAGTTTTGTCTGCAACAATAACAATGCATCCATCTTCCAGTGCTACTTGTCAGGGAATCTATTCTCGCAGCAAAGAGGTGCACAGTGGAGAAACAAGATCACAGGAGTATGCCACAGCCTGAACATCAAAGCCACCAAATGTAGAGCAGACTGTCAGGACAATGGTAGGATAATACCATCACCATATCATCATTTTCAGGGAAGGGATTAGGGAAAATCACTGCACGGCGTAAGCAACAGAACCCCTCGGATTCATAGTCTCAGTTTTGTCTGCTGTGGCACTTCTTTTTGCAAACAAATCTTAAAGCTGCGGGAAACTACTTTCTTGCTCATTGGAGAAAAGCCTGAAATGGTGATTTAATATGGTTCATAGCTTAACCAAACGAGAACAATAAAATCATTGGTAGGCGATTATGCAATGCTCATGAAAAAGTAATTCACAAATTATAATTTAATCTGTTTGGTTAAATGAATCACAGCTACAATAAATTAATTAAAAAAAAAAATATATATATATATATATATATATATATAAACTTTTTCTTTCCATCTATCACAATGATAGAATTTCTTTGTATATAAATAAAGATGCTTCATTGGTTAATGGAGTGTTTATTGCTTATTTTATTTCATTTTTTCTCCCTGTGCTGGCAGAGTGGATTCAAGAAATGGCCTGGTGTGTCTTGTAAATAACGATGTTCATTTCAGGATATTCTCAGTTTTGTTCCCCCATCTTGTCCCTACCATAGGAGAAAGCCATTACTTTCCAACTCTATGTCTCCAGAGAACATCTTGTTTCATAGATCATAAGCACTCTTATTTAGAGCAACTTAAACCTTAATTTTTCCACATACAAGTTATTTATGCACCCAGATATTTTACTGAAACACCAAGGGATGGGAAAAAAAAAAAAAAACTACCACCAAAAATATGTCTCTGCCTTACTCAAAGAAATCTTCACTAAATAAGTGAATTTCGATGATATATGTTTTTCAAAACATGATATGAAATGCTTTTAAATGAACAAATACATTTCACTCTAACATAGTACATTTTACCCCAACAGGACTCACATAAGCCTTTAATTAAAACTTGATAAATGTAGGCCAGCCCATGAAAGTGTTGATATCAAATTGAGGCCAAGTTGTAACAAACTATTTTGGCTATCTTAGCTTCCACAAATTAAACAAGCTCTATTCCAAAGCAATGCTACCCAATGTTTCCTAAATTATTTAATGTAACTTGGCCCTGTGTTTTTCATCTGACCATCTGAAGAGAATGTGGCTCTCTAATTAGCTGTTGCTGCACATCGCCATGAGGTCAGTTTTTGTATGCTGAATGCATGTTTGTCTTTCTAGTTAAATATGCATATCTATGTGTACAATTGTACTCTTTGAGAGATTCTTTTCTCATCCCTTGAATTTAGAGAAATGCACTACACGCATGTATCTGCAGAAATACACATGAAAGTGCCTGTCATACAAACTGTATTTGAGCAAATTAATTCATAGACAATCTCAGACTACAGACCTCACATCTTAGAGCACAGCTGGATTCCTAGCTAAGGGCAGGTTCAATTTAAGCATCAAGTTAGCAAGATAAGAAAAAAATCAATAAGGCATTTTGGGTCATACTACTTTTTGTGATGAAACATATTGCTTTTTTTCCCCATGTTTGAATAAAATTGAAAATGTAACACATTCCCTTTGATTTAATGAGCCCATCTGTAATCTTAAGAAAGCAAACATTGTTATTCCTCAGTATACCAGTCAGAATTACTTTTTTGTTATCAGCTCTGAAACTATATGACACTGTCGGACAAGCGAGGACGAATTAAAAATATGTTTATTTTCTGAATCCAGTGGTTCTAATGGGCAATGCCTTTGTTAAACTATTTGAATACTGAACACAAGCAGTATTGCGTGCTAGAACCCCTCACTTAATCTGCAACAGGATATTTGTAGATAGATAACTGTCAAAGCCAGCCAGTTGTAACCTCCACCTTCAGTCAAATTATTTTCCATATAACAAAACCAAATTGTACCACGTTGGTTTCCACTTTAGAAAGTGGAACTGGTTCTAAAAATTGAGATTTCAACTATCATGCCTCACACCATTATCTGTATAGACATTACGATTTTCACTCACTTAAAATGTCACAGATTGCATTCAAACTTTAAGGGAAATGTTTGGCATGTAGCCATGCAGGGTCTCTGACCCTCAATATGGTGTCCTTTGTCTTCTGATTTGTCTCTTCTGCATGAGGTCAGACCCATAGATCGCCTGCCTAGATTAGGGTATCAATGGATTTTAAATTGGCCCAATCACATTTTCTTTGATTCTTGTGGAGGGCACGGAAGGGGACATTATTAGAAACAATATAATATTGTATACAATTCACTGTTTCTCACTCTAAGGCCACAATCTAAATGCTAGATATTTGAAAACACATGAAGACAAACATTTTCTAAAAGCATTTCCTGGGCTTTTGTGGTGTTTTGCCAAGGATGGGTTGACCTTTGGCACAGTGTTGCCATGTTAAATGTGGCACAGTGTCTACTGTGACTTTGTTGCTCCTAAATCCTGCCCTGAATCCTGATGAATGCGTGGCCTGCATATTTTATACAGTTTGATACAACATGACAGGGAACATAATATGCTCCATGAGCTATTTACAGTGTATGTGCTGTCGCTTTTATGGAAGAGATTTTCTGCTTTAAAATTATTAGTACACATAACTGATTTTGGTTTAAACAATGCAATTAAATATCATTAATATTGGGATGGCAGGTATGCCATCCACCCAAGTTATGGCTTAGCAGAGCATGTTCCACACATATTCTGTACTTCTGCACTTTCTAACCTCACGTAAAAACACAGACTTCATATACAACGTCACGCATCCACACAATAAAGCCCCAAACTTAGGTTATTTTGCATTTTCCCTTTTCCCTGCCAATTTCATCATCACAAATGGTCCAGTCCCACAATCAACAATTCTCCACACTGGATATTTAGCTACATCTTCTGCCCATAAAAAAGACAATGCCTGCTGTGAACCGGTAGTCCACCTTCCTTCAAACAAAGAGCAAATGACGAAATTAAAGAACATCTTTTTTTGTTTTTTACTGCAAAGGCATGTCCCAGTGTTTGAAACATTTGGGTGACATACAGCGAAACTATCGTAGGGCACACATACCATTCACTCACACACTCATATCTATGAGCAATTTAATCTAAAATTAGCCTAACCTGCATGTCTTTGGACTGTGGGAGGAAACCGGAGTACCCGGAGGAAACCCACGTAGACAGGGGGAGAACATGCACACAGAAAGGCCACGGCTGGGATTCGAACGAAGGACCTTCTTGCTGTGAGGCGACAGTGCTACCCACTGCTGCTAGATAGATATATAGGATACTTTATTGCATTACTAAAATAAAATTGTTTCTGAGTGTCTGTTTACATTTCTTTTAAGTTTGTTTTGGTACAATGTGTTGTACATTCCCACGTTTGAGTCTTTAACGCTATAAAGGCCAGAGTCATCAGTGGTTTGTGCCATTTTATTCACAACCACACCCCCCCCCCCCCAAAAAAAATAAATAAATGAAAAAATAAAAAAATTGTAGGCTAGTTTTCCAACTTCATCTTCATGTGAAGTGCATAAAAACTCATTTGTAATATACATTTATTAACATTAGTTTCTCCCAGTAGAATGCATGTCACCCACAGGTTACCTGCTGTTGTCACTGAGAAGTATGTATTTGCTGTGATCAGGACTAGCTCTACTGTAGTACTGTATGGCCTAGGGCGTGGCCTGGGGAAAATAGTCAGTGCCTCCAGGTGGCTTGACAGACACAATTGACTTTTTTATTTAATGTTTTATAGAAAACATTGATTTCTTCTGTCTCAATTATACTGTCACAATATAATGCATATTAATCACTCATTTTACTCTCTTTCTATCGCTTTCTAACACACACACACACACCTTTTTGCTAATTGCTTCCTTTTGAAGACACATCTTGGAAATGGGTGCCTCATAATAAATCTTCTATTCCCATGTGTAGTAGTCTGATTGAATGCCTGTGTGTGTATCCTGCAGGTGAAGCTGATCTCCTGACTCCTGAAGAGGCCTACCTGGGTCCTCCTGATGGCCAAGAAAACAAAAGCCTGAATGACCTGCAGATCTTGTCTCTCCACTGACTTCTCACTCTGTTTTGGCAGAGTTTCTGTACCGCTACAGTCTTTTGCCATATTTGTCTGTACTTTAAGTTTCATGTTGTTGTGTTTTGTTTCCTGATGTAGATGCAGGTAGGAGTGCAGCTAGTTTATTTATTGAATTTTTTGTTACTTGTTGTGGTGGTCAAATAATATTTTTTTTTATGAACTACCAGGTGGACACTATTGTCTAGTGTGTAATTCTTGGGGTGCATAGTTGCAGATGAGACTGCAGTGAGGGGGTGCTTGTTAAATGGATGACCTGCACGGCAATGGTGGCACTTAGAAACTCAGTATTTAGCATCACTGTACTGTATAAAGCTAAAAACACAGTTTGTTGTTGCTCGGGAAATTAAAATAATGTGATTCTTGTTCCATAGATTCTCTCAATGTTCTACTTGCATCTCGATTAATGCCCGCACTTTAGAGGCAATGAAATGCAAAAAAACCCTCATTCATTTTAGTAACTTTAGTAAATTCAACAGAATACATAATCAGCCACACTTAAAATATCTCCTTCCATCACTTGCATAATGCTCTTGCATGTGCATTAATGTGAGCAGTGCACCTTGCGATGACTCATGCAGTGCAGTAGATGACGCATACTGCACTTCCAGCCCTGTGTGCCTCTGATACATGCTGTAAGACAAATGTCTCTGGGCAGAATGTGTCATATCCGCATCTGAAATCAGTCACAAAAGGCTTAGAAAATCTTAACTTACCTAGCCTGCCAACTAGCTGTTTAGGAGACAATTTGTTTTTTTCATTGTGAAGCAAACGCAGAAACAAAAAACTATGAGCTAAAACAAATGTAACATCTGTTCTTATGTCGCTGCAGCGTTTTCCATTACACTAAATCACATTTGGATCTATTGTGATACAGCATTAGCTGGTAACATTTCTGAAAAAGGGAGGCGGGGCAAAAAAGCACAATCAATATTTTAGGGTTTACTTCTTGCCTTTATTTCAATAAAATTGTGAATATCTGGTATATCTGATGTTTTATAATATCTGGTACTTATACTTTAAGGCAACTAGCCCTGCATGCAAAGAATATGTAGAAAATTACTAAACATGTTTACTTTTATTTAAATCACAATAATATTACCAAAACATTATGGTGCCCTGAAATGGGAATAATTTCTACATGGTGAAATCAAAGTGTATGAAAATACACTTACATAAAAACTGAGAATGTCCACTTTAACTGAACCATATTTGAATGTGTTGAATACAAATTGAACATTGTGGAGCACAGAGCCAAATCAAGAAAAAAAATGCATTTGTCCCAAGCATTAAGGAGCTCACTGTATGTTTAGCAAGCTGCTGCTAGTCATTCTTAGTACTGTATGCGAGAAATTGGAAAACAAAATCTGGACTATGCCTTTCTAAATGAGGTGAAAAGCATTTTCCAGCTTTGCGTAACATAAAGTACCGTAAAGTTAACATGATGACAGAAGCCTACGGCTTGGCTAGTTAGTTTGTTTAGCTTGCTAAGTCTTATGTAATAACGTGTTACATGTTTGGGACATCTAACGATGTCTACTATTGAAAGAGGGAGATAATCTTCCTTTCCACTTTTTAACTTTGTCAGCTTTTGAAAACTGAAAACAAAAAATAACAGGGTCAGCACGGGTTTTTTTTCTCAATAGCAGACAGAGATGACTGTGACACATTTGGGCAATAGATACTCACTTGGTAGCTGTAGCCCAGGCTAATGAGAAAATTGTGTCCCAAAATGAACGTTTTGTTCATGCTCTCACTCCTCCTGTAGTGTACTACATATCATTCGCTATGTAGGGCATCGTAAATGACTGAACGAGTAAGCAATTTGGGATGCAATCATCGTCGATGTGCTGGCTTGAAAGGGGTCCATTAAACATATTCCTGTGAGAATGCAGAAACCAAGTGTGCCATACAGAAGCTGGTCATTTACCTATGGACTCACAACGCGCTTATACGGGTCACTTCAGTTTTAGCATTCATTTCAATTTGATGGACTACTAAAAAAATAAATAATGGCTGATTTGCCAATGCAATATACTGTATGTCACTTGAAAATGTAAGTTATTGGGAACCAATGAAAAAACAGTTCTCTAGATAAGAAGCAAAGCAAAGGCATCATTTTTAATCTGTGAGAACCTGAATGAATGATAACAGTTTACCCTGCTGCAGTCCATCAGTTCCACATAACACGTTTTAAATACCCTCAGGCTTGTCAACACAAGAGTTGTCACCATGGGTAAAACTCAGGCTCAGGTTTACAGAATAAATAGTTCAAGTGGTGCTTTTTTATTTGTTAATTGTGAAATACATCATTGAATAATTCAGTATATAATCTTATAACCTAATTGTGTTCTGCCAAAAGTAATACAAATAGAATGCCTATCAGTTAAAGAATATACATTGTATTCAGTCATGAGTTTACTGTAAATAATTTCTTAACCCAGCCATTTGTTGCTTTTCTTAAAATATTTTGTTCTATCCGTTACATACACTGAATTTTGGAGATATGACACACATTTAGTTCATTTTCTTTTCATGCTCATAGCTGTACTGTCCTAGATTCTGGGTTCAGCAATATATGCAGAAGAACTGCCTGTGCGAAAGAGACTGAATTTGTTTTATCTTTTATCACCATAATGCATATACTATAAAATATTTTGAAATTTCACTTGAACTGGGCACACCTCTTTGCAGGGTTGATACATTGCTGCTTGCATGCTTCTGTCTGTATACAATAAAGACAGCCTTGCCTGTCTGACCAACAAGACTGCACTGATGCAATTAAATGGTGGAACTTTGATGAATGGAACATACTATGCTAATAACAACAGTAACATGAACATAACATAACACTCACGTATACCCTTTCTTTTCTAATCTAACAAAAAAATAGCTGCACAGTAAAATAATGATTTTTTTGTTTAATGGACTTAAATTATGTTGTTACCATAGTAGTGCCAATGTATGCATGCCTCTGTAACATACAGCAACAAAACTTTTCATATAGTCACTCCAATAACAACCCTGCAAATCTATTAAAATACCACTGTGCCATGGCATTTACACCAAACATCTCGTAAACAACTCACCCAGCCCTCATCCCTCCCACTCAGTGCAAGAGTTAAAATGAGAGCGATGAAAAGTCAACCTAAATGCATACTGAGAAACTTCATTTTAAAAACATACATTACAAAATAACTACATACTGTACAGTAAGATGCCGCAGCAGTCATCCGATCTTATATGTATCCAAAGTCTGGCTTATGTTCCCCTTGGTTCATATTTCATACCTTACGAGCAACTGTAAAATTGAGACAAAATAGAGATCAAGATCTGTGTCAGTATCGATCCAGTGCTTCCCAAGAGCTGGAGCTCAGGTATTTAACTGAGGAGAAAGAATAAAATCTTTTTGCATTGAATATTTTCTATTGGTCTGTATTCGTATTAATAAGAAAGTTTAAGTTTGGAAAAGATGTATTTTTACACTGTTATTTAGTGACGGTTTGTTATGAGAAAAGAAAGGCCAAACCATTTCAACTCACTGATTTTAATATAGCCCAAAGGGTGAAAGTGTGAAATTATATACACACACGCAAATTCACAAATAGTAATTACAATTATCACAATTAATCAGTCATGGTTGAAAGTAGATTCTCACCCATTGAATTATTAAGCATTTCTTCCTTGGTGCCCTACGAATCACTTTAAATAAAAATCAAATGGCCAGAGAGAAACATGCGAAGACTACTGTCAGTATTTATTCAGTAAGATGAGCCCAGTAAGAATTATAAGGTGACATCCCAGTATTTTGCCCAGTGTTTGTGCATATGTATATTGTGTTTCTACTGTTATATATTCAAAATATAATTATCTTTCATCTGATAGGATTGTATAGCATAGTATTGCATAGTGTAGTATATGTTAAGCCACAAATAGAATCATACAGAAATATACATTTCTTAATTTAATTATTTCTGCACTGCAACCCAACTTTACTGCAATAGCAAGGGATGGGAGCCACCATGTTATGTAAAACTTGTTCTATATGAACTGTATGAATAAGTATTAAGAACTGAAGATCTGTTGTTTGCCTAAATAAAGATTTTAAGGCAAGCCACGTTACTCATTATCTTAAGTACAGCCGCCTTGAAATGTTTTACAGCACAGTGTCTGCAGATAAAATAGCGTTTTCTATATAACGGCACTAGTTGGCAGGCATAGCTGGACAGATCAAATCAGACCTTTTTCACCATGGCAAGAATTGTATGGATGTGAAAGTAAGCAGAAATTCCTCAGCTCAGAGAGCTGCATGGGATTTTGGGTAAAGGAGGACGTATATATTGAGGTGTATGTCAGGGTATTGAAGAGGGAACCAAAGACTGCTCAAAAGAAGTAGAGTGGAGCAAACAATGAAGCTAATGTGGTCTTGGGGGAGCAAGGAAATGCTGACAATGGGGGGAGGGCATCAATACACAGACATAATATTACAGTGAACAGAGCCCATTCATTGCTAATTGTATTTTTAATAAATACAAACTCATACTGTATGCCAAGTCAAGGACATGTCTGTTCAATTTAACAGTTTCCCCCTTTTTTACTCACTTATTAGTATTATTATTATTTATTTTTATGGAACTAGAAGGTTCTCATTGCAATTCCCGAAAAAAACACACATTTGAACGAAACCTGATTCTTGGTGTCTTACACCAGTGGTTTTCAAAGTGGGGGGCGCCAGGGGGCCTCAGCAATTGGAGGGAAAATGAGGGAAAATGCTAAAAAAATTATTTTAAAAAATTAAATTGAATTATTATTATTATTATTATTATTATTATTATTATGTGTATTATTATAAAATATAATACATAATAATATATAACATATCAACATCTTATTTGCCATGCCCATCTTTCTAATTGCCCACCAGTCAAAACATCATTCATCACGTACTGTCAGTGTTGACCTGGTGACGGTCTGCACCTGCCACGATGCTGCTCTGCTCCTGAAATTTAGCTAGCTAACTTGCTTGCTAGCATCTAGCTAGCTAGTGCTAACTAGGATCTAGCTAGCTAGTGCTAACTCACAAAAATGGACAGGTTTTTGAAAAGGAAAAGACCTGACAAGCAGACCAACAATGCTTATAATGGAGTTTAATGGAATGATTAAAGATTTGAAATACAAATGTAATTATTATTGCATTAATAAAAGTAAGGAAATATATTCAGGTTTTTCTTTTTTTTTTTTTTTTTTTTACATTTTCCGTAGTATTGTCAATGGGTTTCTAAAGACATCACAGGCCAGAATGCTATTTGGGGGGCCTTGGCATGGAAAAAGTTTGAGAACCCCTGTCTTACACTACAACTACTGTAATATAGTAAAAAGTAAAATAGACTGCCACTGCCGAGAATGATCTGATTACTGCCAATAATCTGCTCAGCATTAGGTCAGTAGTCACTTGATAAAGCTGAAATTTAATTATCTCCATTTTTATTTTGTTTTTTTAATTTGAGACATTTCCACTTTTTTTCTGTGGCAGATTTTAGTTTAGTTTAGTTAGTTTAGTAAGTTCATGTATTTTTTAATTTATTAATTTAGTTTTATTGTTTTCCAGATAACATACAATGGGCCACGGAACATTCTTGGTCATACATAAGCAGTTTTAAAATTCCCATCATATTGAACCTGCAGAACTTCATGTTTTAAAAATGTATTATGGCTATTAAAAAGGGAAAATTTGATTTCAAATTGCATTTACCGTGAATTTCCATTGTTTCATTGCTCTGAGTCCTTTTCAGGATTCAGATGGTGCACAATACCACCTGTAATTAGTTTTATTCAAATAATTAAAAAAAATAAAATCATCCTTCTCTTTATGTTGCCCCCCTCTTTATTATATAAAAAAAAAAAAAAAAAAAACCTCATTATTTCTCTGAATTAATTATACGCTGTTGAGGACCAAAACAGTTCTATAATTTAATGTGCAATGTATAAAATATATCTAAAAATCCTGGCAATCTTAATTAAAACAGCAAATTATTGAACACACTGAGGCCAAATCATTAGCAATTATGACACTTGAAAATGTCTTTCCTGCGTAGCTTAAAAATGAATGAAAGTTTGTTCTCTGTGATGAGTGAAAAACCTGATAAATAATTCCATCACATGCTCATCCTTCTCTTCTCAGCAAGCTCCTAATTGATCTCATGGGACCTAAAGTTGCATTTTAAAAAGAAAATAATTTGGATTGCTTTCAGTACTACCTCAATAACGCCTCAGCCCTCTGTTTCCCATTAAGAACCGTTAGTTGATTATCACAAGTGCAGCATCAATTATCAGTAGTTCAATATTTTTCATTTCTAAATGTGTATTAATATAAATCAGATCAAACGCCTTCCATTTTTGAAAATCACAGGTGTGAGTCATATCTCAAGAGAAAGGTTTCTTCCACATGTTTATGCTGTGGGTTGTACTCTGACATGTTTGATTTGAAATAATATAATGAACATGATATTAAAGTACAGGCTGTCAGGGTATTTACATACATATCAGGTGATCCGTGTAAGAATTACAGATATTATACATACAATGCCCTCCAAAATATGAGAACAGTACAGTGAAATGTATCAGTTTTGCTATATACCGAGGACATTTGGATTTTAGATCAAAAGATTAATACACGACAAAAGTAGCAACATGCATGCATGCATGCTTTACCATTTTACAGCTAAAAGCTATTTTTGTGTAAAGTCCCCCTACTTTTGAGCAAAAGTAAGTTAAAGGAGGACTGAATGGTGTTAACTGTTACCCAGGTTTATTTCCCCTTGTATTGATTGTTCACCCTTAAAAGTGCCGTGAGTGTCTAGTCTTTGTATTAGCCTTTGTTTTCATCTACAGAGATTGCATTTGGCTTTAGAAGGCATCCACCATCATGAAGACTAGAATTTCAGTCCTGCTTCAGAAAGAGATGTTCAGTTGAATTCAGTTCAGGAGACTGACTTGGCCAGTGAAGAACATTTCACTTTTTCACCTTGAAACTCTCTTTGATTGCTTTAGCAGAATGTTTGCAGTCATTGTCAAGGTGAAGTGTCATTCAATGAGTTTTGAGAAAGTTGGCTGAATCTGAGCAGATAAGATGTTTCTTTATGCTTCTGAATTCATCCTGCTGCTGCCGTGAGCTGTCACAGCTGAACCAGTTCTAAGTGGCAGCCATACATGCACATGCACATGTCATAACATTACCTTCCACCATGTGTCACAGATGAGGTGTAATGCTTAGGATCATGATTAGTTCCTTTATTTCTCTGCACTTTCCATCACTTTGGTACTGTTTAAAGGGGAAGTTGCCCCAAAAATGAAATTAACTGTATTTCCACATTTGCTAATTATCCATTCAGATAGTTTTGCTGAGATCTCACTAGCTTTCTAGATATCTGCTGTACCTCAACCAATGGACCTCAACAGGACCAACACTTGTGTCTCTCAAAGGGCCAGAATTTACATTTGAAAAACTCAACTGCAATGTTTCTTCCAAATATAACCACACATGCTCATCAACATCCACAGACTTTGTTGCACACAGTTACATTGAAAACTACTTTCTACCGAAGGATGCCAGCTGTGTATATCCGTGCAAAGTCTCAGTATTCTGGTATGCAGTGTCAATGTTGAAAGAATGTTCAAATGCAAAGCCTGAGCCCCAGAATACTGCTGTGCTTTTGTTGAGATTGTTGTGCAGGTTTACACTCGGGTACTTGGGTCGCTGGTCAAGAAACAGCTGAGCAGCCAATTGTCCAATTACTTGTGGCTCCCTAGAATGTAGGGACTATGTATAAAAAGGGCTGTAATTCTTGCAGGGATTCCTGGATAATGATGTGGATGTTAATTCCCTTAAATTAAAGCTGACAGTCTGCAACCTCATATTCATTGTTTCTTTTCAAAACTAATGTGCTGGAGAACAGAGCTAAAACAACTAAAATTGGGTCACTGTCTAAATACTAAAGACTGAACTGTATATCTGAATGAATATGAATAAAAAGTGACTTAGCATATAACTATATGCATGTATAAGTAAGCACTGATTTTACCCAGAGTTAGGATAGCAGTACAGATTAAATATTTAAACTTTAATTGTCTTATCATCCATGAGATACAATATGCCTTCATGTACAGGTTCTACTGTATGTAAAGAAACTTTTGTTCCCTTGAGGTCCACCAATACTCATTTCCAGGTCTTTTATGCCAGCCTTTTATATTGTTGTTGTTGTTGTTGTTGTTAATCTGACACACAGTGGGTTTACACGATGTTTGAAAAAGTCGATTTATTGTTTTAGTCCGGCTAAAACTGGACTAAACATGTAAACATTGTAGTCCGACTAAAATCGTACAAGGTCGATTTTTTCAGAGTCAGACCATCATACCTAGATAATGCGGTTGGGGGTAGATTTACTACGGCATATATACGCTTCAATAGGACAAAAATTGGCCTATGCGTTCTGTACATGTTCCTTAATTTACATAGCAACCATACACTCACTGTGGCCAAGCGGAATCGATAACGTTTCAGAAAATATATAACTTTAAAAGATTTAATTCAATCTTCTACTGGGACTTTTGCCATTTATTGAGGGTGTGACAGAAAATTTCAGTGCCGCTGACTATAATCAAATGTTTTTCACATTTCCAGAGCATGCATGCACACGCACGCACACATGCACGCACGCACACACACACACACACACACACACACACACACACACTTATAGGTAGCAGCGCACTCGAATAGCTGGCCAGACAACAGGAGTTTCCTATAAAACCCTCAAAGAACAGCTGAACGCAATTAGGTATATGCAAAAAAACAACCTCTCTCTTCTCTATGATCTGGCACATTTCACAGCAGATGTACATTAATAATTAAGTATTGCCTTACTTGCCATCATCCTAAATGGAGAAAGAAGCAATTCACTGAACTTGTCAAGGATAGTTTAGTTCAGGTAGAAATCTGAATGATATCTTACTTTAAACAAATTTGCATTGTAATATGAATTGTAAAATACACTTATATCGGTATGGTAAAATAATAATCAATATATGAATTAGAAATCTATATATGGAACCCTTGAAACACTTTTTTTTTTTCAAATGAATCACTTGATGATGACAAGATGATTTTTTTTGTTTTTGATTAATGTCCATTGTGGAAGTTTTGAAATTCCTTTGCCACTTGTCAAGCTATTTGAGCTGATCACAAATTTTTGGAATTTTTTTTTCAAATCAGCCTATGAATGTAGGCTACAGCATGGCTTTTTCTTTGCATCCAATTTTTGGACATTAGTCACAAAGGGTTTCAGGCTTTATGAAGTTCATGGATGAGTTCAAGATTATCCATGAACTCATCTCCAGAAACATATGTTAGGAATGTCAGATATTTAAAGTTTTGGTGCACAGTCCAGACTCTTGCGGTTAAGGCACAAAAATAAATATGATAATGGCCTACTCTCTCATTGAATAGCAAGGACAAGCATTGAGGTATGTACATATGTCTAAACTATTTATAGAGAATTCCTCTGGGATTTTTGACATAAGTGAGTTGTTTCTGTTTTTTCTTTCTCACTGGAAATCTGATCTCTTACCCCCTACTTGAAACACTGTGATCTATTGTGCTTCAAAAATCTGTACTTAAATTGCAGTTGAAAAGCTCATTTAACCTGAAAACCTTTGAATTGTGAAATTTTACATCACAACAGCTAAAAGCACATAAACCAAATTAATTAGTAATACTAAACATTTCATCATTTGATGGAAATTCCTTATCCATGCCTGTCGTGAGTGAGGGAGAGAGATAATGTGTCTTACAGGGAAATAATATAGACCCATTCTGTGTGTGTATGTGTGTGTGTGTGAAGAGTATTAAAAAGTCAAATGTCAATAATATGTGGCTTTATTCTATATGAATATGACATATTGAGTACATATTGATTGATAAAACCAATCCTGCTATTTTTGCATATAGTGTACCTAAATCATTTAAAGCATGATAAACAGACATTTAAATAATTATATTTGATACATCTACTTACTTACTTATTATACTAATGCAATGTTTCATCTTTATACATAAAACTGAATGACCTCTATGGTCACTTTCACTTAATATTTTTATTGTTTATGCTTTGTGAATATTTTTGGCTAACTATCCAAAGTATTAATCCAACTCCTGGATGGTAGGAGGCACATGTCTATGGCCTACACACACACACACACACACACACAGAAAAGTAGAGTTAGGTGCCACAGCAGAAACATTACAGGCCATTCAGAGCCTGGATCAAACTGGCACAGGAGTACCTCCATGTAGTGAAGAGGTAGAAACGTACAGCACAAGGTCTTCCTTTATTATCTTCTCTCATTCCTTCATGGTAATGTGTGGAATAATCTTTTGTATGGATACATGTTTATTGAATGGCTTGAATAGGATACTTTTTTATTAAAGCTACCAGTTATGCAGTTACATTACCAGCACACTTCCTATAGGTGCAGAGGTGAGGGGCACACAGCCAGTGTTCATCTCTACACAAAAAACCCTGATTGTTACGTGAGCAATGGGATCAACGTGTCACATTTCTTGACCCAATAAAAGCATATATTGGTTTATGGGTACACAGTTAACAAAAAAGATTCAGCTACACAAACACGCCAAAGCCAGCTTCACATAAAATATACTTCCTACCATATTGGTTAGAGGGCATCTACTGGTATGGCAATTGGCAAGAGCAGGCACAGGATTTAAAAACCTGCCTGTCGTGGGGGTGCCAAAGAAAAGAGATTAGTGAATGCCGGGGTGGAGGGGGAGGGAGGAATTTATGATCGCAGGTAGCAATAAAAAACAATGATTATTGACTTAGCCAGGCCCTGGGGTGCTGCTGAATTCATTGTCCCTTTCCCCAGCATATTCACCTGATACTTTGCATGTAGGCTACTGATTTCAAACAAATGTTTGCTATGTCTTACAGATATGCTACAATAGAGAATGCAAAGCGGTGAATAATGATGTAAGAATGGCTAATATGAATAAAAATGACACTGTTGTCATGCTAGATTCTAAAGACTGCATGTTGCAATGCAATTGGAATTCTCTCTGAACTTTTCCAAAAATGGTTAAGTATTGCAGTGGGTAGCACCGTCACCTCAAGAAGGTCCTGGGTTTGAATCCCAGCCTGGGGTTACCTGTGTGGAGTTTGAATGTCCTCGCCGTGTCCACATGGGTTTCCTCCCACAGTCCAAAGAAATGCAGGTAGCTAATTGGAGACTCTAAATTGCCCATAGGTATGACCAGGATAAGTGGGTATAGATAATGGATGGATGGACTATTATTTCTCATCGGATGCCTTACTGTTAATTTTATGCAGAAGAAACAGCAGCACTGAATTCACTGAATTTAATTGGATGGAGTGAAAAATATAATGTCTGACCAAATTCAGAAGATCCATGTAGGGGTCAAGTGAGTCAGTATTCTGGAGAAGGTGCTCTGGAAATTAAGAGGTGAAGCACAGACATATGGTATCGTTTGGCTTAGAATTAAACTCCAGCTGTATTGTTTCTTACTATTGTTGAAAATAAGAAATTAAACATGAGCATGTAAGCTAGCCAAAATAAATGAGACTTTAGTAAATACATTTCACATGAGCAAATTTAAAATAAAAAAAGGAACAGTTCTGTCTCGATTATAATATTGGATAGCACAATCAATATGACTTTTATAACAGAAAGATCAGTATTTAGGGAGCACAGAATATGCTCACCTTCTCTGAGCATAATAGTGCATTTTTATCCCATTGTCATACAAATAAATAATGATAAAAATTTTAATCATTATTAAAATCAACTCCTTGAGTATTTGAAAACCTAATACACAAAATGATTAACGAAAATGAATTAAGACACAACAACAGAAAAGTAGAGTGACTCTACAGTCCAAGTCACCAATGGTCGAGGCCAAGTCGAGTTACAAGTCACAAACTGAGACTGAATTTACAATAAGTCCATATCCTGGAGTCAGGTACGACAACATTGACTTCGGATTATCTTCTTTTAAAATTAATTAAGTTAAACTTCAGTGTTGTTTAAAGAAAAGTATACATTACTGCTACTAATTACCTGTTTACCGATTAAATAATGCAAATTAATTTTGTTAATCATTTTCTACCCCTTTGTCAATCATATTTGTATATGTGAGCATATTGCAACAGAAATTTTAACCTTACTTCAATAGATATGATTTTGACATTTTCGGTATTGCCTGAAGGGACATCTCTTTCTCAGTAATATTGTATATATATAAATTGTAAAAGAGATTATGCTCCAATGGAGTTTATTTTGCAGTAAAACACTATGGTTTCTACTGGCCAATCAAAAAGCTCTTTATTACATTAGAATTTCAGGGAAAGGGGTTGGCCTGTTGTGATACAGTGATGTATGATACAAAGAATTCATTTTTGTGCTAGCCCATGCTGGTCCACGGTTCCTATTTAATTGAAGCTTGCAGCTATTTTCTGTTTTCCGTATTTGTTTTAAATCTAATTGTCAGTCAACATGTTACAGTAAGCACTGCACTCCTGGCTGTGAGACACTTCAGGGAAAACAACAAAGGGGCATGCTCCATCATCTTGTCAGAGGAATTCTTTACAAATTACCTTTTCCCCCGAAACAAAAATACAAGGGGATGAGCTTCCACCCTGCACAACTCTCAGCATTCATATCCCCCCCCCCCCCCCCCCCCCCCCCCCCCCCCCCAACCCTCCTGTCACAATATTCTCATTCTGCTGTTATCGTGGCTCAGGCTGACATTTTTAAATGACATGACACATTTTTCCAGATTTGACTTCCACAATTAGTTTCAAGAGTTAAAACCCAAAGCAGAATAAATTGCTTCCCCACCTTTATTTCCAGTTTAGTTTCCTGAAACCTGTCAGCGAAAATACCAAAGGAAATAAAAATTTGATATATATATTTTTTTTTGTGTGTTATTTATCTACTGCTTTAAAGAAGCAGTTATGTGATCTGTCTGACTTGCCTTATTGGGCATCATAAGGAAAAGGAAGAAAAAAAGGAGAAACAAACACTCAAAAATAGACAGTGTCATACACTTTACATTGAAAAAAAACTGCCTTTGTTTCTCAATGTTTCTTCAGTTTTAATTCAAGGACATATTTCAAAGAAAGTGCACATCTCCTGCAGAATGTGTACCACATTCCTTGGGCAAATTCTCACCCAAGCTAGTGGGGTTAACTGCTCGTGTCCTTATTATAAAGAAATCACTGAAGAGCCCATATGAGTGCCATTTATTGTGGCATACTCTTCGATTGGAATGCTGGACATATGTGAAATACATATTGTAAACACCTGTCCTTGGAGCTATATATATATATATATGTGTGTGTAATATATATATATTACACATTACCTTTAGCTAGATTTTAAATTGAAATGATCACATGATCACAAATATACTTAGAATGAATTGTTTGCCCCAAAACAATACAATGAGCACACAAATGCAAGAATAAATCC
The DNA here is from genome assembly GCF_013347855.1 of Anguilla anguilla. NCBI lineage: Eukaryota > Metazoa > Chordata > Actinopteri > Anguilliformes > Anguillidae > Anguilla > Anguilla anguilla. The sequence continues at coordinate 57,309,459 of NC_049204.1, read as the reverse complement.
ACATTGTCCTTTCTTCAGAAAAGTTACAGATTTAGATTACTGGCCCACCTGTCAGTTTTAAGTTTGATGGCTTTTTATAGTGGCATAATTCTGCAGCTGCCAGATCCTCATGGTAAATCTTCAGGCATTACTTAAACTTGCATATCTTGCATTTCTTTGTGGATCCTATCCCAGAAAGGCATGCTAATTTGGGAAATTTTCCACCTTAATATTTCTAAATCAATAGCTTTGGCAGGAATCTGAAACACTGATTTAATGGTCTAGCACACACCACAGGCCTGGAGGTTTTTTTTTCTTTTTTTTTTTTTTGGGGGGGGGGGGGGGCATTCCAAGAATGTTAATTTGTTAGAGCATAAAATGACAAAAGCCTTGCACTTGATATATTTTAGACCTTGTACACCATCCACCAAATAAATGTTGCATAAAAATCAGATCCATGATCAGTGTTGTTTATTTATTTATTTATTTATTTATCAGCTCTACCATGCCTCAAATATGTACAGCTTGGAGAAAGCATTGCAATGAAACATCTAAAAGTTATTACAAAATGAGCTACACAGCTACCTAATTGTATTGCATTCGCTAACAAAATGTGCATTTGATACTGATCCCACTCATACCAGATCTTTATTTGGCTTCTACTGTATATCACTATTACAATGATTATAACTACATTTCTTTTCATTTTCATATCCCTGGATTACCATCTTTGTAACTCCAATTCCTTGACATCTTGTGAGACTCTTCAATGAAAGGTAAAAACTGAAGGAAATGCCTCGTATTAGACTATGATTTTAAGATGTCTTCCAAAATGCCAGTTTTTACCACCTTTTAGCCCTTTGATCCCTCTGGCCATAGGGTGATTGCTTACCAATTGAATCACATGTGATTTGTCCCCAGAATTTTTTTTACTCCAGGGGATTCCCTGGCCCTCCACCTTCCGTACTCCAGGCCCTGTTAAATGAATAGACTAATAGCCAATTTTATCAGTATGGATTAACACAAATATATTATTTTTGAAGTGCCAGTTCAAATTGTATATGATGCATAGTCAATTTTCTTGCTTTTAATTTTAATTCCAGACCATAATTTAACAGTAGACTGTATGGACTTTTCTGGAGACAATGAACTTGAATTGTGTGATAGGAATAACACCAAAAGCACTTGAAAACTTGCTATTTAGTAATGTGAATACCACGTTTTATTTACATATCCCCTTTAGTTGCAATAATATGAAAGTCTTGTACGGAGGACTATATATATATATATATATATATATATATATATATATATATAGAGAGAGAGAGAGAGCGAGAGAGAGAGAGAGAGAGAGAGAGAGAGAGAGAGAGAGAGAGAAAACTGTTTCACTGTCCAAATACTTATGGACTGAACTGTACACAGTATATATCTTTGTCAGAACAGGTATTCACACATCAACACCAACCCATCAGAGAAGAAATGGTCAATCAACTGCAGCTCAATATGCATTTTAACTAGATATAAAACTACAGAATGCTTGTTTTATTCTGGGGCTCTCATTTGATACTACCTGCCATACCAAACATTGAGCTGCATTGCCAAGCACTTACTGTTGCACTTTCAAATGCGAATGAAATCTTGAGAGCACGCTCTATCAAGACAGGGGCAGACATCACATTACTGAAGATGGCAGAAGGTAACAATTCTGAAAAAAAAAAAAAAAAAAAAAAAAAAAAAATCTGATGTAAGCCAGTGTAACACTCTCTGAGAGAAAAGACCTAGTTTTGTTTTAAAGAATGTTTCAACAAATTGGCCATTCATGGAATAACCATAAATATAATCATTAGTTAACATTCGATACGGTCAGCTCCATAATGTTTGGGAATTACTTATTTTTGTCTTGATTTGGCTCTGTACTCCACAATTTCAGATTTGAAATAAAAAATGAACATGTGGTTAAATTGCAGATTCCCAGCTTTTATTAAATTGATATTTTTTATACATTTTGGTTCCACCATCTAGAAATTACAGCACTTTTTTGTATATAGTCTATTAGCAACATATATATTTGGTGTTTTCTAAGTGCAGAATAGGCCATGTGAGTGCTTTTTATGCGCAACTGAGCACTTGTTTCAAAGCTCGCTGCACCTGTTATGCATACAATTAACTAGACTGACCTCGCAATAATGTCCTTAATATGAATAACTTGTGCCACAAACTCTTATTATAAAGGTATGCCATGAGGAGATAAATCATTATTTTTTTATTTTATTTTTTTATTATCAGTCCTAAAACGCCAGTTACTATACATTTAAAAGTAAATGTAAAGTATCAATAAATCAGAAAAATCCGGCTAAATGAAAATGGACAGAATTTAGTGTGAAACTGGAAAGTGAGCAAACAAACCTACAAACAAACACATAAATAAATAAATAAATAAATAAATAAATAAATAAATAGCCAACCAGTTTAATATAGATGTCATAAGATATAATAAGAATTTTCCTTTCAATGTGATGCATTTTCAAGACAGTTTGTGCCATATGGGGCACCAATAAACTGGATTTGATTTGACATTTTTGTGGAAAGTATCCCGTTGGCATTGCTGTTCTGTGTACTTTCAATGTGCTGTAGCTGATAGCAATGGGACACGTGTAGAACACATAGCCAACTGTGCAACACAAAATCAGGGAGTAGCACTGGCGTACTGGGTCCATGACCATTAACAGGATTTAGTACCACCCAGGGTTTACCATTCACAGTATCACCACAGGTATTGAGGAAAACTACAATAAAAGAGCAAACCCAAAATTGTTCACATTCATCGGTAACACTTTACAATAAGGTCACATGAGTCAACATTAACTAATGTTGAATCAATGATATACAAATACATTAATTAAGCATGAAAATAACTTTTCATTTGTCAGTAACTGAATACATTAATGTATTAGCTACATAAGTATACATTATCAAAACATAAAATAGTTATAATTAGTTAACCACTAATAAATACATTAACTTTTTTATTCCACTATGAATTGGCATTAACCAATGTAGTTGTTTAATTAACATTAACAAAGCAGTACATATTAACTTTCCGATAGTTAGTAACAAATGCATAACAAATGTATTAGTTACATGAATATGTATAAATCATCAAAACATAGGCTAAATCTATTCGTTCATAATTTTAAAAAAAAATGTGGTTCTTTTATTGCAATAGGAATTGGCATAAAATAATGTAGTTATTAACATAAAATAATAATCTATAAATACAATAGTGAAGTCTCATTAACTTCTCATCAATTATTAGTTAATAAATACATTAAATATTATGTCAGTTACATGATTATTACATATTATCAAAACATAGGCTAGACTTATAATTAGTTACCGTTTGACGAGTATGTGTTTTTAAAAATCTCAATATGAATTTGCATCTTAACTTAACAACTTATTTAGTTGTTAACCACTAACAAACAGCCTAACTGGTTTTTATTCCAATAGGGGTACCTGAATGGACATTATTTTTTAGTCAAACAGTTTAGTGAGATGTGGAATCTGCACCCAGTATGTGCATTCAAGGAAATACCAATTGGTTCTCTGCTACTGTTCAAAGAAGTTAGCTGAACTATTCTTGTACAGTATCTATCAGACTGCTCAAAGAAGTGGACAAGTTAGTTGAACTGCCAGTCATCCGTCACTCAGTGGAGAGATCTTTTTTTTCTGACCTTTGTCAGCTGGCTGCGGAACTTAACGACTCAAAGAACATTAACACACCTGGCTGTCTTACATGTACAAACAGTGACATTCTGGACACATTTGGGCCCTTCTAAGTGTAAGTAAGACATTCAGTTATTCACTACACTGCCACCATGCAGAATATTTAAATGCAATGTTTTGTGATATAGGCATTGATTAGGAAACATTTTAATGTGCTATTAAAACACTGAGTGGTAGATGCCAACAATGACAGTTACCAAGACAGTGTGTGGATATGTATGTGTGTGGAAGTCACTTGAGAGATGTGATTGGTTTATTATTGTGTAACTGGCCACTGAATTCACTGTATACAAACAAAGTCATATGGCAGCATAATTCAGTGTCTAAATCGGTCTTACAAATCATTTTAGAGTTTGCTTTGTAAGCGAAAATACAGCCAACTGTGAGCATGCATTAAAAGCTATTTAGTTACACCGGTACACGACAGATTTGCAAATCATTGAGACAGTCCATCTATCCATCTGTTATCTAACCTGTTTATGCCTGGTCAGGCAGATGCTGGATCCTATCCCAGAATGCATTGGGCAAGAGACAGGAACACACCCTGGTTAGTTTCCCAGGCCATTGCAGCACACACCATTCATTCAAACCAGCGGCAATCTGGACTCTCCAATTAACCTAACCTGCTTGTCTTTGGACTGTGCGAGGAAACCGGAGTACACGGAACATGGGGAAAACAAGCAAACTCCATACAGAACGGTCCCGGCCAGGATTCAAACCAAGAACCTTCTTTGTGTGAGGCATCAGTGATAGCCACACTGAACCGATGGAAAGGCAGCAGTCATGTGCTTCGGTGTTGTGAATTCACATGTAAGAAAAAAAAGTAATGTTTCATTAAGTTTTGTTCAGTTCAGTGTCAAGAATCACTCTCTGGAGCCCGCCTGTGAAGGAGCGTTATGCACTTCATTTTTATACTAACTTTATACAGTATAAATCTGTGTTTTGCATAGCTTTGTCATCATGCGTACAAAGTTAAAATGTAAAAGAAAATTATCTAGTTTAAAGCCCCTCCCTTCTAGTTCAACAAATACAGTTAAAGTAACTAGTATGTAAATAGTGATGTCATAATTTAGCCAGCAGTACCCTCTGTAGTAGTACTGCCCTGAGTGGGTTGCTGTTGAAAGTGCCAGCCTATGAGATTGAATTGAGCTGCTGCTGTGTGTCTCAACAATTGTTTTTGTTTGAAATTTGCATTAAATATGCTAAAATCATGCATGTACTCCCATTTATTTAATCAGTGTTGCCTTAGTTCTTAAAAATGTATTTGCTTTCAGGGTTTTTCAGAGTTCTTTATGTATTTCTAAGGGCCACCAATACGCAATACACCAGAAACAGTGTCATCAGTAAAAAACTTGACAACACAGATGGTGACTTTATCCACAGGGAGATAGTAACTCCACCGGCACTGGGCCAGGTTTAGATATAGAAGACGATTACAGCTGTGACTATGTGGAAAAGTGGAACTGAATTAACTACTTCATGAAACATGAAAAAAGAGATTGCTGTTGTGAACTAAATGTCCCACAAATTGTATCATTCCGATTCTTATTTATGTATTCTGTGTCTATATTTTCTGTCCATCTGTCAGTCTGTGAACATGATTTGTAATGTGATTTGCAATAAGGACCAAAGTATTCTTTATTAGGTTTGTGCAAGCATTTGCTAAACGTGGTCAATTCATGGACTGTACACTGATATTAAAGAGGCTTGTATAAGTCTCCAATGTAGTGTATTTTGCAGATAAATTTGCTATACATTGTGTACTGCCTTTTTTTAGGGGGCATTTTGAATGTGAGCTTATTAAAGCAAGAGCCAATTCATCATTCAGAAACACACAGCATCCTAAGTAGAGTGTTACAGAGAAGCAGACTGTTAATTATGAATAAACCATCTTTAAATGCTTTTAGTACCTACCAATGAAAATAATTGCCATCTTATGATAGTTTTTTTATTTTATTTTATTTTTTTAAGTATGTAAGTATGAATCGGGTGTTAATAGTCATACATTATTTGTAGGGCACTTCAGAAAAAAATGAAAAATTGAGCACAACCAAAAAAGTATGTTTTTCCCTTGCCTGGAATGGTTTGGGAATTTGTATGTTTTGATGCACAAGGAAGTCTACACTATATTCAACTTTATATCATATGTGTTATTTCTTTAATAAAATGATCCTAATCACAAGTTCTAACGTTACCACTGAAATAAAGCTTGCGAATGTGCTATACAGTACAACAGCCTTCAGCTGTGCCGAATGTGGAATTGGTGAGTAGGGTTCGAAACCAGGCCAGCTGATATCAGCCTCAGTAGGGCCGCAAAGAGTGGCTTCTGACATTCTGCAGAATGAGCCAACTTCAAAGAAAGAGCAGAGGAGGGGAGCTCTTTGGGTGTGGGCGGGAGCGAAGAACGGAAAGGAAATTAGTGGAGACACAATCGTCGCTTATTTGCAGAGGTGTACAATCCAGGGCGACTGTGTGTAATTCTGTCGAACATATGCACTGTTGCAATGCTGGGGTGACTGCAACATGCTTGCAGGTGGCTCTAAATAAATATTGCTGCAGTTATTACCGCACAGTATTTTCATTATAGATAAAAATAGTACAGTTGATTATTCAGGATGGCATATTAAAATATTGGCATGGCTAATCAAACATCATGGACAATCATAAATAATGTTTTTGTATTAAACAGGTAAAATGTAAATGTATATGTCACCGATCTACCTAATATTTTCCCCTCCAGTATTTTGTTCCAGAATAATTTTAATTTCTAATTTAATTTATTTATTTTTTGTTCCAATCACTTGCATTTGCTAATCAGCACAATGGGTGGAGAAAACATATGGCAGGATTTTTACTTTCTGACCTCTGACTGAGAATACCTTATTGCACATAGTAATTTCTGAAATTAAATTTCATTATGAAAATGAAATTAAATATTGTTCAACTTGTGATAAAAACATATTTAAAAAAAAAAAAAAAAAACTATGAAATATATCCAGTTAATATGCATTTTCCAGAGGGAATATAAGCCGACTAGCTACAGAAGCGACACAAACATGTCTATGTTTACTGTTTACAACAAAAACATTCTGATTGTCCATGATGTTTGATTGGCCATGCACATATTTTAATATGACATCCAGATTAATCAACTGGTCTTTTTGTATCTATAATGAAAATGTACAGTAATATTTATTTATAGCCAACTGCAAGCATGTTGTCAACAGAATTACACACTGGTATCTGTCAAATGCTAACCATTTCTGCATGGAGAAAAACACAAATGATATTTTCTCCACTGTTATTGTCAGGTCATTCATGACTTCAGATTCCCATGGTTAACAAATGTGTCGATTCTTAAACTGCTTGCTTCTGAACTTTGTATGAAAATATTGATGATGCATGAACATTATTTCTACAATACTTTTTCCTCATATGTCTTCAGTCATCGAAATAAGTTATTTGCCTTGTTCCTGATGTTTTGGGCAATTAAATCCACAAGGTAACAAGCATGAGGTTGATACAAAGGGCTACTGGACTGATGTAATATTGAAAATGATGTTGCCACAAACTCCTAGTGTGGAAGGGTTCTATAATATATAAGTTAATACATCAGGCACAAAATGTTTCTGAGAAAAAAGGCAACTCCTATACTGAATAGTTGCATACTGAGTTGGCTCCTGTTACAAAAAAGTGTCAGAAATTATTCTTTTAAATGTTCTTTGAACACCTTGAACCTGTAAAACTATCATAGATTTGGTCCTTCAGCAGAGTTAAATAACTGAAACCTGCTTGTTAAAACAGTTCCACAGTATGTTTGCCCTGTATCTTTAACGGTCTACATTTCAAGTGGCTTTTGAATCTATAAATGTCAACTTCACCCACATGTTCAGGGATTTCAAAAGGTTCTGAAGGTTTTATAAAAACGTGTCTTTGTCAATCTCTCAGCATGAAGGTTTGCCATTATCATGGGAAATGTTATACTGAAAAGAATGCTGTTAGCATCTAGACTTTTACAATCAATAGTGTTAAAATACAACAAATAATTTTGAGCAATGATGCAAACAATTAAAGAACACGGAATACATAAAATAAGCACCTGTCTGATCTTTGTTTATGTCAAAATTTCAGTAACACAGTATACATTCTTGCACTATCAGAACAAACAAGAGTGTAGAAAGACATACTGGGGATGTAAACATTATTTAATATCCATAACCTCCAAAGCACAATTTTTTAAACTGACATTTATTCCCATCTTTTAACTCAAGTGTGCATTAATAAAAAGAATGGTGAGCCCTAAACAAATATGATGCGTTAATATTGTGGACGAATGAAAGGACCTGCACAAAATCGTCTGGCATTTGGGTGATTGAACTGCCTCGACATGTGAATGCCACTGACAGCCACAAGGCTCCTAAATATTTAACTAACCCTTTTGTACTCAGACCAGTTAAAAATTAAACGGTACCCTGCCTGGGAAAGTTTTTCTTTTTTTTTTTTTGCCAGGGCCATTAATAGAAGATTCACTCTTAACCAAGCAGCATGTAATTCTTTCTGACTTTCCCTTCCATTTGCCTTGAGGACAGTCCGGTTTAAAAACAGTTCAGCACACAAGACCATCCCTAATAGGTAATCTGTCTAATTACGTCCTGGGAGAACTCAGGAAGTAAAATATTAAAGAGTCACAATAACCTCGGTTTCACCCTGCTTGTGAACAGGGGCTTCTGGAACTGAAAAGGTGCTCTCTCCATTTGCTCAGGTGTTTGCGCTCTATGCATTCAACTGTGCCAAGATGACAGGAATCATAGGTTGTGTTTTGCAAAACCCTGCACAATACATGTTTATAATAATCGGAACGTTGCAACTTTGCAATTTGGTTGAACTTGAGCAGATAAAATGCTTCTATACACTTCAGAATTCAATCTGCTGCTGCTGTCAGCAGTTACATCAAGGAAGACATGTCAGCCAGTACTTGTGGTTGCCATACATGCCCAATCCATAACACCCCTACCACCATATTTCACAGATGAGAGGGTTGCTTTGAATCATGAGCAGTTCCTTTGGCCTTCCACAATTTTCTCTTGCCATCATTCTGATATAAGTCAATCTTGGTTTCATCTGCCCACATGACCTGTTTTCTAGAACTCTGCAGGGTATTTTAGGTACTTCTTAGCAAACTGTAACCTGGATATCTTGTTTTTTATGGCTAACTAGTACTTTGTGTCTTTCAGTATAGCCTCTGTATTTCTGTTTGTGAAATCTTCTATAGACAGTTGTTTGGGGATTTTTCTTCATTATGGTGAGAATTAATCGGTGGAGGTCTTCCTTGGCCTACCAGGCCCTTTGTGATTTCTGAGCTCACAAGTGCTCTTTCTCCAAACAGTTGATTTTCTGTAGGCCTGAGGCCCATGTTTCTGACAGTTTTTTTCTTACTGTATTTATCAGCCTCGTAATGGCTTAATTGACTTTCGTTGACACAACTTGGGTTTTCACGTTGACAAATGCCAGTAACAGACACCAAAGTCAATCAAAAACCAAGCCAAGATACTGAAAGCAATCTTACAGGTGTACCTGCAATAAGGAAGCAACTGAACACACCCAACTAATCAGCTTGGGGCAAATGTTAGCTAGTTAATCTACTAGCAACAACAGAGACAACAAAAAGGACAGAGATAGGATTTGTAACTTGTTGTGATCTGAAGCCGGAATCACATCAAGTTTTGAGATATCCCAGAAAATTCTTATGCTATGCTATTGCCCCAGCCAGATGTACAAGAGCTGGAGACAACTTTCGCTTACATTGCTCTGCGTTCCATGGATTCCTCTGGGATCTGCTCATTGGCGCATAAAGCCAATTCATGGAGGCCGCCATGTTTGATTGGGCTTTTGGCACCAGAGCATACGCACTGTGTACCTAAATGTGAAGGATCTTGGTAAACTGGTAAATGCAGAGTAAGGATGTAAACCCACGGGGGCACGCTACGACAAAACAAGCCAAGCTAGCAAGAGTGAATTATTTCGTAATTGTGGTTAGTTGGCAAACAAAACTATTATTTCTGATAAGCTAGCTGTCAAGCTGTCTAAATGGCTGGCTACAACCTACAACTACGACTAGCTTGCTAGCTAGACAGTAGAACAGTTGTACAAACATTCAGTGGCACTCAACTGTAGCAGAATTATTTATATATAGCTAGCAGGCTAGCCACAACTTCATCAGCATCCTAGAATTGTCTCAAAAATACTTTTAGAGGAAATTATATATATTATAATTATATATATTCTCATAATTTATTTATGTTGGCCTATTTATTATTCAGATGGGATTACTCTTTGTCATCATCAGCACTATTATCATGTATAGATAGAAATACTACAACTAACAGCATTTGTTATACTGTAACAGTAAGCTATTAGTAGAAATGTCAAAATAACAACGTAGTCAGAATAATAGTATGGTGGAATCAGCTAAATTAAGTAGTTATGTATCTTATTTTTTAGCTTTCCAGAATTGATAAATGTGCACATTTTTTGGGGACCCACATTGATTATGCTAGCACACAAACTTTAAATTGTATGCACTACCTTTGAATAAGTCACTTTTCCCACTCCTTCAGAATCTGGGGATATTTTTTTTTTTACCATTAATCACTTCATTCTGTAGATATGCTGTCATCTCAACAGCAGTTTACTCTTCAGTGAGGACTGGAAGTTGGAACCATTGTTTCCCCTTCCCTTTCTCAAGATTTATTACATTTTTTTTAGACATGCCTCCTCCCTTATCCTTACATTCTCAGTGTTTCTCTCTTCACCAGTGATTTGTCATCTCTTCCATAAGCGTATCTCAAGTCTCTGCAAGTTTGTCATTTTGATGCCCCTTGCAGTGGGGATCAAGAAGTGATGTGATGCATATATATATATATAGTCTAAAACTGGCAGGGGGTTTCAATCAAAGAGACTTAGACTGTTTAAGGGCATATGCAATCCAGTCAAACCCTCTGGATTAACCCAGTGCCAAATCTCAATAAGGACTACTTTGCTCGCCATATTGAGATAAAACGTCTGGACTTAAGAAGCTTGTGCCAATGAAAATTGGTTTTCATGGAATGATTGACACCAGGAATCGCTTGTGGTTTGGTCATCTTTTCATGCTTAACCTTTTGTTTGGGTTTCAATCTGTTGCTACTTCAAGCTTACTTTTCCATCCAGATAACAGAAAAAAAACAAATTAAGAAATTAATGAATTTATTTTAATTTGATTTCTGAAAACATAACCAGATCAAGGTCAACTCCACTTATGTTCATGACAGATATAACCTAATGTTTAAATATTTCATGACTTAAATACGTCATTTTATTTCTACAAATTTTCTACAATGTTTTTAAGTGGTTTTATTTGCATCCAGCACGCCATTTCATTAATACTGATCTTTACATGGACACACACATTCAAGGTTATATGAAGGTGCTCAATATTATACATTTTTGAACAGACATAGTTTATTTGAAATGTTTCAGTAGATTAATCTTTGCAAAATTATTTGCAAAGTTTGCAAAATTGGCAGTAAAAAAAAAAAAAAAAAAAACACTGTAGTAAAATAAAAATAAAAAAACAACATGTTCAATGTGTCCTGTGGGATATACCATTGCAGTATTACATATAAACTAAATCATATGTGAAATTATAGGCCAGCATTCTATTAATTGCTGGTCCACAGGTCCTGACTTGGCTCGGCTCTGCTTTTATCCTATAAAATTAGGTAAATAATGTGTGTACCGTGAAAGAAAATTAATTTTAATTTGTGGTGCCATAAGGCATGACAGAATGCTTGCACCAAAACAAAGCACCTTTCTCTCTGGGTGGAACAGTGTGCAGTATGTTCCAAGCAGGTGATCTTCTTCAGGATTCAGTTGCCATACCGCTAGCCACTGAAACCAGGTACAAGAAGTCGGCAAAAATATGAATCTTTGTAGTTTATACTGAATTATTGAAGATGATTGCACTTCATTACCAATGGTACCTTTTATGGTAAATGCTATTAGTCAGCATTAGTGCTTGGCTTTGAATTAAATGTGTATTTATTTATTTATTTATTTTTAATAGATTGATTGTTTGGAATAATTTGGGCTGTTTATTTTTGTGATCACACCAGACTGTGTTTTTGAAGTAAACAGCACACATCTGAATTAATTTGTAAGTCAGCGATAAGGACAAATGTTGATTAAATATAGGGACATGTGCTGTGGGTAATAAGTGCTTTTTATGCCTTCCCAGCTACACAGGACTGGTGTGCATCTACCATACAAGTAATCTCAATTGCTTAACTCAGAAATAGGAGGTTCTTGCTGATGTACTTCTGATTTACTTGTCTTGACTCAAACATTCCGTTCCATTTCCTTAATAGAAACCCATACTTCAGGGCTACAAGGCATGGGGGCTTTATTTATAAAATAGTTGCCAATGTATACATTTAAAGGCAGTCCATGCCCATCTCTCAATTGTTCAATCCCCAACTGAAAATGCAGCTTGTCGAAACAACAGAACAGCACATACTTAAAATATTACTTACAAGCCACATTTTAATTTGGATATACAGGATATGAACCTGAAAACTAATATTTGTGTGAAACAAACATTTTAAAAAGCTCCGTTTTAACAATGTACATATGTTGCTAGAATAAGCAACAGACCCAGTTCTTACCCATTTGCTGTATATTCATATAAAAACATGTGCTTAGTTAATTCTGTAGTAAACTAAATAATGGTGCTGAGAGGGACCAGACAAAAGCCAGAGAAATGTTGCTGTGTCTATTATAAAAAGAAGCATGGAGGCATACAATATTTATACTTCATCATGACTTAAGTACTGATGATACTTCATCAGTACGGTATGTAAATCTATTGTTGCCCACTCAAAAAAAAAGTCTATTGAACTGTACTTCAATAGGCTTGCCCTATTTATTCCACCTTTCTTTACAAGGAAGGGTACCATAAATAAAACTAGATTTTAAATATATGTTTAATATATCAATTTATAAATAACTTCTTAAGGCTCAAGGCCTTCTTTTCAATCCACCGCAAGTGGCCAACTATCTTTTGCCCACTTGTCCAAGCAAAGATGCTTGCTGGGAAAAAAGTACATCTCTTGCAAAAAATGTAAGCATGAGTTAAGCATGCATATCTGAAGACAGGAGCAGACCCCGTATAAATAAATTAAATCTACTTATGAACTTTTATGATTGACTCACAATTGTTACTCACCAAGCCACTTACCAAGGTACCAATCATCTTTGGAGATTATTCTAGCAAATACTTGAAAATCAAACTCAGCTTCCAATACTTCTTCATGTGAAAAAAAGAATATCTGGAAATATACTCCACCAAATTTAAATCTTAAAACACTAATGTCTGGATTTTATGCACCCTTTGAAATACTTGTAAGACTGCATTTTTATTATTTTCAAATGGGTCATACGTTCTGTTTGAATGTCAGTCCCAGGATTGCAGTGGGATTAATAAGTGAACAAATACACTTCATCCCACAATTCCAATTTCAAGGGTTCACAAACTTATATTGCAACTGTATATTGTCATCTTTTTAACTAAGGTTTTTATGATGCCTGCAAACCATGTCTGCTAATCTGTAAACCAAAGAGTGATGCAATGCTCAGTGACCAGCAGATTAAATCAGTCGCTGGCCAAAGTGGTTTGTGTCATTTACAAGCTGGCTGAGAGCATTGAAAAGTGACCATAGAAGTTTGAACCACAAAAAAAGAGCAACTCAGCAGACTATTCTGAAAAATAAATAAATAAATAATGAGATGAAGTGATACACATTGCATTCTGTAAGGCTAATTGCACATATAGCAATTCAGCACCTGGTATTTCTTGTGCCAAGGATAACAGGAATTGTCTGCCCTTTAATTTAGTTGCTGGCCTCAAAAAAACGCTGCACACCTCCCCTTCCAATGTATTGCTCATGTACCAAAGAGTTAACATATACAGGACATATATAATTATTATTTATTTATTTTCCCCAAGGTGTTGACGTTCTAATTGGTGTGAAAACACAGGGCTTACTTTCCCTAACCAGTGGGGTGGATGTGACCCCTCCCACCTGAGAGAAGCAGGCATGACATTTACCAGTGTTGCAAGGCAGTAATCCATTTTTGCAATGGCAGCTTTGAATGCACAAGCCTGAAAAGGACCACGCTGAGGCCCATCAGGGGATTCTTTACACCGGCCCAGAAAGCCTATTCAGACAGGGAACAGTAATTAAAGGAGAGGGGGTAAAGCTCAGCTAATTCAAACAAGGTGCAGGGCAGGCATGGCAGAAACAGCAATGACGCAGCCGGGAAAAAAGAAAGAAAATGAAATCCACAGCATTGAAGGACCAAAAGAAGGACAATGATCCATATTATATATGTGCGTGTGTGTGAAGTTTATCTGAGGGCAATTACATCCATATTGGGTGAACCGTGTAGGAATTGCCATTCTATACATATTACCCCCTGTGCTGGAGTACAGAACCAGAACACAAAAAATAAATAAATAAATACTGTCCAAATACTTTTGCATTCGACTGTGCAAGCACGCACGCACACACACACACACACACACAAGCGCACGCGTGCGCACACACGCCTGCGCGCGCAAACACGCCTGCACGCACACACAAAGGGTTACAGACGGGTGAAAAATGTAAGTACAGATGCTGCCATACAGGTGTACTGCATGATAAAATTAAGCAGTTAACGTCCCATCATGCTCTGTGGCATGCATACAAATGCTGAGCAGGCCCAGTTGACCTTGATGTTAGATCAAGATAGCAAGTTGAAAGAGGGTTCATTACTGGGGCACGGATGGCAGAAGCTTCAGTCCAAAAGACTTCTCAATTGGCTAGTGCTTCAAATGGAACAGTGACTAAAGTGACATGTGCATTCATATCTATGGGAAAGACATCAATAAGTAAGGTTGGAAATTGTGGTTGAAAACATACAGTTGATGACCGTGATGCTTGTGCAATAGTGCAACATGTAAGGACAAACAGAAGACCTACTCTTTCTCAGGTGAGTGAAAATGTCAATACAGGACGTAATCAGACTGTGTCAGCACGAACAGTCCATTCACAACTACATAGAGAGGAATATTATAGTAGGGTTGCAGTGCATAAACCCCTCATTACAAAGATGAATGCACATTTGAGAGTTCAGTGACGCAGAAACCCTAGTCTCTGAACACTGGTCTACAGAGATGTGGAAAAAATGTGATGTGGTCAAATGAGTCATCCTTCACCATATTCTCACCAAGTGGATGAGTGCATGTGTGGCATAAACCAAGAGAGTGGTACAGGCCAGAATGCTCGACCTCTACAGAGAGGGGGTCGTGTGGCTCTGTTATGCTGTGGGGGGCATTTTCCTGGCATGGTTTGGGTCCACTTGCCCCCATAGAGGGAAGGGTCTCTAATAATAAAAAAAGAAATCCCTTTGAAATCTTCACAAGGAGCACCTATGTGCATTGCAGTGGAATCACTGAAAAATATTTCTATATGTTTAACTACTTGTGTTTCAAGACCAGAAAGGATCCACTGAAACATTTTCTTGATTTACAATGGCCACAAAGCTGTATAAAAGGGATTTATCAAGATAATGACTTCATTACCCATACCTATGAACAATCAATCATTAATATCTCCGTAGCTCTAAAGGTTATGACACATACAATATTTCCAATGTTGACATACAATTAAGAAATCCATTGTATATTACTTTGTAATATGTCATATATAATGATGCTGAATATCCAAATCGTCATTTTTATGTAGATCTCTGGTCTTTTTTTAGTGTATTCAAATCATTAGTATTGTCATGGCTTAGCAGATGCACGTTTTCTCCTCAGGGAGGGAAATAAGTTGTGACAGAATTCCTCTTCTTTGCATCAACTAAGTATTTTAGTTTTGTATAATGTGACATCCAAAGGCAATGTTTTTGAGGGTGTTTTATTGCAGCAATCAACTTAGCTTGTGAGACCACGGAGAGGAGAGAATGCCACTGATACCCTTCGAGTAACAAATGTATTAATGATATCCTGCATATCAAATGGACAGTCGTTATGTTAATGTTCTGCTGCCAGCCAAACTATATTTAGAGATATATCAAAACTAAAAGAAAATAGTCTTGTCCAGGTTTTTAAGGGAGATTTGAGGGGAAATAAATACTGGATGAAGGATTGTAGTATGACAGCCAAAACACAAACACACACACACACACACACACAAACACACAAACACACACACGCACAGACACACATGCACACACCATAAATTCTAAATTACATGTACACGGGTTTAGTAAAATGTTCAACTGAAACATATGACAGTTGCATGTGAAACCATAAGATAACAGGTTTGATTCCCAAGTGACACACAGCCGTTCTGCCCTTGGACAAGGTGTTTCAATATCCTTTTAGCCATATTCATTGAAAATCTGAAATGGGTGGTAGGCAAGGCATATATTGCTCCGATACTTCATTTTGATAAATATCTAAGCATTTTCATATTGAGAAGAAAATGTGGCTACACTTGACATTTCTGACACTCATACAGTATGTCTTAAAATATCCAGCTATAGTCAGAGTATTTTGAGTATTCATATAAACCCATTCCAATCTCAGTTTATTAAGTGATGAATTTGATCACATTGGGAATAGACCAGGAAGGGGAGAAATTGTATTTCATAAAACGTTTTATTCAGGTTCCCATGAAGCGGGCTGTAAATCATACGAACCATGATACTTGTGTCTTTTACTAGAAAAATAAATAAATTTAAATGAAAATAAAAATAATCCAGGGGCTTAAACATCTTAAAAACAAATGCTTGTTTCATCTGTAATGAATTCTATTTAATCATATGTGACAGGTAACAAAAATTGTGACAGTAAAATGTCATCGTAAACTTTATCTCAGTGTCGTTTAAATGAGAGCTGACCTCCTGAACATGGAGAAATCAATCATCCTGACAGACATGACAGTGATATCACTGTGACATCACAGCCAATAAACTATTCCCTTGCATACCCTTTTCTTCTTTTCATGTAGGGCTGAGAATCCTTTGCAATGTTACAATTTCAAATCATATCTTCAGTTTTTAAAATAAAATGTATATGAATAGAATTAAAACCTAACAGCTGTCTGCTACACATGTCCTAGAAGTATAATGCCAAAACAAACAGAATGTATTTAACTAGGCCACATATGCCACTTGGTGAATTATTTCATTAAGTTGCATCATTGCATTTATTTAAATAAATGTATTGCTAAATTATAGTTTAACATACTCAAAATTACCAAGAGTATCTGGACACCCCTTGGTTTGGGGCTGTTTTGCATGGTTTGGGCGAGGCCCCTCGTTTCAGTGAAGGCAAATAATACAAATCACATAAAATCACATTCTAGAGGATTCTGTGCTTCCCCAACAGTTTTGGGGATGGCCATTTCCTGTTTCAGCATGATAATGCCACTGTGCACACAGTGAGGTCCATATAGAAGTGGTTTTACCAAGAACGGTGTGGTAGAACTTCTGTGGTCTGCCCAGAGTCCTGACCTCAACCCTATCAATCACCTTTGCGATAAACTGGAAAGCCAACTGCGAGCCAGGCCCTGGTCTGGCACACCCAATCAGTGCCAGACCTCACTACTGCTATTCTGGCTGAATGGGAGCAAATCTCTGCAGCAATGCTCCAACATGTAGTATAAAGCCTTACCAGAAGAGTGGTGGTTGTTATAGCAGCAAAAGGTGAACCAACTCCATATTAATGCCCACAATGTTGGATGTGATGTTGGATTCCACATACTTTAGGCCATGTAGTATCACTGAGTTTCAATTGAAAAATAAAATAACACATTATGCCATACAACTTTCATTACTAGCCAACATTCCAAACCCTAGAGAAAAAAATAAAATGTGAATTTAAATCATTCAATAGTGGGTTAAAGGGTAAATCCATGTGAATGCATTATATTAGAATACCTGCACTGTGCAATACTACTTACAGGCTCAGTAGGGTTTGACTCACTCATGCTAGTCTTGATTTTCAGTTTAGGTGCAAGTTACATTGGAAATTAAATATGTCCTTCACCAGTTTCTTTGAATTCTTATCATATTATGTACATATCTTATCAGATATTTCATAGGTTGACTTAAACTTATTTTTGGCATCATTGTTTCTCTCCTTGAGAAATTTTATTTTATTTTTTCCCCAAAAGGTACTGAAATATTGTCCCTCTCTCATCTTGAAGTCGTTTAGCAGACACCACCTTTGACAGTATGATCACATATCGGAGTTTTTGCTCACTATTTAGTTTTTCATCGCCTTTTAGCTTTCTTATGCATGAACTACTGTAATGATGCAGTAACACACAGCTGGCAAAGAAACAACTGCACCTACAATTGTCCAATTACTTTTGGTTCCCCAAAATGTATAAAAAGTCCTGCAATTCATGCATTGTTTACCTGACATGAATATAAATATCTGCATATGTTCTATACGTACACATACACAGCGCACAACACACAGTTTTCTGTATTATTATTCTTATTATTATCATCATTATTATTTTAGATTGCATAGTCTCATCAGTTGTAATGCACTACTTTCTGCCGGAATTTTTGCCGGATTGGGAAGGACGTCACCAGTTAAGCCTGACCGGCTGGAGAAATACAATACAAGTCCTTCAAGGGAGGTGTTGCTCATCGTTTCTTCCCCATTTAATGGAAAAGGATACGGCGGCAATTTCCTGTTGTTGTGGAGGTTAGGAGACACTTTGCCCTGTATGTGTAATTAATCTTTCCAAGTGTTTTACTGTAAAGTGACACTTTTCAAGAAGTGCACTTGGTGAACAATTGGTTTTAAAAGCAGTGGCATGTCTGTCTCTTTAATGCACTAGACCATGCACAGCAATGGAAGCAAACGAAGAAACTTCACCTTGACGGGGATATGCAACCATACACACACACACACACACACACACACAAAGCACTTAGAAAAGAGTATAGTGCAAAATGTGCGCGGCTACCATTAAGAGCAATTTCCGTTGTTAAATGGGAAACATTATTCAAAATCTACTTTTTTTTCTTCAATTGAACAATTACATGACATAAAACGACAGGAAGGGATATTATCAATAGGTATCAAAATGTCCCCAGCCTCCATTTGTGTGAGAGTACAGCAGACTGTGACATACCATAATGGGTAGTTAGCAGCATACTGTTCTACTGGTTGCAAGTTAGGTCTGATATCCCATTTCAAATGTAGGTCATTGAAAGCTATACGTACTAGTAGCACTACTGATACAGATTATTATGTCCTTGAGAGGATTATCATTTCTGAGCACAATTAAAATGACTCCCCCTTCCTCACTGCCCACTCTACACAGCCCTGGTCCTCATGTGTGCACTATTGAAATTATCTTGCTGGTCTTCCTGACTGGCTTTGTGCTAAGCAAACCCATGCAGCTTATACTGTATGCAGCTGCACAACTTGTCTACAACCTCCCTAAGAGCATGCACATATCACACCTCTTATGTCACCTAACTGTCTACTTGTTATAGCTTGTGTCAAGTCAAAAAACTTTGGTACTAGCATGATGGGCTGCTCCACCATACCTCCAATGAACATTTAAACCACACTCCCCAACCATATTTCTTCATTACACAACCTCAATGTGATTGGCTGCATGATCGCTTCCTCCAGTCACAAGGCCTGTCTGTACTGTACAATCTTCCCGTTCCCGCGGTCAGAACAGCTGAACCATTAGCTATCTTCTGACAGCATCTTCGTTCCCCTTCCATGTTCACCCCTAACACTCACTTTTTGTACGAAATCAAGGTACACATATCGCAAGGTATGTTCATGGTGTTATGCTTCTCTTCTAGGGATTTGTTATGGAGGATATTCAATGTATTAAGAATTTGTCTGGCATGACTGTTGCTCTGCATAAGATGAAATAAAATATCCAAAGTTAAAACTCTTTGTTCTTCATTTAACTATAGGTGTCATTTCATTTGATCACTTGATCACACGGTTGACACTGAGCTGGGTAGTCAGATCCATCTATGCATCTGCAGACCACTGTTTTTTTTCCCCCAGTGTTCTCTCACTGATGCCGCATCTTTTTTTATGTGGGTAGAATTAAATAGAGGATTTTTTTTTTTTTTTTACTTGAAAATATTGTAAAATAACCATGGTATGGCATATCTATGATGCACTGGCAATTCATGTCTTTACTTAGTTACATTTATGCACCCTTTACTTGCATTTATTGTTCTAAAACATGTTTTGGACGTTTCTGGGCGTGGCACTGTTTTCTGTGTGGGGAGGGGTGGGCGTGGGTACAGGGCCTGTTGTTTGGGATCAGATTCCAATGAAGTGTTTGTTGCTAGTCAGCTGCTGCAATCGCAGATGCAAAGACGCATAGATACAGTGAAGCAAAAAGACAAGCTGACAGGGCTTATTCAATAACTAGACTTAACCTTGGAATTGCATTTCCTCGATGGTATCAGCAAGTTCGCCAATGGGATGAAGTGTGACACAGAGTTGGCCTGTTTTCTGTTGGATCTGTAAGTAACTTTAGCAAGCTAGCATAATAAAGTGGCTAATATTTTAATATGCTTTGTCTTATGTTCCATATTTCAGTAAGCTGTTTGCAAAACAATATGCTTTAATTAAAGTCTGCTTACAGTTTGTTTGATAATTGGTTATTAACTTACAACATAATTTATAGCTACATCATGAAAGAGAGAATCAGATAAAACTATGTTAATAACTGTTAAAAAAAATGATCCAAATTAAAATATATATGTTCCTTCACTTTTTGAAATGGTGAACAACCATCCTGAATGGTTTGTATCTCAAAGTATCTCCAGTAGATGTGTACATCTTTTAAGGCATAGTAATTCAGTGAAATGGGTTTTGCAAGGTTTTACATCGCCACTCTCCTATAGTGTCACCATTAGCCTCTTAGTGACCAACAAATGGCAAGCATACATCCATACAGTCTACACTGTATCATTTATTGGTCCAGGTTGGTTTGGTGCACAGCCATGCAAACCCATTATCCGTCTGCCAGTGAAATGTGCTGTAGATCACAGAATCTACTTGTCTCATAAAACACAAGGCTTTTCTCCTCCTGGAGGTAAATTTCTTAGTATGTTATTGCTTCTCTGCACGATTATGAGTCTCGGGAGCCTTTGACAAATATGGGAAAGAATGTTGCAGTGTCAAAGAGAAGGAGGAATAAATATGATACATGTGTGTAGTTAGGAGCAGTAGTGGAAAATGAGTGCCATTACAAATTACCATGCATCACAGAGAGTACAGGCGTTCTGTTTTTGTCCCTGTGCAGTGGCGGGTGAAATCTGCAAACTCTGGGGACTTAACACACTGTTTGAGTGGGCAGTGATCAAAGCCTTATCTCCTCTGTCCTGCCAGGAGTGCGATATGCGTTCAACAACTGGAAATGCTATGCCACACTGTAGCGCTGTAGACCTGTGTCTGTATCAGTATTCAAATTAAAAACTGGAAATGGCCATGGCTTTGAACAGGAGTGATTGGAAAATATATATAAAAAAAAGTTTAGTTTTTTCAGTGACATTAAATGGTATAGGGGTCTTCTGCAGTGTAAGGCATTATACATGTGAGTGTGATGTGCACATCTGGCGTTATCAGGCTTTAAACAGAAAAATTCAAAAGCGTGAAAACTGGCCCAATTTTGCTTCTGCACAAAGAGGTTGATCGCTCACTCATGTTGCACCTGTTGAGTGGTTATTTGTATTTATACCTTGGCACTTTGTATTTGTATCTGAGGTTGTCATTACCTTCATCCTATGATGAAACATTTGGATCCAGGCAAAGAAAAAACAAGTATATCGTAGTAAGGTGTTGCACTTCAATGCATCTTGACATAAATTCTACAAATCTCTGGAAATTTGATGTTTTGATGATGGCGGTGGAGAGCAGGATAGAAATGTTTCATCATAAGATACAGGTGATCACTCAGAACAACTTCATATTGATTTGAACTGATCCTTTCCTCTTCTGGCCTGTACAGTTCTCTTGGTGTACACCACACATGCACTCGCTCACATGTCGAGAATATGGTGAAGGATGACTCGTTTGACCATATTTCTGTAGACCAGTGCGTACGGTTTTTGCACCACTGTGTGACTGAAGCTCCTGTTATGCATGCCAAAATAATGTACCCTCTTTCAGAGTCACTTAGATCTCTTGCCATCTTGATCCAAAATCAAGGTCAACTGGGCCTGCTCAGAATTTGTATACATGCCACAGAGCCTGATAGGATGTTAATTGCTTAATTGTATTATGCAGTACACCTGAATGGAAGCATATGCATTCATTGTGTTTCTCCACTCATTTATTCAGGTTTTCCTTTTAATCTGTCACCCGTCTGTGTGTGTGTGTGTGTTTACATACAGATAAATATATGTATCACAGTGTATATTATTTTATTATTATAATAAATCATCATCCATACATTCTAAAATGAGCAACATATTTAAGGGGAAGTGTTTTCCAAACATGCTTGTACTCTGTGGAACACTGTGGGCATTACATGCCCATCAAAACTGCCTTCAAATCCATCTGCCTTTCATCTTTCAATCTTGACATTAAAAGGGTAGGGTAGCTTTTGGGACGGAAATATGACTTACACTGGAGAATATTGGACAGCACATCTTAGCTCTAATGATACCAAAGATTTGCAAGGCTGGTAAAGCAGTATTTAAACCTGTCCTTATTTCTGTCCTTTTACTCTGATACAGAAGCCGGCACATGTGGATCTGCAGGCTAGAGATTACATCTCTCATGCGGTTTACAAATCTGAGAATTTATTAGCTGCGGTTACTGGCAACCACCTCTTAATAATAGAAAAAGCTAGAGTGACATCTTGACAGCAGAGCACTGCATGGAAGCCATGAATAAGAACAGGCAGCCCATGGGAGAAGAGACCCCTGCCTTTCACAAAATAAGTTTAAATGCCAGTTCTCATCCAGAAGCTATCTTAGTAGAATCCCCAGCAACACTTCAATAGCTACAACAAGCTAGCTGTTTAGGTGTTGGAGCTTGCGATCATTATGTACTCCAGGTTGGGTTTCCTACACCTTGCTAAGGTCTGCATCGTGATATGTCAGACACCCCAGTCGCTGAGCAATGGAAATGAAGGTGACATAACATAACACCACCCTCACACGTGCTAACAGTTACTGCATGTACAAATTGAAGAAGTGAACCTATCAATGAACAAATCATTAAATCAGTCTTTACAGTGAACTACCTGAAAGGAGCTGAAATGCCCATACCCACCACTAACAAATATCTTATTCTTATACTATGATCCTTTACATTATGCCAAGTTTATGAATTAATATTGTGTATATAAAGGCTTCATAAATTCTACATAACTGCTACAAGTGAAGTGTTAAACTGTCTGCTTACATAATTATGATCACATAAAACACATGTCCTGTTTAGGCTATAGAGGTTCCATGAATGAAATCAGTTATGTGATTATACAGCACATATAAAACAACTGTCAGCAGTTGCAAAACCATAAAAGTGTATGAAGGATGCCAAACCATTTGACTGTATTTCTAACTTGATTTTAGCACTTCATACGACTGACATTTTAATTTCCGAGTGATCTTTTTATACACGTAAAAGACCATTACTCTGCATTATAGATTTAGCAGCTCCTGTAGAAATCATGTATCCATCTCTGTTTGAAGCTGACACAACATCAGACAACTTCAAGGATTCAATATCTGGAGTCATCCAAGACAGGCTTTTGGTACATTTACACTGATGCTTGTGATATGGAGAGGTTATTGTACGTGAAGCACAGAACCTTAATTCACTACAGATCAAAATTTCATAGTTTCATTGATTCAAAGTTTCATAGAAATCCTACCCTCTGAATGTCACCTCTGGCACAAAATTTCACAGTTTGGAACCGAAAGTACATTCTACATATTATTCAATGAAAATGTTTATATTCCACGACTTTTGATTGTCAAAAAATGGATTTTCATGAATAGACTTAACTCAGATTGGCCTGAACCCAAAATATATTTAGCTACTCAGAAAAGAAAAGAAAAATGACTGTGTACCCACTGGAACCCTGGAAACTCAATGAAAATCACTATTATTGGCAAACAGGTTCTGCTGGCTGAGTGGCATCTGAGAAAGAACACTGTACATCTCATAAGGATGAGTCTGAGACCGGATCACTCTGATTTTCTCATTCAGACGGTGGCTACAAGAAGAACAGCTCCTGAGCTCCCTTAAGCAAGAGTGAAAAAGTATGCTGTTCAGCCTCTGCTAACAAGGCACATGCTCCTGTCATGCTGAGGCCAGCTAAACCCAGCCCTGCTAACCTGAGCACAATTCTGCCTTTATGTGGGATGCTTACCCCTATTAAAAATAACACATATATATATATATATATATCAGCCTGACAGCAAATGGCATGTAATGGACACACCATAAATAGAAAAATAGGAATCCTCACATCCAAACAGCTTTAAGAGGGAATGTCTACATTTACTTTGTCTTATAATAGGGATGACCCATTCCTACCACATAGCAGGAGTAGCTTAGTTTGAGCCTCAAGAATAATACTTATAAATTAGCCCTAGCAATTTTTAGGCAGTAAGTAGGCAATTCATGTATATATGTGCTGTTCAAAAAATAATAATTGAGACATTATTTGTTTAATTTATTTTTATTGAACATCCTTTATTGTGTAGGTCTCAACATAATCAAATGATTCTCCAGATTAAGACCAGAGACGCATGTCTCCTACAGATCACATTGTGATGAATTTCCAGGTTTCAGAAATATACTGTAATTTCAGACTATGACTTGTCTGTTTTTTTAATAAGATATGGACTAATGATTTCCCCCCATGGTGAAATACTATTTATTATTTTAGCTTTTTTTTTTTTTTGGTTGATATATGATAGCAAGTCTCTATCTGTTATATATATAGGTAGATGGACAGATAGATATATATGCCCGCATGCACACACACTCACACATGCACACACGCGCACACACACACACACACACACAAAGGCGCACACACTTATATGACAGGAAGTCACTGGTGGACACAGTTATAAGAGGCTGAGGGTTCTGGGATTGGTATACACGGTAAAAAGGGCAATGAAAGGAGACTATTTGGAGAAAAGCCTGAACTGTCAAAAGAAATTCAATTCAAGAACCTCTATCCTCCTAGAAATCTGCTGAGACAAGGGTGTAGCAAGACACCTGAACATTCTGTCAATCAACTGTGAATACTTCCCCTTTGAAGAAATCTGCTTTCTTGTCACACCTCAGCCATATTTTATATACAAAAAAAAGAAAAGAAATTGAGCCATGACTATGGATCTCAATTGAAAGCATTTCAGAATGGTATCTAATTGCCCTGCAACACTGAAGCAATTCTGCTTGGCTTAATTGGAATAAACGCTTAAAGGTGCAGTGTGTAGAATTTAGTGACATCTAGTGGAACGGACTAGGCAGAAATGGAATATAATATTCATAAGTATGTTTTAATTTGTGTATAATCCCATGAAAATAAGAATGGTTGCCTTAGAATGAGCTCTCTATATCTACATAGGGAGCGGGTCCTCTTCCATAGAGGCCCCCATGTTGCACCGCCATGTTTCTACAGTAGCCCAGAATGGACAAACGTCTCTAGAGAGGGCCTTTCGCATATAAAAAAAATAAATAAATAATATTTTGGTGGGTGGCACAAATGCACCGGTTGGAAGACGAAGAAGAAGAAAGAACAGAGTGATCATATAATGTCTTGGACAATCCGTTTGTGAAATATACGTGCATGTGTGATGTCAGGGTACCTTCCAAAACAGCTGTGCGTAATACCACACGTGTTGTTTACGCTGTTTCTGCCCTTTCAAGTACAGTCTGGCTTGATTGACAATCCATTTCTTCAGTAGGTGAGAGTATAAGCTTTCTACCGATGTATAACATGTCTAATTTTGCTTTTGGAATAGCGTTATATTGGTCAGCGTAATCGAAAGTTTTGTTATGATCGCATTTACTTACCTATTCACTCTGTGGTAGCAGTAAAAGACGCTGCACCTAACGAAATGTTGTCAACAATTTTTCATAATTTCTTGAAAAATACTATTATTATTGAGGACTTCTGGGCATAGCTAAGCCATATGTTTGCTGATAGACCTAGCTGACATCGTTTTCTCATGTAAGACAGAAGCGGATAGAAATATATTATTGATTTACTGTCTCTGTCTCTATCTACTGAAAACAGATAAGATTTCATCATTGCTATGAAAGTATTACTGCTCAAAATATTTTGGTTATATACTTTAAATAGGTTAGTGGTATTTTATAATGAGGATACTTCACACTGTAATATAAGCATTCTTATTATGATTTACCATGCAAAGCAGCTAACGTCAGCAATAAAACGCTACCACAATGCGGAACAATTAACAATCATAATCGCTATCTTACTTGTAAGCTATGACCTATAGTTTTACAGACTAAATAACTAAATACAATGATGACATAATTTTTGGAACTTACAGGCCACCATAGCTTCTCCTACGTCGTTGGAAAGGGAGGGGTGAGGGGGGGTATTCAGTTGATTTTTTTTTAAGCATAGATTCTTACAGGTACATGCAAATATATGCATGGCACATTAGAGACACATAGCCATTAGACTATTTGAAAATAACATTTTTCTTTTTAATCATTCATGAAGTGCTCAAAAAACTCAAGAGTTGCTCAGCTGGTTGGTTAAAATGTACTCTGCATTTGAGTACATTTTAACCAACCAGCTGAGCAACTCTTTTGAGTTAAGACAAATGGCTTGTACCATCTTGTTACATTCAATTTCTTGTCCACCATATAATATTGTTTATGTTATATGGTGGTTGTTTGCCTGAATTACATACCCATACACTTAACCTAGTCCTTTCAATGTATTTCAAACATCTATTTTGTAAAGAATGACATCAAGTTATATTTAATTTCATAAATGAATGGGGGAATGGACACGCTGTAACTCCATCTGTGAACTGAAAAGATTATTAAAGATGTTACCTAAGACTGCCACAGGGTTTTTGTCTTGTGGCATGTTAAATAATTTAATGTATTCATAATATTTTAGATTAAAATCACTCCAGATCAGAATAAAGAACATTACTGAATGAATAATTGATCATTCTTCACCTTGAAAATATCAATGCCGTTTTCATTTCCAGTTGTGAAACATGAAATGCAATTTTAAAAGTAGGGGTTTAAAACAATAAAATTGGCAATAAACTTGGGCAATTGAGTCTTATTAATTTCTGTAATGTTAGTAAATTGTTCTTTCTTTTCAACCGTGACACAAAATAATGTATTAAACCTGCATTATTTATAATAGGCATGAGAGTATTAGAATAAAAAAGCAATGCAAAAAGGAAGTATCACTACTGCCAGTAGATCCATTTTCAATCTTCATAATTTTGTACATGTAGGAGTGTTTTTTTCTGTGTGCCTATTTATTATTGCACCCTTTAAGTAAATATGAAATTGGTTGCGTCACCAGTAAAACAGAGTTGCTCAAAGTGCAGGCATGTGCAAAATTCAGTCATCTATAGTGAAAAGTCCACATTCAACCACTATTTACATTGACTGCGCACAAAGTATGACTCATTCAAGGTAAGATTGTACCCTAGCAGTAGGGCAGAGAGACTCACTGCCCAATCAATGTTATTGACTCTTGGTACACTATATCTAAATAGAGGCAATGATTTTTTACATGAACCTATAATGTGTAAAGGGCACTGAGCAGATGGCCAGATGAAAATTGATGAGAGGTTTAGGAGTCATTAGTAATAACGCTCTCTGGCAGGAGAACTGCTGAGCAGCTACCATACCGGGATGATTTGCTGTGCTTGCCGTCTTTTGGGTCAAAGTGAGATTTGTGGGATATTGTGCCGTCTTGAAGCCCCAAATTAAATCATTTCAGTTGGTCCTAGCCAGACCTGTGTGACAACATCTGTGGACAGATCATTATTGTATTTGGAACTATTGTATTAGCAACTAAAATTACTAAAACTTTTTTTTTTTTGAAGTCATATGAATACCACCATAAAGGTAAATACAATCTTTGTCTCTCTCAAAATTATTCCTCTAAATATAGGTTTATCAAGGCAGTTGCATTTGCAAGGGTGTTGGATGGCTCATCGTATTAAGTCACTGCTCAAGTGAAAGAATGGGCCCCACAATCGGACACTGAATCCAGTCCATGGCAGTGCTAATTGTGGCTGGCAGTCAGTAGGATGATGTACATTTGGTTGCATGACCAAGAATGGGAGGACATCAGATAGTGAGCATTACATTTACAAGGAAGAGAAGGAAAACATAATTGACTTTAGTTTGATTGTGCCTTGAAATTTTGAACTAAGAATGATGTTCAATGATATCGTTGACAGATCGAGTCTTTTGAATGTCAACAGTGTGACATATCACAATAATGCATGCAGCATTTGTAATAATGCATTACGGGTAGCATTTTTCCTCGACTAAATACCAAAGAAAAAATGCTAACTACAAAATAATAATAACAATAATAATAATAATAATAATAATAATAATAATAATAATAATAATAATAAATAACATTTTAAAAATCTGACAATGCATCAGATTAACATGATGGAAGCATTAGACATTTCACCACTTATTTTCAACAAAATTACTAGGAATTTATCTAAGAAAGAGGTTGCTCTCTTACACTCTCTTTTCTCTCTTACACTCTTTCCCACCAGGAAAATCCACCAACATTTTTCACAGTCTAAATTTACATCAGTAAAACTTCCTTCATTTGAAATGATGCAATAAAACCAAAAGAGAGTTCCCTGTGTGGCATCTCTATTTTGCAAAACCTCTGCGAAGGTTTTGTTCTGATAAAGTCGGGTTGACAGTGGAGAGAGCTTTTTTTTTGTTTTTGTTTTTAAATGTTTTCCTGCCAATGTACTTTCATTGCTTGGGTTGTGGAAGTAGTTATCACTTGGAAATTAGTCATGTCGAGTAGACACTTACTGCATAGATTCTAGATTGTACTGGCAGCTGTAGTTATACGTTTCTGTCAAAATTACATTTTCTTTAAATAAATGTGATGCGATGTAAAAGGTAAAAGGTGGAATTATTCTAAAAAGCAGAATAATTATAAATCCACTATCCTGGAGTACAC
Organism: Anguilla anguilla; assembly: GCF_013347855.1. Classification (NCBI taxonomy): domain Eukaryota; kingdom Metazoa; phylum Chordata; class Actinopteri; order Anguilliformes; family Anguillidae; genus Anguilla; species Anguilla anguilla. The sequence continues at coordinate 57,280,390 of NC_049204.1, read as the reverse complement.
ACAACGTTTTTTTTTTTTTAAACTACTGGTGCAACCCTGTTGTCCTTAAATGGCTAGCAAATGCATGTGTGTGTGTGTATGTATGTATGTATGTATGTGTGAGTGAGTGAGTGAGTGAGTGAGAGAGAAAGAGAGAGAGAGAGAGAGAGAGAGGGAGAGGGAGAGGGAGAGGGAGAGAGAGATGTGGGGTGGGGGGAGGGTCAAATGCATACATAATCATTACCTTGGGAATTTGAAAGTACCTCACATATAAATAAACAGACATTAGGGGGATAATATTAATTTTGCCAATCATAAACCATCATGTACACATCTATAATGAAATACAGTGTGCTTGCTTGATGTGAATGTAAATGTGAATAAGGAACTTGGAGATGTTCATTATGACATTAGGCTCATGTTTTCTCTATGGAAGAAGAACACTCCTTGTGACAGCTTCACAGACAGTCTGTTTCCACATAAGATTTTTTTGTTCACCTTGGGGAAAAAGCAGCAACAGAAGACACATAAAGTAGGATAAAATCATAATGAGCAGGAGTGCCAAGAATACATGCTCCCTAATACTGTCATCATGCAACACAGAGCTATATTGTCCTCTCTTAAACTCATGTGGTAAGATTGTATTCAAATGTAGGGCCTAATATAATTACAAATTTGAGGACACCAAGTGTGCTGCGATAGTTATTTAATGACATGTTTAAATGTTACATCTTGTTCTTATTCCAAAACTAAGATTTCCCCACCTCTCTATCAGTGATAGATGGACATCTGGAAGTCTTGCAGGCGTCAAGAGAAAACATACATCTCAAACACACCATTCAGCCTTTTATTATATCATACAGCCCACATTTAAGCTTCAGACTAAATGTTCAAGTTGACATTTAAATGGTGACAGGCCTTTCTCATTTTACACCACGTGAAACACCCTCTGCAAAAGTACAATTATACTGTCATCCTTGCTGCTCTTTGTTGGACAGAGTTTAATTATTAATGTGTTTCCCTGAGAAAATGACTTTATCGTGTCACAACGCTAGGCAAATAGAGCTAATGCAAAATCATAAAATATTCACTTGAATACTGCTGATCTGACAGGAAATTAATTCCAAGAACACTTTTGGTATTAGCAGTAAATTAGTTCTAAGCACGAACAGCTGAAATAAATGTGTTCGTAATCGGCTCAAGGGTATTGTTCATCTGACAATCCACTAGTATCTTCATAAATATTGCAGATGTCCAATGTAGTTTTACTTATAGCTACATCTGAAACAAACACATTATTGAATTACTCTCCCTAAACATAAGAAACTGTAATTAACGGTCAGAAAATCTCAACCAACGAGACTGGGCAGCACAATTAATTATTGAATCTATAATTATGTATGTCTAAATCTAAAAAAACGTTTGATCTGTTTTGACCAATGTAGTCTTAAGACTTGTCAAGACATGGATCTAGCCAACTGTATTTCTCCCCCCACCCTCCATCACTCGACCAAAATGTGTAAGAATTTGAAGAAGAGACTCCTTTAAAGATTAATATAAGTTTTAGATGGTGGTTACATAAGGCCGCAGAACTTTCAGAAAGTTAAAATTACCATAAAAATGTACAAATTAGCATGGCATATGGATTTGACTATTGACATTTTCCTCAAAAATGTGTAAATCAGAAAACCGGATTAGATTCCCACAAATTGTTAAAAATTGCAGAGGGCAAAGCACATACAAAGCTTTACGAAGAGAGGGACTTTGAGAAACCAGCGTCATTTCGGTGTCTGTTCAGCAGCTCCTTAATCCTATAATTCCACTCCACCCCAGAGACCATAGTATCACCATAGAAACACCCAACGACCCATTCTCCACTCCAGAATAAACTTCATAGCCATTTATGTCCTTAAAATTATATGTGTAGTATGTATGATGTAATATGGATCGGTTTTTTGGATACAAATTGAAAAATAAAGTACATACATAAATATTCCAGAACTAGTGCAGTCTATCTATGGTGTTCATGATTCTTTCTCAGAGAGAGATGGAGTGAAGTTGAGCCTGTCCTTTGAACAATACTTTCAATGGTTTAATACATTGTAAACATCTAATAAGAGCCTAATTAAACAGGGTTATTTTAAGGAAAAGTTGTGGAAGGAGGAGGGAATTTCATTTGCGATGTTGGAGTAATTCGCATTTTAATGTCCAAAACCCCGATGGCGTCGGCTCTGGCCTTTCTTGTGTTAAGTAGGCTACACGGGTTCTGGAACTTGACATCAGGTGAGTGGGTATATATAATTTCTACAAAATAAAATATTTAATTTTCTTTGTTGGACAGTCAAGAACATTCCACTTTTTGGCCATGAAAATCTCCTTGGTTGATTTAGCAGTGTGTTTGGGGTCATTGTACTGCTGCAGGGTGAAGCACCATCCAATGAGTTTTGAGGCCTAAAGTTACACGAGGAGATAAAATCTTTCTGTACACCTCTGAATTAATCATGCTGCAACCATCAGCAGTCACATCATCAGTAAAGACAAGTGAGCCAGGGGCAGCCATACACACCCTAGCCATAACATAACCACGTTTCCAAGATGAGAGAGTAGTTTCAATCATGAGCAGTTCCTTTCTTTTCCCACACATTTTTATTTCTGTCACTTTGGTATAGGTTAATACTCATCTCACCCGCTCATAAGAGTTTGCTCCAGGTTTTCAGCAAACTCTAACCTGGCTGTTCTGTTTTTGAGGATTATCAGTGGTTTGCATCTTGAAGTGAATCCTCTGAGGTTAGGTTGGTGTGCTCCTCTCTGTATTTTAGTCTTTGCCTCATTCATGCCTGTCCTGCTGAGCTTTCTTGATCTGTTTGGCAGTTGACAATTGAAAGTATTCTTGGATCATCCACTGAAGTGGTCTTCCCCAGTCTACCAGGATGTCTTTCTGAGTTTTTTATGACCACTGATGGCTCACATATTTCTAGTTTAAGTCATAAGCCATTTATTTTTGTGCCAAAAAGCAATTAATTTATTTTCTGGTTGTCTGCTAATGCTAGCTTTAAACATAATTAAAAATAATAGACATGAACATCATAACATATTGAATATTATATTATAAACTGCCTTCCATCTGTTTAGCTGCCCAATCGCAAAGAAATTAGGAATTCTAGCACCAAAACAGCAAGGGTGTGAATGGGCAGGCTTTCTTTTCATATTCAGACAAATAAATCAATGTTCATTAAAAGAAACGAAACAGGGCAGAATACATTAGATTTTTCAGAAAAGTTCAAATTCTGTTTTTTGAATACATTAGTCATGTTTCCATCAACTGCTTAGTGTATTTGAGTAATGTTAATAAGTCCATAAACAGGCTTTGAGCAATAAAGTGCAAATGGGTATTTTCTGTACAAAATAATAAAAATAAAATTATGGATTCTCGGTAACACACCATTGACTTCCACATCTTTGCTGTCACTATCTAATTAACTTACTTATTTTTACTATGAATACTGAATGGATGTTAATTTATGAGGTAGTAATAATAATTTGAAAATAGACAGATCACTAGAGCTCAAGAGAGTCACAACTTTGCCACCGGGAAGCATCAACTTTGGCAGCAGAAATCACCGCACGAGATAGACAGTACTATGTATAGTGGTTAGTTTCCTTGAAGGCTAATCACAGAAATGTGATGTATTTTACACACACCTCTACTTTCTGTTCAGCCATTGTTCTTTGTCATACAATGCTATCCCTGTGTAATATTATGGCTGCGGTGTACGGTATGCAATGAAATACGCAACAGGCTTGTAGCACAGGGGGCATATGACTTGCCATGGAATGTTATCAGTCTACACCTACACCAGAATAGGACATCCATTGCTAGGATTTATATTTCAGGGGCCTACAGTGCTTCCATTTTAGGATCATTTGCAACTGAAAATTGATGCATGCTAACTGGAAAAATAATTGAGTAAATCTACTGCATTAGGATACATTAGTGTGCTCCAAATTGTTTTCAACTTAGGAGCACATGTGTTCCTTGGGAAAAGTGGTAGCGTAAAGTCCTGCATCTACTTGTGTTGTCTTTTAATAATGAAAGAATGATTTGTAGGAAAAATATGTCCATCTTTTCATGTAAGCTTAAAAATCCAATTAAGCATAATTTCATTTGAAAATGGATGAATTATCATAATGATAATCTCTAAAAGAGCATGGGGAGCTCAGCTGTTTGGAATTGAAATACACTGCTTAAAATTTAGAAGTCTTCAGTTAAAAGTGCATCCTGTACTGTTACAAAACCAGAAAGAAAGCAAGTGCTCAGCAGCCACACAATGAAAGATGTGTCTGCATGCTAATGTTTTTAGCTCTTCAAATTGTTTCTGTAGAATTGTGCTGACTACTGCAAAATGTTGCTTTGCCTCATACTTAACGTTGAACTAAAATCCAGGACACGTTTTCTGATTTTATGATGTGTGAAGCATTTTTTTTTTTTTTCAGTGTGAGCAGGCAATGTCATGCTTTGAGGGGGCATTTTACATGGCCTGTCAAATGATTTCATTTGACTTCTACATGTTATTTTTTATTTAATTTTTTTATTTTATTTTAATAGTATAAAGAATCTTTGACTTGTTAACAGATCAGCTGCTCACAAGGAAATAATGACAGATGGGCTCAGTGTATTAATATAGGTCATATGAATGAATTCATATCACATGTCAAATCATGTTTAGATGTGAGAAGAATCTCCCCAATGGGAATAGTAAGGCCAAGGAATGTAAGGAATGTCTGAATTTAGGACAAACTTGACCAACATCACCAGAACAGCATAATTTATGAAATGTACAAAGCATACAAAAATGTAGGCTTACTGGAATGGTGTTTTAAATTATACTTAATTTAAACAGTAAGTTGATGGCATGGAAACAAAAACAATGTGCCCCTCAGGTCTGGAGCACCTTAAGCACATTATGTGACATGATATCTGTGTATACTAACTATACATCCTGGATATTTTAGTCAATTCTTTTAAAGCTTCAACCCAGAATTGAAATATTGTGTCTGAATAGTTGTTCTGGACAAATGCATGTACCCACTCACTTGTTGATGGTTTAAAGTGACAATGAGACTCTAAATATATATATATATATATATTATAATACCACTGATTTGCACAGAATTGTCTAATATAATCAGAACTTTCATTCATGTGAGTGAGTAACTGTACTAGACAAGAGTAGCAGAGTGAGGATTCTGCTCAAGGGCACACTGTATGTAAAACTCACTTAGACCAGAAAGTATTGTGTACACTTGCTACAAAACAGATGCATGACATAATCCACAAAGAAACTAAAAGAAATAAGAAAATGCCAAATAACTAAAAATAAAAATCAAGGAATCACGTTAATGAATGAATGAATGAATGAATGAATGAATTTTAAACGTGGGCTGAAATGGAGTGGGGGAAGAGACTCTGAAATCACAGATGGGGGGGTGACTGTCATCGCAAAGGGCATCTATGCTTTGCAAAAGAATTATAAAAATAAAAATGCAAAAAGCTGCTGCCTAAAGGGCACTTTTGCTGTCTCCGGGCAGGGCTCATATACTTCAGCGTACGGTGTGTAGCTGCACGTGCCAGCTGACATAATCTTATTGGACGTACACACATAAATTGTCATTTTCTACCCATGTGAGATCAGTGATATTTTAAGTGAATTTTCAGTTTTTTTTTTTTTCTTCATTTTATATTTGGAAAAATGTGATTAAATTGGAAGATAATAAGAAAATAAGTTTACAAGTTTCACTTTGCAATGCGGTAGTTTCTTCATGCCAGCAGCAAGGCTTAAGTTTCTATATTAATCTTCACTTGAAGATTCTGTGTACTATGCATAAATACATAAATGAGCCAGAAAACCTAAAAAAGAAAATCTGTGTGGTCCAAGAATTGATTATTTCCTGTCTTTAATTTGCATTATTTCTCTAACTATGTGAAATGGCCAAAATGTAATGCCCAAACCGTTGCTTAGTAGTGACTAGTATCCCGTTGTCTTGTTCTACTTTTTCTAACCACTTCATGGTAAAGTCTGTGTCTTCTAATCTAGGCAGATCATTAGCAGAAATCATCTATATCTATTGATGGATCTAGAAAGTAGCAGCAGTGCAGTGGGTAGCATTGTCGCCTCACAACAAGACTGTGGAGTTTCCATGTTTGCATGAATTTGCATGTTATCCTGCGTGGGATTTCTACGGGAACTCCGGTTTCTTCCCACAGTCCAAAGACATACAGGTTAGGCTAATTGGAGAGTTTAGACCCGGGTTTATTCCTGCCCCAACCCAATACCCCCTCCCCCTTCCTGTAACCTACTCTATCAGCTCCCCAACCAAAAATGTCAATTAAATTTAAACAAAAAAGTACATAAATATAAATATTACATAAAAAACACAGAGCTCTTAAGAAAGGAAACCTTGGTTGGATATTGGATAGAATCATGTCTACCTGCAGAACACTTAAAAATAATATGTTTTCTGCTTTTTTTTTTTTAGATCTTTACCTTCATGGGTAAACCATGATTGAAGGAACACAATTAATTGGGGTAAGTCCGGTTTGTAAAATATTTAAACCTAAATAGGAGCATTTGTACTGTGAGTAACCACGTTCAAAATAGCAGCTCCTAATGACTGGTTTACTGCAGAAAATGTACCATAGAAAAAGCTATTCAGATGCAGGCCATGTTGGTGCATACACAGCTTATAAAATGAACAGCTGGAAAGCATTAAAACCCATCAGAAAATGCAATTGTGCTAATAATCTGAAGATAATAACACTATAAGCCACAGACTAAAATATATATTTTTTAAATGCCATAACAATAAAACAAAACAAAAAAAAACTGTAATCAAGTTAAAATTATGAATTTACCCTATAATTTTGTGGTAAACCTAGTGTGATAGTGCTTTGCCACATCTCACATTAGTCTTATGTGTTTACTCACAAACGATGCTAAGGACATCCCACAATAATGGGATATATTGTGTTGGTAAAATACAGAACTTTTGAAACTTTCCTCCATTTCATGTTTTACTTAATTTCATGCTGTACGGTTATATTGTCTAACATGTACTGGTATATAATTTTAGATCAGATTTTGTGTAGATCCACAGCGCCTAATTGTATAAAGTTGGTCAGATGGTGGATGCAGATGATTACAAAAATTCATCCAGATAATGCAAATATCGGTGCCTCTGCTCTGCACAGTACAAGACAGCAATAATAAAGCAGAGCTTAAGCATTTACTGCCATCTACTGTTAATGAAAAAATGAACTGCAAATTATTCAAATGTGATAATGGTGCAACTGCCTGCAATACAATATCACATTGAAACACATGTTTCACTTGTGACCTGTTTCCTGGCAGGGACTGGTTTGCAATCAGTATACTTCATGATGTTTTATTCTAACTGATAATGTTTCTCAACAACACGGTGTTAAGTGCTTCTTGTGGATTAGATAAAAAGTTGAAGTATGATTTCTACTATGAATTAGACATGCGCAGGCTGTGTCTAGTAGAATGCATATCTGGCGCCAGTGAGAGGTAAAACGGGAAATAGAATGAGGCACACTTAATGAAGATGTTATTTCCATACGTTTGGAATTGGTTTATATCCATACAATTAGAACGGGAAATTGTTGGCTTTTAGATAAAATATTTAATTCATATTTATATAAATTCATACAGTATTTGTAAGTTTGTTGACAATGTCATTTTGACAGTTTTAAAATCTGTCAGGTTTTGCCTTTACCTTTTATGGAATTTGAAATATTGGTTAGTTAAATTTAATTCAACAAGTTTTTCGAAATATATAATTTGATATGCACTAATAAGCAGGCATTACATTTGCAGCTCTTTTTCATACAAGGTCCCCCCATTTTAGGGGACAAAGAGTAATCAGACAATTGGCTGCACAGCTATGTATCGTTGCATTATTAGTTTTTAACAAGAAAGCTAACAGAAGAAGTATCAATGACAGTAAAGCAGGCCATCATGCAGCTGAAACATCTTAATAAATCGATTACAGATGTAGACAAAGCATTAGGAGTGTCAAAATCAACTGTTCGGTCCATTGTTAAGAGTGCATAAACACTGTAGAATTAACCTTCACCAGTGATGGAAAGAGGAACGTGTGGAGAAAGAAATAACTGCTCATGATCCAAAGCATACCACCTCATCTGTGAAACATTGTGGAGGTTATGTTATGGGTTTGGCATATATGGCTGCCACTGTAACTGACTCACTTGGCTTTATTGACGATGAGACTGCTGGCGGCCACTGCAGGGTGAATTCTGAAGTTCACAGACATATGTTATCTGCTCCAACCGAATGCCTCAAAACCCATTGGTCAGCAATTCATCTTGCAGCAGGACAATAAGCCAAAACATACTGCTAAAGTAAGGAGTTTTTCAGGGCCAAAATGTAGAATAATCTTGGCTGGCTAAGTCAATCACCCAACCTGAATCCAATTGAACATGTGTTTCACTTGCTGAAAACAAGACTGAAGGCAAAAAGCCCATGAAACAAACAGGAACTGAAGATGGCTTGGCAGAGCATCACCAGGGAACTGGTGATGTCTATGGGCCGCAGACACCAAAAGCCAAGGATTTGCAACCGAGTACTAAATATCAGCAGTCTACTGGCCCGACAATGAGATTATACAGACTATTCGCAGTAAAAGTGTCAAAAACGCCAATCTACAACGCTGTTGCTCTGTGGTCAGAGGGAGCAAAATTATAAATATTTAGTCAAAATGCAAAGTGATGCTACTAAAAACTGGCAGCCCAGCTGTGTGGATTGAGTGGGATGTTATCAGCTCATAGACATTTTCCCCATCTCTGCCATTGCACCCTGTAGTTCTTACAAAGTTTTTGTGGGCCTCATTAATACAATAATTAAGTGTACGTGGAATGCAGACTTTAACAGCTCTATGGGCATGTAAACAGTGTTTAATGGCGTTTTAAAACTACTTTCTATGCCCCATTTTTCTTTTCCAGTTTGGAATGCCCAGTTACAATTGTGGGCTCCTTCCCTCATTGCAACATCCTATGTTAGTTCAGAAGGGTGCAACACTTGCAAGCATGTCTTCCAAGATGTATGCAGCCAGCAGCTGCTCCTTTGCACTCTGCAATTCACAGGCACCATTGCTTGTGGAGGAGAATACCCAGCCACATGCCTCCATTACTTTTAAACACACTAAAGATTAAAATTATGATCCTCCCTGGAATTTTCACAACAGGACAAAGCTGCATGTAGCAAAGTCCAGTGTGCTGTACCTTGAACTGTTTTTTTTCACAATGAAAAAAACAAGCCTTGTTTAAGTATTATAGTTATGATTTCACCTATTTTCCGTTGTTGTACAGAGTAACATTATAACTATTATACTTAGTGTGGTGCTAGCAAAGATTTTCAGTTTCTTTCAAGTTTTGATTTTCAGTCATTTTTTCCCCCAGAATCGTAAGGTCTTGCACACACACATTTGTCATGAAGCACTGCCTACACCGCTATTGGACAGCCTTGCTCAGATGGAGGAAAAGAGATAAAATTCCCACTGAGAAGCCCTTGGATGCTGTTTCCAAGGTTATCGCTCTAATGCACAGTGCTTCCAGAATTGCCTGCTCATATATTGACACTCTGAGGGGCTCAAAATAAAGAGTCAGAAAAACATGATGTCAGTTATATGAACTGATGTATACACTACTTATAGTGTGTACATTCCTTATAAAATCGAAAAGAAAATGTGTAAAAATAGATAATTGAAGTAACATACAAATATAATCACCTGCAATCAAAATATTGCAATTTATCCATCCATTCTGTAACCTACTTACTGGGGGGGGGGGGCTGGTTTGGGTTAGAGGCAGGAATACACCTTGGACAGATTGCAGGGCATTCATTCACGTACTCATACCTACGGGTTTGAGTTTTAGCCTAGTCTGCATGTCTACATGTGAACTGTGGAAGGAAGCCCACACAGTCACGGGCAGAACATGCATACTCCATCCCAGCTGAAACTAGGCCCTTTCTGTGAGGTGACAGTGCTATCCACTGCAACACCATACCACCCTAATGTGATTTACACAAGCTAAATTATTAGTTTGCTATCCAATGAGTTATTACAGATATTACATCCTTTGTTATAAATATGATTTAAGTTCCACGTATATATCATGTATGAATCTTAGCTTGTGTATCATGCCTTACAATGCATATGTGTGTGTGCGTGTGCTTGTGAACTGCAGCACCAAATCAAACAGATTCTTTGCAAACTCACTAATTGCAGTTGTCATTTGAATAAAATAATAAATATTCATGCTGCCTGGCATGCCTGGTGTAATTGTAATGCAATTCTAAAACAGGACCCAAATTGCCATGAAAGGCCATAGACGAAAAGAAATTATTTCAAATGCAGCTGCAGTTTCCAACGATTTCAGGATACTGCCCATTTCAGTCATTCTGGATTTCTAAAACTTACAGATATCGCAATCTTATGTGTCTTGTCTATTTGTCTTGGAGACAGATTAGTGTCTGAACTGTGGATGGTGTACAATCAGGAATGATTTGTTCTTTGAAAGTGAATCACTTAAGTGAACAGTAGCAATCTTCACCAGCCTTACTGAAAATAGTGTTTAGACACTGCAGAAACCATTTAACTCAACTATACCGACATTGACAAGAACGAACCATCAATCCGGCAGCACTGCACTTTCAGTTAAACAAGTTCTCTTAGCACTACCACATTGAAAGTTCTCCCATTTAAGAAAAATCTAGTTCCATGTTTGTCTTCCCATCCCTATCTCCAAACATATCCCCTCATTTCAGAACAAAACGTTTGTGAATATATAATTAAAATCAGAAACAGCTAAGCCCACCGTGCACTTACTCAGCCCTTTTGATAAGAACATTGAAATACATGGTAGGATAGCTACACATTAAAATGTTCAGTATACATAGTTGGTCAGATGGTGGATGCAGATGACACATAGTACATATGGTCCCCGTTGGACTCACATGTACTCTGTTAGAATTAAGAATTGAATTAACATGTGGCATTTTACACACCCATGCAACATCACACAACAGGCAATAAACAGTAGTGTTTTTATTTTTATTTTTATTTTTTTTATTTTCAACACTACATGCTGGAGGCATGTTGCCTTAAGTGGGCACCACTACAAACCTCTCTGCACTATCTGAGCATTTCAAGTGCTAATCTACTATAAGTGCTCATCACAGTAAAGCATGTCACTAGTTTTAACTGTAACATGAGGTGTGACTGCTAGCTCAGACAATCAACCTTGTTTCAGATAAATTACAATGTTTGTTTTATGAATTGTCCGATGTCGTGTACAAATATCAAGACAGCTCTCTTTTCATTTCACATGAAAAAGTGGTACTCAGTTCAATACCTCAGTTCCTGCTGTCTTGAATGCAATATCCCGATACAGCAAAGTTTGAGGCTACAAAATCAATCTAAATCAATCTATGGCAATGCACTTGAATATCTCATCTAACACAAAATTGAAATACCCTTTTCACCCTGTTGACACAGGTTTTAGATACCTTGAAATATTTGTTACCCCTGACCTCAATCATCTGTTCAGGGGAAATTATACACCCCTAATTAAGAAAATGAAACAATCTGGCCGACTGGTCTACTCTACCTATCAATGTCCTGAGGATGAATATACTCCCTTGTTGACTTTCTATAAACTCAATATTCAATCTTCAAATGTTTTTTTTTTTTTTGTTCTTTTTTTACAAATTCGATAAACAAAATTTAAAGTGCTGAAATGAATATTTTTTTCAGAAAAAGGTATTCTATCAATCATTCATGAGGTGTGCTTATTTAGGACACTGTTGGGCTTCATTGGTATGCCGGGTAAATGTATGCGTGTGTGTATGTCTGTGTGTGTGCATATGTGGTATAACAGTCAAATTCCTCAAATGTAATCTTTTTGAAAATACTTACTTTTTCATGATTGCCAATAATGTTTTAATCTTAATCAGTGTGCCCTAAACCAAATTATGTATCTTTACCATTGTAAAGAAGACCAGCATATAAGATGTATCACATTGTCCAAATGCTCTACCTCTATCTGAATCAGTTGGATGAATTCATCTAAATATATCCAAAAAGTGGCAGAAAGCAAATGCTACAAATGTCATCTACCTTTCATCATTTCTGCTATTGAATTTTTTCTTTTGCTATCTACAGAGAACACACAGTAGGGTGTCTATCTTAGTGTGAACAGGGATTTTGTCCAAGGTATAATATGAAAAACACTTAAGGATGAACAGTGTGCAGATAGGATCTTATCCAGCCAATACACTCTGTTATTATTCCTGACTGGTGTTCTCTACTGACAATACAAAAAGACCCTGACCAAAATGTAGACAATGCAGTTAAATGGACTGGTAAATATGCATAAACATAAATAAAAACAAAATAAAATGAGTAACAGTAGTAGTATCGGTAGTGGTAGTGTTATCATTTATTATTCTTGTAGTTGAACTTGTTCATCACTTTTTATAGAAATGTAATTGTGTGTGTGTGTGTGTGTGTGTGTGTGTGTGTGTGTGTCAGACTGTCTGTTTTAAATATGTTAAACCTTGAAGAATCAAGAATCATAAACAGGAACAGACTGCTGATTAGGTGACACTATTTGTATCCAGAGAAATGACCAGCATTTAAACGCCTGGCGGTCAGTTCTACATTGTGATTGATGAGTAAAGGAGTAGGCTATGTATATTTGAATTTGACATTGGATGGATGAATTTGCAATCCTTTTTCTTGCATAAATGAACACTAAAATAAGTAAAGAAAAGACTAATATATAGTCTACAGGTTCTCTAGACTCTAGGCTAAGGTCACTGTTCATGGCTCCATAGAAAGAGATTGGGCAAAAATTGGATTCATGGGAGAGTAGCACAGTGGAAACTACTACTGACCAAGTAAAACATCAGTGCTCATCTCACATGTGCAAAAATGCACCTGGATTACCATCAAGCCTTTTGGGATAATGCTCTATGAACAGTCAAAAGTGGAACTCTTTGGTTGATACAGGTCTCATTATGTTTGGAATAAAGCAAATACGGCATTTCACAGTAAGAAAATCATACAAATGATGGTGTGGGGATGAGATTTGCTGCCTTGGGACCTGGACAACTTTATTGAAGGAACCACGAAATTGCTCTGTACCAGAAAATTCTTAAGAAGAATGTCCGGTCATCTGTCCGTGAGCTTAACCATAATTGGGTTACGTAGCAAGACAACAATCCAAAACAAAAAAGCAAGTCCACATCTGAATGGCTGAAAAGAAACACAATGGAAGTGATGTAGTCTAGTCCAAGTCCTGACTTGAAACCAGAAGAGATGCTGTGGCAGGACTTGAAACGAGCAGTTCATGCTTAAAAAACCTACCAATTTGTCAGAATTAAAGCAGTTCAGCAAAGAAGAATGGGCTACAATTCCTCCACAGCAAAGTGAAAGAATGATATCAAATTATAGGAAGCATTTGGTTGCAGTTATTCTGGTTAAAGGTGGTGCAACCAGTTATTAAGTTTAAGGGGTGATAACTTTTTCACATTTTTTAAGTGTTCTGCATTTATGAAGGTTCCTTTTGTTGAATACTACATTTTCTCTAAAGATCTGAAACCATTCAATGATATCAAATATACAATAAAAGAGGGAATCAGGAAGGGGGAAATGCTTTCTCATGGCAATGCACTTTTTGTGTTGAGTATGAGTCGTATCATATATAAGAGAAAATAGCTTTCCAATTCTGTGGAACGTGTTGTATTGGCATAAAGAAAATGCATGCTCCTCCTTGAGTTCATAGTCAAAATGTAATTCAGCCATGTGTACTCCTAACTGGTGGGTTTCCCAAAAGCCTCTTAACGCTATAGTAAGAACCTTTTTAAATATTATGATCACGTTATTTTATGGTCACTCGTAAAATAACGTGGGTTTCCCCAAACACATTTGAAATGAAAGTGTCTCTTTCGTTCACTCTATTTACGAGCCATTTACTGTAGGTCACACCGTGAAGAACCACTGTCTGGCAGCACACACAATACGCATGCACTTACGATGAATGACCACAATCACAGCCTACAATAGCCTAAAATGCGTAGCAGCCTCATAGGCTATTCATTTTGATGTATCGTGAAAGTAAATATTGCAAAAATATAAAATATATACTCATAAAATAAAAGATTAGCAAATGATCACCCAATTACTTTTCATTAAAGCCTATTCCCCACAATGCCTCTGCATTTTGGGGAATAGGCTTTATTCTCAAGGCTGCACTTCAGAGAATCCTGCCCCTGAACTAAAGCTGGGGATGAATATCATGACAATGCAATCATTTTCTGAGAATACATACTGCAATCAGTGACAATTTTAATCCACTAGATGACTTCATAGATGAAGCCAGGGGTGGGTAATTGTTCGGGAAATTGTTATTTTTCATGAAATCCTGTCTTAAATTTATCTAGGACCTTTAGTTCAAAAATATTAGAATCAAAATGGGTACAGTTTAATTATAACACAATATATTCTCACATTTTAAGCACTTCGTTTGTCAGTGTTGATTGGCTAAAAATGAGTGATGTACAAACGCATGACATCAGTTTATCAACTACTCATGCTTTAGCAGGAGTGCACTTTGCAAATAAACTCTTTAATTTCCTCTTAACCATCCGTCTGATGATTGCATTTGAGAAACCCACTTAATGAGAGAACGTTCCTTGCTTAAGAACCTTATAAAACACACTTGTTAATCCTAAAATCCAACGTTATCAGGAAACCCACCTCTGAATGATTTACATGTTTATATTATCCAATTCAAAAAATGATCATTTCATTTTGCATAATTACGTAGTAATTGTTTATTTAAGCTAACAAACTTTTGGCTAGCTGGCAAAAAACTTAATCCACAAGTTATAATTACAGCAGTTCAAATTAATACATACTACATAAGTAATCCACAGCTGCATTTTTGTATGTCGATTGTATATAATACATCATTTAATATTTACATTAACTGATTGTCTCCAGTCCACACAATATTAAAAGTGGTTAAAGTAGACAAAGAGCATACAGTAAAAAGGGCAGTGTGCAGTGCATTAGGGATCATGTACATGAATTAGTTACTTCAGCAAAAAACAGTCGATGGATTATCAGTATTCCTGCTGTGAACTGTCTCACGTTTTAATATGAGTGAGAACGCAGTCTTATTCATATTCATATTTCTGGGTTACCAGGCAACCATCATATTTCAGCATTATTCAGGTCATGTATTATGATGTGCAACCAAGTGCTTTGATCTCTCTCCTTTTCATAAATGCTGTCATACACTCGTGGCAGTCTCCTTTTTCAAATTAACAACCTCAACTTTATTGTAATCTTAATCTGAAACATTAAAAAAAAAAAAAATTATATTAAGCCAGTGGTTGAATAGTATCATCATAATTATTATCACCATCATCATCATTTTAGTCATACCACGCATTTATTTTGCTAAATGGAATCTGAGAAAGATGTTCTTACCATCGTCAGCCGTATATGCAGTGTAATATATTATAAAATGTATGCAATGGAAAACCAAGTGAATCAAACAGTAATACTGTTGTGAATGTGGGATGGCTGTGATTGTTTACACATCGCTAGGAGTGTATAGTGCGCTGCCATTGTTATATTGAAAGCAAACAAAACAACTGAAGGGTCGTTCTTTTCTTTGGCTAGGATTTGGAGGGAAACTGACTGTTTGAATTACATGGACATTACTGGCCTGATCAGGCAGTGGGGAGCTCCTGACATCTCCTTACAATTACAAACACAACAGTGTCCCAAGCTGTTTCACATTCACAGCACTGACATAACCAAAAGCACACCTGCTGGAGCTTCACAAAAAGACAATGTAATATCCAAAGGGGGGACCCTGTATCTCATCTTCAGTAGTCAATTCTCTGAATGACAAACCGCGATTTCAAGTCTTATGTTCTCACCAGGACGCTGTGTACATCCCCTGATTTTTCCCCAGAAGTTTAGGAAATGTGTCATTGCATTCGTGTCTTAGAGAAAACCAGTGCTAAGCCTACCTTTCATTTCTGTTGTTCATGGATGTCAGAGGGCATTGTCTTCTTCTGTGGCATTAACAGTCTTCTAGCCAAAGGTTTTCTGAAAGAAACATGACTGCATTTAGTATTCTCAGTAATTATCTTTTGAATCAAAACAAAATGATAGTTTGAATCTTTGTTGTGATTTTCAATGAAATGCTTTCTGTTTTTCAAAATTAGTCTAGCATCTTCACTGGGAGGTGCACTGAAAACATTGTTCAGTTTTTGTAAAATATGTATTTTGACTCAATTTGCACATTGCAGCTATCCTGTCTATATATATATATATATATATATATGTATATATATACACACACACACACACACACACACACAATGTTTTTAACAATAATAAATAAATAAGACACAGCAACAGCATTAATTCCCGAATCAGCAAAGCACGCATCTCTTCAAGTCCCTGAAGATTAATGGGGAAGAGTCAAGTAGTGCCCAGGTCAATACTGTAGAGAATAAACTCCCACGCTGTATTATGTGTGCTAAAGATAATAAGGTGAGCCACAAATAAATAGTGCCAGTAGAACAACAAGGGTAAAGCAAAGATTCCAGCAACAAAATATTAATCCTAACATGTCACATGAGCAAAGTGACCTTGAGTATTTCACCTTATTCCATACAAATGAATTGTACACAATACAATATTGACTTTTACACTGTGAAGCATAGGATGCTATTCAAAATGATCCCTCATAGACTCACAATACATATTTTAATTCACTCAACATGATGTCAATACCAAATACTTTAAACTTTCATACAATTCAGGTTTTATGGTGATTGTTGACTGTGACCTACATGCAAATGTTGGGTATAAGAGAAAACAAACCCAAAATGAACATTCTAAGTAGGCCACTCACACTTAGCCTTGCAGTGGTCTTCAGCAGATGCCCTACAATAAACTACATTAGAGAATTTACTTAATTAGTTACATACATGCAGTGCCACACATTGTAAATAATAAAGTACTTAAGAATGAATTATATTGAACATATTTTTAAATATCACAGATATTAATAATAACATGGTTTATTTTTCATTATTGTTATTGGATGTATACTGCTCTTCAGTGTTCCTATTGGTTCCATCCACTGAGCATTCTTATTTACCTTCCACAGAGAATAAAGGATAATGTGTTGTGTTATGGCCGTGATCTCTATAGGGAACCATTTATAAAAGCAAAAATGACAGCCTTATATAAAAACCTGACAAGTTGTGAAAAAAAATGGAATGTCAGATGTTTTAAAATGGCAACAGAGTAATTCTGCCAGCTTTCGGCCTGTATTGAGCGTTGCAAGTTTGACCAGGGAATACAAAGGCCGTAGAGAAATTTGATACAGACATTTGTTGATATTCTATAGGTTTGTGTAGACAGTCATGTTGACATTTTGACATGCTGTCTTTTATCAGATTATATTTTTTTTTTCTTACTGGCATGTCAATCAACGATTTACAGGGCTAATGAAAGCACACAAACTGACCTCGCCTAAGAGAAAAATTGGCCAGTCTTGATCTGATTGCACAGAGAGGTTTTCACATGAATAATGCAAAAGGAAATCAAGCTCTGTGTTCTGTTGCTGCACAATTATATAAAATGCGGTTTTGCCACATGTAGTGTTATTATTTATAAAACTGTTCCCTGTGTTAGCCAGCTAAGTGCTTTGAAGTTTAGGTTCCGTTCTTTGTGTTATTTTGAATCTTTAAGATCAAGGTAGATTTTCCAAACTTTGAATCCCATTTATTGTATTTTTTATTTTTTATTTTATGGAAAAACTACGCTATCAAAATGGTTTACAGCAATAAGCACTTTTATTTCCATGAAAAAAATAAGAATAAAAATATAGCTGCAAGCAGCAATATATGGGGTCCAAGCACATGCAGCCAATTATACGCAACTTAGCAAGTGGCCGATCAGTGCCAAAATCACACAGTGGCTAAAGGGAGGTATCCTGCATAGGTCTCACCCGTGTGATTAGGCCAAAACTGGATTGAGGAAAATGAGCATTTCCAAAATGGTGGCAATTCAAGATGACAGCAACAAATAAGGTACATATATATGTTGCAAAAGAGTACATTGATAACTACAGCAAGACAACGGTGAATTTTCATGAATGTATGGATTTTTTTTTAAAATGTTCTGAAATTATATATATATATATATATATATATATATATATATAGCACCACAATGAGATTCAATTGTGACAATACTTTGGCTCCAGATGTAATTGCAAATACAGCTGCCAAAGTTAATCAATTTATGTTAAACAACTGGGGAGTTGTTAGCATTTATGTGATAAACCATCACAAAATCAGATTTTATTATAACAACACGCGTGGTATTACGCACAGCTGAATCAAAAACTTATTGACCACAAGTTAATAAAACCTAAGGGTGGATATGTAGAACTACTAAAGATCTATGAAGCAAAAACTAAGCAGTGTACCCAACGTCTCCAAATCTACCCAAAATGTCTAAATTATGCATTGCTGTAAATCACAACAAATTCACGTATTTCACTACAAATCAACTATTTTTACTCAAGAAATTCACTGTTGTATCATTTCCAAGTGGTAATTACAAGCTTTCTGTCAGTACAGTGGTCTAAAATAGTTAGGGGTCCAGAAACATATCCAAAACCTCTCCAAAAAGGAATAGAAAGCGTTTTGTTCATTGGAAAGCATATAAATTAGCCCCTTATGAAGGTTTAAGATGAAATATTGATATCAGATATAAACATAGGCTAATGCTAACATAATGACACACAATGCTGTAAAGTACCTAAATGTGTAATAATGAACTCTTGTATGTATTTCTATACGCTGTAATCTCGTATGTTTTCTTGTATGGGGATGGGACGGTATGAAACCACCAGGTTTTGGCAATGTTCCACTCTCGTCATCACTATTGCAGGCATCACAAAAAACTATTACTAACTAACGCTTACATTACAGTGCAAAATATCCACATTATATAATACCACTAACCTATTTAAAGACACTCAATTTCAAAAATAACTTGTATAACCAAAATATTTTGAGCAGTAATACTTACATAGCAATGATGAAATTGTATCTGTGTTCAGTAGATAGAGACAGAGACAGTAAATCAATGACAGTTCTATGCGCTTCTGTTTTGCTCCAGAAAACGATGTCAGTTAGATCTATGAGCAAACATATGGCTTAGCTATGCCCAGAAGTCCTCAATAATAATAGTATTTTCCAAGAAATTACGAAAAATCGTTGACGTTTCCTTAGCTGCAGCGTCTTTTCCTGCTACCACAAAGTGAATGTGAATGCTTGAATGCGATGATAAGAAAATTTTTGGTTACGCTGACCTATAAAACGCTATTCCAAAAGCAAAATTAGGCATGCTATACATCGTTAGAAAGGTTATGCTCTCAGCTACTGAATACATAAATTGACAATCAAGCCATACTGTACTAAAAAGGGCGACAATGCTGTAAACACGTGTGGTATTAGGCACAGCTATTTTAGAAGGTACCCAGGCATCACAAATACGCGCATATTTCACAAACGGATTGTCCAAGACAATATATGACCCCTCAGTCACAAAAGGGACATCTCTACGCCTAAAACCAATGGTAAGGTTGTATTTGTATTCAATATTTAGTCCCAGATATTGACTGTAGAATGACATGGTATTATTTTTTTAAACTTTGTCTCGTTTATTTCGTTATTCAGTGAGCAGCCTTTCCACTGCTGTGTTGGCATATCTTAGGGCTAATATTGGGTTTATCTTGTTGCTATGACGGAATACAATTTTTGAGTGGTGAAATATATATATATATATTTTTTTTTATGAATGCCCATTTAGACAATATTGTCCATTATGTCATGGGTGGGGGGTGTAGTTGCAGATGAGACTGCAGGGAGGGGGTGCGTGTTAAATGAACGACCAGACTACGTTTACATGCACAAAATATTCCAGTTGTTGCCCTTATTCCGAAAAAGACAATAGCCCTACTAAGATGTTTACACGGCTAATGAAAATGAATATTCCACCAATATCCCCGTTTACATACACCCTGCATACTCTGACTAACGTAGTAACGTACGTTTTACGGCTCCAACCTGGCGGCCCCAAGGAGGAATTTCCCTCCTTTTCAAACTGCAGTCATGTTGCACCTGTGCTGTAGGCCTACCCTCATTGTCACCCTTCTGCAAGTTTTGCAAAACTGTGTTCTTCAAGCTATTCTTTTTACGGCTATGCACAAGAACAGACTCCGACGCATACAACTTATGCAGCAGGCAGCCTGCTCAGTTTCTTGTGTGCATACATCTCTACCCCAGCCTTGCACACTGTTGGCTAGTTGGTTTGTTTACAAGGCACAGAGCTGACCGTAAACAGGCAAGAGGCCGTGTGTCGCAAACTGCAGTAAAAACCCCAATTGAGACGCATATTCCGAATGCGCTCTACACATGTCAAAAGAATGCACCTGAAACTCGAATAATATCGGCATATCCCACATGTCTTAATTGGAAAATGCTATATTCAGAATAAGGCCTAATTTGGAATATCCAAACGAAATATGATGTTTACATGACCCTTATCAAATTCAGAATATTGTCATATTCGGAATAATAGTGGAAAATTGGTGTGCACATAAACGTAGTCAATGGTGGTGCTGCGAAACTACATATTCGGCATAATTGTTGTGTATTGTCTACTAATGAAACTAAAACAAAGCGTTTCTGTACTTTGATTCGTACTTTGATTGCAGTAACACTGAATGTTTGAGTTCAGCAATCTGGGCATGCCGGCATGCCGACCAATAGGGGCTTTGCGCTAAGAGGTTATTCTCTTTAATCTCTCAGTTTTGTTTTTTTGTTTTTTTTTTGTGAATTTCTGAATTCTTGAAAAAACATTGTGCACTATAGCACCACCATGTGTTTAAATTGTGACAATTGTGACATTACTTCAGATGTATGCTCCTAATGGAAGTGCCAATATATCTGCAAAGTTTCATCAATTTATCTCAAACCTCTTGGGAGTTATTAGCATTTTTGTGATAAGCCATATGTTTCATATTGATGCATCAAACAGACTAGGAGGATATTTTTAAAAATGTTTTTCAAAAAATGCAAAATAGCAGACAATCCAATATAGTGGACATACTGGGATGGATGGAAAATGAATAGAAAATGCATCTATTGACATATGTCTAATGTCTCTACAACAAACAGGGCATTTTGCATTTAACTGTCCACTATAGTGCCACCGTGTGGTCAGTTGGGGTTAAATTTGCTGCATGGCCATTGTCCTCAAGGATCAACCATTATGCAAAATTTTATCAAAAGTTACCAAGCGGTCTTACTATAATTGTAAAAAAGGACATCATAATAACAATAATAATAATAATAATAATAATAATAATAATAACATGTGCAACATTCATATTGATGTATAATATTTTCTGTGAGTTTAGTGTTGTTGCCAAAATGGTGCATGCCGGGTCCATATATAAGGAAAGAGGGGAAACATCCTTGAATGAGTCTGGGATGAACCTCTAAACAATGTACAGAACATCATACTGTATGCTGGCCTCCCACCACAACCAAGATATTCAAATTATGCCTTAGCTCGGTTTTTAGCTCCTACTTCAGTTATACATACTTTGCATAGCAAAGGTAAATACATACAAAGATAAATATATGTGTCATTCATATTGAACATTTTTCTTATTAATGGGAAGTATACACAGCTTAAACTGAACAAACTTTGAAAAAGAATCAGCAGTGTTGTAATGTATTTTCATACTTGCGCTATACCACAGAATAAAAAAATAAAAACAAAATATTGATCTGACATACACCAGGCTGTAATGTATGAATGATTCAATGCCGAGTGATTCATAGTGTACCAATTCATACTGGATTGGTACACTATGGCATGTTCCAAGGTCCAATTCAAAAGTTGCAATAGTGGGTGTTCAGGATGATCTGGGCCACTATTAAACATTTGGATCTATTTTGTCTGTGATGATTCTGATTCACAAAATTTTAGTGATCATAAAATGCTATGACGCTACAGTGCTGGACAACATACGAGAAACCGGTGGTGTCTGGTATGCTCTTTTCTTAAGCTGTCTGAGGTACAATTAAATAGCAGTCCCCTGAATATCTCCTTCTTAAAAATGTTTTAGTAAAATGCTTTTGCTGCATCTTGAAGCCATTGAACCGCAGAATAGGGGACCATATAATTGATACCAAGGACAACAAGGGCTGTCCTTTGGTTGCGCAGTGCTTGTGGAGCAGTTGAAATGCTGCATTTGAATCTGCGGTTTTGTTGTAGAACAAAGGCATCCAACAGTCTGGCATGGCATTGAAATGACAGTCCTCCCTTGCCATTGTTTGACGAAACATGGGAAAGCAGCACCTCTAGAACTCCTAGAGGTCATGACAGATGCACCAATAATCCCTGCCTCTCGCTTTGAACCGGGCAGAATCTGCACATACTGTGGTTTTAGATAATTTGGTTATACACCAGTGACCTCGAATACAGAGACATCTCTGTGCCCACTGTGCTCTTTCAGCAAGATCCTCCTAACTGCTCAGTGACTTCAAACAAGGAGCCATTCCCACCCCTCACGGATAAAGGGGAGCTCTGAACAGACAATGTATCAATCTGGTATTGTCTTTTTATTGTTAGGGGAATAATCCTTTGTACACCAAAGAGGATGATTGACCGGCCGATAGAGAGACTCTCATACTGTCCGTTAAAGGAGTTTTAAATGTTCTTATGGGACTCTTGACTCATTAAAAGCCCTGAAAGCACTTTATTTTATTCTTGCAGGACATCTGCAGTTGTTCTGAAATTATATATATATATATATATATATATATATATATATATATATATATATATATATATAAATAATACGTGCAGTGGCATGGATAAACTTCACTCAGTTACTGAATTCAAGCGTAAAACCATGTCCATGTCTGGAAAATGAAAAAATATATAAATAAAATAAAATAGAAATGTACTTGTCTCAGTTACAGTAAGCTGATTGAGCAGCTTTTTAATAATATAAATTAGCCATGCATGATATCTACATACTACTCACCTTAAACAAGCAAATATATTTTATTTCTGCCTGTATATTAAGTTTAGTTCACTCATGGTGATTGTGTCAAACACTGAATGATACAACTTTGCATTAGGAAATAATGTTCAGTAACAGTGCATATAATTCAAAATTCCATGTCCATGATGTCTGATAACTAGCAAACATCTTAATTGCTTATCAGAAATCAGGTAATCATGACAGAAAGGACTCAGAATATATCATAACACAATATAATAATATATGCTTGTAGTATATCATCATGTTTTCATAAGACAACACTGTTGTGTTTAACCACCAAAGCCTCCAGATCTGATGTTTAAAGATATGAACAAGATCTTTGTTTAGCGGACAAATGAGAACCATCAACAGTAGCTTCACTAATGCTGAGTGCCCAAACTGAATGTTCTGTAAGTGCTCCAATGGGGATCTTATCAGCACTGGTCTGAGGTTTCACTGATGACAAATGTGCAGTCCTTTTTCACAGAGTGGTTTGGAACACAACACTCCTCCTTCCAGTGTATGGCCTTGCAGCTCTCACTGTAGGAGTTCTTTCATATTACCTGTTTGAGCAATCTTACCAGCTCACATCTGCTGCAGCCTGCCACCCTATCATCAATGTTTTACTAACATCATTATATCTGAAATGTCAAGTGTATTGTTGCAAAGATTCTCCCCTATATTCAATCAAATGCTAACAATATGTTTTCTGTATGTCTTACCATTAAATGCAATCAATTAGGGTATTATTCCACAATAATGATTGTATTATTACAAATATTTGCTGGATGCATATATATATATATATATATATATATATGCATTTTAATGTGTTCAATATACAATGTTTATTGTTGATTAAGGAGATTCAAAGTTTATCAGATTCTATGTGCTCATGTAGTCGAGCGCATGCTATACTAATATTATTCTTCACACGTCTGTTTAAAGCACAGCTCGCAAAGTTTGTCATGCCAAATGCAGCATAATAATAAACAGTCGGCATCTCTGTTTCCCCTAATACGGTCCCTCTCCTCATTTGGATATTAAAGCAAAGCAGGCATACAATGTAATGACCTTGGGCCAGCAACCAATATAATGCTAGTATATAACTGAATGCTTCCTAATAATACTGCAATAATAGAGCACTTTGCATCACCTAGTTACCTTGAATTCAAGTAGAAACCCATGTGCATAGCTTAATCTGCAAATGGAATAAAAACCATTTAAAAATGTGTGGTAGCTACCACATTGAGGAAAAATAATGTAAACAACTGGCCTATACTGTGTTTCCAAATTCCATATCTGGCATCTGTGGATCGAAGTTATGCCTCACTCTTCGATCCACAAGTTTGTCATTAGAACAGTTTGCTGGCCAATAAAAATGAAATGAATGAAATGAAATTAATTAAATTCCACCATTTCAAGAAAACTATTTAAAGTGCACTAAACAATGCAAACATTTTGTCTTTAAGCCATTTTCTATGTCCAGGCACCGGCAAGGCATATCAGAAAAAAGTTTTATGTACAAACTGGAATAACAGAGAATAATTTTGATTTTTATTATTAGTACAAATAGCAACAATTCAATGAAACCAGATTAATCAACAATGAAATGAAGGTATATTCATAAAGAATATTTAAAAAAATAAGGGACATTAGAAGACACCACATAGATTCAATCAATCAAATGATTGAAATAGCATGAATGTGATATCAATTAATAGCCTTAGCAGTATTATATTATAAACCACTATATCAACACACAGCATGACAAATTGCAGTTAATTTTTGCCACAATTGTCTTATTTTCTGTACTCTTTGAAATTTGGAAAAATAAATCAAAGGTTAACAGGATGTATAGTGTCCACGTGATTCCAATGTAGGACCACATGTACTCTATTAGAGTAAAAAGTAATCTGTAGGAGTTGAACACTGCACATCATATTGTGTAGAAGCATGCATTACAGATTAACCTTCAACTCATTGGCTAATATTTGTAATTGTTGAGTGACACAATAGTGGGACATACAAGTAAATTATCAGTAACGTTTCCCCTTTAACTTGTCCTTTTTGTAAAGAGAACAAATGGATATTTAAGATATAGGTGAGCGCATGGCCATTTCTTCAAATGAGAAGCTGCACTGTAGCGTATGAGCAGGAGACCCCAATTCATTGAACTCGGCTCACAATTATATTAGGTGCAAAATATCCATTATATCCATTATCCTTACTGCACATCGCAACCACAAATGATCTTTATAGTCTCTAATGGCTCACTGTCAGAAGTTTCAAGCCATTAAGCAATTTGTGGTGACTCGAGGCACACCGAAATAAATCAAGCTAACACTTTAACTACGGAGAAATTTTGAGTCCTTAGAATAATGGTGCCTCAGTGAGAATACTTGTAAACAGGGGCTTGCTCAACAGAACTGCAAAAAAAATAAAATATATATATATATATATATATATAAATTCTCTTTTCTTAGGTTCATTCTCAAACTCAATCAATTTATTATTAAGTTATTCAGTGAAATCCTACAGCGAAACTCTTTCTATCAGTTTGTACCTGTCAACTAGTTTTACTTGTATTCGCTGAGATGTCCTAAAATCCTTTGTCTCTTGATCATTCATCATAGTTTTTTTTTTTTTTTTTTTTTTTTTTTTTTGGGTCAGAGTCAATATTGAATCAACAGTAGAAATTCCTGAAAGGTTCACTATTGTGACAAGTTTATAAATCATTCACAGTACCTCTTTTCAGGCCTCATATAAAAGTAAAATCAACATAAGTTATTGTCCTTAAAAGGTTTGGATTTAGCAGCTTGTGAGTTCAGGCATTTCAGAGAATAGCTTGTTTCAGTAAGCCTTGAAGAGGCCAATATCCACTTTCTGCTAAATCCAAGAACAGTGTTCCTCAGCACAAATTACAGCTATTCATTTATAAGAGCAACTGTTAAAGGTGTCACGCCATCTAAAAACATACATTTAAAATAAAACCTTACCGTTAAAAGTTCCATATAGGCCTACAGTATATTTAAAACTAATTATACAAGAGATAAACAGAGGTATAATAACAGTTTTATATTATAGTCAGAAAGGTTTTTGTTTATCTATTTGTTATTTAACAAGAGCTTAATCGATTGAAACCTAAAAAGACAATTAGTGAACGCATTTAAATGGGGCTAAATGCAAATGCTAACAGCAGAAGTGAAATGGAGGTGAAATCCTGACTTCATTCAAGAAATGTCTTCAAGATCAAACTGAAAAACAACTAATGCTTTCTTTTATAAACCATTAGACATGAGGCAATTATGAAAATGTTTCACACCCGTTACACAATGGGTGGTTTTCTTTTTTCAAAGAAATAGTCGCCTCATTTAAGATCAGCAATTATCCAGTGACCTATTTAATACAGTGATTAGGTTTCCCATGTCTTATGAGGTGCTTCTGCTTAAGCTTGCAATTCATTTAACTTTTTTTTTTTTTTTTTTTTGTTGAATGTAATTCTTGAAAGACACTTAATGCATTCCAGGTGTCCAGTTTAACATTCTGTTAACATTTATTTCATTCAGTTTTCCTGGAACTCATATACATAAATTATGATTTATAAGTATGCTACTATACTGATATTTATTTCAATAGTGTACTCATCAGTGCGGTGTGACCAGCATATGTACATGCAAGACTCAAAGTAAACTTTTGTAATATAAGCCAGCTACACAGTTTAGGTTTAAAAACATTGGAATCATTTAGTTTTAAATGAATTTGAAATTATCAATATTAAAATATATAGGATATATCACTGATAGTGTGGATATATAGGACATATCACTGATAGTGTGGATATGCCTTTCACTTATTCAGTATTATATTAGTTACATATGATATCATTATATTACATCTATTGGATCACATCTTTAAAATATGAATACAATTTTAGACTCCTGCTTTCCAAGGAAATTATTCTTTGAAAATACACATTTTTTATAGCTTTAGCTTTGAATCACTGCTCACCATCAATACACTGCAACCTTTTAAAAGTACAAATGCAATTTATACAATGTATATTTGCTAAAAGTTAAATGCACATCATAATGTATGTCTTATACTTCCAGGACTGAGGATTCTGACGCTTATTGAGTGAGTACATGTTTTTTATCTAATATATTGGAAGAATTTTAATTGACTTTCCAGGTGTTACGCATGCATAAAGCAAACACACAAACATGATTGTCCTCATAGTTACAGAACATTTTCAAAACGTACATACAGAACATAAATTCAGCATTTGTTCTGAGATGGATGTATAAACTACTGTCTCTTTAACCACATCACAGCTATCCATCCACTGAATTGTGTGAGTGGTGTATGTGTGTGTGTGTGTGTGTGTGTGTGTGTGTCTATAGTTTAATTTTCAAATTGCAAATGTCTTTATTTTTGGCAAATCGCCCTTTTCACAAATGTACTCATCTTATTTAAATTTGAACCCAGTGGTTCATATTAGGACACATATCGACCCAGGGGATATCGATTATTTGATTAGGATCATTATGAGCTACGTTATTTTTTTCTAAATAACTTTGGACAGTTTAAACTGCAGTTCAAATGAAGATGCATACAATTGATTTCAGAGAGATAACTGTGGCTAAAGGAATTAGTCAACTCCACATGAGGTTGGATCCGTTCAGTCAATGTTGCTTCCAGAAGAAAAGTGGATTAGTTTCTCTTTAAGACAGAGTTTAAAAGTTTCACAGCTAATTTATTTTAATAAGCATTAACTCACTGGTTGCTACAGAAAGAGGGCTAAACTGTGCAGAAGCATGAGAGAAGAAAGCATTACTTTTTTCTTCTTCTTTGGAAGCATAATGAATAAATTAGATACGCAGCAGGCTTGCTTTTCGCTAGAAATTTATTACTTCAACTTTAAATACCACAGGGTGACAAAATCACTTTTCTCTCCACAGTCCCACAGGCTGATCAAGGGCTCCCTGCTTCCCCCTCACTGCCACACTGTCTGTGTAACACTATGCACCACTGCTGGGTTGCTGGACTTGTTTCAGCAACATCCAGTATTTGTGCTCTCTATAGCGTATAGCGTGGTAGTTAACTGAATAATGCTGAGACAATCATAAGCAGAGCATTCCCATAAACATTAGCATGAATTAGAGGTGTATATATATATATATATATATATATATATATATATGGTGGAATACATGTAGTTGTGCATAGTGATTAGTTTTATATACTTTTTAAAAATAATAAGGCTTCAGAAAATTATATTTCCATGACCGGATTTACAAATTCAATTTAACAGCACATTTTTTACACTTTAAATTTCTTTGAGGATCTTACCTGAAGATTGCAGCTATGTTCTGAGATAGGATGAAAGTGGCTAGTCAATTTGAGCAGGAGTGTTTTCGTGATCACAGGCTTGTTTTCTATGGGACATTGGCGAGTTGGCTGGTCTAGGTACTCCTAAGGTCCTTGGTGAATATGAGACAGGAAAGTAGACACCTTCACAACAGAGACTAATAGTCTTGTATTGGCCAAGAGCTTCCACATTACAGTCGGGAACTTAGAGGGCAGTTAATCTGCTTTCAAAAGAGTGTGAATAAAGCACTCAAGAGAAGGACACCCAAGGCCCTCATATGTGCGGATGCTAGTGTACATTCACAGCAAATAGACCAGTCAGACGTGTCAGTTGTCAGGAATCAAAATAATAAATAAATGAAGGAAACCACAACCACCTCTCCTGTAGCCTTGTTCAGTTATTTGAGTGTCCCCATGGTCTGTTTGGGCAAAGGACACTTAGCCATTCCCAAAGAATAAAAGGCTATTAGCTTCTCTCCTTACTATTTTCCTGTCTTCTCAACAATCCCCGTCAACAGCTTGTGATTCAGATGTAGGAAGAGAATAGGGTTTTTTTTTTTTTTTTTTCCCCTCTACGAATGTATTCACACACCAATGTCAATGAATGAATTGAACCTCTGTTAAAATAGAATATTTCTGAAATATTTTATGAAGCTTTTAAATGTATATGTAATAATTGTATTCTTAAGAGACATTTGTGTAAGGGCACACACAAAGTGAAAGAAGTCCACATATACCTAACCGAGTAGATATGCATGAATTAGAGAAAAATATGAAAATTAGTTCAGTAAAAATGGTGAATGTGCCACATCTTCATAGCAGAAGGGTCAGGACAAATGCTTTCAGAATATTAAATGCTGCATCCTTCAACTGATATTATAATAAATTCATAAGGGAGGGAGCAAAAAATGTGGATAGCAACAGCAGGGCATAAGTCTCTCTTGGTTTTATTATGTCTTTTTTCATATGCATGAGAGGGAAAAATTTTATGGGGATTTCATACATTTTTGCATTGAAAATGCATGCACTTTGTAATGCTGTACAGAATTTTGCCCTGTATCTTTGAGATTCTGACACCTCTCAGTGGGCAGACGCTAGAAATTAAGCATGATGAAGTGTTTGGGTCAACAGTCTGTACTGGAGAATCCTACGATACATGTTCTGCACTTTCAAAGCATTCTTAGCGAAGCAGACCATTAAGGCGGTGCCCTACAAAGAAGTGAATGCACATGCAATGTCCTTTTTGGGACACTTTGCTTTGTTTAATAGTGTCCAGATGGTGTATGGTATTATCTCAAATGCAAAAGTAGTAGTCACCTTTTGAAAAACATTTTAAGAGGAAAAACATATTTAAAAGCATGCTTCTTCAGGGTAAAAATTACACTTAAATAGCTCAACCTCCTATTACAATTATTACAAATTATTTTCATATTGTCCAAGAAAATGCTACTGCTACCACTACCATTACTGCTACTATTAACAATAATAATAACAACAACAACAACAACATCGCAAGCATGCAAGCACAAAATTATTCTTAAATCAGTCTGAAAGCATCCACCCCATTTTAATCCATGAACCCTTATAGCTTAGGGATGACATTCTGATTGCATACATAAAATAATGAGAGGCATCGTTTGGAAAGGGGTTAACCTCAAGATTATTTAAACTTAATCAGTCAAAAAAAATTATAAAGGGTACAAGGAATTTAAAATTGTTCATTAAAATACACATAATTAATCACTTGTAAGGGTGTCATTTCATGTTAATCTTTATAGCATGTATTTAAACATTTGTTTTGAAATTATACAAATACAGAAAAATAATCTAAACATTGAAAGTCTAACTTCATGCACACAAATAAGAAAATGGTAAATAGTATAGTATACCTTGTCACTGTGCTTTAAAAATGTATATTTATGCATATATTGTACTTTTTTAAATTAAATTTAAAAAAAATCACAATTACTAAATTTAACATACAGTATCTATGAACAACTGACAGAACATACAGACAGATTGGATACATCAGCTGATGTTATGAAGTTAGTTTATTTACTTTCCATTTGCATACATATTGAGAATACCTACACAATGCAGAAACTTGTACAACTCTGTTATAATGTCTCTGACAACGCAGGAGTTCCTTGTCATGTTATTCCTGTTTATCAGTTACAGTAGGTAATGGCGAAAACAATGTCTTCCAAAAAAAAAAAAAAAGGAAAATAAAGCTAAATCTCTTCATTTTCTGAGAGGATCATTCCAGCTGAATGGAGTATGGCTGCCCCCTGTCTTTATGAAGATTTACAATCTTAGGCACTGTGAACAGTTATTTCAGTCTCTGAGAAATGATTGTACACCCCATCCCCCACACACTCCAGCTAACTGCTGACAAAAGGACTGGCATGGAGAAGAATGGTCTTACAATGCGTGTCTCCTGGACACTATATATCACATTCCTGTCAACCCCCGTTAACCCACTGTGTCAGTTGTGAGGTACTGGGCACAACCCAATAATATGTTTGCAATCCCTAGAGTAGAACATACTGAAGCAGTGAAAACACCACCCATCTTATTTATTTATTTATTTTTTATTTGAACTTGGAAACTGAATTAATTTTAAATTGGTCCAATACAACTTTAGTTGACACATTGTAGATAACTGAGACACACACTGGTCATTTAACTGAATTTACATAATTGATTGCATCGAAAAAAAGCCAGGAAACACACCATGCCAGCAAGATGACAGCATTAATTAGGGAGTCCAACTATATGGTTAATAACAATAGGCTATTAAATCCTAGAGGTATCTGACTTAATGAGCAGCAGACCAAATTCCTTTGATAACTGCTGGACAGTGAGATTTTGAAACTGAAATTATTAGGCATTGAATCCAAAATGCCTAGGGAAGGCCTGCCAAGCTGTATAAAGGAATTAAGTTGAATCTATGTTTGAAGAACGAAATCAATTGACATGAATTGATTAGGGAAAGATCAACAACTGGATATCTAGAGGGAAAATTCAAAAGATTAAAAAAATGGACTTTAAAAACGAGAAAATATTTCATTTTAAAGAGAGTACAGTCCAGCCAAAAGAAAAATAATGAATTCAAGAAAATCAAACCACAGTAGCTATACAAGATAATATAATTCCTTTTCTTAATACTCTATCGGTTGAATCTATTTTTGTAGGGGTGTATCTGAACCCAAATACCCCATTCAGAAAGACAGAAACATATTCTTTGTATGCTATTATTGTTTTCTTTCCCCCATTAACCAATGATATTTGGAGATCCCCTTTTTTAATTCCTTAGTATGCAAAATCCCCAGAAATCCCTGACTAATACAAAAAATAATTTTTGATTCATTTTTGCATTTCGCTGCTGAGAGCTGGTGAGGTCTACTGCAGAGCCACAGTGTCCCAAACGCGCACACACACGTGCACACACACAGGGTGAGCCTAACACCAGCTAGCAAACTGCCAGTCTGTCTGGTTAGACAGCCAGTGGACACAAAGGCTAGCTAACATTGACAAAGGCTTGCTAATGTGGTAGAACTAGAATCTGCCTGCCTTTCACTGGTCATGTCTGAAGGCATGTTGAGGTATACGGGGTGTTTCTGCTGTTGACACACACACACACACACACACAAAAACATAGGGTTGCCTACTGTCATGCTTCTGGTGTGAGACATATGCTTATATGCTCCGTCTCACACTCTCATGCTACCCAAACACATCCCTCGCCAAATAAAAATGCGGCAACTAAAAACAAAGCTACTTCCTGATTAGGCAAATTAAGTATTAACCTGCAGGAAACATTACAGAGAGACTGTTGATTGGCTGCCTAACCTTGGCCGCACACACCCCCCACCTTTTGCCTTTCAGGGCTTCCATAGGGAAGAGGAGAACACACGGATGAATTCATGAATCAAAGAGGTGGCTCTTCTGCTTAACCATAAGATGGACGTAGTTTAATGGGCTAGCAGGATTATATTTCTCATTTATTGTAGTTTAGATGAGTTCAATAACTCATTCAGAATTGTATTTCCATAGTTGCACAGTTGTTTTTTATATCAAGCCACTGGCACACACCGTGCATCTTATTTGCAGTTTACAGCAGACACAGGAAAATTTGATTGAAACAAGCATTGAAGTGATTCTATATGAAAATTAATAATGCATTATTTTGTAGCAAAACATAATTCGTGCACACAATCAATGTGATATCAGATATTTACATAGCCAGCCTATTTATTGGCTGTATTTATTGAATTACTAAAATCTTGTAATGTTTTTTTTCCCCCCCATATAAAAATATTCTCTATGGATTCTATTCAAATTTGAGTTGAAAATAAACATATTATATCCAATTGATGACTAAGAAGGTCAAGGTAAATGAGTGAACTATATTTTGATAACATCTGCTCATGTATGTCTGAATTTCTCCTTTCACACACAGTATGTAGATTATGACATATAGAGATATTGAAGTGTTAAGACCAAGAAATGGGAATGTGGACCATACCAGATTTTTGAATTAATTATTTTATTTATTTATTTATTTAAAGTGTTTAATGTATTGAGAGCTAGCAGGGAACAGACAAAGTAACACGGTTTACAAAAAAAAAAAAAAATTATTGGTGCTGAACAAAAACAGCGATGGTGAGTATTTACAACTATTTACAAGTGAACACACAAACAAAAGTCTTTACAAGTGTATGCACACCAATCCGAGGATTGGGAATAGAAAAACAAGTGGTGCCAAAGAAATGGCAAAGTAAAACACAACACTACTGACTACTCTATTATCCCAATCATGCTCTAATTAACTAATAAACTCACAAATAAGCTATTCTATACAAACCTAGCAAAACCAAAGTGCAGGGGGTGGCACTCATCCCTAACCTCATGTGTGCAGTACAAATATTGAATCTACTTGTGTGTGATGAAATGTGCACAGTAAAATGTTCAGTGTTAAATCCATATGTACTCTGTGTGTACCCTATATGTACTGTTTAATTAACACAGAACATTTTACTGTGTGTATTTATTTATTTTTAATTATGCTTGCTTATCTGTTCTTTTATCCCCACTACAGAGTTAAACAAAAGGCACATTTACAAGAGTATGTAAAGAGACAGAAAAATGGGGCGCCACACAGTAAACACATAATAGAGCAAGCAAAAATACAACAGAATGCAATCGGCCAAGGGAAATATAGCATGAAGCACTGGGTTGGAGAATGGCGGAGGATTTGAACTGCCAATCGGCTTTTGGTTGGCTGGCTGGAATTAACTCGTGCTCAGGAGGAATAACAGCAGACCAATGAAAGGGGGATCTGAATAGCAAGACAGTGACTGAGGGGTGGAACCAAAAAAAAACCAAAACAAAACGCACAAGCATACACAGGCACACAGGACTTAACGAGGCAGAAGTAAACAAAAATGTTGTGAAATGATATTTTAATATTGTGAAAATATTACTTTAAAGACTTAATTAAACCATCATCTCTACCGATCGCTGGTATACAAACATAGTTGTACCTTTACCATCTTCTCTTTTGTGGAACCTAAGTGTGTGCATGTACATAATGAATACCAGTCAACCAAGGTTGCTCACATGCATATACAGTGCCTTTGAAGTTTCACGGGCATCACATCACAAGCCTGACTTGCAAGTGAATCCAAGAGGCAGTGATGTGTCCAATGATGTGCCAAAAACTATTATGAAACCTGTCAGTTCAGACTTCTGTCTGAGTAGAAATAATGCCAAGCATATTTCAGCTTAGAGAATAAAGCCAGAGGTAGGACTTCATGTGTAACATCTTTAATGCTCTACACAATACTTAAACAGCACTAGAATCACAAGTTCTTTGGTTAAATCAGATAAAACGGCATTTACTGCTTCTCTCTTAAACTTTATAATGTCAAGTCTATATAACATTTGTCAAGAACATGATACAAATCATTATAATAGTGGCCAAGTCCTAGAGGAAGATGGAGGGAGTAATTCTTGATCTGCAAAAGAGGCACAAATGCTACACTCAGCAGCCTGGTGAAACTTGTATAACCTGACACACATTGACTTTCCACAGCCAGAACAGTGCAAAATGAGATGCACATTTGATGCAGCTGCTATTCAGAGATAGCCAAAAAATAAGTAATTCCTCATACATTATGAGACCCAATACAGCCTTGATAAAGTACAAACAGCCTCTATTTTTCCACGGGGACAAAAACATTACCAAATCCTACAGAAGCTACAAAAGGTGGTATTCAGCGAGCATTGCAAACTTAGGGCATTGGGGAGAACTAAGGTAACCTTAACTTCCAGTTAAATGCCCATTCCTCCAAGGAACAATGCAACAGGTAAAAAATGAGACCATTCTGCCAATAGGAATGCTTGGGAACCCGGAATATGTTCTGTGGACAGAAAACCTCTTCCAAAATCTCAGCCAGAACACATATTTAATAGTGCATATTTAAAACTGAGGCCATTTCAATTATCAGAATATAATAAATGACCTAATGTTTATCTATCACAATCATTTACGAATAAAGCCAATTCCAAACAGGGTGCAAATAGTCAAGAACAGGAAATAACCGTGTGATAGCAAACACATTCCTTCGGTCGTTCAATGCTCTTCATTAAACTGACTTTGTGATTTCATGTACTGCACAGTTGACAAGCAAACAGTTATTTTTGGTTACAACTTGTCAATTAGAAAAGCAAAACAAAATGAATGGCCTGCAATGTGCACCAAGGTTGCTCCTTTAGAAAAACGGTTTTGTTAGTTTGAGAGAAGCAATATGTGATGCTTTATTTTATTTTTCTAAACAAGATGCAACTGAAAACAAGGACAGCTATTTTGCCTTCTTTTTCAAGTCACCAGCTTCTCTTCCACAGAAAGGCTGAACACCACTTCAGATAACATTTTAAGCTAAAGAAATGGCATTTTAAAAGCTTTCAATTGTGTGAGTCACGCAGGTTCTGTGACCATGCCTGGACAGTAAAGTTCCTGACATCAATGGAAAAAGAGTTGAATACACAAAGCCCTCCATACACAGGATACAGCCAGAACAAAAATAACATAAGAACATAAAATAAAAAATAAATTAAAAAAATAATGTTTTGGTCAGGGGAATAAGCCAGTGATGCTCAACAAAACTTATAATAAAAAATAAATAAAAACAAACAACAAAACCCCAATATCCCAACACCATTAAAAAGGTAGGTCACAGAATCAATCATTTCTTTCTTTCTTTTTTGACTTTATTGTTAGTGGAAGCACTTGATATTTACTGATATAAATAAATAAATAAAATAATAACTCCATCAAACATAAAACAGGAGGTTTTTGCAGTGTGTCATTGAGTTTCTGTTCATTCTCCTGCAACCCCCCCCCCCCCCCCCCCCATCCCCTCACCTCAAAACATTGGTAGGTAAGACTGGTTTGAATGTGCCCTGGGAGCCCATTAACTCAAAGATGGTGATTCAATTGGCAATGAACTGGGGAGAGCTCACTTCACATTTGTGCTAGAATGCCTTGAGCATCCTCTACTGGTTAAAAAGGAAAAAAAAAGAAAAAAAAAAACTTCAAAGACTTCTCTGAATAATGAAGTGCATTACAATTCTTTATAATGGCTGTGTCTATAACACAAGCCAGCCGACAAGAGGTTTAACATAATCAATGTCTCTACAGATGTTCAAGTCCTAGTTCCCAATGTTATGTCCAATTCATTACCATTTCAGTAATGCCACATAAACCTGTGTTGATCGCAACAGGCAAATTCTGTAGCTGTACTGCAGGTACATCTTGTAACCCTGTTTAAAAATATCTAGCATTTTCCCTGATAGACCTTCCTTTTTGACAATACATATTTCACGTAAGTTTAAATGTCAAGAATGAAAAACTTTGTTTACTTTCTGTTGTCAATCAGACCTCATTTTGTAAATCAGATTGGAATATTATTATTACATTATTATACAGTGTAATACATTATTATACAGTAGCAGTTTTTCCAGTTTTCCCAGAGAATGTTTGTTGTTTTGGCTCTGTACTCCAGAAAATTGGATTTGAAATGAAACAATGAACATGAGACTAAACTGCAGCATTAATTTGAGGGTATTTGATACCATGTAGGAATTGCAGCTGTTTTTTTTTTTACATAGTTCCCCCCATTTTGCAGGACCAAACATAATTGGACAAATGGCTGTTCAGCTGCTTCTTGGCTAGCTGTGTGCTTTTGCATCGTTTGTTCATGCACACGAAAGATTAAAAAAGGTCAGCTCAATAAAAAACACTCCAGGATGTAGGCATAGATGTGTTATATACTAAAATAAAGAGAAGACTATACCAACATAACTTTAGA
Source organism: Anguilla anguilla (assembly GCF_013347855.1). Taxonomy (NCBI): domain Eukaryota; kingdom Metazoa; phylum Chordata; class Actinopteri; order Anguilliformes; family Anguillidae; genus Anguilla; species Anguilla anguilla. Next base: position 57,243,394 of record NC_049204.1, on the reverse strand, counting down.
GGGCTCAGTGCAAGATGTAAATCACTGGTAGGCTTCAAGAACAGGATGGTCAGTTTAGAGTTTGCTAAGAAGCACAATAAAAGACTAAAAAGAGTTCTGGACCAGTCTGTCATGGGCAGATGAGATGGGTATTAACCTGTACGAAAGTGACAGAATGGAGAATGTGTTGGGAAAGAAATAACTGCTCATAATAACACAGTTGATGACAAGTGAGCAAGCATTTGTGGCAACCATACATCCCCGAAATAACAACACCCCACCTCTTTCTTTTGGCCTCCACACTTGTGCTCTTGCCATCACTCTGATAAAAGTAAATATTGGTCTTATATGTCCACAAGATCTTTTTCCAGAACTCTGCAGGCTTTTGAAGGTACTCCTTAGCAAATTGTAACCTGGCTATCCTGATTTTGCAGCCAATTAGTGGTTTGCATTTTGCGGTGTAGCCTCCGTAGTTCAGTTCATGAAGTCTTCTGCAGGCAGTGGTCACTGACACATCCATGCCAGCCCCCTGAAGAGCGGTTCTGTTCTGTCAGACAGGTATTTGGGGGTTTTTCTTCATTTTTGCTCACTCCGTGACATTGCTACAAAATTATGCAGCCCTCAAGAAAGGTACAGACAAAAAACGAATCATTCTTTCTAAACACCAAATAAAAATTTGAGTGAAAAAAGTCAAGCCGTGTATCCAACATCTTCCTCCTATTATATAGTTGTGATTCTCAGCTGTGAAGCGCAGGCGATCAAATCCCATGCCTTAGTGATGATATTGCACCAACATAAATTGTGCATGGACGATCCATAACACCATCAAGAGCAGTGACACAGAAGAAGGCAGCCATCAATATAATTCTGGGACTGATGACATATCTTATCCAAGTCAAGACAGAAAAATTAGTTTATGTTTACAATACTCCTGATGCGATTTATATGTGGATCTCAGGAGATAGAGTTGGTCTTGAGAGAGCTTAACATGTTATTGACACCACAAATCTGAAGGGCCGCAGCAGCTCAAGCCTGGCTTTTCGATTCTTGGATTTTTTTTCTTGTGATAAATACTTATTTAGATGCAAGTGCACACCAGAAAGTGCAAAACCAAACCCACAGGAAACTGTATTCATTCTAAATAAATACTCTTAAAATTAAATAAAATGAATTATTATTATTATTATTATTATTATTATTGACAACCAATTTTCAGTACAATATTAACAATTACAATGGCAATTCTCAATATATTGGTCAAGGGATATTCAGATGGTATTCGGGTGAGTGATTTAAATAAGATTATGGTGAACTATATGAAGAAAATGATTGATGGTTTCAGCCAAGGGTGGGCACCTCCTGGAGCCTACATAAAAAAGTCACAGGGGAGACACGGGAATGGTAGCAGGAACTGTCCAGCAAATTACAGCACAGGTCAAGAAGCATGTACTCCTGAAAGTTCATCTAGATGCCCACATACTGCTTTTACTATTCTCCGAAGTCATCAATTTTAAACTTGACACCGCGGAGAGTGAAGTATATCAAAAGTTTTTGACCCTCCCCATATTTTATCACATCCCCAAGCTAACCTCTAAAAGTGAATTCACTCCTCGGTGAGGAGGAAACTGCCATGGGATTATTAAAGATTAAACTGTTGGAGATTAAGCGCCCGTGACTGAATTCTAAAGTACAAGTCGGACAGGTCCACGTCCGTGTGTAATGACCTGATTTCAATTTTGGGTCTGTAATTCAGCAGACTGTGTAATGAAAAGAAATGACCAGTATCCTTAATTATATGAATTCACCAATTGCACTTTCTTATTAATAGGTACTGTATGTAATAAAATGAAATCTTGCAGTGACACTTTCACTGTGCATAACAATAACATATGCATTGACATGTACCATTTAAAATGTCCATTACTAAAAAAAAATGTAAATAAAAAAATGTCCATTACTGTTTTGTTCAGCATGTTTTTGTTTTTTTTTTGTTGTTTTTTTTTGTTTTTTCCTTTTCCATAAAATATAACATTCATAAATGTGTAACCCCCACATCAGTTTTATTTTGACTCTGACACCATTAGCACAATTAATCCTATCTATGCCTGATGATGGATGGGAGAGAAAAAAAAAACAAAAAAACTGATGATTCTCCTTCACTTTTAACTTGAATTATTAATGTGATTTCACATCAATTTTTCTCTCTACCTTTCCCAGGCCACACCATCCATCCATGTCTAAGCCATAATCTCTGCCCAACTTTACTTGCTCTGTGATGGTGCGGTCTCCAGTGAAACTGTCTTTATAGCCAGGTATTATGGTATTATTGCTGAAGTGCAAGGCCCTGTGTTCAATGCACCTTTCGTTAACCCAGACATGAATTCTGTAGTGGAAGATAAAACCACTGGAGGGAGACTTTCCTTGTAATAAGACATTTTAATGCCACAGATAAAATCACAGTGAAGCAGAGTGTTGGCAGTTCTACATGAAAGATTAATTGTTAGACATGGATGAAATTTCAACATTTGTTTTTTTTTTACACCAAGGCATACACTTCTAAAATAAATTAAGAAACGTCGTGAAAACACACAGTGGTTAGTACTCAAATGAAACAGAAAATGAGGTAGTCAATTCCAACTCTGACTGATGAAAAAATATCAGGCTGCAACTCTGCCTGTCTGATTAACAGCTAAATAATACCAGTGGGCAGATACATATTCATGAAATCTAATTATAATTATATTATAATTATATTATAGTCACAACTAATATTTTGGGCAACATTAAAATGTAGAATTTAACGGCACTGGGAAATCAAACTAAACATCTGGCAACAGTGAAATATGAGTGCCTTCACATTTCTATTTTTTTTCTCTTTTCTTTATAACAAGGTAGCACAAATTCTCTAGGGGCCATGGTAGACTATACGGTAAACAGAAGTATATCTAACAAAAAGAGGTTGTATGAGGCAACATATGAAATTTCCACATAGCATGATGATGGTGTGCAAAAGCAACCCTGCTTCTCTGTCATTTTTACTGCATTCAAATGTCACTTAATTATAGAAAAAAAATGAGTGGGGACAGACATGGATTTGGGTGGTTGAAAAAACGTGCAAACTATGTTGTCAGCAAGCTGGCAGTGACACCATTCACACTATAACAGAAATGTTAACTCATTAGTTACCTCACTACTGTTATATGAGCCTTATACAACGGGAAGAGAATGTATGACGTACTTTGCCACGCAGAAAAAAAAAAAAAAAAAAAAAAAAAGACCCTGTGATTTCCTAAAACCAGCACTTGAGTCCACCTCCCAAATCCTGTTGTCAGTGGTTTAGCTGGTGGCTCTTTTTTATGTAAAATAATCATATGCATATTTTGCAGATGCACATTTTAACAGAAGTAACATTACAGAAAAGTAACTTTTTCAATCATGTTTTTTTTAATCAAAGGGGGATTTTTAAGTGTTCACTGCAAAATAATAATTTAGTCACAGTTGCACCTACTTCAGAATATACTGTCCCACAACAGTGTGTCAGTCATCAATCCTAGGAAACCTTGCTATAGCTCAGTAACAGTCTTATCGACCGTACACACAGAAAAGGCACGCACACCAACAGATAACTGAGAACCAGGCCCCGTTTTATGGCCCTCCATAGGTCAATTTCCCTTTTTACAAAAAAACAGGTAATAAAAATAAATAAATAAATAAACAAACAAACAAACAGGTCATACCTCTGTCCCTCCCATGATTCACTGCCACACCTGCCAGATCCAAGCCTAACTCCTCTGCTCTCCCATAACCAGATACCATCTTTACAGTGTTGTATACGAGAGACAGATGTCATTCAATGACCTTAAGTGAGGGAACTTCAACATGCCTATAAATGGGTGATGCAATTGATGCGTGCTGTGCAGGTATTGTTAATAAAAACCCTGTGCTTATCTCAAACTCTTATTTTCACATTGTATAAATAAGGCAAACATTAACAATGTATCATGAAAATAAGTAATGGGAATAAAGCCTTTTATTACAGTTAAACACCTTAATTCCCAAACCAGACTTGGTAGCAGAAGCAATCACATCAATGAAATTGCTCTGAACACTACTTATATCTGCCGATATTAGTTTGCCTCATCAATTACACTGCACGCCCTTTTTAATCCATCATCCATCCATTATCTATACCCGCTTATTCCAGATCAGGGTCGCGGGGGGTGCTGGGGCCTATCACAGCATGCACTGGCCGAGAGGCAGCAATACACCCTGGTCGCCAATCTATTGCAGGGCACACAGACCATTCACTCAGACACTCATACCTATGGGCAATTTAGAGTCTCCAATTAGCCTACCTGCATGTCTTTGGACTGTGGGAGGAAACCGGAGTACCTGGAGGAAACCCATGCGGACACGGGGAGAACATGCAAAACTCCACACACAGAAAAGCTCAGGCTGGGATTCGAACCTAGGACCTTCTTGCTGTGAGTCCAACAGTGCTAATTAATTTTTGTGTTTCCTAATTTTAAGTATTTGCGTAAGTTCTATGTAAATTGTGTATGGATGTTCTTGCGAGAATATCCTTAATATAATTCTTTATTTATTCATTTACTCTTTGAATTTCTAAATTTCTTGTGTGCTGGCTACTTCCCCAGTAGTTCCTCTAAGGAAAAAATAAAAATATATTGTATTCTGTACTATTCAACCTTAGAAATATGCTAAATTAAAAGTAAACCAGTAATTGGCTTTAATTAATTTATACCAAAATACTTGTAATCTCAGATCTGATCCATGCTGGTGGTTTCAATTGACTGAAACATCTGTCTATGCCTCTGCTCTTGCAGATGATGCCCTGATTATGTAAAATGATAACTACGTGGGATAGACCGCAGATAATTTAACTATTTTAATTCCAGTTTATACCCAGCTGCAGCTGGTGTAATAATGTTTTCAAAACTGGGAAGGTTCTATATCACTGCCTTACATTATCAACAGCATAATTTCAAAATCACATTTATGCAGGACTAAATAGTAATTTTTATTATGCCTCTAATGTGACCTGCCTTTTCTTTTTACCATTTTATTAATGAAGAGCAAGGGGAATGACCACTCAGGGACTGTAAGTAAAACACAATTACAGTATTAGCTGTTCTCCCAGCTTTAGGAAGAAAGTATATTGCTGAATACAATACCCAGTATCAGGCACCAATACTTCACTCAGCTGGCAAAGTTCTAGGAATGCAAATGAGACTAGGCTTGCTCACTCCCCATGGGTGGATTCTACGTTTGCCTGATTCATTATGCCCCAATGGACAACATGTAGTAGCATAAAAAATCTTCCTGACCATAGTCTTTGCCACACTGATGCCAACGTGCTTCCCATTGCAGACAAGTATAGGAATAAGCACCATGCACCAGTGGTACATAGGCAATTCCAGGCCTTTCATGAAGATTAAATAGATCTGTACTCACTGTATGAAAACATTCTGCAAAATATTCCAAAACAGCACACGTAATACAGAGAGAAATGAAATTCTCATAGACTGCTCACCACAGAAGAAATTCAGTATACAGTGCTGGACTGACAAAGCACAGCTTTTTTCATGTATAATATTTCATTAGTCTCGGAGCAGAATAAATTCAGTGGCAAAAAGAACGTGGATTTTCGCTTGGTATTTCCTCTGGAGTGAAACCCTCCTGAGGCTATGCATGAAGTGAAAAACATCCCACATCACTTACCATTAATTACCATTAAAATCTGGACCTGGTGCGCGGAGTTATTCTGCTATTTTAGGAAGGCCTTGCAGGAGGGCCGAAGGAATATTAATACTGAGGCAGCTCATGTAACTGAGTGCCCTGGGATCATCTTCAAACTCAAGACTGAGGATGTCATCACTATAATCCTCCTGTTCCCCTTCTGGCACGTTGCCACTTTCTCACTTTTTTCCCGACCGTGATTTCGTCTGGCCATACGTCCTCTACCTTTTGCTCTCCTGCTGCAGCTCCACTCTTCTTTCTTCTCTAAGTCCCTAAAGTCTCCCCGTATTCTCTTTTCATCTTCTTATTAATAAATCAAAACGAGCATTCAATAATTAAGGGTACATTCATACAAATGCTTTTCGATATTATTCCACAGATGTGAATTATTACATTCAACATTACCCTGGGATCGAGGGGCCAACTCCCAAGAGCAGAAGTCTTGAACCGCAGGCTTATGCCCCATTTTTAAAGTACCTGAGGACAGAGCCTGAATCGCACCTGTGCAGACCCACTGATCCTTTACTTATTAGGTGGGGTTAAAGGCGGTCTATCAAATAAACCCGTGGTTTTGCACATTCTAAAGTGCATCGCTTTCCTAAACCACTGGCATCCTCATCCTCAAACGACAAGCCTCTTCACCTCTTATCTTGTTGTTGCTTCATTCCCTTGACTCTACTTTCTCAGTCATTTAATTTTCACTCACTTTTGATAAATGTTGATGTTGTCAACCAAATTTTAATGTGATGCATTTGCTTTGATATTTATAAAATTATGTTATGGTTTGCCATACAGAAAGGAAACTAAATGATGTAATTTCATGCAGCTTCATAACAGCAACTGTCATCACAAATGTTTATGTCACAACCATTTACAGTTTTTAGAGGACCAGGAAGGTTGTCTAATATAATCACACATATTTGCTGTTGTTACTGAACTTTTTAATACAACCATTCACCATATTAAGCAATTATAAGACTCAAAATTGTATTCTGATGCTGTTCCTGGTAGTCAAACATCCAAATGAATTTTCAGAGAAAAAAAGGCATTCTCAAAAACATTGCTTGTGGAGTTGACACTATATTCTTGATAGCAGCTTCTTTCAATAGCAGCTTCAAACACAGGACACATTCCCCCATACACACCCATCAACTATCAACTGCTTTCAAGCACACAAATCAATCTTCAGAATATAGAGGCAACTTTCTGGTGAGGATAATCGTATATCTATTTCTGTTGAACAACAGGGCTTGTGACCCGAATATTGCCGGTCACTCTGGAACACCACTTGTAAAAATAACTTCTCACAACTGCAAATAACATCATTCAGTTCAAAGTAATGTATCACACAGATGTCTGGCACTCAGACACTGACACATGTTTTCGATGTGGCAACAAATTCCTTGGTGAGTCAGGGCCCGGATCAAGGGGAGGTACTTCCCCCACACATTTTTCCTCTGAGAATCACCTCTTGACAATTATTTAACAAGGACACTAATATTAAAGGAAACTTAAACACTTTGTCATGTATGTGTTTCCTTGCATGAATACATATTGTAACTAAATGTTCCAGTACAAAAAAAAAAGAAGTATTTTCAGTTAGTTTTGCACCACAAAGAAGTCATGTAAACATGGCAACAGATCCCAAGTTGCCATCCCTTAAATGCAGGAGGAATATCAGAGATTTGTAGAATCAGAACGGAAGCAAGTGGAATTATTTGCTACAATGGATCTTTGTAGTTTGTACTGACTTTTTTTTTACTTTTGTGATCAAAACAAGATTGCATTGATACCTACGTTTTTCAATAAATATATATTTTTTAAAATAATATAATTTAAATTTATTACACAGTAGATAGTCTATGCATTGGCAGATTCTACATTTGTAGCACATCAAAATGGTACACTTAAATCTTTGTCTCATTGCATTTCATATCGCCATAACAATATTCAACATGCAAATCATACATTGGGCATCCTGCCCACATTCTGCTGCCCTACAAAATATCTCTTCCTTCAAACTGTAGAAAGCAACTTTCCGTCAATGCTGAGGTGCAAAATCATTCATCAGACAGAATTTAGCATAAAACAGGCAATGGGAATAAAAGAAGTAATGAAATAAGCATGCAAATGTACAGTGAAAAGCCTTCGTTTACCATCAGAGGGTTAACAATAATTATGCTTCTAGCATTTATAACTCTGATGTCCTAGTTCATTCTTAATAAAAACTAAATTACGTTCCCTGTACACTTTTCATAACATTTGCCACAGAAAATGAATGAAGCATTTTATGGGAGAGGACACTTTGCTGTTAATGATAACAAAACCAGAAAGCAAAATGCTCCATTCTGGTTTCTGTTACATACCTCTATTCAATTTGCTGAGCACTTGTCTCTGAGCAAGTGACCTAACCTATGAAAGGTTGTTCAAAATGGAATTATTGAAGGTCCCTGAAATTTAAAGATTCAAAATTACGCACAAAGGTGGATTTGCTACAGAGACTAATAGTTTCACCTTTGGAGACACATAAATCAATCTCTCTAAAGGTCAGAATCACTCTGTGACATATCAATGGGTATTATATGAAGTTTTTAAAGACGAACATATCTAGCAGAGCAGTTGACACTTGAGTGATGTGTCAAAACATTTATCACTTTTAATAACTTCAGTAATCTCAATAGGAAGCCTTAGAAAGTGCTTTTGGCTGCCTGCAGAATACATAAAAGAAACATTTTTGAGAGTTATAAAACTGAAAAAGAAAAAAGAAGTACAAAATGACTTTGGATTTTCTTTTCTAGTTTAATACTGTTAACTTTCAGAGGCAGCAATATTCAAAGCCCAACAATAAAAAGCAATGTTTATGTGATTTATTTTGGGGGCATACATAGATTCCATAGTAGAACAAACATTGGTTGCACTGGTTTATGGAAAAATTACCTCATGATTTTTAGTGGTTTTAGTTGGTAAACTGTGGTAGACCTGTATTTCTGCCAGATTTCTGTAAAGGCCTTTTATGAAGATATAATTAAAATGTGTTTAATTCAATATTCTACTTCTTTTTATTTTCTTTGGTGAGACAAAATGTTTAAATTATGAGCAATGATTTTTCTTTCCGTTTTTATATTTTGTTCATTGTTGGAGCCAATGAGCTGTGTTGGAACTCTCATAGAGGTTTTGCCATGATTCTTAAGCCATGATCTTGCTCTTGCTGATGAGGCTGCATTTCCCCCCCACAAGTTCAGTGATGGCTACAGTTTAGAGTCAACTAAATTAACTGGTAATGTTACTGAACTGAACTCAATGTGTCATGTTTGGCCACTGGGTGAAAATGATAACCAGAATCACAGTATATGTTCTCTATGGCGCAGCAGACAGTGTAGTACTAAATATAATGCTGAAAATAAAATGTTTAATGCTTAAATAGAGAGCTGAAATTGATAAAACTGTGCTTAGTTGTGGTTCCAGAGAAAAAAAATCTAAACAAATAGTTTTTATTGCCAAATTTCGCAGAGCCCATGCCAATAACATCATTTTTTTTTTTTTTTTTACAAATTTCAACATCATACACATCTTCTCTTAGAGACACACAGCTTCATCCACATTACAGAAGTGTCTTATTCCTGCCTCTCAACATACATTGACAAGTGTAAGGGAGTTCAGTTGGTGAGACTAGCTGAAATAATGTAATGAGAAAACTTCTGATTCCTACAGCTACGGTTATACCCAAGTCTCCCTGGCCTTTCCCTCCAGTCATCACTGGAGTTAGGACAGGTATGGCGGTTTCTGGGTATGCTTGCCTGACACAATCCTGAGACTGGTGTCTCATAGTCTTTATGAGGGAAAGGACCACTCACTGAGATGCTGAGTTCATGTTCTTTGTTCTTAATCACAAGGCGGTAAGAACATTCCCAAGCCCTTTCAGCTAGGTTCTGGGTTTCATGCATTGAACAATTATTTAGGTCTGCTTTTACATTGACAATTGCTACCCAAACTGATAAAATTTCCATGACCAACAACATAGAAACATTTCAAACCCAGCACACACAACCTTGTCCACACCATTACTTTCTTTCAAAGACTTCCTTAAAAGCATTGTCCATTCTTAGAGCAATAACAGTTAACCAGTCAGATTAGAGAATACCTACAATCACACAAGGGAAGCTATTTGGCCCTGTCAAATGCTCCAGGGGGAATCATTCTTTCAATGATTCAATTAAGAAACATAGTTACAGGTACACAGAAAACCCGTACTGGATGACATGAGGAGTCAGGAATATTCCATTGTAGCTGTAAATAAGTGTGTACATTTGTCTCACTGTGTAGGTATGTGATCATGATGCTCTGGGGCCTCATTTTTAAAATCATTGTAAATGTGAGCACACATTTGTTTCCTAAAATGTTCCCGCAAATGATTTATAGTATGTCCATAAGCATGAATTAAGGTACTAAATCGTTCCTATGCATGATCAATTTAAACATCACAAATCATTCTAAAGTCAGGCACACATGAGCAAGCTTATCAACTCTACCCATTGATTGTTCTCAAATGTCCTTCTGTGGTCAGATTTTATGTTAAAGTATGTACTCCCTGCACAACCATTTTTGCTTGATACAAAATTGATGTATGTCCATTTGCATAATTGTCTTTATTCTTTGATCGTTCACAGCAATGTTAATGTTTCAGTACTGCAGGGCTTAATAAAGAGGAGCTGTTGTATTCTTTAAGAGTGTTTGATTAAATGCTGTTGTGTTTTCTTAGCTATTAATGCGTTTATGACATGCTTTTTGGTTTGATTGTTTGTTTGTTTGTTTTTGTGAAATGTTGTGTTTCCAAGTACATGAGCTGTTGGTATTGTGTTGAGCTGCTGTGTTGTGATTGTGTTTTGCAAAATTACATTGCGGTTTCGGATTTGTTATTTTCTTTTGTGAAGACGTTGTATTTGTTAATGTGTTTTATGAATGGTTTTTGTGTTTTCTGATTTGTTAATTTGTCTTGCCCTTCACAGCCACCATGCTTTCTGTTTCTGCGTATCAATTCCATCCTTTGACACAGTTTGTAGGCTGCGTCAGACTTCTAGTGAAGATTAATATTCCTCCTGTGTACTGGGGCTCAAAGTGGAGCAGTAAATTCAGTAAATGAGAAATATGTATTTTGTCACAAGAACCAATTTGATTGTATAGTAGTGACTTCATGCATATCCACACTCTCATGGATATCATAATTAGCTGATCTGTTTGAGTAAAACATTATTTAACAGCACAAATCTGCAGTACATTATGCTATACATTGATCTAATTGAGTTAAGCTTATTTTTATTCGCACATGTTGTGGCCTCTGTCATCAACAAACTTTGACTGCAAACTTTTTGCTTTCCCAAAATGCAGTATGTCCAAACCCGTAGCTTCTGATATAGCTCCATCGATTCACCAGAAATACTAAGCTAGTCTCCATTTTCTTTTTGAGTTTTGTCCCTTTTCATAATTTTCATTCCACCAACATCCTAATGACCCATACAGGCTCAATGTAGTGGGGTCATAGATACTGTGTCCCATTGAACCTGCCAGTGTCAATGAACCTTCTGCAGTTTGAGCACAGTATTATACTTCTGTTAAATGGGGCTGTGGCTGGCAAGGAAAAATGCCATCACATCTGCCTCTTCACTTGTAACTATGACAACCATGACTAAGACTTCTCAGATATACTGCATGCATGATCAAAATGACTTCAGCTTAACTCCTTATTGACTGTAACTTCCAGCCTGTTATGCAGTAACATACATTCGTACCTCCTAGAAGACTGCCTCTCAGGGTACTATAAATAATGGTTGAACCATACCTCGCTAACAATGTATATCTATGTGATCCATACTTTCTGGGTGGAATTTCACCTACATTATTGAGTTTCCCCTTGGCACTCAACATTCTTTCTCAGGTTAATGAATATGTGACTTATGGGCAGGTTTCGTTGGCTGTGTGCAATGTGTAAAAGCTTTCTTTTGCAGGATTCCTACTGTGATGCGGGGCTGGGGGGTGGCCACTGCTCATGTGGTGAGCAGACAGGACAAAACAAGAGAAAGTTTGGCTTACCTCAGGCAACTCAGAACTCAGACTCAGCAACCAGAAGAGGGCTCAGAAGCAAGAGTGCAGTGCCGCCGACGTGGAATAGCTTCCTCTTTTTTTCTGTTTTTTTTTTTTTTTTTCCACCAGGGGGCACTATGTCTGCATTCTCCTCCAGCGTGAGGCAGGGCTGGGGGTGGCCGCTTGCTCATGTGGTGGACAAACAGGACAAAACAACAAAATGTTTGAACTACTGCCTTCTATTCATCCAAAAAAGCCAAAACAATAGAAGTCTTCAAGAACAAATGAATGGCCAAAACTTCAAACAAGGGGGGGAAAAGAAAAAAAACTACAAAAACCAGGCAGGCATCCACCGCACTATGCATTCCCCATTTCCCAAATACCTCTCCTCTGAGCCTGGGAGCCAGGCCTCTTATAGAGCCCATAATCAGGTAATGGGCCACAGCTGGTGTGATTACAACGAATCACAGCGGTGACCATACCTGTCTGCAGGGCCAGTGCTGCCCTCTGGTGGACAGCACCCCAATTCCCTTCTTGGCACCACACTATGTACAGGTACAATTATGATACAATTATAGTTTTACATGCCAGTGGATTCTTTTCAAAATTTGTACACGTGCTGTTGGAGTTAATTCTGCTTAAATGTAAGATGTCTAACCCTTTATTTCTACCACGCAGGATGGTAATGATTGGAAGTAAAAATTGCTGTCAATAAGTGATTTATTGTCCATAGTATTAATACAAATGTAATTTTACAGAGGATCTCAAGGATGTTCATTCAGAACCAAAAGGAAGACTGAAAGATGATCATTAAATATTAAAAACAGTTTGTAAATGCTTGGGCTGATTACATGGTGCCAATAAGAAATTAATACCAGAATCTCAAAGCATGTGTTAAACTGCTTGGTGGCCAATATTAAGCCAATGTGATACTGTGATATGTGAGATGTGCTCTTTTTCAGTTGAGAAAGACAATATATTTAAATATATAATATCAGCTCTTTTTTCATTTTCTTTTTGTCACCATATAATCTCTTCACCTCTTCTGTCTTCACTGACTGCTGAACTTCCTCTAACTTAGACAGTGTTGCTCACAAACAATCCCATAATAGCCGAAGCTGTCACTTGCAAAAACATCTCAAAATTTTAATATTTAAGTTGTCACCATAAATCTTACAAGGACAGTATAACCTTTAAAAGATGTGTTTTATCACAACAGCACCCCTTAGATCCTCCCTGATGTAAGTACTGGGTGCCATTTTGGATTAAGAGGTCAGTCTGACATCACAATCACATAATCACGGACAAACTGGTTACATGGAATGGGTACTTCCTGTACTATAAATGTACATTCCCATCACATGCATTTTTGCTATTCTTATCTTTGCTGCTCAACAGGAAATATGTGCATAAGGCACTCTCTGATGGCACAGGCTTAAAGAGAGCAAAGGCCTCTCTGTAAAGGAGCGCTCAGACACTCTCTTTCAGGTTATAGCCACAACCAGTGGTATAACTCCAAGTAAATGTGTAGCTATACTGAAAGTTAGCTTAAGAAACTAAAGATACACCACAGGATCCCCTCAGACACTATAACTTTACACATTGTTGTCATGCTGCAACATAGCAACAAGTAAACGCACATAGTCTACAGTATGTACCTTCCTGCGACAGCGAGCTAGCACAGCCTCCAGGCTTCCCAAAAGGACGAAAGAAAACCATGATGGAGACCGGCTTTTCCTACAGACATCCAGAGACTGTGCCCAAGGCAGAGTTTCCTTGGACATGGCAGCACCACACGGAACCGTCTGCACTCTGGCAGTCAGACTGACAAACATCCGGCAATTAACTAGCATAGGATAATTATAGGGATAAATGCACTTTCCAATGTTCTTTAAGATCCCCAAAATTAGGGATTGTCTCCAATCCCCTCTCTTACACCCCCTTTCGAGGGACAAGGGCTCAAAGTGTAAAAAGGCACGCAAACTCAAAAAACAGTTTTACAACATCCAGTTATTGTGGAGAATATATTTAACCGAACAATGAATCAACCCTCACCACATGCGAACACCCAGTATGTGACGAGTGCGCAGGAACTATGAAAATAATCCATTTTGCACCTATGCTATTTCAAGTCGCATGTTTTGTTTTCACGTGAAAATTGTACTTCGGGGGCGACATAGCTCAGGAGGTAAGACCGATTGTCTGGTAGTCGGAGGGTTGCCGGTTCAAACCCCGCCCTGGGCATGTCCAAGTGTCCTTGAGCAAGACACCTAACTCCTAACCCCTAACTGCTCTGGCAAATGAGAGGCATCCATTGCAAAGCGCTTTGGATAAAAGCGCTATATAAATGCAGTGCATTTACCATTTACTTCACATTTGAATAAGTTAAGATGCAAATTGCACAACCTATTTTCTTTTCACGAGAGGAAGCTTCTATTTACATGTGGGGAAAAAAGTTAATCACGTAAGAAAATGTCCAGTTCACGTGACCTTTTTTTATTTTTTTATTTTTCACATGCAAATATTTTAATTCAGTTAAATTCACATTTGAAATTTGGATTTTCACATATGAAAAGGCAAATTGCGCATGTGATTATTTTGTAAGGGAAAATTACAGACAGCAGCAATATAAATATATATATATTTTTTTACCAAAGCAAAGGGGTACATGGGGGCACGAAAGAAACAATTACTCAGGCACCTGAAGTCTCCTCCCCTCACATCTGCATGTAGTTTTAAGTTATATTATGTAAATGGTAAATCACACACACACACACACACACATACACACATTGATCTACTGTTGAATCCCAGGCATTCCATGTGATATGTGCTGTATTGCTGCATTGCAGTGTGCTCAAGGCAATGTCCCCGTTCAAATCAAAGTTGAAAATTTCTTTCTGGAATGGAATGTTATTTCTTCTGTCAAGTGACTTACTCTGCTACTCAATTTTAATCTGAATAAAAAATACATGAAGTACTCACAATATCACTTCCAGATGCAATTCCTTTCATTCACTCACTTGATAGTGGCAGAGGTTATTCCAATTGTATGCATCTCCTGCTTGCTCAAACATTATGACAATGCTCAGGTTTGTCCTCTGGCACCTCTTGAATATCGCTTAACTAATTTCAAATGATAAAAAATCTTTAACTGAGGCTGTACAACCTGTTCCCAGCAGTTTCTAGCAGACTTTTACCCTGTCTCTTCGGTTTAACTAATGTGCAGGTGTTCACCACGAGTTGCTCCTTTAAAGCTTACATGACTGCACATTTAGCTTTGAGCCTCATCCTCACTTGTTATCTTCAGACAAGGCAGCCTTGGGAAATTCTGCTAAATTGTTGTTGTGCACCAAATAGACAAACTGCAGCTTCTCGTGTTCCATTTATCTAGTATGGATCTGTGTGTATGTGCTGTCCATTAACTCTGTCTGTGACTTTCTGTTGCAAAATTATGCCTCTCTGCTTGTATGGATTCATGGCATGGTGTTGGGGGGTGCCTCAATCCCTCATGGTCTCTTCAAAAATCCAATCAAAATGTTCTCTCTTGAAAACCTGTTAAGCGCTAGCGTGGAATAATAGTGCGTCCACATCACTTTTGTGAAGAATGTCAAGACAGGAACAGGAAAATTGAACTGAAAGTACTTAATGGGAAACAGAACTCAACACTATTCAGATGAAAAATAAATCCCTCAGCACTGTACATTCAGTTTTAGCACTTTTTTTCAGACAGAGACTAGGCATGAGGTGAAAACCTAGCTTGCTGATGCCACTCATAGTTGTCTTCTTTTATGTCATCCAAAATGAAGAAGGACTTGCTACCAGAGGGAGATAAACTCTTAGTAACAAATCTAAGAATGAATCATTATGACATTTATTCTGAGATGAATGCCATAATTCATCTAAGAATGTTCTTAACTGAAAATATCCACAACAGGGCGGAAATGCAGTTTTGGTTTGGGCTGACACAATTGGACTGTTTGTTCCTGGTCCAATAAAGACATGCACAGAAATGTAGGTGCAGGTTGGTCCACAGAAGGAAATAATTGTTTTTCAAAAAAATGGCTGAAAATCTAACCTGACAGAATTCATTGTTCAATTCACAAATTTGTAGAGCTCATTCACTAGATTATGTAAACCAAATATTGTGATAATCAGACGTATGATGTGGGAGTTGATATTTAAAAGTAAAAAATGTGGCTCTTTCATTATAGTGCCAGCTAGAGCAATTAACCTGACCAGACTGCCAAAGCTTCACAGGAAAAAAAAAAAAAAAGGAATAATAATAATAATAATAATAATAATAATAATAATCTATCATACAATAACAAAAGGGCTTCAGTCCTATGGACTTGAAACCCTGGTAGTATTGTTTTCATTTATGTAATGCATGGGAAAAAATAATAATGCTTTGCTTAATTTTTAACTATCCATACTTTCCTTGTCTTCTCCCTGACTCTCTCTCCTCTCCTCCCTCCCCACCCCTTGCTTCCTATTCATGTAGCATCCCCCCAAAACATCTCCCATTGGATTTCCTGGTCCTCATATATAAGCAAAATTATTTTCACCCCATGCCAAGTATCCTTGACTGCTGTGTGACCTCTACAGTGTCCTGAAAGCACCTAAGTGGGTCATGTGTTTGTCAGAATTATGTCAGGACATACCATGTCACCCCATCCACGGTTCCAGAAGAGGACAACAATACTCATCAGTGACAAACAATCTGGCACCTCTTATGCCTTCTGCCTACTACAGGGACCACAGTCCACATATGGTGGGGGACAACTCTGCCACCTCTCCCTAGTCAATATGGTGTTCATCCACCCCCCCCCCCCCCCCATTGTATCACTATTTTCAGATCAGGATCTCCAGGCCATCCTAGCAGCTGATAACATAACTTAGTGGATAGACACCACAGGTGGTTGACGCAGCCTCCCAGGTCTCAGGTCTTCAACAGTAGAGACACTCATTAGCCAGCCATAGCCTTTGGGAAAATCCATTGATATTCTGATTAATCTTCCCTGAGCGGTGTTCCACAGTGAACTGGAAGTACTGGAGTTACTCCTGCTAACAAGCCACCTGCCTCTATAGTTCCTTGAGCAAATGAGTCGTCTCAAAGCTGCCTGGTCAGTCGTAATGTTAAAGGGCAGCCCACATAGATAGAAGGTGCTGTGATGTAGGGTGTACTTCATCAAGTAATTCTCTATGGGTAATGCAATTTGTCTCAGGTCTGGGAATTAACAGCTGTAGTAGGAAATCACTTGCTGTCCTATCAGAGTGGTTTTAGCTAATACAGCTCCCATTCCTTTATTACTGGCATGCATGTATAATAAAAGGGGGTGTTTTGTGTTCAAAGCAGTTAGGAAATGTGTCCAACAAATAGCAGCTCTGACGGCCCTGAGCTGTATGCTGGCCAAGGTGCCACACAACGGTTTAGCTCCCTCAGTAGCTGATGAAGTGCCCTCCCTGAGCAGCTGATGGAGGTTCCATTGTAGATAACTCGGCGACAAAATAGTGATAATAGGAGGCTAAGCCCAGGAAGTCCCTTAGCTGATGAACCCTAATAGTTGGTGATCAGTCCCTCACTGCCAACACTTTATTTTTTCCTGCTTACCAGGAGTCCAAGGAATGATATCTCTACCTCATGATCTAGCAATTTTCCAGGTGTAATTTCAACCCTCCTCCATTTGTCCATCTAAGAACTTCGTCCAAAGCACCAATACGCCGTCTAAATCAATGCCATGCACTGCAAAAGAGTCGGCGACCCCGGCCATGGGATGCTTTGTTTGCTCCATTGCTACTCTGCTATAACATAGCATAACTATTATTTAAATTATACTTAAGAGTAGTCAATATAGAGTCGCCAGTGAATGCCTCTGCAAAATGACAAATAATGTATCTACTTTCAAACAGAGACAGCCTTAGCAGTTTTAGGATTGCTCTTAATTATCTGAATTGTCTTGCTCCACATTATGTTTTGCAATATGGATTTTAAACCCAACCTAAGCACAACAGAATACAACGCTGTTGTATTCTGCAGATACATTATTTGTCATTTTGCATTCACTGGCAACTCTATTGCAGAGGCATTCACTGGCAACTCTATATTGATTAGTCCTGGAGTGTAATTTAAAGAATAAATTAAAATGAAAGGTAAGTATTCTGCCTTGGAATTATTACATGTGAGCTCTGAGAAAATGATTGAGATGGCCGATATGCCTTTGACTGAAATTGAGGAGGTCCTCAGGAAATTATTGCATTACCAGATGTCATCTGGTCATGTGGGAATGTGAATACTACTATTCACTATAGTGTATATTATGATTCTGTAAAATGTATGTAATTGTTCATGTATTTATTTTACTCATTTGTTATAATAGCATTGCTATCAGTATCTGCATTCAAGTGCATTCTTTTGGCATTGCTTGGCAGGAAAATCAATGCATCTATTATTTTCTTGGTGAATAAACATCAGGCTTTCTAATAAATTATAACATACAGTAAAAGTACTTTTACAAGCATATGCATGCAAATCTACTAAGACCTTTATCATGTGCAAAACCTTTTAGCACATGCAAAAGCAATTACATAACCAATGATTGGTCATGGATCTTGTTTTGCACAAATTATTGGTAGTGTTATTAGTTTTGCATGTGCTAAAATGTTTTGCATGTGCTAAAGGTCTTAGTACATAGGGGCCTCTGAGTAAAAAGTATATTTGTATGAATACACTTGTAACACTAAAATCCAATACAACTAGCAAGTAGCTGAATATTATACAAAAAACCTGCCTTTTGCAACTCAGAAAAAGTGCCTTTTAACAGTAGGGATTCCAGCTGATAAATAAAATAATCTTGTTTATGTAAAATTTTTATATCTCTATATTATTTTATAACATAGTCTTTTTTTCATTGCCCATTCCTAGGTAGCTTGATGGACTAAGAGTCAGTACACCCCTCCTTGAAGGAGTTGTCACGTAATGCATAATGAAAAGACGGTGCTTCACATTGATTGGTTTATCGCCTTTTCTAGTTAAACCCATTGTGTCTTTTTCATTTCTGATGGAAGCTGTCAAACACAAAACACCACAGAATGAACACAAATTAGCCATCACAACAGAGCATATTAAATATGCTCTAAATTTTAGCATAAGCAGTCTGACATGCATGGTAGTTGTTTGGATGTATAGTGTATATGTATATTTATGCATACTGGAAAAATAGCTTCATATACTCTGTGTGATGTACTTTCAGTATAACTTTTTTCCGGGCGTACGGTACCGAAGGAACACAGTAGACATGACTAATAATCCAACTGGTTTAAGTCCCGCGAATCTGCTTTGAGGGCAGTTGGGATAATAAGCAAGTTACTCTGTATGTATGAGGTCCAGAATTATCCACACGAGTTGCAGGAGCAGTTGTTTCATCAGGTGTTATCCCTCTGCTTTGACCTCAGGTCAGGGTTGTTTTAAAACAGAGACCGCTTGTTGATGAAATAAACGTTTGAAACTTAAAGGATTTTTATAATCCTCCACAATATCAGTCATGCAGTTATTATGTGTGGACTTGTTTTCGCCATATAACTTCATGGGAAAGGTCACAGCCTAAGGCTTTGAAAAGAACCCATTCGCTGTGTGTTTTGCTCAAGGGCACTTTTGCTTTTTAAACCAGGACTCTATTCATTGATAGCGCACTCGATTATTCTGTATGCATATTGAGAGAGCATATTATTAAATATATAATCAAATAATATATAATACCTTCATTTTATTTTATTTTTTCCATACAGATAGTTGAATTGATGGATACATGCAGGTGTATATTAAAACCCTAACTTTGTTGTTAATGAAAGGAACCATTCATCTTGGCAACAGTTTAACTGTTGACATCTTCAAAATTGATATTCCAATGTTTTATTAATGTTGTAGTATGTCAGTCACGTTCACAGTATGTCATTTTTATTAATTTTCAGAGAATGTATTTCAACTTTTGAGTTTCCTTTTATATAGCCTAAACACAGGGTCTGCTGGTTGTTGCTTTTATTTGGCACTTAATAGATCAATGAAATCCGGTGATTACACAATTAACTCACCTCACCTGGTTTCTTTGGTATTGTGGTTGTTGTATTTAAGGTGAAAACATAAACTAGCAGACCTTGCGGCTTCCCAGACCAGGGTTGGACACCCCACTCCTGCTATACACACTTATCTTTACAAATGTGTAACTTAAGACAACTGTTCCATTGCGGCTGTATATGCATGCGGCAGTGCAAGTAAAAGAGAGCTTTCAGTATCTGGTCTTGATTCTCGGCTTTTGATTGCCTTTTGAGTCTTATTACTGTCTGTCAACATGAGGACCAAAGTTGTGTCAATGAAAGTCAAGGAAGCCATGATGAGGCTAAGAAATAAGAAAAAACACAGAATCCACAGAATCTTAGGCTTGCCAAAATCAACTGTTTGGAACATGATTAAGAAGAAAGAGAGCACCGGTGAGCTCAGTAAAAGGTTTTCCTCTACATTTGATGACCGAGGAATTCTCGCCAAAGTGAGAAAAACTCCCAAACACCTGTGCAACAGATCAGAAGCACATTTCAGGAGGCATACATGGATGTGTCAATGACTACTGTGCAAACCACTAGTTGGCCACAACAACAAGATGGGCAGGTTACAGTTTGCTAAGAAGTACCTAAAAGAGTTTTGGAAAAAAGTTATTGTGGACAGATAAGACCAAGATTCACTTGTATCCCAGAGATGACAAAAATATGGAGGCCAAAAGGAACTGCCCTAAATCCCATGCATCCCCATAACTTTATGTAAAAGCTGAGAATGTGCACTTTAAGCTCATTGACTACTGAATATACATATGACTTCACATTATTAAAGTTAACATAGTCTCTTAAAATGTAATGTTCCAGATGAAACATTTAGAACAGGGTAATATAGCCAAAGTTGGTCCAGCTTGATCTCCTTAGCAACAGTGGAAAAGCACGGCAAAATACTGGGATGCACCTATAACCTTGAAATGTCCTAAATTCTCTACACAGGGTTCCTGATGTGGCAATTCCTTCTTCTCTACAGTATGTGGAATGAATGTGCATCTACCTCTTCAAGCCGCTGAGCTTTGTGTACTTTTGATATATTTTGAATGTTTGTCATTTCTAAGTAGTTATTCATCAGTTTTTTTTTTTTTCTGTGTCTTGTTGCTGTCAATTGTAAATCCTTTGTGTACGAAGCATTTACTGATTTGTTCCTTGACTGTAGCCTTTGCCACGTCACACAGACTGTTGCCATGGTCCATGTATTTTGTAAATGTCCCTTTGTTTAGCTTATACTGTTCCCATGAAGGTCAAGTTGTTCCTCGCTTATGTGTGCATAAATATTACAGCTTGCAACCAAGAATATGCTGAATTGACCTGGGAATGTGCGTTTTAGAAATGTATTGTGGAACTAACAACAGTGAATAGTTAAATAAAGCCTTCATTTAATGAATTCTTGGCTCAAATAAAGCCTTTTTGTTACTCCTGGTCTTATTCCATGCTCAAAACCTTGGAGAACAAAATCTGGAACAAAACCTTGTAGAAAAATTAGCGAAGTGTGCCAACACTGCCCCCTGCTGATGAGCATTTATAAACCTTTGTTCACAATTTTTAAGTCAAATCAGGAAATTTTACTTTAAAATGTAAGATTTTACATTTCCTGAGATTTATTAAAATAGATTTGGAAGATGTAGAGATGAATATAAATTTCAGTACATATGTGTAGTGAATTGGAAAAAAAAAAAAAACATTGTGTGTGTGTGTGTGTGTGTGGGAACAATGTAACTATGACACAAATATGAATATTTATATTAATTTCAAGTGCCAGGGAGAGGTTTATGTATCCTCCCTGATGAAAGCACTTTCCAAGGTAAGCAATAAATAAATAATTTGCAAAGAGTATCCATCATGACAATCCACTATATATATCAGAAACATTTAAAGAAGGCCACATATACAAACACAGAAGTTTAAAAATGTTCAATTAAGTGACCCCTTATTTTTGCTGGACAGGATTTCTGTATTGTTTTGCTGTTGACAACTGTTGTCAACTGATTTGCTGTTGATGGAATGATTGAACACTGTTTAGTGAACTGTACACATTCAATGTTTTCTTCAGTGTTCTCTATGCATTGCTTTTTGGTCTCACTTTTATTAGTTGTCTTCAATGATTGTGTTGTCTGTTTCGGTCCCCCTGATCACTACATACCAGTGACCAGCTGTACCTGTAATCCACTGTTTTACGATGGGCCTCATTCACAAAACTTTTCTTTAATTATTTTTACTTTTGTTATTTAAAAAAAACAAAAAAAAAAACAATATGGTATTCATGACACACGTGCAGATCTTTGTTTTTGTGTATGATATAATGAATGCTGACTGTTTGTAAATGTTATGCACAATCCCGTTCATGTGATTAGCATAAGGAAACAGCCTTGAACAAATTTAGATAAGATAAAAAAGATGAATGCCAAAATGTTCTTGGAAATGGTCTTACACAAAGTTTACAATAAAATGTGTTTGTACATGTTTCATGAATGAGGCCCTTTGTTTTTATTGCACGTACACATGCACACACACACACACACACACACACACAGAACTGCAGAGAAAAGCAGTTTCTGGAGAGTTTACTTTTGTGTTTAAATTTGGAGACAGCTGTCTTTACCAAATTATATTACAGAGCTTATAAATACCTCAGCACCTTAGGCTTGAGACACTACAGCTGTTCTTCATAAAACTGACTGCAACTGGGCTCCTAATGTCAGTTGTTCTAATATTACTGTAATACTGACAACAGAAGTTATTTGAGTTTTCCCTTGTACTCCATAAGGAATACATCCAACAAGTGCAGTCCATCCTGCAGAAGCAGGGTGAGCTTTTGGATACCCACAACAATTTCCTCCTCCTAGGAGAAAACAACGAAAAGTAATGCAGAAGAGGCAAAGGACACACATGACACATCAATTGACAACATAGTCAACCTCTTCTGAAAAGAATGATCTGAAATAAACGACCTCTCCTCAAAAGAACTATCGGAAGAACAACTATCAGCTTCACAGAGAGGGATTTAATTTGGTCCAACCAAGTGTTGTGATTTTGATACATGCATAGACTTCCAAAAGCTCTTCAGCAATCTTAGACTCTAAAATTCTTTGCACCACTAGCCATTGTGTCATTGGCAGCATGAGAGGGTAGCTCATTCACTGGATCCTCCTTCACAGCAGACGTCAGATTACCAGGCAAAGACCAATCTCAAGGTAAATATGTCTTCTCAATTGAGACTGACGGCAGGATAGTAGAATGGGATGTTGCTAAAGAATTTTGTGGATGAATAACATTTCTGTTTATGAAAGGCAAGGTGTTGTAGAGTTGCAATGGCTGAATAATGTGATTATCTGCTCTGTGGAAAAAAACGGGCAAAATTATATTACAGTCTTTGATCATAGAGTGAAATGAAGAGACCATTCAGTGATTCTACAGTAAACTCAGAGCTAATCCTACTCTTAAGTATAATGCATAATACATTAAATATTGTATTGATTGTTGTCTGATCACTAAAAATAATTTAAATCTCAGAAGACCAAATAAATCAGTCATATTTACATTGGTCAACAGTGAACAATAGCTTTACATTTTCAGCGTTACTTAAGAGCAGTGGCAACCATTCAAAATTGACATTGAAGAACAGTTGCATCCAAATCTAACTTTTGGATATTATAATAATCAAAGAAAAGGGGAAGTGTTTACAGACCGACACTACATAGCCAAAAGCATTTGCACATCTGAAATCCAATATTTCATCCAAAATGAATATGGAGTTGGGCCACCCTTTGCTGCAATAATAACCTCCACTCTCCTGGGAAGGCTTTACACTAGATTTGCTTCCATTCAGCCAGAAGAGCATTAGTGAGCTCGGGCAATGATTGGAAAATTAGGCCTGGCCCGCAGTTGGCTTTTCAAATGACCCCAAAGGTGTTGGATGGGGTTGAGTACATGGCCCTGTGCAGGCCAGTAAACTTCTTCTTCCACACTGATCTCGACAAAACAATTTCTATATGGACCTGGGGGCATTGTCATGCTGAAATAGGAAAGGGCCTTACCCAAATTGTTGGGGAAGCACAGAATCGTCCAGAATGTCAATATTTTGCCTTCACTGCAACTAAGTGACCTAGCCCAAACCATGGAAAACAGCCTGAGGCCAAGGGGTGTCCAGATACTTTTGATCATATAGTGGATATCATAAACTTACAGTCAACAATTCAAGGCTTAGGGCTGACAGAGTCCACCCTACTCCACTAAAGAAGAATTTACGGGAAGAGTCACACAATCTATAGAATATGTACGCTCGATAAAAGCTAAAACCAACAAGAAGACATTTTAATAAAAAGGTTTCATATCTCATATATGAAATATAAAATCCGGGGTTCATTACTAGACCTTCCACGCATCTTGAGTCTCGCATTACCCCAAAAGATAATGAGTTTAAAAAGATTATGAGAAAACACTCATTGACACAGATCTACACTTTAAGGTTATTTTTAAGGATCCTCCAATACTTGTTTTTAAGATGCAGCATAATCTAAAATCTAAAATGTATGCTTGTCGAGGCAGATTTGCTTCCTCACAGCACCAAAACATACATAGGCAATATACCAGACAGGAAATATACATGCAATTATTTTGCTCAGTGGAACTTCATCAATAAATGGCAACTCTTTTTAATCAAACTGGAACGGTTCTTAATATTAACATAAAGGGAATAATTAGCCACAAAAGCAAAAACCTGATATACATGCCTAAATTTCCTTGTGGTCTAGCATATGTGGGTAAAACTTAGGGAAGACCAATAAAGTAACATGTTTTTCTAGTTTTAGTAAGTAAATATTATAACCAGTGACATTAGAAACCCAGTTGCAGTCCATTTCATGAAGAACAATTGTTGTGTGCTAGCGTTAGCCGTAGTTTGTTATAATCTGATTCTGTATAAATCCTGGTTGTATTTTGTCCTCAAATATACCATTAAATAAAATATTACCTACTACAAGGGTTCCTTCAGTTATTGCTATTATGCAAAAGTTAAGTTAGTTGATTGTAACCGGATTGATTCTGCACCTGGTAGTTATTTTTCATGTTCATGACATGTGTTTCACTTATCTATGGAAATGTTTCTGAATTAGTCTATGTGAGTTAGAATGAACTGGCAATGCAGGTTGTCACAGTATAGCTAGGTGAAGTAAGACTCTGTGGAGTTCAGACATTGGGCACATCAGGGTTCTGGAATAACAGTAAATCGTTATGTTTGTATACTATGAGATGTTTACTTTGATCTAATGTTGCCAATTACGTTTTAATTAGTGTCTCGACATGAACCACAATGTCGGATTCATGTTTGTTGGCTACTGTAGTAATTACTTGTACTTGCAGCTTTAAACGGGCTGACCACATGTAAGATCTGTGATTGGCTATGGGACTATTTATGGGCTCTGCGAAATATAACAATCCCAATAAACTTTATTATTATTATTATTATTATTATTATTATTAATAATAATAATAATAATAATAATAATAATAATAAACTTTATTTGTATAGCACCTTTCAAAAACAAAGTTACAAAGTGCTTTACACACAAAAAAGAAATAAAACAATGCAAGATGTAGACGACAGCTTAAGGGATTCATTAAAACAAAGTATATGAATAAATTAACATGAAAATAGGAGCAGCATGAAAGAAGGCCAAACAGAGGAACAGATACAAATACAGATACAAGTTAAAAGAATATAGTAAATAGCAGGATGTTAAAAAAAAAATATATAAAAATAAGAGTAGAAAAAGTATTAAGAGGCTAAAACATTAAAATAAACTTTGTAAAAATGTGTTTTAAGAAGAGATTTAAAACGAGGCACCGAGTCAGCGAGCCTGATCTCCTCGGGCAGGGCGTTCCAAAGTCTAGGAGCTCTAATCGCAAATTGCCCGGTCTCCTTTTGTTTTTACCTAGACTTTGGAATGACCAACAGTGCTATGCCCGAGGATCTCAGGCTATGGGTTTGCTCATAGGGGGAGAGTAGATCTGAAATGTATGTCGGTGCTAGACCAGACCTGGCCTTGAATGTGATGAGTAAAATTTTAAAATCGAGGGTCTTTATCATGATAGGGCTATTTCATCAATAGTCAATTGTCCCAATTTTCTTCATGCCTCCTTGTTATCTCCTTTCCTCCACTCAGCTCCTACCCTCCTTTCCAGGTACTTCAGCATAAGAGATGACTGGTAGTGGGGGAGTGGAGGAAAGGAGGTGAGGAGTGAAAAGTAATGGAACGTAAAGTAATGGGACCTGTATAAAGACCCATTATTTCAATGCTTCAAGGCATTGGTGGCTTTAATTGGTTCACGGTTATCTCAATGTCCCAGATCCATAAATGAAAATGTGGCTTCTTTTAAAAGACTAGCCTAGACACACAAAAGTATGCTGCATGCAGTGCAAGCCACATGTTAATTTGTGGATTTTGGATATGGAAACGAAACTGAAATAAAAAGCAAAAAATGTATTACCTGCACGGTCAGCAATAATTGTGAAAGTTGTAACATTTGTTTATCAAGAAAAGTAAACCTTTTGAGTTTAACTCTTACCTCTATTACATTCACAGAGGTTGTAGATATTTAAAATATGTTTGGGTGTAACAGCATGCAGGTTAAATGTTGGCAAAATTAACCAATAAACCATGCCCATTCTTAGTTGCTATATATCTCTATGAAAAAAAAAAGTAAAGCTTGATTAAATCTGGCATATGCAAAACAATGGTTAACTGGCTCTAATGTGACTTTTCACAGTGCAAATGTTTATTCCCTCACTATGTTTATCAGACATGCTTATGTTTGTAGTCTTTGATGCAATTCATAAAAATATAGGTTGCCTGCAGATTATGTTACTAGTGGTCTCCAACTGCCAAACTGCAGTACATAAAGCTGACTTCATTTCAGCCTCTACCTCTCATCGATCACTTCAGTCCCTTGTTCAGGCCTGGCTCTATCCCGACAGCACAGCAAAGCCTGCTGCTCTTTCCTCCAAAAGCTCTCACATCCCTCAACCCCAGGTGTGAGGCAGTGGCAAAGGTCTGCATAAACTCCACCTGGCAATTTGTAGTTCTTCCTCTCAGCGAGCTCAACATATTATCTTTTGAGTCCTTCTAAACTGTGCATTGTCCTCTATCACCCACAAGCTGGATTTCCTCCACAGTACCCTCTCCGGAGATAGCAGCCCCATGATACTACTTGATGACTTCGGTATCCAATTCCAGAACCCTCAATTTGGTGGATTCTTCCCGTTACTTTACTTATTTAAATTTACTGCGGTCCAGTCCTCTCCAATACACAAGGCGAGCAACAAATCTTCCTTAGATTTGTAATAAATTGTGGTATAAGTTAGTGACACTTCTTTGACCATTCTTTCCTCTCCTTCCCTCTTCTTCCCCCCTCTTAGCTGGTTAAAATGACATCCAATAAATTTCCACTATTGCACCAGCACTTGCATTCACCTTCTCAGATGTTATCCGTTCTACCTCCCACTGAGACATTCACACAACAACCTACTGTCATTACCCCCTTACTATCAACCCTTTCTGGCACCCTCAATTCAATCTGCCCTCTTGCCGCCTAGCCTGTAAATCCATCCTGGTTCTATCCATGACTGTCTAATATGCAGAAAGGCTCAAACTGCAATCCGCAGAAAAGGAGTAGGGGGGAAGGGTGGACTGCCCACTGACCTGACTTTTTCTAGGATTTGTACCAGATATGGTTTAAAGCACACAGAAATATTGGAGAGAAAAATAAAACTACAAAGGGTTAACACGCTTGGAGGACAATGGGATGCCCAAGGGAGCAGAAAGAGGAATGATGTGCTGTTTTGTGTGAAGTGGATGAACACAACTAGTGAGAAAAAGGGTCACATGGGGTGAGGCAAAGCATGCGTAACCTATGGAACAATGCTTGCTTACATTTTTTTCCCCAAAGTCTATTCACCTGTCTTTTGACCATTGGTGTGGGAGTCAAAGTGATTTACGAGTCCAAAGTTTCATTTAGCCACCGCAGCACTATGTTTTGACTGTACGAACGAATGCTTTTTAGAAACATTAGATGAGCTGTCATAGTATCTCACTACCATCTGCTAAATTATATTTTCATTATGTCATAAACTGTTAAGAACTTTAAGTGAACTGTCTGTCAGAGTTATTCTGAAGCCAGATAGATACTAAATTTATTGTTCAGTAAATATAATTACTTGACCACTACCTTCAATTTAAAGTTCCACCTGCAATACTGCCCCAATAAATGGATGGTACAGCTATTTCGGGCCTGTGAAACTAATGGGTTAGAGGCTATAAACTTCATTTTTCAAGCATATTGCACATATAGCACAGTGGTCTTGTTAAATATGATATGCAAGGTTGTAAAGGCTATTTCCTTCTCCAGCTGGAAAGCATCACCTACTTTGTATGAGTGGCATTTAAATGCATATACATTGAGCTCCATACTGTGTGGGACAAAGACAGGCAGGTATAAGAGCTTTCAGTATATAGTAACTACGTTTGTCAACATGAAGGCCAGAGCTGTGATAATGAAAGTGTACAAAGCCATTATTTATTAAAAAACAAAAAAACAAAAAAAAAAACAGTCAAAGACATAGGCTAAAGCTTAGGCTAACCAAAATCAACTGTTTGGAGCATCATTAAGAAGAAAGAGAGCACTGGAGAGCTTCTTATTTATCAGCCTCATTTGTATAAAAAATGCCCTTACATAAAA
This sequence comes from Anguilla anguilla, assembly GCF_013347855.1. Lineage (NCBI taxonomy): Eukaryota > Metazoa > Chordata > Actinopteri > Anguilliformes > Anguillidae > Anguilla > Anguilla anguilla. Next base: position 57,214,744 of record NC_049204.1, on the reverse strand, counting down.
GCTGCACTATACCTGCCATCCCAATGGATGCATCTCAGTTGAGAAGCTTCCAGAAAAGCAAAGCAGAAGCCACAGACTGGTCTCATATCAGCTCTTAGTGATTAGTTGGTGTTGGTGTTGGTGCAGCACTTGGTCAATCGAGCAGGGTGAATGATTTAGAAGAGACTTTTAGCTTTAAAACAAGCACTGCATTTGGGGGTTTTAATCTAATGTGACCCCGCTGGACACTGGCATCTGGCTGGGTCCTTGCTTAGGCCATTTAATCTCCTTTACTTTTAAACAACCGTATATAACTTAATGATGCATATTCAAGTAAAATTGTTTTACACTGTGGACAATTTATAGAAGAATGGGACAAAAATGAATTTTCAATGTGGAAAGTATAGTCTTTCCTTAGAAAAATTCTTTGAATTTGAATGCACAATTTTATTTTTAACCAGCGGTGAGAATCGTCTTAGAGATGTGCTGTGTATAATAATTTTGGATCTTGCTGTTTTCGATTTTGAGAAATAAACAGTAGTTCAAGCAAATTATAAGGAAAATTATGTGCGTACCATGAATAATTTATCACATACAGATTTCTTAGGTTTTGATACTTGATGGTACACTTGTGGCCTTCAAAAACTGCCACCAGCCATGTAAGGCTTTAGCTAAAAGCAGTGCAAACAGTGGAAAGAATCATGTAAATGCAGCTATTTGAGTAATCACATTAGTTATATCCATGCGTATGCAATTATCTAAATGCTGGCACAAACTGATTACTCCCAATAATCAGGGTATTGGTGTGCATGTAAATGTAGCCAGTGCCTGTAAACTGTTCTACTTCACTAATTTGGAAGTTTGGCTGCAAGGGGATAAAAACAAAAGATGAAACAATGGATAAAGAGTGCAATGTCTTAGTTACCATGAACTGGTAAAAAAAAAATGAATCAAACAAGATATTAGATCATATTTCCATGCATTCCTTTCAACATGTTAATTTTAAAACCAAATAAAAGTAAAACACTTTTCAAGCATTTGTTCACATTTCTGTACTATTCTCGGCAGGATGCCATCTGATCCTTAACCATCACATTTCTCGACCTAGTGTTTGAATTTGACCCCATGCTCTTCTGGAGATCCTTCACTTTACACATCTGATCTGAATTTAAATGCTATCACATTCTCTTGGTGACTGTAAAATCTCAGCAGTATTTACCTTGGGAGTGCAATCCAGAGCATACTCCCACAGGTGAGCAAACTAAAAGCAATCCCATCTGATTACATAGCTTGGTGTTCACCGAGCGGACCTGTCAGAACATTCTTTCCTCAATTGCTAGCTCAAAGGAGTTCACGAATAGCCAAGTGCATTGTTTGATGCTGTGTAAGCATATTGGTATGCTTTTGGATCCTAGACCAGAGTGATGCTATATTATTTGGCTCTCAAACTCACTTAAATTGCAAAATGAAAGCACAGAAGATGCAAGGGGTCAGCAAGCATCTTCAGGACAATCCTTGCCTGGTACCTGGATACTGACTGGTTCTGCTGATGTGAAGTAGCCCTCTAACCCCTGCCAGAATTTTGAATAGAACCAATCATTTTTGTGTCTATTTTGAAAATAATTCAGCCATTGTGTTGCCGAGAGCTTTTCAAAATCAAGCTCTGTTCCCTTGTGCTCATCCTCTGGGTTTGTTACCATAAAAACAGACTTGAATACTTCTCAACGTACAGTGTTCTTTGGAAGCCATTTTGGCATTTCAGCAAACAGAGAACCCAGATTGAATGGGAGTTGTTGAAGGCATGATGGATGCAGAGAGCTATGGAATGGCAAATACACCTAAGCTGGAGACAATTTACAGATTCAAATATGAGCCTGGACAAAACAGAATTGTGTGCTCCAACCATGACTCCATGTGCCATCACTTCTCAAACCTATGCAATCTGACAGCTTGAGGTCAGTGCTTGCTATACAGGTATGCATAGTCCTGAATAAATGCTCCTCTCTTGCCTGTACCATGGGAATTAGGTACGCACTTTGTAAAATGCATTTTCAGTGTTATCGGACTATCTGTTTAGAATAGATACATTTTGTCTCCCAAACTATTGGTACCTCAACCGTCTTTGCAATCTCCTATTTTAAACATAGTTTAAAATATGTCACACCAAGTGACCCAGGGCAAAGAGAAGATTGATGCTCAATAGCTTTTGTTGAGCCGTTTCTTTAGTTGTCATTTAATTCAGTATCTATAGAAATGTGTCATCTAGCTTTGGAAAAGACGAATGACATAAGCACATGTAATATCGCAGCACAGAATTATTGTTTACAAAGTAACAGATCATGAAACACAGTTACCAGAAATACGGTAATTAAAACAGTATAGACATTTTGTATCACAAATATACTGTACCCCTTCCCCACGCACTACAAAGCTCAATGTAAACCCAGTTGTTATCAGTTGGGACGCATGTTCAAAATAATCTGTAGTCCAAACATACATACAATAACCTTTTAATGTTTTTCTGCTTAACCCTGTAAACTGGATTTGCTTCTTTATGGTATTTTCTTTTACTATTATTAGCAGTCCAATGTATTCCTGAAAAAGTGCTACCCTAGGGAGTGGTAAAAAATGGAACTTCCATCAATTTGAACTGGAAAAACATATGTATACAGGACATGTACCTGATGTAAAAGGCGCTTCATAAAATATTAACCAAGATACATTATACACACAGCCATTAATTATAATTAGCTGGTCAGCATAGCATGCAGCACTATAAACTCTGTTCACTGGCTGAAATGTTTGCCTCAAGTTATCTGCCCACCCAGCCATTTCTGAAATGTGGAGACCCGAGTTTCAGTCTAATGGGGAAAGTCACTGTTTTGTAACCGAATATGATCTGAATAACTTGAGGGCAAGGTGCATTCATGCAAAGCTACTGCAGTCTAATGAGCGAGGTATTGTTCCTGCCTTGCTCCTTCTTTTGTATCCTTTAAAATGACCTTAACTGTAAGAAAACCAGGGGAGTCGTTATCTTTAGGGTGTCTATATTAGATTAAAAAAACAAATGACATACACAAATGCAATTATTACAATAACAAGACAACATAATCCATTCAGTTGCAAAAAGGAATAATGTATACTACACCATTTCGTAACTTCTGTATGCTGAAACATGTCACTCTATCTCCCGTCTTTCATAGACATTTTCCACTGACAGGCTTCAGCAATGTAAACCAGTGCCAATTTCAATTCTGTCTATAGAGGAAGCCTGCCAAGAGAAATATTTCAGAATTTATACAATGGTTGTACAGCAAAAATTGTGTGTGTGTGTGTGTGTGTGTGTGTGGGGGTGCACATGTGCATAAATACAAATTCATATACTTGTACCTTGCAGCTGTTAATCTGAATGAAAAAAAAAATCTTAGGCACAATAAATGTAATTCTGCTAATTGATATTGGGCTTCTGTAGCAATTAGTGAGCAAGCAAGAAAAATAAATCTGCATTTTATGTTCTTTGGAACAATTTCATCCTCTTCGTTCAACTGCACAGAAAAGGTCATGCACAATTCAAGGATTCAAGGACTCAAACGGAGCTAATAGAGGGGGACACAGATAATAAACACAATAAAGCTTAATGACAAGAACAGATCAGCCCACCTATGCATGGCATAGTGCCTGAAGTGTGTATTCAGCATTGCCAACTCTGGTAAGTTATCCCATACATTAATATTAATAAAGAATTGAGACTGAAAATCACCTTTGCAGCACCCTTTTGCAGGTGCAGCTGCAAAAATAAATGCACAGAAAGTTTATTAACACTGGGCATACAGTAAATGATTTCACAGTAATATCGCCATGATAATTCTGTCCCAGATTTTTCTCTGCAGGCCCCTCATAGCACTTATCACATAGATTCCTCAAGACATTTTAGAGTCATCAAGAGAACATTTTAGAAATTGTCTGGCCAACACATCTCAGGCAGTATTTATTTTCTTTAAAAATTAAAATGGTGCCCAATGTGGGGCGGCGTATAATCAATTCCCACCCCAATTTGGAATGTCCAATCAACTGTAGTTGCAGTCATGCTGCGAGTCCCACTGCCCATTCAGGAGAGTGTAGACTACGGTTCTCCTCCAAAACATGTGGTGTCACCAGTTGCTTCTTTAAACATGGCAGACAACAATTAAGCTCACATAGGGCGCAGTCGAAGAGAGACCTGTTATATGCGGTTTTGACTGCAATCTACGGGCCAGAGGTTGCTAGTAGGGATCTTTCTGAATACGATATTTGACAAAGCACAACTATTGTGTTTTATAAAAATATTAGTTCAAACTGTTAAATATTATCCCTATTTGGAGGCCCGTCTATCTCCATCTAGCTACAATCATAAGGAAAAAACAGCCACAGTCGACTCAAAAGGACTGTTGACTTGCTTGTCTTCAAATGGGAGGGGATGGGGACCAGTTGTGCTCATGAGCCAGTTTTGTGGTAACACTCACTGCACATGCACACAGTCGGGATGGAGAGAGAGCTCAGCCCCTGTTCCAGAACCCAAAAAAAGCTAAGTGAAATATGTTGGTTTTGGGTAACTTTTGGGTCCACTCGTACCATTAAGAGTGGACCCCAAAGTTGCTTGGGCAAATCAGTTTAAAAGTTGCAAACAGTCACTAGGCACATTCCAGAGTGGGACCAAATGTAATCTGTTAAGATTTGAATTGCCACTGTTTGAGTTCAATCAACACTGGTCATTTGACTGTGTTCCATTACATTCAAATAATTTTACAGTATGATGTAAGCTCTGAATTGCATTTCCATATTGCCATTTTGATCATGTGCAGGGCAGTTTTAACCAGCAGAGGGCATTGTTTGAAACAGACTTCATCATCGCCACCTTTTAATCACTGAATATATAGGTCTAACAATACAAAGTATTTTTATTTATTCATTTATTTATAATTTTTTTATTAAAACACTTTAATTAGGAGCTGTGTGAACTTAAAGGGCAGGCATTTTTTGCAATAGCTTGAGAGTCGCCACACGTTACTATCCTAAAATACTATACTAAATATAAAAAGAAGAGGACCCCCTAAGCTTAAAGGAAATATATATTGCAAGACTCTACAGTACGCGTCTGCGGTTTGTGCTTTTTGTGTGCTTTGTAAAGATGTGGCAATGGCTGAACCCGTGGGGCATCATGGGAAAGGAACACTGTGGAAATATTAATATTAATGAGATGTCACCCCTGGGTGGCAATGAATGAAAATCAAAATAAAGCAATTGAATCTTCATCACATTTTCAATGTTTGGTTCCACGGTTTCAGATGCCAACTGTTTACAGAAACATGTTAAGCTAATGTTGAGCTAAATAAATATACACAATATGTGTAATATGTCCTTTCTAATGTTAAACTAAATAATTTTTTTGAGGGGGGGTGGGAGGGATACAATTTCAGAATAATCTTTGCAAGTACAAATTTTATAGGCCTGTTTTGTTTTAAGCGTGCAGGCAATATGACCTCTGGCTAACATTAAGGCAAGATCTCATGTTTGGAGCACTCTAGAGCACTAATAGCTATTGGCTGCTCCAAAGCTTGAATGCTGTGCATTTGCAGGCCAGATAGGAAGTGTGCAGGCCTGAAAGTGCCCCTCTTATTGTTTTGAGTTTGCAAGGAAGCAGGCCCTCCCCTGCCTTCCGACCAGCTTTAATAGGTCATGCTACATCATTCCCTTGAGTGTAAACACAAAGGCTTGGACAATTACATGGACATATTCCCATGGCTATGATGACCCACAAGACAATATATTGGGAGGGTGGTGCAGAAATACAAGAATGTAAACTTGAAGTTGTTCATGGTAATGGTGAAAATTATGACTTATGGGGTGAGATGTGTAGTGGGGTTTCCAGGACAGCTGATTCTCAACCCATATACAAATTATCCTGTGTGGCCAGGGGTTCGATTCCAAGCCATGGAATGTTCCATCCTGTGATCTAATCTCTATCTGTGCTTTTTTTCTATTTCCTTCCTTAGTATGAGTGAAGTGACATATACAGGTAAGGAGAGGAGGCTAATATAGGCAAATATTGTCATATATAACAATTTAATTAAACTTTATTAGAATGCCACTTTTTTAGAGACACTGTAAAATAGGAAAATGGGACTGGAAAAGGTGAGGCTTGAACTCCAAAAAAAAAAAAAAAAAAAAAAACAGAGAGCGAGAGAAAAACTCCTCAGCAGGAAGGAAAACTCACTAATGGGGAAAAAAATCTCAGGAGAAACCTGACTTAAAGAAGGAAACCATCTTATGTTGGCTAAATGGTTATTGGGAGGTAATGGGGAATCTACAGAGCAAATAGGCATGGCAGTTGTGAGGATTACAGCCGGAGGCATTCAATTAGATGGTGAAAAAAACCTGCCCAAGCAAAGAAATGCATAAGCTTCCTGCTTGTGTTATTGTCTTCAGCCATCAATGGACAAAAAAAGTATTGCAACCTCAAACCAAAGACTTGAGAGTAAGCTAATCATTGTGTCAATGCATGTTATTTTTCTGTAATAATTCTTCCTCTTGAGGACATTTATTGTGAATAAATGTGTTGCATTACAAAATTGTTGTTTCTATTCTTATCAAGCTATACTGATTAACACAGACAGTTTGGTAGTTTCCTGTTAAATTTGCATACATTGCGATGATCAAATATGCCATGCCATGGTTTGGCACACTGCAATCTGACTTGGTGAACAGTGCAGAATTGTACACGTCCAATCAAGAATGTTCAGAGAATGCACATTGTAACAACAAAATCAAAAAAGAAAACAAAATAAGAAAAGAAATTGTAATTTGTTAATTGCAATTCCAGCTATTTCTTTGGTCAGCAACATCACTCCCTGAAAACGGGCAGTTCCATGAAGTTTAGAGTATGTTTGCACAGCTGGGTGATGACAAGCTAGCAGCCTATAAGGGGAGCCTAACACATTACCATTGATTATATCAAATATAAATATGTAAAAGGTGGGGTCTGATTTTCACTGTTATCGTTTGGGTACTGTTGCCACAGCTTTTTATTTTCAGATTAAAGGGGTATTTGTCAAGCTTTGCCAGGAAAGGAAGAATATAATCAGCCCAGGTTTGTTCTGAAAAGCCCCTCTTCCTTCCTTTCTAGCCTGCTGCTGTTGCTTTTTGTGTGTGCATAATGTGACTGTATGGGTGCCTAAGATACTTTCAAACCAAGCAAATACTTTCGTATTTGCTTGGTTTGCTCCAGTGAGTCAATAGAATAGTTCTCTATGTTTATTTACAGTGGGCATCATAGCAGAATGACAATAATACTTGTTCATTTTCTACTATCAAGATTAAGGCCACTGGTGGGACTAAGTTCAGACAATTGAACTGAAAAGAAGATAAAGTGTAAGGTTTCTGAACCATTTGTGTTCACTGTGTTTATTTGAGCTGATTACAAAAAAAAAGACATATATTCTAATATTCTTCTGTGCAGAGTAAGCTGACATAATTCTCATGATACATGCATGATTGCTGATAGACTAATCCATCAAAGGGATTGTATACACTTGTATTACATACACTGTGTGTACATATAAAGTTTTTATTTTTTCTGTCTGGATTTCAAAGCTCTGTTCTATACACTTGGTCATGCAAAGATTGCTGCTTTGATGTTTATAAGGTTTACACTGTATAGCTGGCTCCTTTGTATTTCCAACAACCCATAATTGATCAAATATATTAAAATGATTGAGAAAACAAAAATAAGCACATTTCACAGTAAAATCTGAAAAAAAATACTCTGGAGGAGTAATATACAACTAGAAAAAGTTTTGGTCAATTTGACCAGTCTTTCCTTCTCTTTAGTCATGCTGAATAAAGAAACTGCATAATCACAATTATGTGAGAACAGAACGGAAATATGATGTAAAAGGCCAACAAAATATGTATTCTGTAAACAGAATGTCAACAGGAACATAAGACTTCGAAAATACATCACTTCCTATTTCATTCCAGAAATGGAAATGTTGAAAGAAATTCAATCCCAAAAATTCACAAAGCCATTTTTTACACAGAATAATGAATTGAAGTTATTATTATGTGCAGGTGTGAACTTTCTCCCACAAGCTAAAAGGGCATTTTCCCATGGTCACAAAGTTCTCATATATTCTGAGACGATTTGTTACTAGGAGTTTTCCCAAGTGCTATACAATAGATTCCCAAATATTCTTGGCCCATACCATAAAACCATCATTATACCATTGTGGCTGAATACTGTATGTTATATTGTTTGCCACAGGTAATTGTTGCCTTTCTGCTGTTGTTATTCAGTGAAAGGTTGTTATGTTTAAGTATTTCAAAGGAAGGCGTAAGTAAAGGAATTAAATTAACGGAAAGGTTTTTCAAATAACTTGAAACGGAGTATGGACACCATTATCAAAGCCTCAGGCAAGTCTGCTAATGATGTAGATTAGCCATTATTGTGCACAGCCTCAGTCCTATTTTAAAGGTAGACATTTCAAGCAACAAGGACATGCCAATTAATTTAATTAATCAGAGTCAAATGTGGAAAAGTGCTTAGTTACCAATTAGCTTTTAGAACACACCTCTCAGTTTTGCTTTTGGCATTTTGACCGAGGTTACCGTTAGCTAGCTAGCTCATGGTACAGAGAGTGTAACACGTTACTGATAAAGAGGGCCCTTAAGTGAACCACTGATATCTGAGTTGCAATTTTGTCTGGTAGGTAGGCCTATCAGTTGTATAAGAACCAGTGCCATAGTGTTACTGGGTTTTGCTACCCAACTATAGTTTTAATAAGCCTATTTTTATTATTCTCTTCAGATGGTAAGATGAAAAACATGGGGCCAAGTTGCATGAAATAATTTAGGAAATATTGTGTAGCATTGCTTTGGGATAGAGCTTATTTTGTGTGAGCCAATATTATTTGTTGTAAATTGGCCTCCTTTTGATATCAATACTGTTAACGGCAGGCCGAGATTAAAAAATTGCAAAATATTAAATAAGATTTATCCTTACAACCAAACAGAAATGGTCTATTTGAACAATGAAAATAATTCATGTGTCAAATCAGTACAGGGCTTGGACAAATTGAACAGTCCACTTTGTTAATGTGGTCATTGTGAATGTGATATTTCAAAGAGAAAAACTCAAAACGATCCCTAATACTGTAATTACATCAATAGTATAAAGCTTTCTTCCACTCTTCCACCTGAATGCTAAAGTTAAACTGGGGCTTATAGATTTTCTGTTTGTGTAGGCACAGTGGTGTTTAAGACCAGTCTTCCATGAGAGACCGCCTACCACTGGCTGTCATTATATAAATGTCGAAGCAGATATCACACTACTTCTCTGAGTGTACGCCTGCCTGAACTGGAATTGTAGTGTAACCATGGGGGACATTTCTTGTTCCAATACCATTATCATGATTCAACTGCCCATCACCCACCCAAATACAGAACTGAATAGAAACATGTCATACACAATGAACCAAGACCCTGTTATTCAAATGAATATGGATTTATGTATTTATTTGTTTATTTATTTATGTTGTCTGCTTTTCCAAGCAAAAATATTTTTTTTGAGGCAGTGGAAAACATGGAATACTGTATATAAACAGATCTTGTGTAAACTTATCAATCATTATTTTGCATGCATGAACATAAAACACACAATGCTGAAACATCCATCCATCCATTATCCACACCCAGTTATCCTGAGCACGGTCGTGGGAGTGTGTGCTGGAGCCTATCCCAGCATGCATTGGGCGAGAGGCAGGAATACACTCTGGACAGGCCATTGCTTAAACATAAATAGTATATATGGTTTTCACTTATATTGAATGCACTAAATATCACTGATGTGATTTTTGTGTTGCTATAACAGCTTTTATGTGTTTCTGTTACATAAAAAAAATATAGAAAATGTAATCTCTTATTTCATTACAGAGGTCTGTATTTGCAGTTATTGAATATTTGTCAAATATGTCTTTGTAGATGTGTACCCTCATTATGGTCTTGCTCTATTATATGTTCTTTTATCTTGTTGCTATATATTTGGCATGAGAACCTTTTTGACAAGGCCAGATACAACCGTTGCAAATTCTGCCAGAAATAACAGGGTTAGGTTTCATGTAAATTGTATAGCATTACGGCCCATAAATAAAATTGGCAAATTTATATTGTTTTATGTCTTATCTTCAAAGACACATTTGTTTCAGACATTTTGAACAAAAGCTCTTATCAGAAGGAATGACTTGTTTCAAACTTAATAGCGTTAAGCGAGTGCTGATAGAAATGTGTAATAAATCCGAGACTCTGCTTTACCACAGGCTCCAATTTGCACAATGATGTTTGCACAACTTTGAAACTGGCAATTCCTTTCTGCATATGCCTTTGTTTTCCAGTATGCTAAAAATAGCCTTTTAGTGTTTAATAATTCACACAGTGAGAAGGCAGTTGGGAAACAGCGTCTACAGAAAAAAATATATTCTGAGGCAAAGGAAAAATTGGGGGCAAATAAAGAATAAAGGGCAAATACTGTATTTAAAACTGTTTTTCAAGCACAGTAAACATTTGCCATGCATGTTTTAGGTTTACTGCATGTGTGTTCCACACGTATATGAAAAAATGCAAAGGCCACAGTTCCACATGAATTCTCCATGAATTAATTGAAGTGACAAGACATTTGTAATAAATTGGTCCAAGGTCTGGGCATTTCTTTTGTCTTGGAATCTCATGCAATTCAACCAGAGAAACTGGTCCCTAAAGGGAACTTGTCAAAAGAGCAAAGATTGCACATTATAAATGGGAGAAATAAAACCTTGTGACTATTAGGTGACAATGCATGTGGAATGTAGCTGCATTTCTTTACTCCTGACAATGGCTTAAAAATGCAAAATAGCCCTAAAGGCTTCAGTAGTTCCACATCTCTGAGTGGCAAACTAGCAGGTAGTGCTCTGGGCTTGCCCTACTGCATCGATGCACTTGGTTTCTAAAACAGTGAAATCGCAGTGGGATTGGGAAACAGCTCCCTACCCCCAATTTATCAATCTCGCTGCTGAGAACATTGCATCTGAAAATGCACACATAGTGCCTGCAAACCGAAAGCGGAGCATACTATCTTTTGTCTGTTGTATGCAGCTTCGGTGAAGGAGGTACTCAGTAATATAAGCATTACCTCATATTTTGAATGTACGGGAAGTACATTTGTTTATTATTTTAACTTTTTTTTTTTTGAGAACACAATGGCATGGCACCATAATGCACTGTATTCTTGGCTGCCACATTACTGTATAGTAAAGTCAAGCTTTTATTCTGTCACATGCTATTCAAAATTTATATATGCTGTGCACTCTGTAAGCATTTGGACAGTGGCACAATTTCAGCACATTTGAAATTTGAAATGAAACAATGAATAAAAGTTAAAGCAGAGATTGTTAGCTTTCACATATATATAAAAAGAAGTCCTATGTAAATTTTTCTATGTGGAAATTGTTGTCTAGTTCACATGCATCATTTTACATTTTCATGTGAAATTGCGATTTTCACATGTCAAAGGCAAATTTTAAATGCAATTTTTTTGTACTGTAAGGGTTCCAATCCAAACAGCAAAAGTGTGTATGTTTTATATATATTAGGGATGTTAACAGTTAATCAATTAACTTTTAATCTTCATTAAGAATGTTGATTACATTTATTGACTAAACTGTAAAACTGAAATATACTGTTTCAATGATATATCATTTATTGGCTATGATTCCCCCCTTCCCTCTCAGCCAAACAGTATATATATATTGTACAATTATATAATATTATATGATATGGCATTGTAATTCCTGAGCCACAACACTCAGAAAAGCGGGGAGACATTCTTTCGTTTGAGCTTGGCAGTACATTCCATTGCCTTCATATGTGTGTACCCCTGAACGGTGTTTGTGAAAGCTGATTAAAGACCAGACAGGAAGGGCCAGGTTCAGGGAAACAGGAAAACTGATGCAAGGAAATAGTATACGTCACAAGGCAGAACGCTTCAGCTAAAAGTTACCCTATTCAAGCTCAAGCATGGATTCTTTGCTGAAGACCCCAATGAAACTTGTGGTTTTAGTGGGTAAGTCGAGTCTTCCATACTGCTTGCTATACCATAGACAGCTTGATGTCATTGTGCACTTGTATGTGTACAGTGAGTTCTTTTGGCGACTTTCCTTGGCTTTTCATACCGTGTGCGTGCAAACCACACACACATATCGCATCATGGCGTCTTTCTATTCTTTTCACGATTGCGAGTTTTAACCAAAAATGCGTTTTTAGTTCTTTTAGTTTTGCAGTGAAGCAATTTGTTTTTTTTAAGTTAATTTTCAGAAAATAATACACATAAAGTATATTCAAAAAAGTAAACAAAAAAAGAACTTGTACAGATAATGCATGCTGAACCTCAATAAAGTGAAAGTGATTTTTTTTTGGTTTATTTATTAATATTTTTTGCTGCACAATAAATAAAATAGTAAATCATTAAAGTGAAACTAGTGTACATGTATATATAGAATATATAACACTATATTATTCTGGTGTTATAGGAAGTTACTGTACATTGAAGTGCATAGTTACATTGAACAGATGTAAACTGGCATGGTTTTAAATTATCTTTTAGCATGGCTTTCCAGTGTACTGGATCCAGGAAAATTTTCTGACATCTGCGAAAGATGTCATGAAAATGCCACATGCAGACCTCAAAATGGATCAACTGGCTGTTTCTGCAACAATGGATATACTGGTGATGGTGTACGTGCTTGCGCAGGTAAATCTAAAATTGTTATTGGAAATTTCCCAACAAGCGCTTGGTTTGAAAACTGGACCTAAGACTTATCTTCAAATCTCAGAATTGTGAACTCGGTAATTTATAAACGAAACTCACAGTCTATCTCTTTGGAAACTACAGTATTTCTATATACTTCTAAAATTGTTCCCTTCAATCATACATAAACAAAATGATAATCCCTCGCCCAAACACCACCACATCCTTGAACTGAACAGTTATTGATACATTAAGATATCATTTTCCAGAAACAGAACTTCAGTTTCACTTGCCCTATTGCCAATAATATTCTCATGTTTACTATGTTATGTACAGCCATAAATGTGCATGCGTGTTTTGCATATATTTTTCTTACTTCTTACATCAGATAAATTAAGTCCTGGGAAATCTGAGACAGCTAGTGTACTTAAATTTGACCAGAAACCCATGGTATTTACAATTCTTCCCTCCACTTTGTTAAGGCAATTATGATATTTTCTTTTCATCCATATATACTGCATGTATTAAAATGAGCAAACATGCAAAAATGTCCATGATATACGTTCCTATTTGTATGTCAGAAACGCCTCGTCAGTAATGTCGATTGTTTTCATGTTTGAGCAGATATTTGCTGAAGAACCTTACCAATTAAATCAATTTTAACTTTATCATTGTAAATATATACATCTGGAAAAAATATGGAAACAAAATGAATTTGTAGAATAATTATTTAGATATTTTAGTTTCCCATCAGACTGTATAGGAATCATGCTGAATTCTAAAATAATTGCAAGGTCTGTGTGCTGAGAACTCTTAAGAAAATGTATTTAACTGCGAGTAAACCCAGTTAAAACTGACATTTTTCCCAGTAGGGAACTGAAGACACCTTGTTGTTATTTTAGCTTGAACTCCGTGGCTAATCCAATCGCAATCATACAAAGAACGGAAGCAGTTGTTGAATATTGAAAGTCAGATGACCAAAGTCCCATTGTCTTTATCACCAAACCCTGGTATTTAAATTGCACAATAATTGGACACATAATATTACAATTATATATGCACTGTTATTACATTACATTTCATTACATTACATTGCATTTATTTGGCAGACACGTTTATCTAAAGCGACGGGCAAAAGTGCATTTCATGGTCATGGACAACTACAAAACACAGGTTCAATAAGATACAATACTTATTTTGTACAGCTATTTCTAGCCAAGAACACAGTGTTATTAATATGATTGTAGTTATGACTATTAAATACTTAATGAAACCGATTAATTCGCTCTAAGCAGTAAGAACACAGGAAGCTCTGTGTAGAACATCTTCACATTTGTTGTTTGTTTGTTTGCTTGCTTGCTTGTTTGTAGACGAACAAATATGTATTTCACTGTAGAAGAAATTGGTAAACATTCCGTAATACCCAAAAAAATACAATCAGTGGCATGACACAAAATTAAATGTGTTTTATTGGCTTAATTGTTGTTCATGATACTGTACAAATGTCAATTTTCATACATCATACCACCACCCCCCCACCACCACCCCAAATAAATAAATAAGTAAAAACAAATAAATCTATGAAATTTTATAAATACATTGACTGCCAAAAAATCGGTTCCACTAAATATGCAACAAGCTCTTGCAAAATGGGGGATATGCTAAAATATTAAATTCGATTTTTATAGGGTTCAATATATGACTAAACACACTATAATGCACATATACACAGTATGGAGAGAGCTATTCTTCCATTTAAATGACCAAATACTACAAACCATTCTAAATATACAGACGATTTGTCATTCAACACACCCCATGGACTGGCAGTCCACAAATGAGGTTAAATAGACATTTCTCTTATTCAGTCTCATGAGAACAGCCTGGTATTTACCTGGAGCAGTAACAAATCAGCACAAACACTGGAAATGGAACAGATTAAACTGAGTTTATCCATTAGGTGGATCTATTTACGTTGATTCATGTGCATCCACCATAGAAGTATTTACATACAGGGTGTGCAGAGTGTGTAATGAATCATTTCATAAAAAGGCCAAATTTAGATTTTTTTTTTTTTTTTTTTTGAGTGGATGTTTGTATTATAAACTATTCTGTGATCTTGCTTAAGTAGATTTGCCACAATTGTTTCCCGGAGCAACCTTTACTATTTTACATAAATCAATTTGGCAAAAGTAGTATACTTTATTATAATAAATTGTTTATGTATACACAGTAGCTATGGTTATGAAACAATGATAGTGGGATTTTTTTTTTTCCATGATCCATTCAATGAAATTAAAAAGTTGCTATTAAAGTTGCTCTATTTAACATTTTTTGACAGAACTGCTCCCAGTTATCCATCCCCCACTTTACTCCTGCACCTAGAACTTTATATCTAATGGATAAGTGCTACAACCCACTGATGGTCAGTTTAGCCCAACTACTAATTAAATAAATATCATTGGCAACATATATTGCATTCTCATAACGTCTCAAATAATCTAAGAGTGCTGTGTTCAATCGTTGGTGATGATTGATGACCAGATAGTGTAAGCTGATATTACTCCAGTTAGCTAATGCTTCAGTCTGCTAGTTTTGGAAATGACACAAAACATCCATCAGAAAGGGCTCTAAGAAACATTTAAAATGTGTATGACTGGATTCTATTGGATGTGGGGGACGAGGGATTGTCCAGGATGCCAAAAAGCTGTTACGGTTATGAAAAGTACAATTCTGAAAGCTGTTGTACTCTTATGAAAGGTATTTTAGAACAGTTTGAACCCTCAGAAAAATATATGATATAAACAGATGATGACTTGGCCGCTGTAGATGTTTCATGTTTAGTATAGAAAAATGGGACTAAGACCGGGTGCATAGCAAATAATATTGTGTTATAGATTAGCTTAACCCCCCCCCCCCACCACTAGCTTTCTTAGAGTCTACCTGACCTTCCCACTCACAGATAAAGAAAAGATGGAAACTATATTGACCCACTATCTCTATTAATCGCATTGTAAATATCCAGAAATGGTGTTAAAATGAAAGCCAAGTGTGCAAAATTAAAAGCTTGGCACTTAATATATAACTTTAATATATTAAATGTTAACCATAGATACTGTATGCAGATGACCAGCTTACAGGAATTAACCTAGCATTACAGTTGACAAGAAATAAGCATGCTTGATCTGTTAAATGCATTAGCTAGCTAGATAACAGCAGATGAAAGAGATGTTTGTTCACTTTCATATTTTAAGTGCACTACAATTATTTTTCAATGGCTCTATTCCACTTCATTCCCTAAAGATAGATTTTGCCTAGATATTAGTATTCCCTTTAAAGGACCCATCAGCAATAAGGAATACTGCAGTAACATTATCATGTTGATTGCGACATTTTTTGCAATTGAAACTATGTGAAACTGGACGAGGTGATACATTGCATTTGTTTACTTCCATTGTATGACAGTTAGATGCGAAATAGGCCCACTGAGACATAAAGATGTTTTTTGTAGGTTTTTAAAGCTTGTACTATTACATATGAATATTTGCCAAAATGGTAGTAGGAGTGCATGCTTCCCCTGTACAATAGTGCTGTGGATTTTGACTTGACAAGTGACAGGAGCATTGCACCCTAAAACTTCATTGCTCATTCCAGTCACATATGTCTCATTGGGTTAAATGCTATTTCAGGCTTAGGATGATGGGTTTAGGTAGTTCAGACTGCTCTGTCAGTACTCCCATCCACATTGGTCTGCATCCGGCTGTTTTTTCAGTAAATAAATTAAAGCAGTGTCGGCTGCTGGCCAGTGAACTTGGATGTGGAGGGTTTTGCACACATTCGCATGCAAAGCTATATATTTTGTGTGTTACCAAGTTACTTCCAAGTTTGCGGCTCAGTTTATCAGTATGCGCATGGTTTCATGACATATCCAAACTCTTTTCTCCCCAAAAGAACCATTCTTTGTCTACAAATTGTCCTGAATTGGCTGTGCTATCCCAGGAACTGTATAATGGAATATTTTCCTGTCTTCATGTTTTTTGGTTACAGTGCAACTTGGCTTCCTTGGTTTGCAGGTGAGCTGCCACCGGATTAATTCCCCAGTGGGCAAAGTGTACTGAGCATTTGTCGTTTGTCTGTTTGCCCACCCTGATTCGATTCAGAATGACTGTGAGACTGGTAGCTCTTCAGTTGGTTTCAGCCGCCATCATACATTGCTCCCTGGTGGCATTTTTTGGTTTGTATCTTGTCGCCTCTGAAACGTGTGGGATTAGACCCAGCATCGCCTTAAGTACGGGCACAGAGGCTGATGGGTTCCCTGGGGTTTTCCTCATCAGCACTTGTCACTCCAGGTTCCTGTGGTGTGCAGACAGCATTGCTCAAATTTTACCATTATTGTTTACAATTTCAGGACCATGTAGTGTGTCTGATGAATTCTGGCAGAATCTGCTCCAGTCAGCGAATACAGGAAGTTGCAGTGAGCTGGTGTCAGGTCTCCTACCTAGTCGGGTAGTTCAATCAAGGGGCTGAGCATTGATACAGTCGTCTACTGTATCTGAATAGCAGCAAGTGAATGTCCTATAATACATAATACTGCCTAAGTGAAAAAAAGTTTCTACACAGCAAATTTCTGTTCATAAAGTAATTGTTTGTCATACCATACATTAGTTGATCTGATTAAAAGTACTGGGAAGTGATTGTGGAATATTTACTCTGCATGGTATACATATCTATTTCTGACGAAACGTAACCTTAAGAGGGTAAATCATATTTCAGTGGGCATTAAGTGTCTAATTAAAAACAATTCATAGCACATTATTATTGAGAGGATTATGGAAGGTGCAAAAAGCAGCGTCCACAGTGTGTGTCCCCAGGCCAGTCTGAAAATCCTTGGTTTGCTGTACCAAAATGCATGTTCTTAAAGCCATCCATTATCGTGCCTTGGAATTTAAAGTTAAAAAGAGTATATCTTTTAAATTAGGTTATTACTTATATTGAGAAGACTAACTTGAATTATTAATAGCATTTTGTCCCAATGCTCTTAGCTGCATTTTTTTTTTTTTTTTTTTTTTTGTTTTTGTGTATGTGGAGTGTTCAGTTACATTAAATATGAGATGTAGTTCTGAGGAAGATAAACATTTCTAAAAAAAAAAAAAAAAAAAGGTTGGTTTCAACGGAGTTTATAGATTAGCTACAGTAAAATGTCTTGTGTTAATTTGCCTACAGAGTGGGACCAAATGTTATCTGTTAAGAGTTGAATTAACACTGTTAGAGCTGAACTGATTTGATATTTTACTGTGTACCATTCTATAATTTTTGAAATGGGAAAGCATGTCACTGTCCAAATTCCACTTGGTTAAGCCAAGTTTATATATCGCTATATGGCTTTCAGAAGAACAAAAGTTTTTTGTTATATTTTTGGAACACAGCCAACCTCAGGAAATGAATCATAGGTCTTTACCTTCAACTAGAGCTTTAATCAAATAACGATTAGGGCCAATGTACATTTTTCAGATCATGGGAACTATATGATCATATGTAAAAGTGGCATAAAGGTTTAAAAATAATGTTTGCAATGATAATAATTTTCTTGGTGGATAAAATTCTGGTACAGTACACATAAAAGTACAATATGAACATTTGTTTTGTAAGACCTGAGATTGGAAAGTAATAGACATGTTTTCTGTGAAAACTGTCACCTCCCATTTCTGGAAGAGAAGGATATCCCTTACCGGACATACTTTTTCCACCAGCTTGGTACAAAGGAGAGGAAGACCAGTGGCCATTATAAGGAAAATGAGCAAAACAGTTCTGACTGAACACTGCAAAACACCATTCATAATGATGACTCAGTATTAATTTCTTTAGCAGAGGGCAAGAGTTCAGTTAAAAAAATATAAAGGAAATTAAATATATAAAGAAAAAAAGTATAAGCTAATGGCAGTCAACTTCAGACCTTAATCAGATGGAAATACATTCCTTATAACTGACTGTGACAAGGGAGAGGGATGGGAGTATTTTATTACATGACTGTGTACAAAATTATCGTTATTTTGTTCCCGAGGAGGATCAGAACAAATGTTATAAAGGAGCAGAGTTAAGGTGTGAATCATTATATCTATTTGGCTATTCCCGTTTACTCAAACCACACATTAATTATATGTATCCTGTATCACATAATGAGCCTTGTCTGCACATACATAACTTATATCAGGTAAAAAGCAGCACTGCAAATAATAATACAATACAAAATTTAAATTAAAAAATTAAAGTTTACCCATCTGAGCCATCAGAAATGAATGCATTGCTCCCAATAATGAACAATACACATTTAAAGGACAAACGCTTTTCATGTAGAAAATTGTATTAGATTGACTTGTCCTGAGAAGACCCAGGGCGTGCTATTATAAAAACTAGGGATACAGCCAGTTCAAGAATCAATCTGATCAGCCCACACCAAGAAACCCCTGCCAAGAGTGATCTCATCTTTATTTCCTCATCTTTCTTTCTGAAAGAAAACTAACATTTTTGTCCTTTTATTTTGTATTGGTTGGCTAAGTACATGCTTTAAATCCCACATTAATTATGTATATTGTAGTACACTTGTGCATTTGTTTAGGACACTGAGCACACCACCTATATTTAACTGATCCTGAAAATGATATGGTCAATATTATGCTGATGACACAAGCCACAAACTCACCATTTTGTCTTTCCATCAAGGCAGGACACACCATACTTAATACCATTGAAAACACTAATCTTTTTCTAACATGTTTCAACATGAAGCTGCACTCCTTTCAATATATGCATTTACTGCAGGGTGACATAGCGCGCTATTATTTCTATACGTTCTTTTGAATGTGTAAAAACCTTGCCATTTGCCACTGCACGTTTTGCAGCTGTATCCAATACTAATAAATTGACTGCACATGGAGTGAAAACGAATCTATGATAAGAAGGGCATTCTGCTCTGATCTGACCTAAAATGGGTCCTATGCAGCAGTGAGAGTAGGCATCCATATTATGGAAATTAGCTAGGTACCGTAAACCATATGCCTTAAACTCTACCTTTTATAGAAATCTGATTTGCAACTTTTACCTCACTACTAATCTCACTGAGGGTGAGATGAATTTAATTTTCCCCTCTTCTTGCTACATTCGTTGATCCATACATGATTAAGGCGTTATCTGTTTTGGATGGCTAAAGGTGGGGATACAGTTCCATGTTTTTCCCCTTAGACTTCCGTCCACCAGTTTGCCCACACAGCAAAGACAACACTCTCAAGGGGAACTTTCAACAAGCTGTGAGGTCAAGAATAATTCTGCATCAGGAGAGCTAAAGAGGCTGGGTTGTGTTCCTAGAATGAGGCAGCTCACTCTCAGCTGCATCAGCCCCACGAGAGGAAGAAGTCAAATTAGACAATATGTGCTGCCAACATGAGCAGAGTCCGACCCCTCTTTACCCCTGCTGCCTTGGAGATGCCAGAAAAAACATTGGAGGGTCTTGTGCAGGTTAAACGGCCAGCCATCTCTGTATTTACCACTTTAAAATGAGATGAACAACACCAACAATTCAGAGAGAGAAAGGCATGACAGGGGTGGGATGGGGGTGGCTATGGGCTTGAACCCAACACCAACAAAAAAAGCTGAGATAAGCATTAAATATGAAGTTTAGCACAAAGAACCAAAATGGCCCAATATCAAATACAAATGCATGTACACCAGGAACAGAAAATTGGAAAAGTAACTTTAATCCCACCCCTGCACCCACCCCCGCCAATGGAATGAATTTCTGGCCACTCCAACGATGACAGGCATCTATCAACATGAATGCACAGTGCCCCACTCTCCCAGTGAACTGTCTGTGAGTGGCATACCTTCTGGATCAGCTGCATGAGCTGAAGCTGTCCATTATAAAACCTGTCATACATGGCAATCATTGATCCCTAACCGTATTTGAACCTTTTTTTGTACTTGCAGATGACGATGAATGCGTAAATGTCACACAAATCTGTGGCAAATATGCTAACTGTACGAACACTCAAGGCAGTTACTTCTGCACGTGTCAATCAGGATTCCGATCGACTGGGCATGCAGAGTTTCAAACCAACGATGGTACCCACTGCGCTGGTAATTCTTTCATTTTATTTATACAACGTATCAATATATTTCACTTAGCCTGTTAAGCACTTGGTGCACAGCCTTGCGGTATTTGTTATACTATCATATTGATATGAAATCATATTGATATACATCTCATTTAAATGTGATATTTTGGTAAACAACATTCAATAACAGGACAGAAATCTGGTTATTTGTTTGCCTTTTTTGTAATTATTCAAATCTGTTTGAATTACAGACATTGATGAATGTAAGGATGTTCAGACCTGTGGACCGTTTTCTCGTTGCCATAACACACCGGGATCTCATTACTGTACTTGCCAACGGGATTACGCTTCTACATCACAAACTCTACGGTTTCAAGTAAAGGATGGTATTAAATGTGAAGGTGAGCATACGATTTTGAGCACAACCTATCTGTGTACAAAATATTAAAAGTACACACATATATAACATACAAAATAAATACTATATAAAATGGCAATGTCAGTGACTCAAAAGGATACATCAGATATGAACCGTGTGTAACTGAAACTATCTGGATTTGAATGATCTTTGCTTCTGTGAATGAGCACTGTGAGACTTTAAAGTAATTGGATTATTTCAGTAATGAATTCATGCACTGTACTTAAAATATTATCTGGGTAACGACTGGTCTTCCTAATGGCACATCAGGGGCCATTTGACTAGCAGTTGTCATCAGTAAGAACATATGACTACTGCTCCTTCGGTGCCGATATGCCTAGCCAGCACCAGTCATTGATCTAGTGACTCACACCGAGGACTCTGGATGGAAATCCTGTGGCCCAGGGAGGTAGGGATTAAAACTGCAGGATTTCCTCTGGCTCATTGCACAAGAGTGTCTCCTCTCGCACCTGCAATCTGCCTGTTCCAGGAACGCAAAATAGATGTGCAGGCCAGCTGCACGTTGGCTAGAAATCCCATGTTGGGGACTGCAGAGAAAAAAAAAATTGCATTAACAGACTGCATGTTTGCAGTATGTGCGTAAATGGACCCAAAAATTCAAATTGCCATTCCCGTTTGGTTGAAGATTAAAATTGGGGATGAAATGTAAAAGTGGGCTGAATGAGAGCGAAGAGAGTGTGGCATTCGGTCCGGCGGTGAACCGGATTGGTCTCGGCTGCGCCGGCTAGTGGAGATAGCACACGCACCTGGGTTGCGTTCACTAATCAGCCCAGGTGCTTCAAGGTGTTCCAGTTCGGGACCGAGACCGGGAACACACACTAAGAGTGTGAGGTTTTGAGTTTTTGTTTCATTTTGTTTAGTTTGTCTAGTTTGTCAAGTTTGTCAGCGCACTACAAGACAGAGAAAGTAGTGAAAAGTTGGAGGAGCTTTCATTTACGAGCAGGGAAATGAAAGGTTTTACTTTCTTTTGTCTTTGTTATTTTAGTTTGTTGTTTTAGTTAATTGTTTTTGCCCAGAACCCGTGAGGCGGTAGGGTGAAGGTGTTTATTTCATCTTTTGTTTGTGTGGGTGCATTCTTGCTCTCTCCACGCGGCAACCAACGGTGCACTTGCGGAACTGCCGCATCTCCCCCCCTGGGGTGTCACACACAGAGCAGTTTTTACATCTCAATTGAACAAAGCTTATATTGGAAAGCATTTTTCCATTCGCTTTCTGTAATTCCTGGCTAAGTGAACAATAAAAAAGTATGTTGCATGAATCCTAGGTTCTGTTTGGAGATTTGTTTGGAGTCAATATGATTATAGCCAGCATGCACAAAATTCCATTCAGTCCTTTTCTTTTCACCATACGTTTCATTCGATAGGCACTTCAGTGCGTTTCACTTAAATGCTGTTTTATAAACTTTTATGATCCACGCTGGTCCTGACACACTTAAGCATTGATTATTGGACTGTTTTCTGTTTTGTGATTTTCTCTTTTCAGAGAGTCCTAAGAAGAACTGCCATAATAACGACACGTGTATCTCAAAGACTGTCAACCAAACAATTGAATACGTAAGTGCTCCAGTAAGGTGATACTGTTGTAGAAATGAAATTGTTCTGACATTTGGACTGTACATAGTTGAAACACTGCAGATAGAGATGTTTTCAGATACTTAACACAGTAGATATGTGAGAACAATACTACCCAGGTTTTGCCCCGAGTTAACATTTTTTCTTCAACCTTGTATATTGTTTGCCTGCATGAGATGGTCCTTCATAGAGTTTTGTGTGCAACTGCTGCCCTCTATTGGTTAGCCAGTGCTGTACATGAAGGCAACAAAAATATTGTGCTAAATCCTGAGCTTCACTCACGTAATGAAGTGCTAAATTGCTATACTCTTTTAGTATCCTTGTCAATGTCACCTTTTTCTTTCCTTGGGGGTCTTACTGCCATCCCACTCCTAGGCATGCCCTGCAGCTATTCTTGTCATCCAGGGGTCCTCTACCTCAAAACCATGGACAAAAAGTAGAAAAAAAAAACTTCTGTACTTGTAGGAATACAGCAAAACTTTTCGCAACAGTTAAAAATGCACAAAGATTGGAATTTAAAGAATGAGAACATGTCAGTCGAGATATGGCCTGATGTGGCCTGTGGGCTAGGGACTTTTCAATTATAATTGTCTAAAATATATGTTTGCTTTCCAATTTTAATAAGGATCACCTCGGTGTGTGTGTGCGTTTGCGTGCATGCTTATGCGTAAGTGTGTGTGTGCATGTGTATGTGTGTGCATGTTTGTGGGTGAGAGTGAGTGCATGTTGGAGAGTGATGTTAGGGTTGATCTTAGATCCTTAAGTCTGGTCATAGTGCAGAATGCACGTTTTACAGGCTGAAAATATTAGAACAGGCCACTGATCCTCATATTACTAGGTTGCTTTGCAGAGTAATCGATTTTGAAGGTAGAATGGTGTGGCTTATTGATTTAGTAACAAATGAGCCACTTCTATCATAATTTAAACCATGAAAGTTCCTGTTAAGACTAATGTTCAGTTTATTTGGAAATATTTATAGACGGCTACGGCATCGATTTCTATATAAAAACTGCTTGTTCAACATTTAACATCATTGTTTTCAGTGCCCCTACGTTAACCTGCTTCTGACAAAAAATCAATCAGAAATATAGATACCATGAAGGGAAGGGAAAATGCATCTGGATTGCTGCTTCTTCAGGATGGAAAACTGATAAAGTATTCTAGGGATCAGGATGGAGTATACTAGCTCAAAAAAGCAACCCTCTTGCTGAAAACTGTAAAATTGCAGTTAACCCCAGAATAAGAAATGTGTTCTTTATAATCATATTTGGTGACATCATGGGAACAATTACATTAAAAATTAAATCAAAAGGCATTGCAAGTACCTAAATAATCTAAATTATTGTCTTCCAGAGTTTGGCTGATTAAGACATTAAGGAAAGTGTCGGTGAGAGAACAGAGAGAAAGGTGTCTGAGAATGAAGAAATCGAAAGCCTCCCATCTCTATCCCTAAACATAGATCCTGGATCAGTAACCTATCCATTATGGAAGAAATTGGATGATGGCAGCCCAACTAATGCATGATATGATTATTGCTGTTGCAAAAAAAAAAAAAAAAAAAAATCATTGCATCTTTTTTCATATTTAAAAAAACTGGCGAAATAAAAAAAATGTAACTTAAATGTAACTAGTATTATTATTTTTATTATTATTATTATTATTATTTTGTCTGTAGATCAGCAATATTACAGACCCCCACAGCCGCCTGGATGAGATAAGGAAACAAACGTCTGGGGACCTGTCTCCTGTTGATGTGATTTCTTTGGTCGAGGCCCTGTCTCAGTCAGTCTCATTGCTAAGCATTGTCAACGACACTGGCACTGACCAGTACATGGAATCTCTCACCAATCTTACCATCACTGTAAGCTTTTTTATTATTTATTCATTTTTTGTAACTGATCGCTCCAAAAGACACTTCATACACTTAATTCATGTGTATATGCATGTTTTTCTTTTTAGAATTTTGTTCATGAGCAAGCTGGTATTTTGTTTATAAGTATAGCTAGCTAACGATAATCAGCAATATCAATATTCAATATTTTAGTAAGCCATCATTTTTACCCATTTTACATGCAAATGACTTATTTTTGCTCACTGTTTTATTCTTGGCATATTGCTGTCACATGCCTGCTGATATTATGCAGTACTTTGTACAGCGTGTGTGTGTGTGTGTGTGTGCGCGCGCGCATGTGCACGTGTGTGTGTGAGGCATTATTATTTTTATTTTTTATTCAGGTTAGTCAGATGCTAGGTTTTGGACGGGTCTGCATTCCCTGAATCCTGAATATTATTTTAAATGTTTAAACATTCTTTAGGCCATAGACAAGAAAATAAGAGAATGTATCACTGCAGGTTAATGACCCATGTGCCTACCACAGGCACAGTATAGCATGTGTCATTCGTAATTGAATGTGTTTCTTTCCTTTCCCAGGAATTTATGCAAACGGTAAACAATCTTGTGGAAAATGATGAACTCCAGGCATGGGATAAAATCAGGGAGGATTATCGGGAGAAGACCATCACCAAACTTCTGCACACTGTGGAGCAGGCAACACTGACCATTTCTAAAAATTATAAAATGACTACTGAGGTAGAGGTAAAAACAAATGACATAGGTAAGCTTCTGTTCATGTCGAGCGGTAGCTGCTGCTTGATTGTGCCAAAAGCTAAGAGAACTAGCTTAAAGGGTCAGGGACCTTTTACTGTACATACTCCTGAATATAGTAAACATATTTTGAGACAGTTTCATATCTGCAAAAGCCATCACCCCATGGTGATCAGTAGTATAGAACAGCCAGGAAAAAGACAAACAGTTATGTATTTTTCAGTATATGTTTCTATATGTACAATTTGACCTGTAATCATTAAGATATTGTTATTCCCACTTGATTTTCAGACCTGAAATTATATACTTTCGACACTCAACAAACGAAGAGGAAAACTATTCACGCTACATTGGGTGGAGATAGCATTAATCTCACACCTAAAATCAACAAACAATCCAGCATAAATGGTAAGTAGTTGTGGCCTCAAAGTAATCGAAAGTCATCTTATATGTTGAATATGAATTAAAACTGTAAGCACATGATCACATAGTCCCTATGATTCAAGCATGACTTAATGTTGAATGTGACACACGTCAATATATTTCTATGGATATAAACATGAATGTAGATCAACGGCTTGCCCAAAACATTATCATGAATACAAGAAATAATGTATGGACACGTAAACATCTAAAATAAAACAATTTAAGCAGTTGAGAACAGCTGTAAGTCTATGCCTCAATCCCCAATTAAACTCATATCAAAGACTTTTTAAAATGAACATGTTCTTTTTCCACATTTAAAGATATTTGAGGTACTACTACTACTACTAATAATAATAATAATAATAATAATATGAACTTCCAGTCTTACAGAGCCTGTGGTCTCACTAGTGCTTTAAAAGTTCAAGTGATACAAAACACATTTGAAATACCAAGGGTATTTATGTGTATCAAATATTATGATTTCAGTTGCCCTATACTTTCACTCTTTTGCATTGGCATGCCGGCAGCAAAAGAAGTGAAACCTGTTTTGTAATACTTCTTTAGGGAGTGTCTCCATAGTTTTCCTCCGGTACAGCAGTATTGCTACCCTCTTGAAACCAAGTGACTCTCCTGGAGCAACAGAGTACGACCAGTTCGCCAGAGCAGATGACTTCACTGTGAATTCTCCAGTTGTAGCAGCTGCTATAAATCCACCGCACATCTACGAGCTTGACCAAATACAATTTACCCTGAGACACACTGAGGTATGGTAAAAATCCTTTTTCCGTATGGCAAGAGTTCTCTTGTGCCTGCATCCCACAAAATACTATAATTCACTTTTCTTCTGCATGTTGACGGAAATAGCCATTTTGTTCACTGTATCAAGAATAACAATCTTTCTCCAATTACTTTTGGTTCCCTAAACTACATGTAAAAGTTCAGCAATTCCTTGATTCACTCAATATGGATACATATACCCACAAATTAAACCTGACAGACTGCACTTTAACCTCATATTAGTTACAAATCCAGTGAGCTAGAGAACAAAGCCAAAGCAACAATTGTGTAACTGTCCAAATATGCATGGACTGCGCTGTATTTTTCTAATGTATTATCTTTTCTTTTTTACAGGCTATAGACCCTAAAATTGATGTCACAAAATGTGCTTTCTGGGAATACTCTGTGGCTAGGATGACTGGTCACTGGGCCACAGAGGGTTGTGAACGCCTTTATGTGAACAGCTCTCACACCACATGCAGTTGCAATCATCTGACACACTTTGCTATTCTGATGTCTTCTGGACGGGAAAATGTAAGCTCTCACCATCTGCATATTGATTTGGTATATCCTACATACAGTATAATAAATACCTCATGCTATACACCAGAGGCAGGGTATCATAATGGTTATAGAACCGGACTTCTAAGGTTGGAGGTTTATTCCTGGGTCCTGAGCAAGTTTCTCCACTTAATGTCCAGTGCTCATAAGCTGTGTAAGTGTCTCTGGATAAGAATGTCTGTTAGATGTGAATTATCTTTTCCAAACTGTTAATTTATTTGCAGATTTTGTCAAGTATGCCAGGCATGCAGTATTAATAATATGTATACTGTATTCTGTAAAATGTATTCTGTGATATTTAAACATTATTTCTGAAGCAAAAAATATTGTCAATGTATTTGTTGTAGTCTTTGGAAATTATATGAGCCTCATCTTTTTTTTGTTTGATATTTTGTTTTGACAGCTGTTAGCCCACAACAACATCCTTACAAGAATAACTCAGCTGGGAATGATCATATCTATTATCTGCCTTTCCATGTGTATCTTCACCTTCTGGTTCTTCAGTGAGATACAGAGCACCAGGACCACCATTCATAAAAACCTCTGCTGTAGTCTTTTCATGGCTGAATTCATCTTTCTGGTTGGAATTAATATGAGCTCAAACAAAGTAAGGATTGTTATTCCAGGCTTGATACATATTGCTATCGTCAGCAGTTTCTGTGTGTCGTGGCAGGGGTTATTTGGATTGGTCAATGAACCCTTCTACTTTGCCAGAAAACATATACAAATACAGATTAATCCTCAATATGTGGGGTGGTGTGGGGGATGCATGAGTTTCAGTATTGCCACAGTAAGCAGAATGTCTTTTGGTTGCAAAGTATTTTTAGGAGCGAATATTTTTTTAAAGATGTTTGTGCACCTTGCGAGCTTTGCCATTTATTTTGTGATTTTGTCTTCTATTTGCACCCCTATTCATCCACATGGTTCAATAGGCTGTGTGTGCATTAATTATTTTGCAATGCTGTCTATGCAAAACCACAAACTTATTAACACACTGTTGATGAGCAGCTTAAAATTACTAAAACAATTATAGAAGCATCATCAAAGAGATATTAAAAAAATAACATTAAACCCATGTTGAAATTATTCATTTAATATGGAATTAGATTTAATTATATACCTAAAGTTTTAGAATATTTCCTATCTTGAGTGTTTGTTGATTAAAGCATATGGGCTGCTGCAAATGAATGAAAATTATAGCAATTTATGTCTTGTGTGCCTTTTTCTTCTCCAGCTTTTCTGTTCCATCGTTGCTGGGCTACTGCATTATTTCTTTTTAGCCGCTTTTGCATGGATGTGCATCGAGGGGATCCATCTCTATCTGATAGTGGTTGGTGTCATCTACAACAAAGGTTTCCTGCATCGCAACTTTTACATTTTTGGATATGGGAGCCCAGCAGTGGTAGTTGCAATCTCAGCAACTCTTGGTTACAAATACTATGGTACCAATAAAGAGTAAGTTCACAAAGTTCATATACAGTATCTCCTGAATTTCTGAATATTGTTTTAATTCATAATTATGTGTGTACTAAACTAGTCCTTTTTTATTCAACAGGTGTTGGTTAAGTACAGAGAACAATTTTATATGGAGTTTCATTGGGCCTGCTTGTTTAATCATCCTGGTAAATCTAACATTTTTTAATCTCTTTGTCCAGAGTCACAAAAAATTGTAAATGGTAGTGCTAAATTGAAGAATTTCACCTACCAGCACAAATGTGTTAATACTTATTTTTTCTCTCTTGATCACTTTTATATTCAGATCATTTTTAGTACAAGATAAATGCAGGAATTATGGATATTAGTACAGTATATTTTGGGAAGTCATAAGCTATATATCTGCAATCATAGTATAGCCATCCATTCATGTGCAGCCAACTCGAGACAGTTAGCCATCCACCATGGTTCTCCTCCAAAATATATTTTGTCACTACTACTTCTTGGCACACCATAGACTACAGCTGAGTTTACTTAGAGTACACACTGGGAAATGCAGTACCGTATGGAGCTACTGGCCTCAGTTGGAACTTGCATGGTCTCTATTCAATCTGAGGCTATGGGACTTATGCATACACAACTGCATGGTGCTGTAAGCAAATGAACCAGGAGCTATAATACATTCTTGAACTTGAATTGAAATATAATGCACACTTTTTTAAGATAGCTATTTATTTGGAATGAAATACACTGATAAAATTAATGCAATATAAATGTTAGTATATCACAGGAATCTCACAAAACGAGATGTTCCATTCATCCTAATGAAATTTGAACATGCATTGCTTTTATACAGCCATGCAATATTCTCCTGTATATAAGTATGCGTTGGATTGTTCTAATACTTGCTGTTTGTATATCTTAGGTTAATCTCCTGGCTTTTGGGGTGATCATTTATAAGGTGTATCGTCATACAGCAGTAAAGAAGCCAGAAATCAGTCACTATGAAAATATACGGTAAGAGACACGCAAGCTAATGGTATGTTATCATGTATAGTTTTAATTTCCTGAAATCATAAATAAAGCAGACCATAGGATGACGAGTCCTTGTTTCCTTCCTTCACTGTATGACATTCCTTGTCAACATAATGTTTACAGAAGCACTTGAAATGGTTTACTCTACCTTCAGTTCACTGATTTGATTATCTGAAAAGATCTAGTGATGCGACATTGTTGAGCTGCTACCTGTGGAACATTCTCACATGAGCTTGTTGCTCTGCACAACTGAAATGCACACTGCCAACAGATGCGGTCTGGTTGCTTTGTTCTGTTTAGATCAAAGTCGATTAATCCATCTGGCAGTCGGCACATATGAATGCACACTCTATGTTCTCTTTACGCTGCCCCAATGTCACATCAAAAAAAAGAAAAATTGAAATTATGAATTGAATAGATAAATATTAGCAATGGTGTATAATACAAAATAATCTAGAGTGATATTGCATTACAAGTGACAATATCCAGCTGAGAGTCTAATTGAGAGGGCTATTTTCAAAAACCCAGCTGACTGAAACTCATCTACGGAAATTCAACTGCTGTAACATCAGTCACAGCTTAACATACATATAAGAGGCTGTAATTTGGGCATAGGGATAACACTGGCATCCCTCCATTGGTTTAGAGTGAACTGAATGGCGACTTTCAGAGCCGGTAAAAAGAGTTACAGTACTGTACTGTATCAATTTTCCAGGTCTTGCGCACGAGGTGCCCTTGCCCTTCTGTTTGTCCTCGGTGCCACCTGGACCTTTGGGATCCTTCACATCCTCAATGGGACCACTCTCACAGCCTATCTCTTCACAATCGCCAATGCCTTCCAAGGGATGTTCATCTTCATCTTCCTCTGCGTCTTATCCAGAAAGGTAATCTCCCCCCCCCCCCAGTATGTATACTGTAAGGTATACATACTGTACATCAGACTTTAAATAAATGAAGTGGAATATCATTAACGAGTATTGTATCCTTAATTATATTGCTTCAAAGGACATGTCACTTTTATGAGGCAGTGGAACAGATGGAATATTACTCCACTGGGGTGGGAAACAAAGGTTGTGGAAATGTGTTTTGGAGCTGCAGTCATAAGCTCTTGTTATGACTTTGAGAGACCAGTGAGTCAGTCAGTGCTTTAAGAGATCTGAGTCTTAGCTTCTTTTCATTATAATCCATGAACTACTGCTTATCTTCTCTTTGCTAACATATCAGCTGCAGCCTGTACACCAATACATTTCCTATCCAACAGGGGTGGGTGAGATGCCAAACTGATAATGGCTCAATATGAAACAAGGATGAAGTATTTGAATGGATTCAATCATAGTGACACTCTGACTGACTGCTCATATTTAGCTATAGTTTTCAAGTGCAACTAGGCATCTCAATCATCCCTTGTATCATGTGAAATAGGAGGTAATAACTGTGTTTGAGATTTTTGGGTTTGGTTTCTGTGTTGGAAATTAATGTACATTAGTGGGTGCAGTATGTCCATCATAAAAGTATAATTACCAGCAAGAATAAAAAATATGAATCAAAAAATTAATTAATTAAATCACCATTGAATCCAATGACATAAATTACTAGAATCACAGCTGTCGACTTAAAATGGCAGAAGCAGCTGTTTTTTTTTGTTTTTTTTTTGTTTTTTTTTTTGTAAAAAATGTATATACATTTGTCAACTGTATAGAATTATTAATAAACACAAAAGTGTATTCTCGTATTAATTCATCACACTCTATGCATCAAATGGTACTTTCTCTTTTCTACTTCATCAGATACAAGAGGAGTACTACAGACTGTTCAAAAATGTGCCATGTTGCTTTGACTGCCTCAGATAAACCCAGCAGTACGGCCAAAGAGGAAAAGGTTCGCAAGATTATCTGTCATCTCTTCAATTGCTTATCCCTACATTTTCCATTCAAATAATTTCCCAAAGAAAATATGGCAAAGCTCTCTTCAGCATGGCACTGCTTTCTAGGCTGTCCTGTAAAAAATTAATAATTATGTTGCAATACATTTGTTACAGATTTTGTGAAGAAGTCTTAAGATTTTTTTCTATTTTTATAGTATTTAATATAAATCAAATATATAGATTATCAATATTATTTTAAGTCACTAAAAATAGAATTTGTAGTTAAACAATGAAAATTTCCTTGAATGTTTTCATAAATGTGCATTGTTTTTATCTCCTGTGGGACATGTGCTTAACCTCTTAAGGCACAAGCCAAATTTTGCCAATCCTTGCCCATTTAGGGGGTACCCTATTTAAAGCTTTATAACTCCAGACGTGAACACCACAGAGACTTGAAAAATGGCTTAAATGACTTAAAACATTTGTACAATTTACAATACTAACACAGATTTGTTTATATTCATAATTTTGGAAGAAATAAAGTTCCACAAATGCAATTGTTTTGACAAAAAATTCTAAATAAATTTGCACTTTTTAAGTTTGCAATGAAATACTGCGAGATTGCATATATGCAGGAGGTTAAACTATACATGTGCTAGCCATATGAATTCCCACTTACCCTTGCAGTTTTGTTTTTTTATAATACATTAGTTTTATCATTTTTTGGGATTTCAGTGTAATATTTTAACTTTAACATGTCTTCTAAAAGTGTCGAGACACCATGACATATTTACATAAAGGGACAATTACTTCATACAGTCATTATTAAATGAGGATTTTAAGGGAGCGTAGTTTAAGAATTCATCCCCAGCAATGCATGGAGTGGGTAATTTTGGACAATGTTCTCCCACAGAAATTATTTTTGTTTTGTGTAGTAACTGCTATTTTAGTAACATAGTAACATACTTTAAGCTGATGCATAAAGTTTATACAGCAAACAAAAGCCTGTACAGATATCATTGCAAACATACCTGCAGGTGAGAAACTCATAAGAGCAACATTATTGTATTGCTTTCAGAAAATTAAAATGGTTTACATCCTGTTGGTCTAGACTTTAAAGCACAAATATCAGTAAGCTTTGTATACTGTTAAATAATCCTTTTTTCACAATTAATGTTTTAACAATGAATGGGGACCTCTGATAGAATTCACATGTTTTAAAACCATATACCTGTGTGAACATTATCTGCATTCCCCATGTGATTTTTGTAAATTAAGGAGTATAAAAGTTGTCTGCTAAATAAAATAAAATGTTTCAAGTGATTCATTATTCAATTGTGATAAGTATTAAGTACGAATGAGTATGATAAGGGTAGAAATGTTTTGGCATCTTTATCCAGATCTTAATATTGACTTGATTTTGTGTGAAAAATGTTTTTACTTAATTTGTCATCACCGAATCAGTTGTGTTACTTGTTTTATGGTAAAGTACTCACTACTGGGTTTACTGTATAAATAATGGTAACAGTGTATTAAGCATAAGGTAGCAGGCTGTATATCTAACCAATCTTAAATGTATTATGTTCTTTCAACATAAATAATACAATTATTTACATTTCAGCTCTTTCTTCGTACCTTCACTATTTTACAGAATTTAACTGTAAAATTCACAGACATTTTTTGTTGTCTGTTTCAAATTAACACAAATGATAGGGCTTAGTTATATATCTGCTTTTTGTGGATAACTGAAATATGAAATTGACCTAAGTTTGAGTATTGTGAATAATATTGCCAATTAGCAATCCTTTAGTATCAGATGTTTAGTTAGCTTATTCATGGATGCATCTTTCGTAATCACACTTTAATTCAACCATCTAGTGCATGATTCATCTTGCATCTCATCAGAATGGCCACGCCATCAATATGTGATAAATATATGCCTGCTGGAGATTGTGTATATTGTTCCCATTCTGATTGTGGTGTATGCATTTTTTTTTTTTTGTATATCCTTCGCTATCTTTAAGTTATTTTTCAGCTAAAGGAAAGGCAGCAGTATTAATTGTTGGTGCCCATTAAGTCAGATGTGGTTTACCTTCTAGTGCACAGTAAGTAGACAATCATATCTGAAGCTCAATGTTGCTTCAATGGGGTAGTCCCATTACATTGGTTTATGAAGACAGCAGTTACCCCACTATGAGTGAAATAACCACAAAGGAATCCCAGTTATGTTTGGCAGTAAAGATAATGACATCCACACGGTACTCATTTGAAAGCTTTGAAGGATGGACTCCAACATATGGAAGTTGGTCAGTTCAGAATATCCACAGAGATCCACAATTAAATGTTCCAGCATTTCCAGAGTCAAAGGCAGCAGAGTAAAGATAAATGCTTTAAAAAAGGACCATATATGCCAGATACCATCTGTAAGTTTGTACAGTAGACAGTACGCATTTGGACAGTGATACAATTTTTCTGCTGTTTTGGCTCTGTATTCCATCAGATTGGATTTGATATGAAACAATGAATATGAGATTAAAGTGCAGACCGTTAGTTTTATAAGTGTATTCACATGCCCTGATTTTACTTTTCTTTGTTTATTTAATAGAAATGTTTTCATTTAGACTCTGACTGACCAAATGTCAGACTGACATTGTATTGCATAACATGGTAGCCCACAGGAATGTGTCCTTTTGTCCTCTTGGGTCTGCTCAGAGCTCTGCCCAGAGCTGACAATATTATTCACTATCAGAATATGAATGTCCCCTTTCAAAATCCTCACATTTAAACGTATTAAAAAACACAACACTTAACAAAGTGGTGTAGCTTTGTTTCTTTCTTTTTTTTCTTTCTGTGGATCACAAAACACTTTGCTGAAACAACTACTACTTCCCTAGATAAGAACTGAATTGGCTATGACAGCTTCCATCTTGCAGCAGATGGCAGAGAACTGTCTACAGCAGCCTCCTGCCAAAAGTAATTGTCCAAAGGTGTCCAGGAAATTTCTGAGATGGGCCCCATTTGTGGGCTTGTTACTTCAAACTGATACCTGCTGGACATGCATGAGCACCTGCATGCACATGCATTGCAGCTATCGAACCTGAGTAAACTGTGTGTGTGGGTGTGTCTGTGCGAGTGAGTAGAAAAATCATATTCAATGTACATATTCTCCCTATTAGACCCAGAAACTGAACTGAACTGCCTATTCACACTGATTAACACTGGACATTTTACTGTGCATATAAATATGAACACGTGGCTTATCCACACAAAAACGGTCTAACAAACACCCTAGACCGGGTGCAGGTGCAATGACATTGGAGGAATAGGCCGAGGAGGAATAAACTACACCAGTGCCAATGAATGAGAATGATTAGCTGAAAGGAGGAAGATAAAAACAAAAAACCTGACAACAAAAAAAGCTCAAATTATTACAAGCTACCCAAAGCCGCCGTCAAATCCTAAAATCAAGAAATTCCTGATTTCAAAAATAAAAGGTCCCATTCCAATGAAGGGGGAAAATCCTTGAATTATAACTAAACCAGATTTCTTGATATCAAGAATTCAAATTATAACTAGTTAAAATGTTTTTTTTTTCAAGAGCAAGTTGAATAAAAGCTTAAACTGCATGCCATACCATCACAGCATTTTTAAGACTGCCGAGCCAACTCCATCAAGACCATTGAAACATTCACTAGAGGGGGGCAGACAGTGGATGAAACCGAAAAATGAGACCCAATGCGGTTTGGAGTCTGAAATCACCATAAAATTGACAAATATTCCATATATAATATAATCTATTGTCCAGTAAATACTGTGCATCC
Source organism: Anguilla anguilla (assembly GCF_013347855.1). NCBI lineage: Eukaryota > Metazoa > Chordata > Actinopteri > Anguilliformes > Anguillidae > Anguilla > Anguilla anguilla. The sequence continues at coordinate 57,179,313 of NC_049204.1, read as the reverse complement.
AGTAAAGTACTAAGGATACCTTTTCTCACACTCACAATCCTAGGAAACATAACCACATAGCCTACTTACCTCATGTAAAAACACAGAATTTGTGCAAATGTCCAAATATTTAATCCCAGAACCTCTCTTCCATATCTTCTTCTTTTGTGTCTTCATCTTCTGATTCATGTATTTTTTCTCTAAAATGAATTATTCTGACTGAAAAAAAAAACATTTATTTGTAGCATTTATTTGTCAGTGATACATTTTTACTGTGATACTATTTCAGCCAGTGATTCTGTTTATTTTGAATGACACACACAGTTTGATTAAAATTTGTGTCAGACTGACATTTTGTTGGTCAGAACAGTTCTTTTGCCAGTACATCTTAGGCATATCAGTAACATTGTTTGTCCTGCATGATGTATTTCTGATAGAGTTCTGCACTTTTCCTGGGGAAAAGTATAAATAAACATCAGAGTCAGGAAAAGATAAAGATATGGATAAAGGATAAAAAGACAGTGCTTGTAGTCAGGTGACACGCAGTGTATAAAGGCTTATGCAATCATTGGTAGTTGGTTTCATTCATGGACTGCACAATGAGGTTGTTTCTCCTTTTCCTCTCAGTGACTTTGACTGGTACGTTTTTTGGTCCTTTTGTTTGTTTTCCTTATTTCAAATAAATTTATGCAATTATTTTTTAAACCCTTTAAACCATTTACTATCTTCTTAATTTCAGCCTGTCAGAATATCAGTTATGGTAAGTAAATTTATTTGAAAATATACAACAAATAATGATAATGTAATTTTGAATGGTTATATTGAAGTTATCAGTGTCTCAACGAACAAAATGAAAAGCTAGAAGTATATGAATATAAATAACTCTTCTTCTGTTTTAATACCTCTAATACTGAATTGTGAAACAGAATAAGGGACTTCTGCTAAAAATATTTACAGAACCAGGCTTTGACCCCAAGAAGACCTATGAATACAAGTATGAGGGTGTCATCACTATTGGACGTGACATGCCAGACCTGGCAGAGTCTGGAATGAGGCTGATATGCTCTGTTAGAATCATAGGTGTGTCAGCTCAAACCTTCCTCCTCCAGGTAAATAAACTATCCATATGTATGTAGTTAAATAATGCGATAGCATTGCAAAAGTATGGCACACATATTTTTGTTCTGTACACCAGCGCATTGAATGTAAAACAAAACAATGAATATGAGGTTATAGTGCAGACTGTTTGCATTAATTTGAAGGTAATTACTTCCATATTGGGTGATCTGTGTAGAAATGACACCTTTTTTTTAAACCTAGCACCCATTATACGGGAGCAAAAGCAATGGAGCATACACTACATGACCGAAAGTATGTGGACACCTGAAAATCTATATCTCATTGAAAATTATGGGCATTAACATAGAGTTGGTCCACCCTGTGCTGCTATAACAACCTTAACTCTTATGGAAAGGCTTTATACTAGATGTAGGAGCATTGCAGAAGAGCATTAGTGAGGGTGGGCACTAATCGGGTGATTAGGCCTGGCTCACAGTTGGCTGATCCTAAAGGTGTTGGATGGGGTTGAGGTCAGGGCTCTGTGCAGGCCAGCCAAGTTCTTCTACACCGTTCTCGGCAAAACCATTCCGATATGGACCTCACCGTGTGCCCAGGGGCATTATCATGCTAAAATAGGAAAGGGCCTTCCCCAAATTGTTGGGGAAGCACAGAAACATCTAGATAGTGACAGTATGCTGTTACATTTTCCTTCACTGGAACTAAGGGGCCTAGCCCAAACCATGAAAAAGAGCCCCAGACCAAGAGGTGTCTTGATACTTTTGGTCCTATTGTTTTGTCACTGTTGGTTGCCACATGGAGAGAGAGAGAGAGAGAGAGAGAGAGAGAGTGCACCCACACCAACTCGAAAACAAATAAACAAACATCTTCACCCTTCCCCCTCACAGGTTCTGGGCAAAAACAATAATCTGAAAAAACAAAGACAAAAGAAAGCAAAACAGAGCAGCAGCTTTTCAGCTGTCCAGCTCCTCCTGCTTTTTAGTGGCTGTCTTTTGCATTGTCTTTAATACTACACACACACAAAAATATATATATATATATTTGCTCTCTCTCTGTGCACTCCTTGGAGAAGAACACAGCTTTAAGCACATGTATTGGTGACAAAACAAAAGCGTGTGTGCCTACTCAAACCAGGTCCTCTAATTGCCCTGAATTCTTCTTGCAAACCAAGCCCTGCCACAAGTGTATTAACATAATCTCAGATAAAGTTGTCATATTTAGTACTTGGATACAAAACCTTTGTATTTGATGACTGCCTGAAATCTGCAGCCCACATAGAGGGACTGTGTATAAACGGGGCTCTAATTTCTGCATGGATCACCTCATACGGATGTAAATATCCTCAAATTAAAGCTGACAGTCTACACCTTAGCCTCATATAATTGCAAATCGAAGGTCATGTGGTACAGAGCCAAACAACAAAAATAGTTTCACTTCCCCAGTGCTTTTGCATTGAACTGTGTGTGTGTGTGTGTGCGTGTGTGTGTGTGTGAGTGTGGGTGTGTGTATGCATGTGTGTGTATGTGTCTGCATGCTGTCAATGCTTCATTGAAACATTTAAAGTTGTTGAGCCCATAAAGATGTTGCTGTTGCATAGGTTTCCAGTTTGGCCTTTGAAGAGTTCAATGGCTTCCCTGGGAAGAGTGGGTTCAATCCCTCACCAAAACTGACTGAAAGGATTGCTGCACAGCTCACCAAGCCAGTCATGTTTGAATATGTGAAAGGACGCATCGGGGACATACGTGCAGCAGCTGAAGTGTCAAACACTGTGGTGAACATCATCAGAGGGATTCTTGGGTTTCTGCAAGTCACAATCAAAACTACACAAAATGTTTATGAACTTGACGAGGTATTTGTCCAAGTAAATGGCACAATTCACATAGCAAGGCATTTTATCCAGATTGCTTTACACAGTTTACATTTTACATCAAATTCAATAATGTACCTTTTTTTTATTATGGAAGCAAGTCAACTTCTTGCTTATGGTTATGAACAGTAGTACTGAACGTAAATATGTCTTTCGAAATCTTCCACTGGAACAAGACTGTTGAATAGACACTGCTATACAGTATGAATACAAAAAAAAAAAAAAAGCAAATGGGGAGAAACTATTTTGTGTTCCATTTTATGTATACACAGGCATTGACAAATTTACATCTCCATGTTTTTACACAGCTAGGAATACATGGCATTTGCCATAGCAACTACTTCATTGAAGAAGACCAAGACTCAAAGGAATTCTACGTTACTCAAGTTGTGGATGTAGAAAACTGCCAGGAGAGGGCAGCAATGTACAGTGGAATGACGCTCGCACTACAAAATAAATACTGCAAAGAGGTTTTTTTTTTTTCTTTTTTGTTTACTTATTTAAATTGTAGAACAGTGAGATGTTGTAGATGCATCGAGGTGATCAGCTTTGATTATTTTCTCCTTCTTTGGACACAGAGAGGTGACAATCTCAAAACAGCTGTGGAGTACACATACACAGTGAGACCGACAGATAACGGTGCCCTGATCATAAAAGGTCATGCCCAAGAACTGCAGTTCCTCTCTCCGTTCAATGTAAACGGAGGAACTTCAAAACTAAAAGCAATGTAAGACAATTGCATGTTTTATCCATTTTTTTTCTCAGTGAAAAGTGCACAGAGAGAATATGTCTAACCGCCTCACTATTTGTTTATTTCTCTTCACTTGCAGCAAAGACATTGTGCTGGTCAGTGTGATGGACACAGTGGCGAACCCAGGGATAGGACCCTTGGAGAACAGAGGAAATCTGATGTACAAGTTTGGAAATGAACTCAACCAGATACCATTGTTCTTAATAAAATCAGACGATCCAGTGGCTAAGGTCTGCTTTAAAGCTCTGTGCTTCAAAACATTTTACATAATCTATGACTTTTTTCATTAATAATAATGTCATTGTATGTGCTTCTGAATATTTGCTGCAGATTTCTGAACTCATTCAGCGTTTAGCACAAGCTAACATAAATCAGGTTGATAGCGCCAGTAGTGCAGACGTCCTTCATCTGTATCAGCTTCTCCGTGTGGCAACTCAAGATAACCTGGAAGCTCTATGGAAGCAGTTTTCAGGGAATGCAGAGTACAGGTAGACATTTCATTATTCCTATTTTGTACTATTTACCTGATATTGCTTTGAAAAGAGAGGAGAACTGACCATTGTTTGTTTTGATGTAAACTCATAGAGCCCAGTCATGTGATATGGAAAAATGGAAACCAGACATAAAAAAAAGTTACGAGGGTTATTTTAAACATGCTAAATGGCATTAAATACATTATTTTTTACACTCAGGAAAAAATAAAAATAAAAATTACAGAAAGCGTAGTAAAATGTGTCTTCTGAACTAGAGCATACAAAAAGTTGTGTATCCAGTATCCAGGCTTATATAGTGTAGAGAGGTTTATTCAGATGAATTTAACCAATCAGAATTTGGTACGTCAGTAGAGCCCAATTTATTGAAATAACACAGACACAACAACATTTTGGAAATAAAGGATATACATGTATTGGTTATTATAATGGATTTGTAAACAGGCTATTTGAAAACAATAATTTGCATAATATGGTGAATAATATTGTACGCTTCTAACAAGATGCCCTTAAGGAGATGCGTCTAGTTGGTTGGGCAATGCCTTATCGCAGAGCAAAGTTGTTAGGTTTTTTTATAGTTATACATTGCTACAATAGAAAAGGTGATGCATCTAAAATGGAAGCACTGAAGCTGTATTTATGGAGTAGCAGCCCTAGTATAATAGAGTCAGAATAACATGTTATAATTCTAGGCTATGCTGCAGATGGAGAATGTCAGTGTGCAGTTCATGAAAATGACACAAAAGAACAAAACACAAAAGTCCAGTTTTGTGGATGCACACACATCAGTCCCACAGTTTTTAACTCCTCCCCCAGACCCAGTAATCTGGTGCATTTTTCTGTATTATTTTTCTATATATTCTTATTTTAAAGCACAATTCAGCTCTTATTGTGATGCCATTGCCAAGATATTGACATGGTAGGCATGGCATGGAATGTTGTCACTGTTTACAATGCGTAGTTTTTCTTTCTTTGGTTCTGTCCTCTTCTCCCTTATTATCAAACATTACAATCTGTAAACCATCACAGGAGGTGGCTACTGGACTCAGTTGTTGAAGTCACAGATGCCAGGGTCATTCAGTTCCTAAAAGACAGATTTCAAGAAGGAGATCTCACAGCAAATGAAGCAGGCCAGACATTATTGGTGGCATTTCATCATTTAACAGCAGATTCAGCCAATATAGAACTGGCCAAGGTAAGCCTGACTCAGCCATGATTTTCTATGTGTGCGTGCGTGAGTGTGTGTGTGCGTGTGTGCGTGGACATGCGTTTTATTTTATTTTAAACATACATTTTGTCATGCTTAACTTGACTTGAACCTGACTGAATTATTTTTAAAAAATTTCCTTCAGGAATTTCTGAAAATGCCATTTAGTAGGACACCTGAGATGCTATGGAACACCATTGTGTTAGCTTATGGTTCCTTGGTCTACAGATACTGTGGTAACATTGATCCATGTCCTGTGGCTGCAGTACAGGTAAATAATTACCAATTATTTATTGCTTAAAATTGTTTATGCATTAAATCCTAAACCAATGTTTTCAATGTAAGCGTAACAAGAAAATTGGATAAAAACAGAAAATGAAGTGCTGCAGTACCGTATTTGTTCTATGTTCTGAAAGGTCTTTGCAAGGTGCATCCATTTTTTTTTCTCCCACTTCAGACTGCATATATTCTTTACCTGGTTACTGAAGATTCAGAAAAATTTTCAGCCACCCATACATTTGCCTGTAAAAGTAAATGATCAATAATAACAAAATATAACTCCAAAATAACCAAAAAACTACCTCGAACAGCATACCCCTCAACATTGTGATTATATGTAAATTTGACTTTTTACGTTGGGTTCTGAAATTCTAAATTTATAGTTTATTTACCGGCCATTGCTTTTACCGCAGCCTCTGCTCGACCTTGCGATTGACGGCCTCAATAAAGACAGTGAAGAGGAGGTGGTTTTGGCCCTGAAGGCTCTGGGCAATGCAGGCCATCCCTCCAGCATTAAGACCATTATGAGGTTTCTCCCTGGCATCTCCCCAGCGGGGGCTGCCCTTCCCACCCGCGTGCTGAACGCAGCCGTGCAGTCCCTCAGGCTTATCGCCGTCAGAGACCCCCGCAGCGTGAGTCACCACAAACTTTTCTTAACCCGTCGTTAGCATTTCACGTGGACGCGATATCAATAAATCTTATTTAGTTATTAATTAATATTATTTTACACTATATCCTGGGCATTTGTTTCAAGATTGAGCATACGTCAAATGCTTATTAATTGCAGGTCCGGGACATCGCTTTGAGCCTTTTTGTAAAGAGGGACCTTGATTCTGAAGTGAGAATGCTGGCTTGTATGATTCTGTTTGAGACAAAGCCGCCATTCGCTCTAGTGTCAACTGTCACGGCGTTCCTTTTAGAAGAGACCAACCTCCAAGTGGCCAGCTTCTCCTATTCTCTTATCAGTGGATTAGCCAGGTCTCTCACTCCCGACAATCACTATTTGTAAGTGTTCATGGCACGTGCTTTTTTTTCTTTGTTACGGCAGGGCAAAAATATATTTTCTTCTCAGTATCTCGTCATAGCGAGGTTTTTCAAAAATGTTTTCTTCTTAAGAGATTCTTTTCATGTTATAATGAAATCCTGAACAGTCTTTTTTTACCCCCACTGTGTTTGCAATGTGCTGACACAGATTGTAACAGATGTAATTAACTCAAAAGTTTTCCTTTCCTTTTTATAACAGATCCTCAGCTTGTGATGTAGCTGTGAAAATCCTAGGAGATAAACTTGGTCATCTCAGTTACCGCTACAGTAAAGCTAGGCAGTGGGATTGGTTCAACGGTATGTTTATAATCCACCTACACTGCAGAAATAACATCTGGGTTCTCCTCTCATTCTTACCAGTGAACTCCTGTCCCCAGAGAATGTTTAGCTCTTGCTGACAAACAGCCTTGAACACTCTACTGTATGCTTCAGTGCTCAGTAGCCTGGGTTGAAACCTTTCATTTCATTTTCACTTCTTACTCCTTCATTGCTGCATCTACCATGTACTCTTCAAGTACTGAGTATATCTGTGTTTAATTATTTCAGATGCATTTTTGTTTGGAGCAGCCAGTGACATCTACATTCTACATAATGCTGCCAGCTTCTTCCCAACAGCTGTTATGTTTAAAGGAAAGTCTTATTTCATAGGTAGAATACTGCAGCTTCTAGAGGTAATGGTGAAATATTACTCTACTTCCATATTGTGTTCAAAGTAGCTATATTTATTATGATGTATTTTAAAATGATTTTAACCTTTATATCATGATTTATTTTTAATTCACATTCTTATGCTCTCTCTCTTTCTCTCTCTCACTCTCTTTCTCTTTTTCTCCTACACACACACACACACACAGCTTGGTGTACGCGCAGAAGGAATCAAAGAACTTTTCAGCGATATTCCACCTTTATTCAATTGGGAATCCAACATCGTTAAGATAAAAGCTGTTTTAAAGTTGGTGAGTCCTTGTTACTAAACACTAGTCCACCATGGACATGATCTTTAAGTTGGTATATTTAACCTTTAAGCAATATCTATATGATCCACCCAGCAATTGATCCAGTAGCGATTGTCCTCCTAGAGTAAATTATCATATGTACTAGTCATAAGTACGGTGATTAGCAGATTTACTTATTTATTTATCCATTCATTTTTTGTTAGAGTATGGCTGTTAATCGCACAACCCAGAGTTGTGAGCTGTGAAATATTTAACTATTTCTATTTTATTTTAATTTTTTCTTTCATTAGCTGGCAGACTGGCAGTCATTACCTAAAGATAAGCCTCTTCTGTCTGTGTTTGCAAGAGCTTTTGGACAAGAGGTATTGTTTGCTGATATAAACAGGGATATGATTCAAAGTACTATTCAGGTAAGTGCGTAGCTTTAACACATTAATGCTTATTCTGTTATACTAAATATGCACCAATACAGTGTCACCCATACGTATTGACAATTATGGGCGAAAAACATGTATGAATTAATTTTGAATGTATTGCTGTAGGCACTAAATCTTATTGCTGGCAAAGATAGTCCAGTGTGGAAAATGGTTGAAGATCTCCAAAAAAGGATAGCATGGCATTGGACAAAGCCATACCTTGTTTTTGAAACCCGATACATACAAGCAACAAGCCTTGGCTTACCAAGTGAAATCAGCAAATACTATTCTACTGTAACTGGCATTACAGTCAATGGTAAATATTGGGTTTCTTGTTGGTCTGGATCATGTTATATGTAGTGATATGCAGTGGGCAAGTAATATGTCTCTTTCAGTAAATTTTGTGCAACATAATACTCATCTTTTTTTCCTTAGCTAAAGCAACCCTCAGTCCATCACCAACAGATAACCTGGGACAACTACTGAACTCTGATATTGTAATTCAAACAGATGGAAATGCAGGGTAATATTTCCCATTGTCCTTCAAGAAAACACAAAAGCCACAATTGTCAAGTTCAAGGACCATAACTATTCCACAAGCACATCTTCCATCTTCCACATCTCAAATGCTTGTTCTTGGAAAAGCATTATAATGAGTGTCTAATTATTATCATGTACTATTGTTTTGCAGTGTTACAAATGACATTTCTGTTTTCCATGGGATAAACACCGTCATGTTTCAGTTCGGCACCGAGTTACAAAGCAAAACCATAGTGAACTTGCCCTGGAAATTTGCAATGAATCTCAGTGTGAAATCCAGAAAAATCCAGATTGATATTTCTCCCTGTCAAAATGACACAGGCTTGTTTTCAATGAAGTAAGCTCCCTTTTTTCATGTGACCATCAATTTAAAAACAAAAAAAAAAAAAACTAAAAAATGTTTTTGATAGAACAACCATTGAAATGATTGTTTTCTCACTTGTAATGCAGCTTCGATGTTTATGCCGTCTCGAGAAACATTGAGGACCCACCGGGGTCCATAATGACTCCAATGATGGCAGGCCCCAAGGAAGCCAATGAGCATAATGCAGAATCATTCAAACAAAAAAACGGGACCTCTGAACAAGAACAGGTGTGCGTGTGTGTGTCAGTGTGTGTGTGCGTGCGCGTAGGTGTGTGTGTGTGTCTACTGTTATATAATTGATTTATTTTTCACATAGACGGGAAGCTTGTCAGAAGTATATCATGAGAAGAATCAGATGTGTGTGGATGCTACTGTCTATGGGACAGCGATCTGCATGGAAGCAGAGACCAAGAGGACACATTACACAGAGGAATACCCTCTTTATTACTTCTTGGGATTTACACATTTTGCACTGAAACTTCAACCAGGTAAAGCAAAGGTTTATATGATGAAATCAATGCAGCTTCAATGCATACCTGAATCAGATACTGTATCTGCAAATATTCTGGAGATTGTATCCACTATATTAGCATTTTTTTGTATACATTAATTCAGGGAATTGGATGTTAATGTATTGGGGTAGAAACTGTATTTCTTCCTTTTACAGTACCAACAAGCAAGCCTATTGACAAAATACACATTGAGATCAATGCTGGACCAAACAAGGCTGCCTATGCCTTCAGTCAAATGTTAGAACTCCTCAGGCATGCCAAGGTACCCGATAGTTAATATCTAACTAGAACATCTCCTGTCCCTTTCCAAATGCATGTTTTCAAACTATGCTCTGAAATGTTTTGGCCCCGTGGATGAGGGTGGTGGGAGGGACATATATTCCTCTTTGTAGGATTTCGGTACCCAAAAAAAAAAAAAAGACGTCTTTACCTTTCCTTCCACATGTTCATTTTAGCATGGATGCATGTAGCCAGGATGTGGCCTGACCATTGCACTCTCAATAATTGCTACTTGAGTGTCAGCAAAATGCCTGAAATGTAAACGTGACCAACAGTTCATTAATTTTCCCCATAATAGCCCCACATTCACTGAACATGAGGCTAAAGATTCAAGTGTTGGCCTTTATTGGTGAAATGGTATAACCTGCTAATGTCCGTCTCTTATACCTCTTAACTCAGTGGTCAGGTATATGAGAGTGCTATCAGTATGTAAACATAAGGGCAGTGTGCTATGAATGTAGTGAGCAGATACTTGAATTGCAGTACAACAGGGACATTTATTTTATTAATTTGCCCACTTACCATTCTTCAGAATACAGGAAAATCGAGTTCATCTTCTGGTTCCTTGTTGAGAAAAACCCAACAATCAGGACATCTTGGACACCAGTCATCTGCATCTCAGGTATTCCAGGTCTGTTGAACTAAATTTGTTCATTTCAGTTGTTCAACAATTAAATACCCAGTCAGTTCTTGCCAAACCCTTTTATTGTTGGGAAACATGACGTCATAACCTTGAGCGCTCGGTTCAGAGTCAGTTTAAAATGTGAGCGGTGTTCTTCTCCAGTTGTTAGACGCGGCGCTTGATCCTGTGGCAACGTTACTGGCGCTTGCAATGAGTGGCAGTGCCAAGCCAGATGGCTACGGCGCGGTCGCATACTTCACCCAGGCTGCCCAGCAGCATGACATGCAGCTGCTCGTCTCTCAAGTGGGGGAGGAAGCCAACTGGAAACTGTGCACCGATGCAAATTTGGATGAGGCGCACAGCAAAACGAAGGTAAGAGCACAGGAAGGTTGCTGTGTCACTGTCAAATGTTTCGTGTGTGTGTGTTCGTATCTTTCGGTGTTATTGACGCAGTAAATACAAATGTATTACCTGTAAACACGAGAATGGCTGAGTGTGTGCTTTATCAGTGCCATGGTTGTCTCAGGAAAAAATCTCAAGCGTACAAGTCGGTGTCAAAACCCATAAATTCCTGAGAATCACTCAAAGCCTTAAATGAATGAATCCCCTAGGTACTTTCTTTTTTCCTCAAATGAAATGTCTGGTCTTTTACACATGCTAGATTCACCTCAGATGGGGGGCGGAATGCCAGACATACAAAATGCTTATAACGGCAGCGACATCACACATGCCTGGATCACATCCATCGCTGTATTCCAGCATTGAATGGGAAAATATGCCAGTGCTCATGAAAGAGCTTGGGAAGAGGTAACATTTCAGTCACAGATAAAATGGTGTTTCCATATATGTACAAAATGATAATTGTGTCCATTAAAAGTTACACCTATGATTAAAACAAGTAAAAGCATAAACAACGTACATTTTTTAAATTTTATTTTATTTTTAGAATCCAAGAATATATGCCTGGCATGGCCTTTCTTCTTGGATTTTATCAGAAACACGTGAAAAACCCTGCAAACCAGGCGTCTGCTTTAGTTGTTGCCGCATCGTCCAAAAGCATTGACTTGAAGATAAAAATTCCGGAGGTAGGGTGGATATATTTTTCTCATACAGATACTTTTTTTTAATGCAGTGTATGCTTCAGGAATGAAAAGCACTAGAGTGGCACTTTGCATACGAAGTGTATATTTAAAAAAAAAACGGGGGGGTGGGTGGTTGCAGTGGGAAACCCCTGGGGAGCCACAGGGTCTGCTGGTTTATGTTTTCACCTTAAATACAACAACCACTTAGAGTCTAGATCAAAGAAACCAGGTGAGGTGAGTTAACCTGCTTTAATTGATCAATTGAGTGCCAAGTGAAAACAAAAACCAGCAGGCCCTGCGGCTCTCCAGGACCTGGGTTGGCCAGAGCTTATTTCAGTGCTAAAATGACATGGTATTTATGCTTTCTGTGGATTTGTTCATGTGACCATCTTTGTATCTCCACCAGTTGACGGTCTATCGACAAGCAATTCCACTTCCATTTCCAATTGACAATTTTGCAGAAACATACCAACAGTCTAATGGGTTTGCCGAGCTACCACTATTCATGCTTAAAAGTGTTAACGGTAAGTATATTCCATGCAGTTTCAGTTGCCAAGAATGGCTTAATTATTATTATTTTTAGTTTTTCGCAATTTCTTGATGAAAATTAAGGAGAAAGAAAGTAATACAAAACATAACTATTTACAACTGCTTTAACGTTCCTGTATGAAAAATAGCAAGCAAATAAATAAAAAAAATAAATGAACACAGGAAGCAAAGTAAAAAAATAATACTTAAAATGAATGGTACAGATGCAAGAACAAATAAAGAAATAAAAAAGCCCACTAGATAATATTCCTTAAGGTTATAGAGTTGTTCTTCCAGCCCTGTATAGTTCTGGGACAAGCTTTGTTAACTTCAGGTGTGGGTCCTCCCGATAATACAATACCCCTGAAACATGCAAAGCAGATTTTCCTAAGAAAGAGAGATGGATCAAACCAGGATTTATAGGATGGATTACTTATGAAGATAAGTCATCATTTAAGTGAAAAAATAAAGGACTGTTATCCAAAGTATGCCCAAAAAGTTAGAATTTCCTAATTTTAGGAACCTAACCTGAAGTGATCTGATGAATCCGAAAAAGAATATAAGATTATATAATTCACCTATGTTGTGTTTCTTTTCTTTTGCCCTTTTGTGTGTGTGTGTGTGTGTGTGTGTGTGCGTGGGGGTGGGGGGGGGGGGGATTACAGCTCAGTGCTCAATTTCTGGAAGCAAATTTAAGACCTTCAACAACATCAGATTTAGGGCAGCCATGCCCAAAGATTGTTACCTTGTTCTGGCACAAGACTGCACTACAGACCTGAAGTTTTTGGTTCTGATGAGAGAGGGCATGCACAACAAGACCGAAATCACTATCAGAACACCAATAGGGTGAGTAGGACAATATCTGGAAATGTACTTACAGCTAAACCTATGAAACTAAATGTATGTAAATAAAGTAAGTATTGGCTTTGGAAGTTGTTTTTTTATTTATTTTTATTTTTATTTTTTTTATTTTGCAGTTAGCATCCTCAGTTATTCTTTGCACCATTATCTTTTAAGGTTTCTGAATATGTGCTATAAAACTCCAGGAGCCCCTCTGATGAAGCTAAATGATTCTCCAATATCATTATCTGCCTTGCCACTGAAAGATCCATCAGGTAGAATGACAACAGAAAATAAAAGGAACGACTATTCAAGTACCATATAACTGCTGTTTTTTTTTTTTTACTGATTATGTTCTCATTGCTTTTGAGAAAGGAAAATTACTGATTGGCAAATCAGATGGAGGCATTGTAATCCAGGCACCAACCCTAGGACTTCATAGCTTGTATTTTGATGGGAAGACTATAAAGGTGAGTGCCTGAAAGTATGTCATTTATTTTAAAGGTTTTGCAGTTTGTATAGTAATGATTGCAGCCATTACAGTTTTATATGCCTTGTCCAGGTCGTGATTGAATCGTGGATGAGAGGGAAGACATGTGGTCTATGTGGTCTAGCAGATGGAGAGACGAACACTGAATTCAGGAAGCCAAATTTACGGATAGCCAAGAGCCCCACTCATTTCCTCAATTCCTGGGTGCTGCATGGCGAAGCCTGTTCTGACAGTGAGTTTCCATACAATACTGTTGGCTTAATTCATTTCAATATTAGACAATGATACCAATAGCACTGCCAAATATATCATATATAATCGCAAATGGAATGCCCAAAGCGAAGGCACAAACTCTTTCCAGTAATTATACAATAAAGTCACAAATGACATTTCCTCACAGAAATATCCCTACTCCTGAACAAAAGAAAAAAGAATAATTATCTTGGGTAGTCGGTGCAAACTTTTTTTAGTTGGTGCGAACGTTGGTGATGCAGTTCTTATTTGTCTTCCAAGCCTGCAGTCTGAGGCGGCAGAAAGTGAAGCTGGAGAAAATGGTCCGGGTGCTGGGTGCCCGATCCAGCTGTCAGTCTCTGGAGCCCGTTCTCCGCTGTAGAGAAGGCTGTTCTCCCACTAGCACTGCTGAGCATTTATTGGGCTTTCAGTGCATTCCTCTCAGTAAGTTCCCTCTCACCTTATTAATATTGATATACATAATAATATTCTCCGCTCCCCTTCTGTTCTGTGGATAGAAAATTATAGAAAAATGCTTCTAATCTTTTATATTGCTATTTATTTGAAGCAAATTAAGGTGGAATCTGAGGATTCCGTACTGTCTATTATTATTATTGAAGTTTCAATTGAAGTTTTGTAACTTCTCAATGTAACCATGCAATTATTTATATGAAATGTATAGATAGGATTTCATTCAAAATCAAAAATTGATGCTTATCAGATGACCGAATAACAATGAACATCTGGCTTCACAGACTCAGTCGTGGAACCAAAATCTGCATTTAATAACGGAACTGTGCATGTGGAAGAATTTGTGGATGAGCACACCTCCTGCGTCTGCAACCCAAATGACTGTGTGGCAGTCTGAATACGACTCTGTTTTTATGAAAAAGAAAACTCAATTTCAGTAAACGTGAAATGATGAAAAATTCTGTTGTTTTCTTCCTGATTTTTTCATTTTTATTTATTCATCCTTTTGAGTATTACATATGAAAAGGTGTGAACATGAATATTTCAGTGGTTTCAGACATGGCCTATAAATTATTCATTTCCATAAAAATAATGAAAGAAATTGTCTGCTTAAATAAAAAGCCAAAGTAATTAAATTGGGATGATGTGGGCAGCCTGCTTAATACTGACCTAAATAAAGCAGAGGTTGAAAACCAGTCATAAGGTCATATGCAGATCCAGTATATCAAGTTAAGATTATTATTATTATTTTTGCAGTTTTTATTACATAAAAATGAGTACATATATTGAAATGTAGCTGCTCAAAACCTCTGGGCAAATTATACTGAAATTAAATTTAAGGGATATAATTAACCCCTTTGTGCAGATGCCGAATCTGCGCAATCTTCACCCATTTAGGGGTGTTGTATTTAAGGCTTTATAACTCCAGTTGTGAACATCACAGACTTGGGAAATGGCTTAAATGAATAATATAAAAAGCCACAACAGGCTTTTATCACACTGAGGAAAACATGCTGGAATAGACAACGACACGTTCACACCTGGGAAAAAGCACCTATTGTCTGGGGATAGTGATGAACATGGCACAAGCTGCCTATATTTCTTGACTGAGTTGTTTTTTTTTCCCCCTCATTTTAAAAACATAGTTATTTTATGTCCATGTTTTTAGAAAAATTGTGGAAGGAGGTGGATGTAGCACTTACAGTGTTGGAGTAGGCTGATTTTAATGATAATGTCTCCAATGTGCAATGGCGTCGCTCTGGCCTCTCTAGTTCAAATGAAACTCTCAACTCTCTGCAGGTGTGTGCATGTGTGTGCGAAATTGAGAAACTTGCCGCTGACTTATGAGCGAATTGCATCAAAGAGATGGGGGGGGGGGGGGGGGATACAAATCTGAATAATATGGCAATTTAAAGGACTGGAGCGTCAACTGAGTCAGTCTACTGAAAATAGTCTAATGTTATCAGCCCAATTACTCTCCAGACACAAATCAATGAAATGACATTAAGGAAAGCATTTACAGCATTAAGAATGACCAATTTCATTTCACATTTGAGCTCAGCTAACTAAATATAAACATCACAATATTTAACTAAACAAAACATGAAAAAGTGTCAAAATTAAATACTTGCACTTTTAAATTTCCATTATATGCCTAAGTTTGAAAAACACTTTTATTATTTTTATTCTTTGTGTTTTATCTTGTCCATGCATAGTCTTGGTAATCTGTTTTTCACATTCCACTCTTCATGGACATCCTGTTTTTGCACCACACACTTACTGATTATACCCTTCCCTTAGTATTTATTTTCACAATTCAGCATTTTAATACACTTGACCAAACACATGGTGAACTGTACAGGACTGCCCCCCGTGCTCACCTTCCTTTACACTTAGAACATTCAGAAATAACCCTTTCCAATGGCATATGCCATGTGAGAAAAGTTGAGCTGACATTAAATAATGCATATTTACCAGAAGAAGGCATATTTACCAGCAGAGGGCAGTAGTGTCTTATAACATTCACCTTTGTAAATTCATATTCTCAACTGCCAAACATGGATATGGAAGGAATAACATAATTTATCTTTAATAGAACTGTTTTCACTTCACCTGATCTTTTTTTTTTCCCTCTCTCTGAAGGTCAAAGGTTTAAATTCTAGGAGAAATAAAGATTTGGCTTTATGAAGGGAAGGTGATATATTTTGTCTTCTTAATTTTTATTCTATTTGTCTGTTTTTTTTCCCCATTACTTTTGCCTTCACATAGTGAATAATTTTCCTGAGCATTAGGAGGACCTGGTGTGGTAGGTCACTGGCCCCCTGGTGCTCGTGACCCAAAGTGATATGATGGTAGTTACCGGAGGCCAAAGTGCATGTAGCAATAGAAGTGTGAGGAGCAGCACTGTCTTTAAAGCATGAACTGCAATGCTGTGGGGGGCACTGGCATGCCAATCCTTACTTCTGATGTTGTACAGGTAAATGAGTGTTCAGCCCCAGCTGCAGACGAGCTGCTTTCACACATACACATCCTCATCCCGTATCCCTTTTAATGTCTTATTTGTCTTTGTATAATTTTATTGTGATTAATTTTATCTTTGAAATTGATTTGCCCGGATATTTACTTAATTGTCCAGTTTCCAAACTTACACCTTTAACTATGACAGGTACTTCACCTGGACTCCCCACCCAGGAGGCCTGGTTAACACAATCCAATAAAAGAAGCTTCCTTAGTTTGCAAGTCTGATGTATATTTTTTTACACAATTCATTGATAAAGGTTTAATGATTTACAGTACAGTGTATTCATTTTTGCATTCCTATTAATGATCAGATTAGTGAATTTAGAATTTTAGAGAAAGCTAACACTATTTGTGCTGCGGTGATACTGTGCTGAATGGCATGATCTGCAGTGCAAACAGACTCACAACTTCATTTCATCACATAAGTCAATAAGTATAGGATGGCTGCCAAAGCTTTATTGATTACAGTACACAATGCTCTTGGCGCTGAGAAAACAAATTGTTTAAGGGCCAAAGTTGAACCAGTAATATAATATGTCAGTCTTTCAGAAAGTCACAGCATGGATTGCAGTTACTTTCATACCCACCTAGGCAGTACTATAAAAAAAAAAAAAAAAAAAAATCAGGAAGTATTTGTCATTTTTCATAACAACACCAAGCATCATGCTAATCTAATTAAAATGGGCAATGCTATCAATTAATGATATTATTTATATAAGAGACAGTTATGTTTTACAGTTAATTACTGTAGGCAAGGAGAAAAGAAAACTGAGCATGACAGGAAGTGATATTACGCTTAATGCTGACATGATTAAATGCATCCCGATACTTTTTACGCTGCACCTTGGCCGAGTTTGAAACAGTTTACTAGCCCACTGTTGAGTATACTGTATATGTTTAGCCTCAGGGTGGACTTGTCACTTCCATGGTTAATTATAATAGCCAGATCTTCTAAAAGTAATATGGCACTAGCACCTGTGGTATACATGAATATATTTGCACAGTTAATGTGTTTGTATGCAAGCTTCTTCATGTCGAGCCCAATATATTTGCACAGTTAATGTGTTTGTATGCAAGCTTCTTCATGTCGAGCCCTCAAGCCATGCCAATATTTATGATATGATGAGTTATGATGAGTATTAAGACGTGGAGGAATTTGCCATTTGAAACTGACAGGTTGTATTTTCACTTTGACAGAACAGCAAATAAAGTTGTCAAATCGATTCTAAAATTCAGCGGTACTTTGTGAATAAACATGTTTTTTTGCCAAATTCACAGAACAGTGAACGTGACCTGCTAGTGGTAGAGACTTGATTAGAGAGATGTCAAGGTCATCATTCTTTAGAACAGAGAATTACAGGAGGGAAGCCAAGGACAAAATTTTTCATTTTAACCACAAAATATTTTTCAGAGTTGGTGGGGGTCAAACTTTGTTGCCAAAAAAGAACAAGCACGAAACTGTCCAGACCCACAGCGCGCCTGTACTAACTACATAGCTAGCTAGAGTGAGAGCACCTATTATTAACCACCCGAGGGGGGGGGACATGTATCGACCACCTTAACCGGTAATGCATTTACTTAATATTTATTAGAGAGAACTGGACACCGTTACCTATTAAAATGTTAGTCCTGTAAAAATACACATAATAAACTGTCTAAATGTTAAAAGCTTCATACATATACATGTGGTTATATTAATACAGTCTTATTCACAATATCAACTTTAAGACAAGCAACACGCTCGGAATTATCATCGCGACCCATTAAAAGCAATGGCGCAGACGTTGCTTAACAATTTCAAACTGCTCAAACAAAACTCTGTCAGTAGTTAAGCTTTTAACCTCAAATTCACCTCTTTATGTATTTAGCTTGAGCGAGGAAATGGAAGACGTCCAAAATTACACAATTGAATGTACATTTTAAGAAAAGGACGCACCACATTGTTAAAATGACATTGAATCAATATACAGGAATGTGGAAAGAATAGCCATGCAAGGCATTTATCTTGCCCTTGGCTTGAGGCTTGAATGCATTAAATTTAGAGTAAGGCCATGTTGAAAATTACAACATATAATTTTGAGTTAAAAGGGTGGTATGTCTAAATCCATTAAAGCCTTACGGCAAACTCAGCCATCTGCAGATAATGTTGAGCTTGCTCATATGTTTAAATCTGGAAGAAAGTAAATGCTTTAAAAGCACAATTATGCAGTGTTTCGGTGTGTTGATCCCATAAAGATTTCCTGCACATCATGCAGAAAAAATTAAAAACTGAGAATCAATGTCAAGGGAAGGGAGTGGAAAGGCTTGTACAATAGATACAATATTCATTAACAAGAAAATGACTGGTATGTGGATAAATATATTATGCTGAATGAATTCAGTGCATAAAAAGACTGACAATGGGTTCTCTTGAAAGGGTTTTGTGCTGATTGCATTTCACTTGCTGCTCTCTGCTTGGTTTCTTTAAGTAAAAATGGTGAATTGCTAGCATTCAAGCATTGTCTGATCAATTGAATCAACATCATAAACAACAAAAACAATGTTGAGTCCATACCACTGTCAGATGCATATTTTGATAAAGCACAACAGTGAATGCATTAAAGTAAATAACCTTTCTCTCTCACCATCTATCCTTTATTATTCAGGAAGGGGGACACCCATAACGTAATCAAGTGAAATGATTCAATAAATACACAGGCCAGCAATACATTAAGTGAGTGCTGAGCGGTCTTGTCTCCATAGAGCTAATACTGTAACCTTGCATGACGTTAATATACCTTTGACAAGGAAGCAGTAACTTATGTAACTTATTTATTAAGTACAAGAGCATTTTGGGCCATATTTCACATCAGCATCAGCGATCAAGACTGCATAACCTGCTCATGCTGAAGGAGCATCATTGTCTTAGACGATTGAGAATCCTGAGCATTAATTCAATGTGAAATGTAAAAAAGGAAAGCAACCATGGATCATTCGACTGCAAATTTCAACCTGGGGCAGGAGCAGCCACTTACTTCAAAAAGTGTGATGACCCATTATCACATTATTTTTTCACTACCTGTATGTTTTATGGGGAGAGGGGAAGAGCATTAAGGTTTAATTTGAATATGTTCTGGTCGAATTGCTGCTATTATGCAAATTGCTGCTGTGAATCGCACTTTATGACACAGTTTGATTTTCTGATTCGTTTTTTTTTTTTTTCTTTCCCCAGATCTGTCAAGCATAGGATACAATACCACAGCACTTTACAATTGACCAGTTTAAAACTATACTAGACATGGTCTGGGCATGAACCATTTTCCCATCTAATCATCCATTAGCAAATGAAACAGTGCACACTAGGAAAACAAAACAGCTGTCTGCATTGTCTGCATTTGTATAGCAAATTTTGCAATTAAATAGATTTTTGTTCCTGATTGTTTGAATGGATTATTAAACAATAGTGCAGATTTGTGTCTGTCTTCAAATGTCAAATACATGCTGATCATTAAATTTTGTTCTAAAAACAACATACCATTGACAAAAACAAACTGTAATGATATATAAAAATACTATCATAAAATTTAAAAAAACTTCAGTAAAGATGGCAAAAAAAAAATTTAACATTTTTTTTTTTTTTTTCAAAACCAGTATATCCCCTGAATTCATTTAATCATGATGCTGCAAAATATTGAAGAGCATATCCCATATCCTGCCTGCATATTTGCCTTTGGCCATAGATTTTCCTCCACAACACACCATATATGCTCCCTTACCATCACTTTGCATAAAAAAAGTATTGTGTGGTGAATTTAACCATGGAGTGCCTCTCCAGGCTTGATCTCGTGGTCTTGGTCTCAACATTCAGTGTTGGCCTGGATCTTGGTTTTGGCATATGGCTGGGGCAAAACGGTGGTCTTGTACCAGACCAAGTTCTCTCCCTCCAGCATGCACAACATAATGATCACTTCACAAGTGCCCGAGTTTGCTATGAAATTGTATTTCCAACAGCTCTAACATGTCAGTAGTCATTAGAAGTTTCAATTACATTCATAAATTGATTGAGTTGGATACAATTAAGACAAAACAAAATACATGGAATCTGATGTTACATGTATACCATCTAGTCAGTATGATTGTAACGGAGGTGCAAAATAATTAAAACGGTAAATGAAAACACCCTATAATATGCATATCCTGGCTTTTTTTCTGTGAATACTAATGTTAATCAAGGAAACATTTCCAATGGTAATGTGAGACCAGTCACATCCTCAGATTATGAAGCACAGGGCTTTATTCATGAAAAAAAAAATACTGCTTTAACATTGACACACAATCAACTTTGGAACTTATCATTAAGTGAGTTGTGGTAACAATCGATGAGGAAAGCTTTTTTTTTTTGTTTCTTAACACACAGGCAAGTTTTAATAAAGCAAACTGCCTACAACATAGACCAATCTGATGTGCACTTATTATAAATGACTGTGACCAAGTGGCTGTTTCTTTTCCATTAATCACTTAGAGCATCCAGAAGACGAGGCTAATGCAGCAAGCAAATTAGACCGCTGAACACATTTAGCATTAAACACTGAACTAACAGACATGCTGGTGAGTAAAATACATTTCTAATAAATAATATTTTAATAAATAATAAAACAGCTTTTAAAATGTCTAAAGTCTCCTGAAAGGACCCAGCATGTAGATGCTTTTCAACACTACCTGTTGTCCCTAATCTCCAAATCTGAAGCCCTTTCCATGACCAATCTGGGTACCAACCCTCTCTTCGCTTTAGATTGCACTCAAAAAGAAATCTCTCTTCCCAAAGGAATCTCTCAAAAGCCCCTTCAACTGAGGTGTCTTCGGGCTTTTATCCAGTTGCCTGTTAGGTGGACACAGGTGCGCATCGTCAAGCAATCAAGCTTGAATCACCTCCACCTGCAGGATTAAGACATACATGCAGACTCCACAAAGCAAGGAAATGTAACAGTGGCCTAGCATCCAATTCCCTCTAGAAGACACTCCGAAAACCATACTCACTTTTCAAGGACAGGTAACTTTTTAAAATTATGTTCGATTTGATTTATTGTAGAAAAAAATAAATAAAATAAAGCCTTATACCCGAGCATTACTTCTGGGACAATTAAAATGTGCATATGTGGTAGTTGTTCTGATGTCTTCTGCACCAAAGCCAACAAGCAGATTTCCCTTCAGAAGACAGTGTTCAAATGTGCTCTTGTTGAAATAGATTGCTAAAACAAATTTAAGTCAACCGAAGCACCAATTCATGAGTTGCTCCAAATAGTATCTTGGTTCATACAGATCATAATTCTATACAAGAATATGTGGATATTTCAGTTAAATGGACAGCTTATACACATCAGAAAATATTATTTTTCAAACATATTTAGATTTATTATGACATAACTACGGAAGCTGAGTGTACAGTAGTAAAATACATTCCTTTATTTTTTTTTTTCAGAGAGCATAACAATGATTCAGTTTTGAGGGAAAAATACTTAGAAATGCACTTTGCATGTTAGTATCTGCGGAATATGGAATCGTAGACAAGGATCCTGTGCTGGGAGGCAAATAGCAATCATCTGTTTAAAATCAACAATATGACTCAAATTGTTTCAATTCATAAGCATCATTCAACCAGCTTTTATTCCATAAGTGCACTCGAACAAATACTGTGCAGTGTAAACTTGAAAGCACTATGATATATTCTTAGTCTAGAAGGCCATGTCCTTGAGAATTTCAGCTGAACTCACGCTGATGAAAGTGCCCTGTGCCTTTGCTCTTCTTCCAGCCCTTCCTTCAGAAATGGCTGAAGGTTTTCTATTTTCATTCTAAAGCTGCATCACAACATGTCCTTGTTAATAGTGCAGTGCAATTTGAATTTTATGTTTACTTGCACCGCATCCAATATATAACACAGCACAGTTTTACTTTGACTGGACCTTGCATGAATGCTTTTATTCGCAAGTAAGCTTAAAATAATTAATGAAAATATTATTAGTTTTGGCTTTTTTATGACAGAACACAGCACTTTAAGTTAAATGCAATACATCATTATCAGCATACACCTCCAGTATGGTTTCCTAATTTTAAATTAACTAAGAAAAATGGTGACAATACAACTCAATGCTGTAAGGAGAAATGATGTATTTTTGATAAGTTTAACAAAAATTCAATCTTCATTTTTTTTATCATGTCAATGTTTAGTATGTGTGAGAGAGTTTGATTTAAAAACAGAAGGTAGTTTGAAACGGAAGGCAGTTTAAGTTAAAAAAATTCAAAAGACTTTGAAATTGTTTACTAATCTGAACGCCACCCCTTCAATGCAGCAAAACCCTTTCTGAACATACAAATTTTAAATCAGACAGCATGTTGAGCCTCCTTAAAGTGATGACTTAAAATTGGAGAATTTGCGTCTTCCCTGTGAATAGAGCTCTTATAGAGTTCTGTGATTCTCAGTACCTTTGTGTGCTTCCATAAAGTTTTCATTCAGGGAGATTTTGGACAAATCTATCCCTTCCCCTCCCTCTCCCTTCTGCCTTTTAAATTATCGTCACCTCTGCATTTGTAAAAAACCCGCCAAAACCTTCTCATCGATGTCAATAAATCTGTTCCATTTTGGAGATGGTCTGAAAAACGGGTCTGGAGGGTTAGTTTATTTACTTTGCATGTATCATATATTCAGTGCACACATAACCCTAGCCTCAACTCACAATGCTGGAGTGTCGCAAAGCGGGGTACTCAAGGAGCATGTCAGTGGCGTAGTGACTTCTGATGAAGACGTTTCTTGGAGCAATGGTCCTCTTCATTTTCTCCTTGAGTGCTGTGATGGTTGAATGGTTGTTAAAGCACTCCTCTTAATTATTGACACGTGCTTCCAGATCCTAAAGCTGTCTTCAGCGTCTTGTAAAGAATTAATTAAAAGAAGGAATAATTGAATTAAAAGAAAAGAATCATGATTGTAATCCATGTATTTCTTGGAGAACTACACAGCTGGTCATTACACTGGATATGAAGCATGTGTTATAATGAGAATGGCCATCGTCACTGGTCACCAACAGTACAGGTGAGGTGTTTTTGATGTGGTAGGAGATTTGTTTATTTAATCTTTATGCGTTTGCATGTATAATAGAAACTACAAGGTTAGAGCTCAAGTCTATTTCCTACATGTATTTTTTTTCCAAATATTAGAACAGTGAAGCATTGATGAAATTAGAAATGAATTCTTTTCATCAGCATCCATTTCCCTCAAACAGCGGCAATATAGTGCCAGCATAATCAGTTATGTGTGAAATAAATGTTTTATATACAGTTAATATTGCACTAAAAAGCTTTCCCTATTTTACCTAATTTTAAAACACATGGAACCAGATGTACGTCCATAAAACTTGCAGCACAAAGTGTGGCCTGACGAGCACATGTTGGTGTGTACGCAGTCTGAGTGAAAATAATGTCTTATTTACTAAGGCTACAGCTAATTATGCAATCAGCGAATGGGACTGCCTGCTAATCACATTTTGCATATGAAGTAGAGCTTAAAATTCCTGTTTAGTGCGTTGAATGTCTTCATTGGATGTGGGGAAATTTATGTATCTTCTGGTGTGACATAAAAGCATATCAACCACTCAGAGCCCAGGACAAAATGTGTGACATTTCAGCTGTGGTGACAATTGTTGTTTTAAATGATCCAGATGAAAGATAATTTAATGTCACAAGGTTCTTGACTATTGCCGGGATGGAATAGAAAGGTTGTGTGGGACGTTCTATGTCATCTTTTATTTCTCCCAGAAGAGTTTTGGATGGTAACTATAACACAGCCTGCTGGCGGTTGTTGCAATCAAATATTTGACGAGTCAGTGACAAAAGGCTCTCCATCAAAGACTCATACCTGTGTCTCTGTTTTGCTTGTGCCGTGACTTATGCCTTCTCTTTAGAGGCAGTGGATTTTAATGCAAAAGTCAACCCTTGTTAATCGTAACTTTAGTAAATGCAAGGAATACATAATCAGCTACACTTATAATACCCCCCCCCCCCCCCCCCCCCCCCCCCCCCCCCCCCCATTATTTGCACAATCTCCCCTTAAAGGTGCAGTAAGGAAGTTTGGAGAAATGAGCAGGAGAGAGCTTGATTTTGAAAAAAAAAAAAAGTGTTCCACCCCATCCTCTTAGTTCTTCCTCCAAATCCTCACCCTCCAAACATATGCATGTCATATGCATGTCATCTGAGCACTGAGGAGAGGACAAGAACATTGATAATTAAGGTAGAGTGAGTGAAGAACACCATGCCTCATTCACAGGTAGGAAATTTAACATCATCATCATGAATGTAAACAATGAGCATAGCTAGTGTTTACAGCTATGGGCTAACAACAGTTAATAAATAAATTTGAGCATTTTTGCCCGCATGAGATCCAGGCGAAGATACGGATTAACTGTTGGTTAAATAAACATCACTAAACACATCTATAATTTATTGATTTTTATTATTTTTTTTGTGCTCAAACAGGTAGCTATAAACATGGCTAGCTAGCTACAGATAAACTAGAATATAATACATAACATGCAGCATAGCTATAACAGTGGGCTAAATACATTAGCTAACTAGTTAACATTTTCTAGCTATGTCGGCAACATAGTTTGAGCAACTACAAATTCCAACAGAAATAGAAGAAGCAAAATATTTACCTGTCCAGCAGAAATACTGCAAGGCAAGCATCACATTTGATGTTCTCCAAGTCCCTCAGCTCTCATTGAAAAGGTGAACCAATGTCCATTTGAGTCTTGTCTCTCGCTTAGTTCAATTCCTTTTTGGTTATAATTCTTTTCTTTTTTTTTTGACAGTGTTTCTTTTCTTGGCATTTTTTTTTTTTTTAATCAGTATACACCGTTGTAGTCAAACTGGTAATTTTGGCAGATTCGTCTCTGCCTTTCTTGTTTGTTTTTTGGAAACAAGCTCTGACAGTGCTGTGAACATGCAACATGATTGACAGGCAGAGATCTGTCCTGACTGCCCTCCTCGCAGAGAGCTGTCCTGATTTGCTGTTAAGATTTAGGCATGGTGAAATGTAGAGTGGCTGATTTCTGATCCTGGGACAGTCAGTACGACCAGATTTCTTTCTTAGCGCTTACAATTTCGATATATATTTTGGGAAGTGAGGGAAATTTTACTAATGTATATGACATGCATACTGCACTTCCAGGCCTGTGCATCTGTTTGATTCATCAGCCACATATTTCTGAGGCAGAATGTATCATATCTGCCCCGGAAACTAGTCACAAAGGGCATGCTAAATCTGGCCAAATGAGAGGAAAATAAGTTTAAGATGTCAAAATGAATAATGATCCACTAGGGGGCAATCACACACTTTCCTTTAATTATCCTTCAGCACTCTCTCCTCAAGCATAAGAACTTACCAGACACTGTTTTTATTGAATTGTATAATTAAAACGTTCACATATTGTTAGTACTAATGTATTCCTTTTGGTTCCCCAGTTTGATATAAATATATAAAGTGAATGTACTGGGATGCCAGATAAACTGGCATTAGTCTGCAAAGGAGTTTGTTGTGAATGCCAAATGTTGAATGGGGAAGTCAGTCATAATCAACATAATTTGAATTAATAATTATACCTATACGCCTTTGTATAAGAAAAATTATCTTTAAAACGGAATAGCAATTGCCTTCAACAGTACCCTTTTAAAAGACACAATGCTTATACTTCAACCACAGCAGAGAGTGTGCCAAAAATCTGATCACTAACCGGTTTTATATATTTCATAAACCATTGGAATTCAGGCTGTTCCTTTACTGGATGTTTATAAATTCAGAATTAACATCACTGCAATGAAGGTACCATCCATTTACGGTCATTGCAATGATCCAGAGCACAGAATCTTTGCAGCTCCGCATCTCCTGCAAGGAAGCCGAGTGATCTCCTAACTTGTGAAGTGCTGTTGCCATGGAAACTTCACAGTTCATCAAGGTTCTGAACAATAAAAGGAGTCAAAGACTGCATTGATGTCACTCTCTCTCTCTCGCTTATACATGCTCACTCACACAAACACACACACACACACACACAGATTTAAACACACTTTACAAAAGGGATGTGGCTTAATATATTCAAATATAATTAAATCTTACATTTATTTGAAGTGCAGGATTTCCAATTTATCCACTTGAGGAAATAATGTGGTCTGTATTTGCTGATATTTGTTGCAGGCAAAAGTGTTTTTTTTTCTCTCTCTGCTTTATATCATACCAGAAAGGCATGTGGAAATGAGGTTGTGAAAACATTTTGTTTGATGATTAAAGTTCAAACAAATTGAACAAAAAAATGGACTACTTCAAATCTTATTAAAATATCTGTATGGTCTGAATATTGCACAAGCATGTAAATCTGCAAGCTAAATGAAATGTCTTTTTTTGTTGTTGCATGTATTAGTTAAAACCTTGCTTCTGCATTTATTCACATTTTCCCTTTAATGATCTGTATGCAGCTGTACCACAAATGTAGTGAAATCATACTGAAATATACAGAGGTGTGCTGACCTTTTATATGTCAGTATTTCCTACTGTAAAATCACACATCCTCCTGGCCTCCCTGTTTTTCAGCTGTGGTTTGAATGTCACTGAAACTATTATATTAGCTGAAAAAAAAAAATAGATTTAGATCTGATAATGAGAAGCGACTCAATTATATGTTACTTGTGCTTCTGAAGTATAATCATAATTTTTCCACTCATAGCAATGAAAAGAAATGCAATTAGGGTACCCTCCCCCTCTCCACCTGGTAAATGTTTTTCTTTTTTTTCTTTTTTGAACATTAACAGCTGTTCAGCTTCTGCACAGAGAAGGATTTCCCCTTTAAAACAAATCACAGCACAGTATGAGAAATCATGAAAAATGCTAAGGGACTTCCATTCCTTAAAGGAAGCATAGTGAACACACAATGCTAAAATAATATTATTAAATAAGCGTTGAGTTTAACAGGTGAGATGCAAAACATATAATTATATGGTATTGATGAATATTCTGAACATGAATCATCTAGTCCTTCACCATTCTCTAATAAGTGAATTGCCTGATGCAAACTAATACATCTATTAAACCAACTGTACTGAGTGTTTGGTGCAGCCAACAGGGGAGAAATATGGGTCAGAGAAAAATGAAATATGGCACGGCATACTTTGTGTGACTATGTGAGATCCATATGCATGGCCTTGTACATGCAACCATGTTAATATGACAACAACGAGAACCATGTTTCTGCTTAGGAGGAAGTTCTTGCATTAATGTGTTAATAACTTAAAAAATAAATTTAAAAAACATTCATAGGTTTCCAGTTCTGGAAGGCATATTCTAGAATATGTGTATATAGAATAGTTGGACCTTACAACAGAACTCTGTAACTTGCAGGCACATTACAGGCACCCAGTCAACTTGGTGAATCAATATATTGATGAAACTTTCACACAGAAACTACTTGACAAAATGGTGCCTAAATAAATATTGTTTTAAATCAGCAGTATTGGAAACAAGAAATGTTGAACATGTGGAAAATAACTGTTGGGCTTTTTTAACCTAATCAGAGATGTGAAGTACATATGGATACCATTGACTTGCATATCGGGCTGAGGTATAAATTTGAAAATACACAGGGAATTAAATTGAAGCAGGAAACTGTTCTGTGGTGAAACATTCTCTGTGGTTATTCATTCAATACTGGAGTGTTATTATTGATTATTTTTCTTATTTTTTTCATGCTGAATCAGTGGGAGCACCCACTGCGTAGGTTACATGTCTCCTGCATCATTCTAAAATGCTTATTTTACCCCCACGGATAAGCAATAAAATATCCAGTTGCCTGCGTGATGAACCCGAGCCTTCATGAACCCAGCACTGAACTCAAGGCACTACAATATCCACAGTACAGCACAGCAACACTTTCACTGGCATCAGAGCCACAAAGGCACAAGAATCAGATGAAGCAGCGGAATCTAATACCTCCACAGCATGCACATCTGGGAAAGAGTGTCTCTTTGTAGTGAACATTTATAAAGGTGGCCAGTATAAAATCCTTGCTCTGAAGTTCCTATTTCCTTACATCAAAAAAAAAAAAAAAAGCTGTCTACCAAATGTATACCTGAGCATCACGTCAATCATAGCAAAAATATTAGGTATCCCATTAGGTATGTTTGTGTCAAAATGGACAGGTATTGACAGGTAGGGTCTGGCCGTCACATATACTTTGAGGTGAACACCAGAAAGTGTATCTATTAGTGAACTGCAAAGCTCAAATCAAGCATAGGCACAGTTGTGAAAGCCTATACAATTTGGAATTGGCTTTGAAATTTGGTCATACAGGAAGCTTCCACCACTTGATATCCGTCCAGTTTGTTGTGCCAAACAATGCTTCTGGGTCTCCGTCGCCACATGACATTGTAAAAATTTAATGAAAATACATGAGACATCAAAATGCAATATGCTGACATGCTTTACATTGCTGTGAAGACAATGATATGAAATTATGGATTTTTGCTTGATAACTGATTTGTTGGGTATTCCCATTGAACATTTACTCACAGAATGCTGGCGGTATTAGCCAGTCTAGCCTGGCTACTTTAATGAGACTTTCATATCTAGTTTCCATCCATCTGTAAAATGAATTGAAGTATGATTAATCTAATCACTGCTGCAGAGTAGCCATAGGTATATAGGTATTCATATACTCAGTTTGCTTGGTTTTAATGTGTCATGGAATTTCTCTGGAGAATCTACAGAAGAAATAATAAAAAACAAGTAGAAATAGCTATTTAACTAATTATTTTTACCTTTGAAACACTTCTGAAGTTCCCCCTGTGAAAAAATAAGAGTTATTCTACTATGAACTTAATTAATTTTCCTTAAAACAGTGCCCATATTTGTTAAATTAAGCCATGGAGTCAAGACAAATATATACATTTATCCACAAGTCCAAATAATCTGTTTATTTACAAAAATGTTGTGTAAAGAACTGTTATCACAAAATACAATACATAAATAATTAATCTAGATTGTATTTCGAGATGGCGTAAATTGTTGGAAAAATGAAAAATAAAACAAATAAAATGAAATAGGATGAGAGTAATGAACAGTTTAAAGGCAAAGGTTTCTGCCACATCTGTTTCTCGCTGGGCAGTTGCCACTGGAAGCAACACACTGAGCGTTGCATTTATGGCGAAGTAACCATTTGAGGGCAGATGACAAATTCCCCACATTTCTGATGAAAATTAATTCTGGAAAGCATTTAATATCTGGGCTTTTTAAAATGATATAGTGCCTCAAAGCCTTTTTTCCTCAATGGCACTCCATGGAGGCATGTCAATGCATACAATTTAGCCCAGGTGTTAAATCATCTTTGTTGCTTTGGGGTGACCAGAGAGATGAGGTATCCCTACCTGCAGAGTGGGCACAAAAGGCCAATTTTCTTGTTCCACATGGACAGGACCAAGTGCATCAGCATGACTGTGGCTGCTGGACACAGGGCTTCCGGGGCTGTCTTGCATCAAGTAAAAGCATTCCCATGGAGACGGGACAGTGCATCATTGCTACACTGAGCTGTATAGCATGCTGGCTGTATAGCATGCTGTGGCAATGCAACTCAAGTGCTATACTTTATGGCAGAACTTAGATAGTACTGTAGACACAGGTGGTTATACAGAGCTGTTGCGACTTGGCTCTAGTCTGACATATTTTGCATAAAACACAGGAATAATTATTATTCCATGAAAGTTAATTAGCTGTTCAATTATTTAATTGTTAAGGTCACTTGAAAACATATAACTAATCAAGATTAATCAAGACATCTCTCTCGAATTTGTTTGAGCAGGTAACTCGGATATGAAGAAACAAAGGATAAGTGGAAAATCTTTTGTAGCTTTTTCTTAATGCACAATTGTTTAACTACCAGAAGGCATAAGCCCAGATGACCCTGGTTGATGTAGTTATTTAACTAAGAATGTATAGCTGATGTTCTTAAATAATACATCAAAATCAATATTTGGTTAAAAGCCCAATCAATCATACTACCCAAGCTCATTTAGATTGAGAACCAGCACACTCATGAGTTTTGCTGGACCAGAATTAGGAATGAACCATCTTCACTTCCAACACAATTAGACTTGCATGGTACATGTAAGGTATTGCAGCATTCTTCATTGTCTGCATTTAACTAAAAAACAACTGCATCAGGTATGATTAAATAACAAGACAAAACGAAAGCTGATACACTCGTCATGGTGATGACGATTACCGTACTATATCATTACAGTATATTGTACAGCACTACTGTCACTGTGTTTTCAAAAATAATTGAACAGCTACAGTATATGGCCAGCACTGAAATTGTTAGTGTATGCACTGTTTGTGGCATAAAAATAGACTAAGTACTGACAAAGCCATGCCAAGCCGTGAGTGTACTCAACTGTATTATCTGCAATGGTACTTCAATTTAAGATAAAAATCAGTCCATGAACTTTTTAGTTTCAGCTAGTGCTAGAGACCTCAAGTAGGCTCTCCAGATTAATAATATATTGCTCCAGTGCCCAATACGTTGTACCTGGTTATGTGTATAGGGGCATGCATTGTTGTCAAATATGGCCTGTTCTTCCCTCTGAAATAAGAGAAGCACATTCTCGTCTGATTTATACTTCCTGGCAATCTTGATGAGACAATAAAGCTGCATCTGCAAATTTCCATCTGCTTGTGAAATAAAATTACACACGTGCGATGCAGTACACATGGTTATGCAGGCAAGGGAGCTTGCATCAGTGAAAAAAAAAAAGTCCAGTTGTGTATGGAACTGAATGTCAGGAGATGCCTTTTGACAAACATAAAAATACTCAAGTCCACAACAAAGAGAGCCGGTTGTACTCTTGTTCTTGCACAGAGAAACATGACTTTATTTAATGAATGCGTAGGCTGTTTTTGTTATACATTAACAGATATTGTATATTTTTATGCACAATGCTTTACCTGAGAGAGTGAGACAGAGACCTTTGATTCCTCTTTACTCTGACAGTTAATTGAGCCATACAATTCAACCAGCTTATTGGATGAATAATATTTAACCAACCAATAGATCAATTTACCCAAATGTTTCAATAATAAAAATTTGGAAAGAAACCAAACAAAATCAAAACAAGAAACCAAAAAATCTACCAAAAAAAAAAAAGCCCTAAACACACATTAAAAAATAACCCCTTCCACCAAATGGAACCAATAATGGAATTATCCCATGCCAGTGAAATAGCCCATTTTCTATAACCCACAAATATTACTAGTAATAATGCGCTCTTCCACTAACAAGGGACCATCGACCAATCTCAGAATAGCTGCAGGCCGCTCCAAGCCCTCAACACAGACTTCTAAAACTCTAAAACTGTACAGCTGTCAGTGCTCATGTTCCTGCCTTCATGAGGAACCAATGGTGAGTATAGCCCCATCCTCACCATCAGACTCCACAAACTACAAGCTGGTTCCTTCCACCAGACATCTTCATGATCTAACAACCTTTGTACTTCCTGCAACCAGAACGTTGCCACTCTGCTTTCAAGGTCGATTATGTAACACCTCCAGAAGATCAGTTTTAAGGATCTCACAGTAGCGCTTATAAGAGACTGATGGCCGCCCATCCATACCTGGTGCACCCCCAGATGCCATCTGCTGTACCACTGTTGTGAGCTCATGCAAACTCAGCACACATCTCTGGTCATCCCCAAGTCTGGGGAGGTTGTGAATTAAAACATCCAACTGATGCTAATCCATACTGTATGTCCAGCACTAAACAGCTCTTTATAAAAAATCCACTGCTGCTTCCATTATTTCCCTCCTATTGTAGGAGAGCCTTCCATCTGGTAATTGCAGACAGTGCATCTGCTTCCTTTCCACCACCCTCTTCTCCAAATTAAAAAAAGAAAGAGCTTAGAGCACCCGTG
This sequence comes from Anguilla anguilla, assembly GCF_013347855.1. Lineage (NCBI taxonomy): Eukaryota > Metazoa > Chordata > Actinopteri > Anguilliformes > Anguillidae > Anguilla > Anguilla anguilla. Next base: position 57,146,792 of record NC_049204.1, on the reverse strand, counting down.
TCTTTTAAAACAATGTAGCAAGCCCTCACCATTGCCCCTTGTGGTCTTTCCCACTATGGTGCCTCAAGATCACTGCGCATACGTGTTAAAACTGAACTTCGCTGTTTCTCACTCCCACCCACCATCTGTCTTTCAAAACATAATCTATTTCTTTCAAGTTTCCTCACCACCCTGTTTGTCTCTATAGTTGCAAATGCAGTATATTGCTGACAAAAAAACTCTGATTTGTTCTTTTCCATTTTCCCACCATTGCATTAGTGACTAATATTGAGTTTTCCTCCCACTCCACTCTTTTCGAAAAAATTTCAAACGTTTCATATAATGAAATGTCTTGTAAAAGCTTGTCATTGAATTTCCAATATGTTTTCAGAGCTTGTGTAGGTGCATTAAATAAACTCACACTGACTAAATGATGATTGGAAAACCCACAAGGTGTAATACTGGCCTTAATAATGCAACTCTATTAGGATTTCTCCTACACAGATAGAGGCAATCAAGCCTTGCCTATTCCCAGCTTTATTTAAAATGGTTGGGTGAAGGTTGCAAATATTCTGTCTGACATATTTTCTTTTAAATGTGAAACCACTGTAAGGTATATTGTCAATTCAGCTTTATGGTAACTTTTAATGCTAATGCTAGCTAACTAACAAAGTTAGGCCATTTAGCGTAATTTAGCAGTCGAAGCTCACGTATTTACAGTAGCAGCCATTACTCTGGGGCCCAAAGTGTAATGCCTCTTTGTTCAAGCCCCCGCCTACACAGTTTGATTGACAGGTCATTTGAAAATGAAAATGCAAAAGAGAGATTGCGTTTTCAATTCGACTTGTGGCACGGCTATCTGACAATTTTAAAATTTAAATTAAAAAAATAAATTAAAAAAACTTGAAAACGTAAAGTGGACTTTTGCATTGTACTTTGAATTATGTGATGGTTTTCGTGCACATCGAGTGAAAACGGAATGTAATTGCCAGTTTGCATTTGTGTTTGAATTTTGGTGTGGATCTGCTTTCATACATTTTCTGACAGTGGTAGCAGAATCATGTCTGGGCACTAGTGGAATTTCTGGGAAAGGAAATTGGAGTGATCTGAGGCCACACCTACTGCTGATGAAGGCAAAGGCACCTGGGCTGCATTTCCCAATCAGCCCAATGATTTAAAAATGTTTCTTTTCTTTGTTGGTGCCGGAGACCCTGGAAGGAACAGCACACAGCATAGAACCCGGCTTAGAGAGGGAGACAAAAGTAATGATCTGTCAATTGGTGAAGACCTTTTCTTTTGTTTAGTTTTGTTCCTCTTTGTTGTATTGTTTTATTATTTTATAGATGTTACCCCACAGCGTAGAACAGTGAAGTTTTTTATATTATTTTGCTACTGTTTGCTATCGTGTCAGATTGTGGTTAAAATAATATGCCTGTCTGAACCAGATCTGTCGAGTTTGACTATTGTCTACCTCTCAGCGGTGTCATGCAACGTGTGACAGCAGAGAGAAAAAATACTTTGGTAACTTTCTTAATTCATTTCTTATTAACAACACAGGGTCTGAACCCAAGATGTTTTGTTATTTTAAAATGGTGAAGTATATGTACAGAAATACAAAAAATTATATTTCACCAACTGTTCTTGTCTTGAGTATTCATCTTTTTGACACAAATACAAACAGCTAAAGCATTTTGACTTCACTGTCCTAAGACATACAATGGACACTGCATTTACCAGGGTGTGACTTTATGAGATGGCATAATTTGTAAGTGCAAATAAAAATGCAAACATTTAAATACAGTTCAGATAAAACACAAGCCAAAAGATTGTTTCACAGGGGAAACAATATGTTCACAGTGAATTTGAGGCATTATGTGTGAAATGAAAACAATTATGGGAAATGAAAAGGATAAGCTGACTGGGATAAACATTTTGGAATTAACAATAGGTAGTATGTGACTGTACAGTCACAATTGGAAGACAGGCCTTTCCACCACAAGGGAGCTTAAGAGAAAGAATAAGAATATTTCAACCAAAGAATAAAAAAGATGAAATGATAGCCTGCAAGGAGAAGATGAACCTGGAGGATGAGAGAGTGCCAGGAGAAACAATAGTTTGAAGACAAAGAGGAACAGTGCAGTTAACATGGCCATAAGGAAAAAACAAGGGTTTTGAAGTGAAATCCAGCAGCAGTAGGGAGCAAACAGAGGGAACTGAGCCATAGAGTAACTTGAGAGAAGCCAGGAAAGATGAGACAAGCCAAGCAGAATTCGGTGTTAGTTGAAGAATTGCTGGTGTTTTCTCTCTAGGGAGGCGTAACTGGATGGATGCTTTATCTGCTCTCTCATGAGTGATGCTGATGTACCTCAAAGAAGACTGCCAGCAGCTGTGTGATCAGTCTTTTAAATCACAGGGCATACACACACACAAACACACACATACACACGCACCTACACACACACACACACACACACACACACACACATACACACACACACAAAACAAAACTTTCACCGGGACTTTATAAATAACATTCCTATCCTTGTTATAAGCCCTGAAAGGCAAGTTGACTTTTTATTTATTTATATTTTGTGCTCAACGTCGGCCAAGTTTCTCTTGCACCTAACAGATAAAAACTTGCACATATGACATAAAAATTCATATATACGCAATAAAAGTCCCCTAAAATGAGGTGATGTTTTGTTGGCTAGTATGGGATGGTTTTCCCTCTGGGGCAAATAAGCCCCATACCTGTGCTGTTGGAAGCACAGTTAAAGTGCTGTCATTAAAGATCCAGTTGGCATTTATTACAAAGAATTGGGGTTATAAGATTTCCTGGCAAATTCCCAACTTGACTCTCTCAACCGGCCAATTAATCATCTCCCAGTTTAATTGGCCAAATGGTTTTTGTCTCTCCACCTCAGATGATGTGTGGTGGGCATTTTGTTGTAAAATGGCTGCCATGCATCACCCAGGTTGATGCTACAAATTGGTGGTAGTTGAGCTGAATTCCTCCCTTTATTGTAAATTGCATTGAGATCATGAAAAGGACAATAAAATCACAATCCATTGTTATACAGTTATAATGTAATAATCTAGCAACTTTACTACACTACTGTGCACTATGACAGAAAAATCATATTTATTTTTATACATCACTGCTGACAATGTCATATTATGTCATATGTTGTGCAGGGGAAATACAACATTTTAGGATACCAAAGTAGATTTCCATGTGTTTGAAATATTGAAAACATCTCAAAGTCAAAGCTAACATGGTGATTGAAACAACCACTGTAATGGTAACTGTTTGAGGTGAATGAGATCAACAACAGTACTAATAATACACAACATATAACTGATCATCACCTTTCTGAAGAGGAAAAGAAATGTTTTGTTTGTAATGTGAAAAAAGTGCAATTTGTGCAATACAGAAAACCCAATGTCAACTTCATGAAGTAAGTTCATTGTGGCAACAGAACATTAATAGCAGTATAAGTATTTTTAAAGTTTTCTCAGTACAAATAGGTGCCACTGAGTTTTACAGACACCTATATCCATATATAAACTGATTGGATAACACTAGCATTTATGGCATTGAGGATGCAAGTGCAAAATGATTCTTTTTTTTTGTAGAGATGTCTAAATACTTATAAGAATTAGTTTGGCGAGTACATGAGAACATGCTTTGACATCTTGTTCATTTCAAAATCATTTTATCATGAAGTGTGTGTACTTCCATTTAAAGTACTGCTAATGCATTCCGTTTTTGCATGTTAGTTCATAACATAACTTGTGTTTGCTCATTTCCTTGTGGTAAAGGTTTGGGACATGGGATTTTGAAAATGAAATGATAAGAGTGGAGCATTGTCTCTGAAGTGCACTTCTGTATGTTCAGGTTTATTTTTATGTATCATACCCTTATTTTTATATTAAATATATCCATCATATTTTAAAAACTATCCCTAGCTGCAGTAATCATGATTCATTTGGGGGTGTTCATTGTTACCATGTGTAGCCTCCAAAGTGCAAGCAGCCTGAAACTGCTTCATATTTTACTGTATGCATCAGAGCCAATTGGCTTGTGCTGTTATTTCATCAGAAGACTTCTCTTGTTGATTAGTTAGCACAGGGAGACTGCAGGCAACTTATTAATAAAAGTGTGTCTTGTATGATGAATCAGGGAAATGTCTGCAGACTGGAGTGACTCCTTCTTGGGAAATGGTCAGGATTCATTTCAGAACTCTGGGGTACATCATAGTTTGTGATTTATTTAGATGTCCAACTCCTAAAGCTCTGGTGAGCTCCAATTTGTTGTTTTTAAATAAGTTGTCCCCCACCAGGGGGCAGCACCAGCCCAACAGCCAGACACGATCACCTCAGTAATACATTGTAATCACATCAGCTGTGGCCCATTACCTAATTATGAGCTCTATAATAAGCGTGGCTCCCTGGCCTAGAGGAGAGGTAATTGATCAACACATTGTAGACATTGTAACTACTTTAAGTGGCTAAAAACCCTACATTGAATACATTTCATTTTTAAAAGGCAATAGAACTGGCAATACTGCTAATTTATTTGTCAGACCCACATAGGCTTTGGGTCTTTATTGCACTAAAATTTCTGTTGATGTGTCAATTTCGAAAAGAATTTATTGTTGACTCTGCATCCAGAAACTGCAGATGTGTGAATATGTAAAATGCTTGTTGACCTGCTTTCAAGTTTATTTGCAAAACATCTTTGCTATTACTAGTCTAATAAAAGCTGTGGCATTTTGTTGCGCTCTGATTTATTTTTATTTTTTTATCAGTAGTTGGGGGGTGGGACAATAACAAAATTCTGCATAGGGCCCCAATTTGGCCAGGGGTGCTGATTTCACACACACACACACACACTCCCATATATATATATATATATATATATAATGAGGTGACAGTGATATTGCATAAGGTAAAGCTGGGACTGGTGTGCCCGAACTTGCAGATACTTTGCAAAAAAGCCAAACAAAATGCCTATTAGGTACACTGTTGCTGAGGTACAGTTAGAGAATCGGATTCTTTCAGTGGTAGGGCTGAGGCTTAAGCCCGACAATGCACTAGAATGGTCACTATAATGATATATATCATAACCATAGACATACTCTACTTTCAAAAAGCCCCAATTTTGTTCAAAGTGATACATTAGGTGTCCCTGGTAATGATCTTTCCAAAGTGCTGAGTGCTTCAGGTTCAGCATAAAATAAACTACAGAAGGTTCACAAAATTGGCTGAACAACAATTTGTGCTAATGGAAATTTTGCTCTACTTTCCAATTATTTCCCCATTTTTTTAAATACATTTCACCAAAATATACATGGTTAGTTCTTACTTAACTATTTTCTCTACAGTAGAGGTTTTTTTTTACCTTTTATTTTAGTACCATGCCATAAGTATAACCACAATATCATGAAAGTGTGCAATGTCCAGCCCTAAAATAAAATAAATTACTTTTTTTTAATAGGCATATGAGACTGCAACCGTGGAAGAGAATTAAAAAATAAATGGTTTCAATCTCCTTCAGTTAGAGGAGAATATCAAATTCATCACGGACTACCACATTTGTTGCTAAAACATAATGAGGTTCATGTCTCTCCTGGCATATTTTATGTCCTCTTTTAACAGGGAAATGAATTTCACGTGAATGGCCAGGGAGCGGAGGCTCTGTTTACAGGAACATGGCCGTGTTAGTCTACCAAGCTTAGCAATTCCACTGATAGTCATTATTATCCGCTGCTTCCCAAGGATGCGTACAGTCAGGCAAGCACTAATGGCAGATGCTACGTGACCTCCATTAGCTCAGTTATCTGACCAGTTTCACGAAGCCGAACACAGGAACCAATTTGCTGTCGCTCCATGAATACAACAGTGAGTGGGATGTTTTTTTTTTTTTTTTTTTTTCTTATTGTATTATTATTTTGTTTCAGTTTTTGGTAAGCATTTGCTTGCAGTGGGTAATCTTCATAAAGTTTCATTAAAGGCTCAAATAGTATAGAAATAGTCTTTCTATACAGCATATAAATCTGTCTCACCCTGGACATGAAATACAGCTGTAACTACATGAAATTTAATATCATATGTGTCAATGCATTCCATTATCCTAATCAGTCGTAAGTGCTTTTTAAGGTCTTTTTCATCAGTGTCAAGTATCACATGACTTTCATCACCTTCTTATGTGTTACTGCAATATCCCTCCATTTAGCACTTTGGGGAAAATTGCTCAGGTTATTATCCAGTTTTCACGTTTCTGCCGGAGGTTGCAGAAGACCAACGCAGTTTCTGATTCTGCACTGTCACAAGATAATCTTTTTTTTTTTTTAAAAGACCCGGGAGAACCACAGCCACTCTGTCAATTGACCTATTGGCCTCATCAAGGCTTTCAATTTGGTACAAAGGGACTCTCCAAATGACTAACCAAAATATACTGCCCCCAATGCTGACATTTTGTTCATTGTACAATGAAATGAAAAGCACCTTTATAGGAAGCTTTCTAGATCTTCTAATCAAAGGAATCTCTGAGCCACCCAACCACCTCCACCCCCCACCCCCCGCCCCACCGAAAAAAAGAAGAAAAAAAACTTGTGTCTTTTTCCTTCTTCTCCTTTTCATTCTCCTCTGGGAAGACAATGGAGGCAGCGTCAGCTCAAGGCATTTTGCTGCCATGATCGTACATGAATATTAGCCCTTACGTTGCAACAAAACCAAAGTATTTGATTGCTTTCCTGACCTTTACATGGAATTTATTGTAGCATTTGGTATTGATGTGTTATAACCAGAATCTATAAGTCCACTTAAGGGTGGTTGATATGGATCAGGAATATGAGGTGTAAGGCACAATGCTAACTGTCTCTGGACTTTGATCATTCCATTGCCTGCACACCGGTGGAGTTGTAAATATCACAGGCTGTAAACACAGCTGGGAAGACAATTGTCCCAAGGGCTAGAGATTGCCATGGAGCAGCCATGCTACCGCCACTCAACACTTGGTCACTCTTTTATTTTAGAAGTTTCTTAAGTTTTAAAATGCCTTTTATTAATATTGAGGCATGGCACAGGGAAACATGATGGGAACCTATGCTTTTTAGCTAAGGCTACCATGTTTTATAATCTTGTAAAGTATGCAAGCAGGACAGATTCTTTCATTCATTCATTCATTCTTTTCATCATAGTTGACCTCTGGCAGCACTGTAATAATGACAGTAAATGACATAAGAAAGGCGATTGGGCTAATTAAGTTTTTATTCTGCCTAATTTTAATAATCTTTATCAAAGTTCACTGAAATATTAACCCAGGGCATTACTGTACATCATACAGATCTCTAACTGAGGCATGAAAATATGACAAAAATAAATAATAATAATAAAAGATATCTTTATGTGGTAAGAAAAAATAATTCACATTGTAAAAATAATAATTTTTTCTTTGTCATATAATGCACAGAGTTAACATCAATACAAGATTTGAAGTGGTTTTATTTTGCTGTCAAAAATGAATTGAGCCCAAAGGGGAAACTGGCTTTTTGAGTGAAAATCATAGATATCAGCGGGGGCCAACATTACAACCGGTGCTGAGTTTTATAACTGGAAGCTAGCCCCTCTGTGTCTACTGGGGAAGGGGAGAATACTTCCTGGAGGAGAGTAGGGGCGGGGTGTCTTGGTGGTGGGGGTTCCAGACTATATTTGGACAAAGAAAGGGAAGTGTGAAATGTGGAAGCCTTGCTCAGGATTGCATTTAAGGGAGGTCCAAATAAACTTTCGCAGAGAATCTGCTTAACAGTTCTCCTGGGACCTTTCACCACTCTTACAAACAAAATGTCCTAAAATTTTCAGTTACAGGTTTTGAAATTAAATGTCACATGAAATTGTGTTTTCTTCCCTGCCAGTAAATCAAAATCCTTACAGAGGTAATGGTACCTCTGCAATGCACAATTCAGAAAAGTGAAAACAAAAACTTCAAATGGATAACATAAAAAGGTGATGAAAACATAAAGCAGGACTGATTTTTTTTTTTACACTTTTGTTTGAGAGCAACCACTGAGGTGTGAAAACATCTCCTACATGCTATTTCCGAATGTGAGACAAAGGTGACTTGTTAAATGCACATTTGTCTTATGTAGTTTAATAATGGCAATATTCCACAAAGGTTGTGCGTGTGTGTGTGTGTGTGTGTGTGCATGGATGTACTGTAGCAGTTTCACAAGTCTCAAAAAAAATAGGTCACGCTGAGCAGTAATGCCCCAGAAGCCCACGAGAATTCAAAAAAAAAAAAAAAAAAAAATGCTAACGATAATATTTTTATTTTTTTTAGGGTTGCCCTAAAAACAGCCATGCATTTGGCATTTGCAACTGCATCCGAACACTTTCATTAACTTGGGCCTTTTCATAACAACGTCCTTGACAACCTGTGTTGACAACCACAGACGCTGGTTTCAAACTTTAAGTTCTGTTTCATCTGTAGTAGCTAGCTAGCCTATGCTCTCAGAAAGTAAATAAAATAACTAAACATCACAATATGCTAATGTACTGCTATAAGGATGCACTCCATTTGTAGGCTTGTCTCTGATACAAACACAGCACTGACAGGCCTTTGATCAAAAACTTTGCTGCATGGCTATCTAGCTAGTTACAGACCCCATAAAAATAGTAGGTGCTACTGGCACTTCATACTCCAATCGACCCGCGTAACTTGTGACTGCTGAGGGATTGCAAAGGCAATAAAGAAGTCCTCCTTTGGTGCCTGTCCTATGATCTCAGTCATTAGCAGACTAGCTTGTGATAGGTTATTTCATTAGTCCCCAAAAATCAATTCCTGGCTACTCCACTGTATCCAAGTAATCCAAAATTCATTCAATGATGTTGTTCCGTTGTTCTGAGAAGACCTGTAGCTTGATCTTCTTAGCAGTGTTGCTTAGGGTCATTATCTTCCTGCAGAATGAGTGTACTCCCTATCAAACATTGTCCCAAGGGTACTGAATGATAGTTTATGATTTGCTTGCATTTATTAACATACATTTTGCCTTTAATCAAAACTAAATCATTAACTCCAGATGTTGTTCTATAACCCCAAACTTGCACTGGGCCTCCACCATGCTTGACTGGTGGTTGTAGACATGGTTTTGAGTCTCTCCTCGCTTTCGCAGCATAGATACTGCCCTTGCTTTTGAAAATCTCTATTTTTGACTCATCAGTCTAAAAACCGTACACCACATCTCAAGTGTCCAGTTTTGTTGTACATTATCTTCTCTTTTATTTATTTCCTTTTCTCAGTAGTGGCTTTTTGACAGTTACACATCCTTTCAGACCCATAGCATTTGATATGTCTTCGCACAGTGTAAGGATGGACAGAAACACCTGTGGATTTCTTTAGATCTGAAGCAAGAGTACAGCTTGATTTTTTTTTTTTTACTATCTCTGAAAGGTAAAATCTTTATGTACTCTCTTTGTGATGGTGATAGTTTTCGGTTACGGTTGTTAAAAATCTCATTTTCTTTATCTTGCAATAATCTTTTGAACTTTGGGAACTGTTTTTTTCCCCCTTTATTTTCCTTTGACTCTCACCTTCCTTATGAAAATTGAATCACGTCTAATCTCATCAGAAATGTCAGAACATGACAATGAAATCTTCAAGACAGCTAAAGTGTGTTTAGGTAGTTTTGAAGGCAAAGTGTTTTAACATGATGCCATTGACACTTTTGCTAACAACCTAGCAACCTTCTTGTTTGTTGACAGAAGGATGGAAGACTTGAAGTGGTAGTAAGGTGCATAAAAGAAAGAGTGGACAGATGCTGATAGATTTGATATTATATGTAGTGGTGTTGAAGGCTTTTTGTAATTTACCATTAAATATGATTCCTGCATTATTGTCTGACACTGAAAACGCGCTAAATGGCTGATTTTCCTGGAAATTTAGCATTTCATTGTGTGTACCATGTCAAGTATATATGTAAATAAATAAATAAGTCATTAGGTACTGCTCACTTTTCATAGAATATCACTAGGCTTCCTTTAAACAGAACAAAGGAAATTGCTCTACCTGGCTTTGATTAAGAACTTTTCCAGCGGCTGACATTTTAGGCGAACCTTGGAGGAGATGGATGTTAGTGCCCAGGCCCATAAGCCACTGCTACCTGTAATAGCAACCCTGCAGGGCTATAAAAATGGCATGCTCTCATGTAAGGAAAGCAGAAAAAGACTGTCATATTTGACTCGTGTGTGTACACAGAGGCCAGGAGAGGTCAACAAGGAAACCAACAGCTCAGTTGTGTATAAAGTGGAATAAGAACCAGTGTTAGTGTGCCCTCCACTCTGCAGGGGATCCATTGTTAATGGGCCCCAGTCTGTAGAAGAGTCAGTGCTAGTGGGCCCTCCACTGTCAGGGATGCATTTTTAAGGGCTCTGCATTTTGCAGGGAATGTTAGTGGGCGCTTACAAGAGCTCACAATTAAGGCTTGTGTGATAGTGCCACTGTACAAATGAGCAAATAAATAGCAAAAAGCAAACAGAAGGCTAACACAGACTTGAAGGATGCAAATCACAAGAGCCTCACTTGGGGAAAAAAGGGTGAATTGTTGTAAAGAACAAGAAAATACAATATTGAGAATATATTCACAATAAAAGCAAGATAGCATTCTGGGTAATGTAAAAGTGAAAGAGAATGACCCAGCAATTGGGTACCTCTTGTGGTTTTCTATAGGATGATTGCATATGTGTGTCTTTTGGATCACCATACATATGTACATTGTTGTAATGTATGGTCCCTGGTATTGATTTTTATTATGCTTTGTTGAAGGGCATTGCTTTAGCATTACAGTTCCTCAGCAATAATGCCCATATGCATCTTTCTGTTTGTGGTTGCAGGATTAATGTACATCTAGCTTACATCTGTGCTTGATATTGCTTAGACCCTTGTGAATACCACAAAGGAAAAATTCAGACAGACAAAATTAATTTCCTCTCTTTTCCCTTTGATCAAATCAATTGTCTGTCCTTGAGAGTGCATTAATCCCACTTTGCTGATGTAAACTCTAAGAATTTTCTGCAATAGCTCCATATAATTCTGCATTCTCCCATTAAAATGCACCACTGACAGGGGCTTTCAGATCCAATTTTAAAAGGAACATTCCAAATACTCTAGATTTACCATTTCCACCTGCTTTTTGTTTGGAAATGTCTGATGCACACTGTATCAGTGCATCTCGCATATTCCCTGCCCCCGAGGGTTTGATATCCTTGATGTTGAATGTGACTTCTTCACAATGGAAATAAGTTATTTCATCTTATGACTTATATTTCCATTTGATTGCAGGAAAAGCTTGGGGTATTAAAGAATGCTTTTTATTTCACCAAACATCAAGCAATGAAAGTATCATTTTCATATATATTTGATTTTCAAATGGAAATGTACATATCAAGATTGTATAATGCACAGCAAAAGAATACTTATAAATGTAATATAAAACGCAAATTCATGCAAAAAAACCAACACATATTTGTTTACTTTCAGGCCAAAATGCAATTACACACATCATAATATAGGTGCAAAGGCAGTCATAAGAAAATGTGCAATTGCTTCATCCTGTATCGCTGTCAGCAAATGTTACCAGCCTACATTTTTAAATTAAATGAAAACAAGTCATGCATCCTGCTGAAGTACTGTATTTTTGTGGTGTGACGCTCCCTATGGTCTAGTATTGAAAAATGGCCATTCCAGTGCTTACTGTGACCTGTAGCCCTGCAATTCGCCATAGCGCCACACAAGGAGGGAAGCTTCAGTCATTGCATCTGCTGGTCAATCAAGCACCAGCAATCTGCCTCAGTCAACTGGACGTTCCCTAGTCCTCCATAGAATAGCTCAGTGGATTATCTAGAGAACTACAGCCTGAAAAGAAATAGTGCAGTATTTTTTATTTACTATTATTATTATTATTTTATTTCATTTTTTATTTTTATTTTTATTTTTAATTTTTTTGCAAAGGAGCCCATGCTCATCTGTATTCTCCTGAATTTGTTGTGGAGTGATGAAATAGGCCTATGATTGCCATTTTAAATGGTTAAGGACAAAAATAAAACGAAACAACAGAAAGAAAAAAGGACTTCCAGAAGTTCATAAATATTTTTTCTAATTCAAATATTTTTCTTAATTTGAGGATTTTATTGTCATATTCATAAATGCGCTGTTAACATAATGCATTTGGTCAAATTAAAATGAAGAACTGAAAGCCTAGATTCAATCTTTTTTTCCTTAAATTTGCTTTTTATGACATTAGTATTTTTTTTAAATCAACTTGCTACAGTAAATGGTGTCTGTGAAGACGAAAAATTATCTCTTGTCTTTATTATAATTTTAAGTGTAAGATATTTTGCAATTGAATATTATTGTTTTGGTTTATTAAATGATTAGACATTTCTAGTTATATCTCCTAACTAGAAATGTCTAATCATACAATTATATTCTGTTGATGTTAACGTGTCCAACGTGTTCCTTTTTAGGTGTCTATGGATTTAACACACATTCAGCAATTAGTCTGAAATTGTAACACTCACACACTGTATTTTTTCCCCTTCATAAGCATCTGACATTACTTGGTGTCTTATATTTTTTAGTATCGGCTATTCAGCTCAGTCTAAATACCACTTTAAACTAGGCGAGGCTTCACCAGTCATAACACAATTTAAGCAGAATCACTCCAGGTATAGTCACAGGCAATACAATTCATTTTAGTAGGGTTCTATAATGGCCACCGCCAATAGTGACAGTTCTCAAGAAATAATGATGAAGAATTGAAGACTGTAGTACTGAATAACAACCATTTTTCTTTTAAATAAATATTATACATTTTCGTATATTATAACAAATCACCTGTGAAGACAGTAGCATGAGCATGGATATCTATGATTGGGCATTCCAAACTGCACAGTAAATGGGGGGGAGCATTTAAAATATCAGTAAGTACAGTAAGTAAATATCTGTAATCAGTGCTGTTAAGTGAAGATGAGGCTAAAAGATCCAATCAGTCCGACATATTCCTTTTATCAGTGAAACTGTGTTAAATGCCAGATCAGAAGTGCCTAGGAAATACTCTAGCTGGTCTTAAAGTGCTTAGAAAGTTTTTTGAATGTCTGTTTTTTTCTCCTCTCATGGTATCAGTGTTCGTTTACGGCAACAGGAGCTAACAGCTGGAGATGTGTGTGAGGGTTATTTGCTCGGGATTTTAGGATTTATAGTTACGATGTGGGTGAGGCTTCCCACGTATCATAGCAAATGATTGCTCCATATGCCACTTGTAATTATGAGCATTTAAGAGATGAATTAAGAATGTGGCTGAGTCTATAGAATCAAAGGCTATGTTGTGTGCATATGAAAGGAAAAAAAGAGAATGATACTCTAGTGAAAGGCATCAAATTGACTGCAGTGAAATTTACAGATAAATTCTTCCTCTTCAGAGGTAGAGCTGGTAAAATAAAAAATGTTTGTCTGCTATATTCATTCACATGCATTTGGCTACTTTAAGGGCAAATTCAATAAATAAAATGTTTTATCTTTTGGGGATTCAATAAAACCAACCTTATGCTCATAAATGTTTATAAAGGTCAGCCTTAATAGAAAACAAAAAAAGGAAAAGGATTGTGCCCTGAAACTTGTGATATTTGAGCTGAAGGCAGGAGCTTTTTTAAAGGGCAAATGCACTTCTCTCCTACGTTTTTATCTGTGTTCAACTTAACAATCCCTACTGATTTTATAAAGTTAATAAAAAATAACATGCAAGCAGCAGACAGAGGTGTGGCACTATTGTCCATCCATCCATTATTTTACCCACTTATTCCTTGTGGCAGTTGTGGTGGGGTGTGCTCCAGCCTATCCCAGCATGCATTGAGCACAAGGCAGGAAAGCCCCATAGACAGGTCGCTAATCCATCGCAGGCAATACTATTGTGATAAATTGAATTTACCTACCTAGTGTGTGCAGCCAGATTGATTTGCACCTGATCATAATTAACACACACGCACACCCATTTAGGTGCAGTGGAAATGACGAAGTTATTAAAGCCAGGTGGGGGAAAACATTGATTTTCTTGTTGCTGCAATGTTCCTTTGTTGGAAAACATTGAGTCCGGAGAGTTTGGCGATTGTTTTCTGGGAAGGAGTTTGGCAATTCAGTTGCACTATCTGCTAATTACACTTTAGGAAACATAGAAATCCTTTGAAACTTAGCCAATCTGGGAAGTGGCGGGTATGTTTATGAGTGGACTGAGCTGGCCATCAGGTTTGAAGTGGTCCAGTCCCATGATTTGTTTTGAGGTCCTGGTTGGAAGTTTATCTACGCCTGTGTCCAGCCAGCAGAATGGACTACCCCCTGATATCAGCAATTTAGTTAACCTGTTCCTCATTGTTCGCCCTTGAGCCACTGTCTTCCCTGTTGTCATTGTACAGTAACAGTGGTATTTTAAAGTGTACGGATGCACCGTCAAACGCTGGCAGTCCTCATGCTGATAGTTGCCATCCTGTCTAATATTGCTCAGACCCTCATAGCAATCCTTTTATTGTTCTGTTTTGAGGCGTTTAATGGTGTATATTGATTTAACTTGCTGTTAACTTTCTGTCACATATTTTGGTGCGCATACACTTCCACACTCGCATTACATATACCATATACAAGTGTCAAGTGACTTTAAATCTATGCACTTCAGCTAAATACAAGAAGAGCTTGTGAAGCATAACACTCTTTTTGACATCACAGGGCAAGAAGTCATATTAGGTCAGGTTTTTTGTTCTGTTTTTTGCTTCTAAACACAAAGTATAAAATTATCTTACAGCTTCTCATCCATATTTCTTGAGATTTCAAGTCTAGCATGGTTGTTGAAAAGTGAAGGTACACAAGTATTATAATGAGTCATGAAGGCAGTGAAGTAGAAAGGATCTTGTGTTATGTTATGGCCCATCAGATTGCTTCTCTGAAGCCTGTCTGAATCAATTTGGTGGTTATTTCATTAAGTTTAAAACATTCATGAATAATAAAAATTAACCACCAGAAGCGATCTTGATAAATGATTTAATTATATCATCACTAAATTTTGGATTCACATCATGAAAACTCATGGCAAGTGTTTTTGTGTTTGTTGCTGGCTATGAACTTGCAACCTAAATACATAAATCACCCACAAAGATCATAATTAAGGATAGTATTTGTCACAGAAAATATTGGCTAAAGTCACTTAGCAGTCACAGCAAAGTTGCCGAAAAACTGAAAAAGTGGCAGAAATCAGAAATATATATTTTTTTTTTAAAGGAAAAAATATTTATTTTAATTAACTAGTAGATTGCATGCACAACAGTGAGAAACAATTTAAATAATATGCACAACTGCAGCAACAGTGATAACTGCTTAGAGTTTAAAAAACAATCAGTGGGCAGTTGCTACTAGGAATACATAAAATGCATTGATAGGCTGGTGCATTTAACCACTGCAGTTCATCTCAGATAGAGAGAGCATGCTTTTTGCCTTTAATTTTGCAGATCATTGTTAGAAACAGAACATGCTCAAAATGCATTTCTAAAGTAATAAAACAGGGTTACCATGTGTCAGTTTTTATTTCTTTAAAACTGGTTTTTGTTTGCGGTTTGAGTCTTTGATGGAGTGCCTGTTGTCACTAACAACGTTACTGTAACAGGAGAAGAAGCACTCCATATCAACACTGTTTATAGGGGCAATCAAACATCTGATTGGAGCAACTGACAAGCAGGAAGTTTTATCCCAGCACATTCCAGCATCTGTATACATTCTCACACTTTGTTTCTCCCAGCATTCAGCAATATGGTTAAAATTATTAAGCCTATACAAATCACACTGTAGGACATGTTAAAGTTGACAGTTCCCAACCAAAACTGACAAAAAATTACAGAAAGCACTAAAAATGCAGGAAATGTTACAGAACTGCCAAAAAAAGAGACAAAAATCACAGAATCTGCGACACCTGTGACTTCCGTGACAAACATCCAGCCATAATTACAGTATAATAGTTTTGTAATGGCAAACATGAACAACTGTTTGGTGTTTTTGCATGCTGTAAAAATTTTTTGCAAGGCTGCGTTAAAACATCTTCTTTCGGTTACCTTCTCTTTGTGACACAGAGCAACAATTCCCACAGGTTTAGAAAAAGGAAGCAAAAATACAGTAAAGATACTACTAGTGACGCATATGCCCTGAAGTGAGAGAGGGAAAAAAAAATCTTGAAAGGCCCAGTCTCATGTGTTAAAATTTAGAGATGGATTAATTAGCATGGCTGTTTTCCAAGCCTAGTCACAGGCACTCACCATGGGACCATGGGTACACTCTGTCTCCAGCAGCGGACTCCATCTGCTATTCACTGGCCATAGGAGCATGTCACACCAACAAACAAAATGAGGACGCCATGTATTTGTTAACTGTCCCCCCCCCCCCCCCTTCACCCGCCCCCACCTCTACAAAATGCCCAACCGATAAAAATCAGCATTTATAGTCAGTGCTTTCTTTTCATGGATTCACAGATGGAATGCCAATGAAAGGAATATTCTTTATGTCCCGGAGAAGCTAAAGAATATCTCAATTGAATTTAATGCATCTCTTACATTTCTATTTAATCTCCTCCCTCCCACACACGTACGAAACACCCTCCGGTCTTTGTGCTTTCCAGGTTATACCGGGGAAAAAGATCAGTGAATGACAGTGTGACAAATGGTGCATATGTAGACCTTAATCTTGAAAGACTGCAAACACTTTCCGCTTTGCCATTAAACAGCGAGGGCAGTGTCATGGAAGAGACGCATGAATCTGCTCGCCTGTGCTGGGATAAAAAAGGAAACACCTCAGGTGTTTTAGACTTAGGATTATATCCCACTCGGTGTAAATAAACACTGCCAAGTGCTGGCATGAAAAACGTGAACAATACAATGCCATGGAAAACGATCCCCTAGAGCATAGAAAAAGAATGGCTATCAGATAAAGAAGATGTGCAACATTGCACGGGTCACTGTGAAGAAGTACACTGATAAAACAGAGCTGAGCTGAGTTAAACCTGTTTGATGGTATAATATGGAGGAACCTGGCTCTGGAGGATTAATATAATTTTGTCTTGTGAAATTATAAAATTGCTAGTTGGTTAACGACACTCGGTTAAAGAAAACAATTATCAGCGTGCCGTGAACTGCAGATGTACTCATCCAATCCAGAAATGTGGCTCTCATAATGTTAAGGCATTAGGAGAGTGTCCTAATCCTAAATGGCCCACAAAATGTTACATGCTTATTTTAGAAAAATGCAATTATGAGTAGTGATAGTTATTAATAATAACTAGGAACATACTGTATTTAATTATACAAAATTAATAATCTGTACATGGATAAATCGTAGACACATATAACTACATTACAAAAGCAGCGTGTTATATGGTAGAATGGTTGATGCTTAAGTTACTTTGATTACTGTTATGTGAATGCTGAACATTATTTTAAATATATTATAAGCACAGATTTCAAAATCTTCTGTAAATAAATACTCAAAACTGTGTTATAAAAGTAAAGCTGTTTCTTCAGGCTTGGCCTTGTTAAACAAAACAGGACCAAAAGGCTTCCTGAATTCAAGTTAAATTAAGCTTGGTTTTTCTTTTTTGTGCCAAGTCTCCATCAGCGTAAAAAAAAAAAACAGGTCTTTATTAATTTAATACTGAATTGCCTTCCAAGAACTGGGACTGGAAGCAATTGCCTTTGGTCTGCTAATATTATTCATGCTTTGAAGTGTTTTCTTAAATATATTATTTTAGTATTTATGAACAGGACAGGTATAACATGTTCTTTGTATGAGAATAAGTGATGCGACATGGTTAAAATCTAACAACAAGCTTCTATATATTTCTTGTGACTTGGCTCTGAAACAAATGTATTCATAGCAGCAATATGTGTGACTCAGGCAAAACAGCAGTAGCTAATTTTAAAAATGTAACAGATGGTTATTTCACAACCTGTGAAGAAACCATGTGCTTGCCTATTACTGAAGTCCTGAAGCTTTCACTGCTATCTTTTGAGCATCAATTTCAATTACTTGTATGCACAATATGGTCAGGCT
Organism: Anguilla anguilla; assembly: GCF_013347855.1. Taxonomy (NCBI): domain Eukaryota; kingdom Metazoa; phylum Chordata; class Actinopteri; order Anguilliformes; family Anguillidae; genus Anguilla; species Anguilla anguilla. The sequence continues at coordinate 57,128,680 of NC_049204.1, read as the reverse complement.
TCCCTCATTATGTTGTAAATATTAAAATGGCACATTGTATAAGAATTACTGTTGACAGAAGTAATAGACTGCAACAAATAGCTAATTCTGTTTGCTTGTGTTTGTCATGCTATAAACACTGAATGAATTAGTGTTTCTTTTCCAAATGCCAAATGAATGCTTACTGTAGTACTGCACTGTAGCATGATGCATAGACATTGATTTTTGCTCCTTTTCAAATGTTAGATACCTTATTTAATTCAATTTTGTATTGGAAAGATTCACTTTTATGCTAATGTTCACAGTGGAGTTACATGGGTTATTCAGGAATGTCATTATGACTAATTTAAATTTGTACAATATATACAGTTTCTGCAGTGATGCTTAATTGCTTATAATGTGTACAGTGTCAGGCCTATTTGTTGGTCGGTGAATACAGCATTGCAGCCATGTTCTAAAGCTAGAAACCTACATGTGCTGAGTATACCTGGCTTATCTGGCTTATCATCTGGATATCTAGCTATAACCTAAAAGCTAGACCTCGATTTGAAGCTAGAATTTATGGCTAAAAGTGTTTTTGTTATTTGTTGTGTGGTGTAGTGGTGTGTATATACATCAAATGAGAGAAAACAGAGACAAAACTGACTGTGTAGGCTTCTGTGAACTCATTAGAAGCAATGATGTTTTTTTTTTTTAATGAGCCATGAAGCAAGCTGACTAATATGCTTTCTCGTTTACGTGCACATGCCTTTGCTTGCTAAGTTTGCCAGCTCCTGAAATCGTCTTAGCCAGTTCAATGTATGAATAATGCTAGCTAAAGTTAAGTTAGTTAGCAAGTTAGTTAGCCTGGATGGATTGAAGATTGCTAAAACTCTCAATATGATCAGCAAATGAACCAGCTAGTTACAGGGCTCAAGCAAACTGCACTCCCTAATAGCACACATAGAAAGTATATCATATAGCATATTGATATTCCTAGTATAAACAACAAAAATGTAATTTAAAAAGTTTTCCCATTTTATTTATCCTATTTATGAATTTATACCTATACCTACCTATAACCAATTTTATAAAATTAAAAAGACAAACTACATTATGAGAAATCACAGATAAATTGCTAGAATTACAAGTGACTGACAATGCTACATATACATTTATGAACTATAAAATAATGAAATCTAGAGACATACATACATGTAAACACACATGCATTCTAGCTCAAAGAAACCCATAGGCATGGATTCAGTATTTTTTTTTCTTTACCATGAATTACAAATAAATGAAAGTGCCATTTCTATATGGACTATGTTAAGTGTTTTAATGGCTTAATGGGTTTTGCAGTTTTCCACAAAGTTGCACTAATTCTTTATTCTTCTAGGTCTAGGAACAAGTATGACTTTAATGGAAGAGTAGGCAGGAGGAAACCTGGTTTATGCGAAAAGAACATAGCAGCATGACTTAGGTTTGCAAAACTGAACGGACCAAAAGAGTTGTTTGGCCGTAATGCTCAATGCCATGTTTGGCAAAAACCAAACACTGCGTAATATCACCACAAGGACCCCATGCCAACTGTCAAGCACGGTGGTGGAGGGGTGATGATTTGTAGTTGTTTTGCAGCCACACGACCTGGAAGCCCCACAACAATTGATTTCACCATTAATTCCTCACTATAACAGGATTTTCTAGAGGAAAATGTATGACCATCTGTCTGACAGCTAAAGCTTAGCCAGAAGCAAATCATGCAACAGGAAATTGGGCTTCATTCACAACTTTTCTTAAATTCTTTTTTCTTCGAATAAAGTTTCCTATGAAAAACCAACATGGGATTCATGAAACATACTCAGACCTTTGATTATGTGTATCCTAGGTATATCAGAGGATGAATGCCAATTGTTTGTAAACTGAATGTGCATGCCTGCTCATGTTGATTTGCATAAGGAAATACCCTAGCAATCCCATAAAAGGCATGCCACCTGCAGGGTCATGTGCAAACATCAGCCATTCATCGCTCTCCACAAATGTATCTGTGCCTCATACAGTGTGCATGGTCCATGAAGATGCGTTCTCACCTCAAGGCATGGTTAACCAAGTAAAAGCAACACATATGCCATCGCTAAGTGTGGGGTTTGTGGGTTTTTATATATCATTACAAATCATCCTAAAGGACATTTATCAATAAACAAAATGAATTACATGCAGTCCCAACAAGGTTGTTATCACAAAATAAAAGGGTAACAAAAAGTTTTAAAAAGCCATTGTGAACTGAAAAAAGCTAAACTAAAACTTCCAAACTTGCTCTTAAAATTAAGTGAACTCAATTTAACTAAATCGAAAGCTACTAAAATGTGAGGGTTATTCAGATAGGTTAGTTAATATAATTAAAATCAATAGCATATGTAATATAAATGTATTATATTAATATAATAATTGTATTGATAACATTTGTTGTAATCATTAGATCTGTAACTGCTTAAATTATTTTGCAGAAACAATAAGGTTTTCCAAATAGAAACAGTTTCTGTGAGTGAATTAGTGGAGGCTCTAGCCATATGAGCTGGCTGGGCTGAATTTGGGGTCACGAGCCATGAGCTGTCTTCTATAAATCTGGCGGCCATTTGGTTAGAGATTTTATCATTTCCAATACAAGTGAACTAAGCAGAAGACTTGGCTTGTTCAGATGTGGGCGTAACCACTGCATTGTCTATATGTCACCTTGGATGACATATAGACATGGGAGGTGTCAAATATTTGAGATTTTTACAGCAGCAGTGTATACAGGAAAAAAGTGCTACTAAATTATTTTATAGTGTTTTAGTGAGACTCGCATACAGTTAGGTCCCTGGTATTTTAATGTATTTCACTTAAATAAGTACCTTAAAAAGCACTGATTAAAACAGAGTCACATGTCAGTGTCTAAAAAGTGCTATGTTAATTGGATTTGTTTTTAACACCGCATACTACATAGTAAGATGCCCATTTTTACATAGAATAATAAATTATTTGTATGTACTTTTTATGGTCTGTTTGTGTTATCTCCAGTCTGCAAATGTCTGAACAGAGATATCTGAGGCATACGGGATGTCCCACATGATTTTTTAAAAGTGAAATATTGTGGAAGCCTGAAGCTGGTATGTATTGGTAAAATCAGTCGGTAAAATCAGTATCTTTCTGTGGTTTTCTAAACTGCTCCTTATTTCCTCAATAGCGTGCACATTGCACACTGTCTGAGCTGTGTTAAAGGACTATCTGATATGGTTATTCCACGTTTTATAATGGGAAAAGAAGGGCGCATACATATTGATGTCAGTGCACAATAGAAATACATCATCAGTGTGAAACTAATAGAAATGCATTGCCAGTATTAGACTTTGATTTTGGCAAGAAAAGGATTAAAGACTCACAGTAACCCACACAGAGATTATCAAGATTGCTGTGGGATGTCAGCACAGAGATTCACTGTGCAATTAGGCCATAATGACCTTCTGCATATGTAATATGTCCTGTAGTTTAATGATTAAACTGAATTATGTGGGGCTGGGCTCACGTAATGTTGGAAGATAGGCAGAAAAAAAGTATTTTATTAAGAATATTGGTTACAGCATCTATGTATTCGCTGTAAGTCTACCAGGGCCTGCGGATTTGCTCTTAAGGACTTTGGGAGGTGTTATTGACCATTTCACTTTGTTAGTCTCTCTGGGTTTGGAGATTCTTGTAAAATGTGGCATCATTAATTCCAAGTTTCAGAAGTCTAACTTTGCAAATGACATTGTGTGAATTGATTTTTGCATTGAATACAGAGTACAATAGTTCATGGAAGACAAAAAGAAAAATCCTTACCCAATCGGACAGATATTCAGGGACTGCAAAATCATTATGGTTACATGTCAAATTGTCTAAACCATGAATCTCAATGAAAGAAAGGCTAAAATAAAGGTCTTTAAACTGTAATAAACTGATGTTTTGTATTTGTGATATTAAATCTACATCAGGAATGCAAAAGCATGTCTATTCAAAGGGATCCCAAGTTTAGTACTTTAACCATATTAGTGTTGCACGTTTATATAATTAAGATGAAAAAAAAACATGTCAAGTAGAGCTGCATTGATCTTGGTCTGTTCTGAGGCAGAGATGAAGGTACCATCACCTTTCTCTCTTCCTCTTGTGTAGGGAAGTAGCCTCTTTCTCCTTTCCTTCTTCTGACTGTTGGACTTAATAGACTGTAATCTCTCCCTTTAGGGACATCAGAATATTTTATCTCCCTTTCAATGTCCATTGTGTGGCAGCTGTAGCCTCCACCACCTCCTCTTCTTCGGAGAGGGGGGCAGTATGTCCTCTGGGCTTTTCCTCACACCTTTCCTTGGCTAAAGGCACCAGAGCAGGCTGCCTCACTGCTTCCTTCCTTTTTTTCTCTTTTCCCCTTTTGTCTCTCCCTCTCTGCTTCACCCTCCTGTTCTGTTTCCCTCAGCCGTCTGGCCCCCTCCTCCTCCACAGGGGTGTAATGAGGGCTACTTTTGTCCTGTTGTCACAAGGACAACCAACAAATTTATCTTATGGCTATGCCGCCAGGTGACAGCTCAGTTCCAGGACTCAAAGGTTAATCTGCCCCTTCCTGCCCTTTAACTTCCACTGCAGCTCCCCCTCACTCCAGGTTTTTTTTTTTTTTTTTTTTTTTTAGACTCAGAGCACCTCCCCTAAGGATAAAACAGGACCACTAGTAGGTATCAAATGTTTTTTCTTCCTTTCTGTAGTTTGATATTCATTTGAGAAGGTGAATATTAGGCAAAAGCTTCTGGCCAACATAACATACAAATTAAGACTAAAAAGGGGAAAATGAATGACCACAGACCAGAAAGGAAGTTGTCAGCTTTCCCAGACGAGTCTTGATGCTTATTTTTCCATTACAAAAAAGCCCACCCATAATGAAATTGTAAAAAAGCTAAGCTTAAAGAAACAAAAGAAAGCTGGTATATCCAGCTCACCCCTCACCTCCATTATTCTTACTGATTGCTGATTTACCAGAAACAAACTACACAGCTTACATGCGTATCATGAAATGAATAAACATTTTCAAAATGCTATGTGTTCAACTGATTTGATTGCTTATTTCAAACTCTGGAGTACTTAGATTTGGTAAGGCACAATATGGAGGTCATGTGCACATTTACCTGTAGATACTGAAACCTGATATTAGTTTTGGTGATCACTTATAATTCCAGTTTCTGCTTTTCCAGTGACTGATACATATAGTAGAATGCACTAATTATACATGCCAGTGTTAATGGAATCATATTCCCTGAACTGCTTTGACTCTGAGGATTTTCAGTTGTATATTAAAAATAAAACAGTATAATATATTGTATAATATAATGTTCCTAGCCTTCATGAATACACAGCCCAGTGAACAAATGTAATAAATGTATGAACAATAGCAAAAGAAAGTGGTTATAACTATTTAAAGAAGACATCAGGCGGTTACAGTTCAATGGAGGGTCAGTATCTGGTCCCATTGCACGGAAGAAGGAAGTCAATTTAAAGAATGGAAAGGTTATGCAAGTGGAACAAAACTGCCATTTTAAAAGCACTGACAAGCCCTTATTCATGCATGCAGCATTGTCAGAGGAGGCCATTCAAACTGTAAATGATCACCACTAGTGGAAAGTATCTGTGTTATATTCTTTAAAGCGGGCTCCCTCAGGAGACATGAAACAAAAATAGTGTGTACATGCTTTGATTTGTGGGATACGTGCAGAATTTGGGAACATATTTATGTGATGCGATAGGTTCAGAATCAAAAAGAATAGATTTTTTGAACTGTTGGTAAACCTGTTGATGTGCTATGCATATGCATTGGTGTGGTTTATGTATTTTATAACGTTTTATTGCCATATGCTCTTGCTTACTGGTACATGTTTTGGCTTAATAGGAGTGCTGTGAAGGTTAACAAGTCCAATAAATATGCCAATCAAATTAATACATGTGTCAGCAATATTAATTTGTCAGTCAAGCCAATAAACATGTGAACACACAAATCTGTTTTCCAACACACCAAGGCATATGGCTTCCAATATAATAGATTTGCCAGGAAGATGATACATGCTCACATCAAGTCAATAGTTGATATATTTCAGAAAACCAGTGCCCATGCAAATCAAACTAATGAATATGCAAGCATGAACACTGCCCTTATTTCTTGTCAAAAGCAATCCAACCCAAAATAAATTAAATTAATTTTCATATAAGCCTGTACATGTGTTAAACAAAACAAAAAAATAATATTTGCCAGTCAATTACATACATTAAAATATAAACTGTTCATGCAAAAATGTAACTGGGCCAATTTTCAACCTTAATGACTCAATCAAGATGTGAATCACATTTAGGTAGAATTTTCCAACACAATTAATTCATTTGATAACTGTTCAATGGGTTAGCAATTTCCTAAACTTATTGTTGGAAAAAAGTGTAAAGCAATAGATTAGACAGAAAACAAAGAATATCACCATTTAGTACAATATGTTATTTTAATATTTAGTGTGGTTCAGGTTGAGTTGTTGATGTTGGACGTATAATATTATAAAACAGGGGAAACAAATGATTGAAGAAAAAAAATTATATTGTGGACATAAACCAACTCCGGTTTCTTCTCTCAGTCCAAAGACATACAGGTTGGGTTAATTGGAAATAGCCCCCAGGTAAGAGTGTGTGGGTGAATAGTGTGTGCGTGTCCTGTGATGGATGGGCGACTTGTCCTCAAATGTTTTTTGTGCACTGCACCCCTGCATTCAGGTGAAAACATGACTATATTTGGTTGAAAAGTGAAAAAAAGTATTCTAGCAATTTAGTATGTAGCCGCTTCATCACAGGTGACACGGATGGCTAGCTTCTAGGTTTACTTTTAATATTACAAATAGCAAAATGCCTAACATTCCTTTAAAGTGTATGCTATAATAGGTCTACTGAGGATACACAACATTTAAAATAAAATAAATCATAAAAGTGGCATTTTAATATAACAACTTAGGCCTTTTGTAATTTTACCTGACCACAAGCTGAGTTTTTCTTCCCCTCAGATACCCCTTGAAACCTTGGCTTCTGATACCTGTGTACAGCCCACGTAGAGCTAAGGAGCGCTACAATGCTAGGCACAAAAGCAAAAGTATGATACAAAACTAAAATGAGGCAGGCAGATGAGAATGATAGCCAGTTTACTGATTTCCTACATGAAAATGCTTGTGACATGCGTTTGTGGCTTGCAATTACTATTTCTGCATGCACTCAAAAAAGATAAGGAGAAATCTATCCTATTTAACAGATTACATTACAGGCATTTAGCAGACGCTCTTATCCAGGGCGACTTTTACGTAGCATTTACAACTTTTACATAGCATTTACATTGCATCCATTTATAGAGCTGGATATATACTGAATCAATGCAGGTTAAGTACCTTGCTCAAGGGTACAACAACAGTGCCCTACCCGGGAATCGAACCTATAACCTTTAGGTTACAAGACCAGTTGCTTACAGAAAATAATTTACATAATGAATATTTGTGCTTGGGTGACCATAGATGGTGAAAAATTATTCCTGCAGTTTTTCATGGCTTTATGGGTGTGTCATTGAATCAACTCTCACCTTCAGCATGCTTGGGTCGGTCGCCCCAATTGTTCAAATTCACACAGGCTGAGTAAAAGTGTTAAAATCAACAGCAAGATAATGTGATGTGAACAGGAATGCCTCAGGGAACATGGTGTGCCAGAAATGAAGCGATTACCAGTGACCCTAAACACTACTTAAATGATAAACACACTCTGGATTGTACAGTTTTTCTTACTGCAAGATTCACATGAAATTTATTCTTGTCTATCATATACATTTTTTTTAGCCATACTCATTAAACATTCCATGTCTATCTCTTAAACTGTTAATTTTTAGTCAAAAATTATATGAGATCATTTTTAATAATGGACTCATATTAACAATGGGGTGGGTGGGCACCAACTATCATAGATGCAACACATTATTTTCTCCATTTGTTTTGTTCAGATTGATGGTGTTATAGATGTTTGTTTATATTGCCAATGCCTAGAACTGACCCTGAGTATGTCTATGTGTACACAGTGCAATATTTATATTATTTTCTTTGGTTGTCCAGGCTTTTTTGGACTTGGTTGGTTGTGGTTACACAGATACAAGGGGATAAGGACATTGTCATTCTTTAGTTTTTCATTTTGTTTTTGAAAGAGTAGCGCACGCCTCCATTAGACTGCTTTAACAGAGATTAAAATTGTAACTGTTATTTATTCCATCTGGGCCTGATTTATTCCCCTGAAGAGTTAGCCGGCACTACAAGATACTAAGTATATGCTGTACTATATGGCCAAAAGTATGTGGACACCTGGCATCCAACATTTTCTCCAAAATTATGGGTATTAATACGGAGTTTGTCCACCCATTGCTGCTATAACAACCTACACTCTTGTGGGAAGGCCTTATACTAGATGTTTCAGAACGGCTGCAGGGATTTTCCTCCATTCTGCCAGAAGAGCATTAGTGAGGTCCGGGAACTAATTGGGCAATTAGGCTTGGTTCGCTGTTGGCTTTCCCAGTGAACCCAAAGGTGTTGAATAGGGTTGAGGTCAGGGCTCTGTGCAGGCCAGTCAAGTTCTTCCACACCAATCTGAACAAAACTATTCCTATATGGCTGTGTGCCCAGGGGCATTGTAATGCTGAAACAGGAAAAGGTCTTTCCCAAACTGTTGTCACAAATTTTGAAGCACAGAATCATCTAGAATGTCATTGATTAAGATGTCCCTTCACCGGAACTAAGGAACCTAGACCAAACCATGAAAAACAGCCCAAAACCAAGGGGTGTCCAGATACTTTTGGTCATGTAGCATATGTACTAATCTTCATAGTGTACTATTTTGTTAGTTTGTATACAAGAAATTAAAATGATAGGCACTTGGTCTTCCACATTTGACATAAAAGTTCCTGTGCGTGCATCATCACATTTGAATACTTTGCAGGGATTTCGCACCAGAGGACCCTCATGGATAATGGCATATCCAGGAGCAATTACAGAATGCAAATACATTGAATGGAAATCGCTACAAAAATACCAGTGTGAAAAAAAATCAAATATTCCATTTTATAATATGAAAAAAATACAAATCACCACTATAAAATAATATAAAATAATGTTTTGGTTCAGTTCTGGCTTTTTTTTTCACACATCAGGTTATGTAATCGGTATTAAATCAAAATGTTGATGTAAAGCATGTACATAAGACAATTGTTGTGGAAATTAAATATGGTTATTGTTTCCAATGCACAACTCAACAAAGTATAATTCACCGGTGGAACTAGATTCAATCTTAGTCTGCCACATTCCAGTTTCACATTTGCACTAAATTTTTTGCTTGAGTAGACCATTTTGGAGAATAGCACGTCTCAGTGATTTTAGCTCTGCTGGTTCTTATGATGTTTTTTTCAGATAACTCAAAGCCACATACAAATTTGTAGACTTTTAGGTTAAAATAATTAAATGTTTACTATCTACTTTCTGGACGAACTCTATTTAGGAGTTTAATACAAGTTCATGGATGGGAAAACATTTTACATATAGTAATATGAGAATATTTGTTCTGAAAGCAGCATATTTCTCTGTTTTCTATTGAACTATTTTACTGACATTGTTGGTCAGAATGTTTAGCTAAATAACGGGGTGGATTCTTAATAAAGGTATGTAAATAACTATTTTATAAATATACAAATTTGATAAATATGAAAGGAAAGCCTATTATACAAATCATATTATGTTTGACAATCAATAGCCCTTATGTAGGAACAGACTTATGTTCTCTCATATCTTCAGTTCTGTTCCTTTTCCCACACACATCTCCATTTCTGTAGCATATTCGCTCAGACTCGTTTCGCATTTATGGCTGATTGAAAGACGTTTCCCCCAGTGCAAGAACAGAAGTGAGAGCAGGCCGAGGTTCTTTCTGCTTTAACAAGACCTCTACTCTCTTCTTAGCAGGCTTCAACCCCAGCCATGTTATCCGTTCCAGCATCGCACCTGTGCATAAACATGGCGCTTGTCAGCTGTTTCAGAGCCTTTTTCCTGGGCGGACATAGCTTGATTAAACTTGTCAACACTCTCCCTATTCCCGCCAGACAGCTCTTGGAAATGCAATCTCCTCGGGTTGTATCCCTGGATGCTGACCCCTGCAACTCACTGTGGGTCATTCTCATACCGGCTCACTTTGTTCTGTTTATACAGCTTACCACAGCAGTGCAGCCAATATCGCCTTATCACTCTGTACAGGTACTCTGCTTCCAAGACCCAATTAAGGGAGGAATATCAAGGAGCAAAATGGCATCCATTTTCAGACTTTGCAACGAAGCAAATAGTACATACAATTATGTTTTTTTGGTATGAAATTATCACAGCTTGTGGTGCTCAGAACCAACCAAGGAATTGACCTGAACAACAAAATGCAAATCTGTGTTATATTTGTATCTGTGTAGCATTTAAAGTGAAATTTTGGTACCATCAGGAAAAATACCAAAACACCTATGTGGTAGGTGATAGTTTGAATGTTCCAATTATTGACTGGACTGTAAAAATGGACTGCAGGGTCAAGGTATTTCAGCCTTTATTCTCAATGAGTCACTATAGGCACTCTAATTGCTGTAATCAGTACTAATCAGTTAAAGGAACAAGCTAATTATGTAATTAGGAACAAATTGAAGAGTTTGTTGGAACAAGGGTAAAAGTCCTACGGGGGTCAATCTCCAAAGAGGGGCCGTGTGAGAATGGGTGTTATCCTTGCTCAGCACTAAATACACCTGATTCAATTAATCAAGATTTGAATTGAAAACCATTATTTGTTCATGAGCTGAATCAGATGTTGTGATGCTAGACTAGTACAAATCCAACCACATTCAGTCCACATGCTGTTGGCAGATAGGACTGAACATCCCTATGCTAAATAAATGATTAGTTGAGATGATCAAGATACCATTACGTGATTGCTCAACAAGGGGCTTCAAAAAGTCTTGTATTGACCTCTTGTTGTTTAAGGATGAAACAGCAGGTCTAAAACAAATAAGTTATTGTCACTTTTCATATAATGGCTTGATATATATATATATATAGCATGCCTACTGCCAGACAGACAAAAGTGGGTTTAATTCAACAGCTCTATTTCTTACACGTCATTCAACTTAAGAGTGTGGGCATATTAGCCACAACTGACAATTGATGAGCAAAGTCCATTTAAAAAAAATATATCCAGTGCACATGCATAGATATTGCACATGCACAGCCTACTGCACGTGTCAATCCCAAGGCCTGTAGCCCAGATACGGCCCCCCCCACAAATTTTTATTCGGCCTGCATATCAATTCAGATAATCAATTAAATCTGGCCTGTGAAATTGTGTGGACATTCAGTCCATGGTAATACTCATTTGCAAGGTGGTGTGCTGGGCACTGATGCGGTCACATTAGGCAGAACAATCTCCCTCCAATATACCCCATTGATTTCCCTACATAGACTTGGCACTGTACTCCACAATTTTAGATTTGTAATCATTACAATTCACATGTGGATAAAGGGCACATTCTTAGCTATTATTTAAGGGCATTTTGGTTTCACCATGTAGAAATTACAGCAGTTTGTAGAAACAGTTTCCCCATTTCAGGGCATCATAATGTTTGGGTCAAACAGCGCCACAGGTGGTTCCTATTTAGTCAGGTGTGTTTAATTGCTTCTTTAGTGCAGGCATTAGAGAGCTAGTGCCTAGTTTTGATTCCAGCCTTTTGTTTGCCTTTGGAGTCTGTTACTGGTGTTCAACATGAGTTGTGCCATGAAAATCAAGGAAGCCATTATGAGAGCAATATGAAAAAAGACATAGGCCAAACCTTAGGCTAACCAAAATAAACAGTTTGGGACATTATTATGAAGAAAGAGAGAACTGGTGAGCTCAGAAATCACAAAGAGCCTGGTAAGCCAAGGAAGACCTCTATGGTGAATACAATGGATTTGGGGGCATTTGGTTGAGCAAATAAGATTGTAACGATGTAACCATACACAGGAATGGGTGTGGCCTCTATCTACAGGACTGACCCTTTCCTGAGTTACATTCACCGTTAACTTTTTCTGGTCAACTAAGGCATAATTCATTTCCTGTACCCTTCCTCTTGTGATATTGCAATAAACTCACTGCTTGATCATTTAGCCACCAGCTTGTGGCAGGAACACCCCCTTTTAGCAGGAAATGGGGAGGCTGATTTAACATGCTTAAAAATGAAAGCAGTAATCAATAGTCTCTCTATCAGCGTTTGATTGGCAGCTCCAATACCATGAGCCAATGTGTGTCCAAAATAATCCACCAACCAGGTTCCAGGAAAAAATGTGGAGTTCTGTTGCATCAGTGATTAAAAATTGTATCATTGTATAAAAACTCACCAAAAACTGAACTTCATTCTGAGCATAAAGGCATTGTCTAACCAACCAAACGCATCTCTTTGAGCACATGGTGTCCCAACTCGCACCAAGCTTAATCACCGAGATCTGCTTTAGTCGACCTGCCACCATGCCCAAAATAAACCAAGCTGGTTTATTTCTCATCAACAAATGTTTTGAAGAACAAATATATTCAGACTTTTCCTCCAGTATATACCAAGCGGAAGATATGTGCACATCCAAGTTGTCTTGACTGGAACCCTTATCAGTGTGAACACTTGGGTCTTGACACCAACATCTCAATCTTAACAATACAGCAAAACCAAGTATAATTTTTATTCTCAAGCTTGCCAAGTGGTGAACTAATTTAAAATGCAGTCCTAAAATTGATTTTTTTAAATGGCATTGGCAGTCATTTAGCTATGCTACAGGTAACTACATTTCCAGTACAGTTTGCCAAGCCTCATGCATTTTTGAACTGTTAGACTCACAATTGGAGAGGCAAATGCATTTAATTTACTGACACATGCATACAATTCCCTCCTGGATTGCATGGGTTTTTTTCCTGTTAATCTCCTACAGCAGTTACTTGGAGTTTTCTGGCTTTGCTTGTAACATTAGCTGGCAAAGAATCAAGGCTCCCTGTACTGCATCAAGGCTCCTCTGTACTGTATTATTCTGTAGTATATACAGAGATAGGAAAAGGGTCATATCCATTCGAAAAATTGTTGTTTATGAAAGAAATTACCAAGCATCATCCTTTAACAGCTTTATTTTATTTTATCTAATTCTTAAGGAAAAATCACCCATAAAGCAAGTGTATGATTGTGATTTAATCTATTCTGCTAAAAAAATATTTGAGGCAGCATTTGAAGGATGAACAGATTCTGAATGTCTCAGACGAGCTTAGATGTCTCATTCCGACAGGTTTCAGTTAACTTGGCACTGCAAGACCCGGCTGTGCATTTTAACACATTTCTGGGGGCAGGGTAAGCAATAACTATAGAGCATATTTGAACACAGTGCTAAAAAGCCAGGCTGCGTAATATCAAAAACCTGCAGGTCTGTAAACACAAGGCCGTGTGGAGCAAACCTTTCCCATGAGCCTTTCAGTTAGAGCCTTATGTATTTTTCTTACATCATAACGAGTTCATAGATCACCCAGTGCCTTCATTCCACAAGCAGAGCAAGAAAACAGAATCCAAAAGAAAGATTGATGTGTTAGATCGTGTATGAAATAAGCTTACACAATAGTTAACTCAAGCCCTTCACTTGTCATTTTGCCTTTCTTATTCATTCAGATTTGAGGTCAATGTTATATTTTCAGCTGGCTTTTTATGAGCCTGGCTGTGTTTTTGTGAAATGCCAGAGACGAAAAAAATGCTCAGTGCAAATCAGGTGAAATAAAGTCCTTGCTTGGGCAAGTGTATTTCATCCCAAAGTTATTTTAGCTTCTCACAATATGCCTACTGGTAGTTTTGTCTGGTACTCTGATATATCACAATGCAGGCCTCTATATAGGAGCATTTGCTCCTGAAAATAGATGTGATAACTAGAATTTATTTAAGGGCACACTAATTGGGATGCATTTGTGTGCTCCTAACTTTTTCTCCTTGAAAAAATGTTTTGGAACCCTAAAATACTGTCAAATTTATTCATTAAAAAATGAGTTTAATTTAAAAATATGTATATATTCAGACAAATCCTCTGTCCAAGATTCCAGTCTATCGGCTATTCATTCTGATCATACATGGATCAGCAACGGTCGTTGCATAGCGTAGCACCTGAGCTACTTCTGTATTCCACTCTCACATCACTTTTACATACACATTGCAAAATTATCCCATTAATTTGTCCCATTAAATGGGTTTCAGTCATCCATTGAAAATTGTCTGAAGTGATGTAATGGGCCACAGTTGCACTCACTCATATCAATACTCTTAGGACCCAAAATTCTTGATACTTTACTGAGCTGGCAATTGCTGATCTATATTACATTGCATAACTGTCAGTTTTAAGGGAACCCAACAGTAGTTTGTTACCTTCAAATCTAGGAGCACTGTTTGTTCACACTCTGCTTCTTGAACAGTCAAATCAAGGCAGATTGTGTTGTATTATGTATTAGTGCAAGGTTATCTATTCCAGTGTAAGGGCTTGGTCCTGCTCCCACCAAATTATAATGAACTGCTAAAGAGTGATTTACGGTAGTGTGCTGTAGATCTTTGATGTCACCTACAGCCTTACTGAATTGTGTCACTAGAGAAATGCTTCTGAAATATGTGCAATGGCCACCATTTCTTTTCTTTTTTTTTAGGGCAGGGTAACACCACAGAGGTGGGTGTAGAGCCTTCACATTTTATTTTTAACTATAATTTCTTATTAGCCATTTTAATGTTGAATTTGTAGGTTTGTTTGAGTAACTTTTATAGTTATTGTAAGCTTTGTGTTACATTGTTCATGAGTTATTTAGTGGGAGGTTATTTTACTGTTTCTTTTTGTTGTGAATAGTGCAGTTTGGATTTTGCAAATTAGCTGGGTGTGTTTCCTTAACAGTGATGTTTTAATTACCATGGGAGTATCATTTATAGTTTGAGAAAATGAGGAGTGTAACGATTGACTGGTCACAATCAGTACGAGATGGAGACAACACGAGTACGAGATAACAAGAAACTATTTATTACAATAAAATTAAACACGTCGCTCACAAACGCCCGACGTTACCAAACATGAGGAGTGAAGTGTAATGGAAAATATGAATGACCACTTGTAGGTGCAGTATGAGATCAGTAAACAGGTGTTGCATGGACAAAATGAAAACCAGCGACAAAAAATGAGTAGAGTGCACAACCACAGCTGCCCAGTTGCGTGGAAGAGGGACAAATGAGAGCCCCCACAGAGTGGCATACAGTCTTGTAAACAGAGGGAGGCCAGGTGTTGCCAATCAACTCAGGTGAGCATTATCGCTACCGAACGCACCTGTAAATTACATTAAAACACCCCCGCCAGGAGGGAAACCGAGGGGCACAGAATACACGGTCGTCACAGAAGACAGCTGCATTATTCCATTTTTAGTTGTGCTATTTAACTATTGTATGTCTGTTCAAATACAGCAGCAGCCTCTTCTGGGTGAAAACTAGGTCAGACTAAGACAAAGGAGTCAACCTTTGTTCGTTCATCGACCTAAGTATTACCATATGACTGGTTTATTGTTTTATTGTATTATTGTGTATTACTCACGCAGTGTGTTACTGTTCTAGGTTGGCAAAATTAACAAATATGTAGTGCTTTATTGGCGTCTCCAATCTCTGGTAGATACAGTAAGTTTATGGTTTCTTTAACGGCTATATAACTCTTTAAGTCAAAGGCACTTTGAATAACAGCTTCTGCTAAATGAATGCAATGTAATGAATTATAGAAGTGTTTCATAATTTACAAAAGTTTCCCTGAATTAAATGAGTAAAGTGAAAGTTTTTATCCAGAACTATGTGATCATCATGATCCACAGTCTGCCACCCTGATTGCTAACTATCCAATGCTTGGCAAGAAACAAGGCTAAATTTAGTGTGCCTTCCTTTCCATTTATTTGGCTTATTTTTCTGATCATTCCTCTCCTTCTATCAGGCTTCTTGTCTTGTCTGTGGTGGGATTTCCAATAGGCTGCCCTCTACTTCAGGCAGCTGTCAGGCAGATATGTTGTCCAAATTTGTTTTCACCCAAAAAGGCGGGGGACAACGCAACAATGGTTTGCTCAACCACTATGTCAACATCGAAAAAAAGTGTTTCTGTGTTTACAAATGCTTGCTGAATATAAGAAAAATCATCAAGTCTAGTTATCAGCCATGAAGTGACCAGACAGAAATAAAGGAGGACAGATAACTTTTTGCCATCTGTGTTTCAAGTCAGAGGCAAATTGTCAGAAGAAAAAAAACAAACAAAAGAAAAAAACCTTTCAGTCACAAGTTGTTGAATAATGCAGCTGGTAGCTAAATTGATTTCTATATTTGATGAAAATCATTCATTAGTAGTTGACATTGTACAAAATATTTTTTTTTTCAGTCTAGCACATTTGTAGCATATTGATGTCTTAATACAGTATATGTGCTATACTAGTATTTTAATATTGCTACAATTTTTTCTTTACCTTGTGTCTGCTATGTTTTTAACGTGGAGTCATTTTTTCACAAACATATCAGGTAAAGTATTTCTTTTTATGTAGGAGCACAAGAGATAAAATACCCCTGCACAACAGTAGTGTCAGCAAAATGGAGCTTTATAACATGGACAATAGTGTGTGTGTGTGTGTGTGAGCCAGGTACTACATTTCTCACTGAAAGCACAGTTTGCTGACATATGTAAAATAAGCCTTTAGCTAGCACAAGCTCATAGTACTAGTAATAGCTACAGGCAAAAAAAAAAAAAAACGTCCAGGCAAAAATATTGACTTCCCTGTCTCTCTTAATTCTGACTGTTGGTACTTGAGCCAACTGTCAGGAATTAGCATGCAAAATCATACAAAAAATGCAGTTGTTCTACTGCACGTGGACAAGAATTCTAAGCTAAATAATCGGGTACTCGGTCGAGGCTATCTATTTTTAGTGCTGTCAATGTCCTACTGTTATTATTGAATGTGACTTGTAAAGGACAACATAAAGACAACATTGTCCACAATACATTTATTTTAAGTTGAGTTTAATCACAATATGTATATTGATTGGTGGAATAACATTTCCAGTTGCCCTGTCCTATTGTTACTGTGTGTAGAAATACTAACTCACTTGTGCACACAGGAGGGTGACAGCAATACTTAATTGTATGTCCGTGCTGGGGCCATTATTAAAATCTTGAAATTATTTCAATGGGGAAAGTTTTTTTTTTCTTTTTTTTTTCTGAAAAACAATATAAGTGACCAATTATTTTCTTAGCTTCATGGTTACAGCTTTCCGTATTGAATGACAAAGTACATCACACAATGCTGGAATGAGCACAGTGCTTATCTAGAAAAGAATGTCTCACATTAATGTTCCATTATTCCTGTCTCTTTTCCTTGTTTAATTTAAATTCTTTTGTTACTGGAATCCTTTCTTTCTTTAATTGAAGGTGTTCTGTCTTTTTTCATCTTTTCTACAGCATTTAGCATTATTCATATTTTAATTAAGGTTTTGCATTCCTTTCACTGTACAATGCCACCCTCAATCTCAGCATACTAACTGTATTAAGTTTGGAAAGGCATAGCCATAAGTTATTGCACAATACACAATACATCTCTGAACATAAAAATGGGATAAAACCTTTGGAATTTTAATCTGGAAGTGCCTCTGTTATGTTTAATGGCCCAAGGTCAATGATTAAATAGAAAGAAGAGTACTGTATCTACTGTATGTGACTATCAGGAACGCTATCATCACTGATATTATGCAAAGCACGATTGACTCTGTATATAATACCCATAACATATAAACATTACAAAAGTGAAACTTTTTTCCTTGCTGTCCACCATTTTATATGAAAATTCCAATAGTCTTGCAGGGTTTTGTCTGCCTTAACTTTAAAACTACAGTTATAAAGTGAGTGCGATTCCAGGATGACATTTTATTGCTTGCCCACCAACATTTAAAGTTATGCATAGTGAAACATTTGTCATTTTTTCACTGGACAATTTTTTGGGGGGTAATTAATGAAAAGGTTGGTACACACAAATTGTATTAACATTGGTCGACATTTAAAATGTGTGGGTGACTATTACTTGGCTTTGTTCTTTTTAAAATGCAATTACTTTTGTCACAAGAAAGGATTTTCTTATGTCTTTTTTATGCCTCATAAGTGATAAATTATCCATTAAAGCACAGACTTGCGCAAATCCTCAGAAAAGATTCTGCCTTTTTTTCCCTGCAGCCGACCAAGTAGTTAGTAATTGTTGCTGAGGAGAAATAATGCATATCTAGTCCAGACAGACTGCAGGTAGCCAACTGACCAGAACAGTCAAGGTGCATGCTGAGCTGATGGCATTTCCACTGACTGAAACCTTCCCTCTTTGGGGACCAGTAGAGACTATTGGATACCACCCTGTGGTGCTGCCAGTTACAGTTGGCAGTGGCACAGTCAGAATATACCAGATATGTGACACATCCATACACAGGAACCCAATATGTTAATAGATGTCACACGCTGGTGTGACACCCCTGAGAGGGAGATGCAGCTGTTCCAGGAAACACTGTTGTTTGACGCATGGAGAGGATGAGAGCGCACCGACACCAACACGAATTAGAATAACCAAAAACACCTTCACAAATCCCCCTCACGAGTTCTGGGCAAAAACAATAAACTAAAACAACAAACTAAAACAACAAAGACAAAAGAAAGTAAAACCCAGCAACAGTTTTTCAGTTTGCTGCTGGTCTCAGCTGGCCAACTTTTCAGTTGCCGGTTTCTTTCTTTGTCTTTTAGTTCTCTGAGAAACAAAACTCAAGCACTTGCTCTCTCAGTGTGTACTCCTGGTCTTGGCCTTGAACTGTGGAGAGAAGCACACCTTTAAGCACCAGGGCTGATAAGTTAATGCAACCCAGGTAAAGTGCCAGCCCGTCGATTAGGCCATATAGGCGACTGCCTATGACCCTGGCGTGGTTAAGGGGGCCCACTCTGGTATTTTAAACAATAATAATAATAATTATGAATGTTATTGTAGCACTTGGCGAAAATCATGATGAAAACATTCATGGTGGATAAGACACTTCTGCCGCATAAATTGAATATAACCAAAAGTGGGCACATTTGTAGAGGAATTTGCATAATTTGTCGGTGTAAACATTCCTCCTTAAATCTTCCCACGTTAATACACACAAAGCATTCTGCGATTCACACAGTTCAGCCAGTAAACACACAGGGCTGCGCCCGTAACACTCACGGTGGCATGCTCTCAGAGCAGAGTAACACTTGATCGACATGGCGTCAGTTCAGTTTAAGCACCTATCTGGTGCCCGGAAAAGGAAGAGAAAAAAAAGAAGAGGAACAACCTCAAAGTAGATGTATGTTAAGGTAGACATTCTTTATTACTATTTTGTTAATGACACTAATTCTATCTTGGTAAATGCAAACACTAGCTTGTTAGTTTTGTCGTGGTAGCTAATGTTAGTTTTCCATGGGCATGGCTAATTGCAGCAATGAGTAGCGGAGTAATAGAAGAAATTATGACTGAAATAAAAAGCAGCCAAATACTTCACAATCATATGAGATTGCACCCCTGATGCAAGTCACCAAGAGCAAATGTCTCTAATCATTTGAACAGTCATCGTCAATGACACGCCAGAGATCAAGGAACACTTCATTTGTTTCCTTGTGGCAGAAGAAACCACTGATACAAGTCTGGCAAACCTCATACTCAAAAAGTTAGATGAACTCAATCTTCCATTCGGTGACTGCAGAGGTCAATCTTACAACAACGGAGAGAAACACAAGGGTGTACAGGCCAGGCTTTTAGAAGAGAATCCTCAGATCTTTTTTGTGCCACGTGGTGCACACACATTGAATTTAGCTGTAGCCGACGCAGCCAAAGCCTCCCCAGATGCAATTAGTTACTTTGGATACCTCCGAAAGATCTATTGCTTTTCCTCAGCAAGTACTAAAAGATGGGAAATCCTGAAAAAAACATGTGGAGATTAGTGTGAAGGCCTGGGCAGAAACCAGGGGGGGGAGAGTAAAATTAAAAGTGTAGTGGATCTACGCTATCAAACAGCAGAGGTACGGGAAGCACTCTTGGAGGTATGGGACATGGCCACTGATGTAAACATCAGGATTGAAGCTCAGTCTTTGGGAGAGGAGGTGGGCTCGTACCGCTTTTCCATTTGCCCAGTGGTGTGGTACGACATTCTTGCCAGCGTCCAGTATGCTAGCAAACTGATGCAGCCATCTGAAATGCAGTTAGACGTAGCTGTTGATCTGGTCAGGAGCACA
This sequence comes from Anguilla anguilla, assembly GCF_013347855.1. NCBI lineage: Eukaryota > Metazoa > Chordata > Actinopteri > Anguilliformes > Anguillidae > Anguilla > Anguilla anguilla. Next base: position 57,108,281 of record NC_049204.1, on the reverse strand, counting down.
CACAGGTTCCTTGCTGACTACAGAGTCAAAGGTTCCAAGACGCAGGCTTTTCCAAGTGGGCTACCCTGCAGCCCCCTCACGATTTTTTTTTTTTTGACACATTGGTATTTCTTTGCTTCTGCAAAAAACAGAAATAGCCTGCATTTTATTTAGCACTCCCATTTCACACCTTCAGTCTGGCAGCCACATGGTCCTTTCTCATTAATGAACAGCAGCAATCACTTGGGTGGTTAGCTTTTTATCAAGCATTGTGATCAAAGTGAAATTTATAAATGTACATTTTCACTCCATTTTCAGCTCTGCTATGAGTTTATGAATTGCATACATTTTATATTGATCTTATTTGACAATGCATGGATCAGACTGAATTCCACAAAAATTGTGCTATTTCAATATTTTATCATATAATTGCCAGTGTTCACTGTTATAAAGATGATTGATGTTTGAAAGTGATTAGTCAAAGTTGCAAATTCACATGTTTATACACTACATTTTTTATGTGTTTTTGTATTTTTTTTTTATTATTATTTTTAAAGAACAATAAACAGCTTTTATGGACTACAGTAGCACATGTTCAATTTGAAATATCATTTGCAACAATACGACCCTCCAAAATAAATGAAGCTTATAGCTTATGATTGTTGTAATCAAGAATCAGAATGGAATTTTCAGAAGTGGGTAAGGGTATGAGTAGAGGGAGCAGAATCAAAGGAAAGACAAACCGTTAAAATGATAGTCAGTGACTTATTAAAATGTCAGAGAGCAAACGACATTCCTGAGAGTCAATGACTTATCTGCATAGATCAAAATCCCATTTGTATTCAATGCATGAAATCCGATGCAATTAACCTGTTGCCTCTCTCTTCACACTTAAGAAATCATTAGGCGTTTCGCAGATTACTGCAATTTGCTCTGGTTATGGGAGGTTTATTTTAATAGTCCCAAATATAAATGCCTGAAAATGCACTCTTTGCACAGGATGGTATGCCTGTGTGTGTGTGTGTTTGTGTGTGTGCGTGCCTGTGTATGTTTGTTCACATGTTTGCGTGTGTCTTTCTGTTTATAGTTGTAGGGTTATCACTTACAAAATCTGAGATCTGTACAAAGCCACTTCACAGAAAAAAAAAAAAATGGGCTAAAGAATACATTAAAAAAGACAGCGTTGGAAAGAGCTGAATTATTTTCTGAGATGGTACTGTATAGACATATTACTATTTGATTTGATTGATTTATTTGCACATAAGATGTGTAAAATGAAAAGGAAAGGAAAGAAAAAATGCATATAAATAGCTTAGAACTACAAACAGAATGTGCAGGTGAAGTAAAATTAACCCAATGGGGTTTATTACGTGATTCATAACATGACATAATCAAATAGAAAAATTTCAGTTTTAAAAATAAGGGTAAATAAATGAACTTTAAAATACAGTAAAAAAAAAGGCAGAGAAAGAGAGGGAGACAGAACACAGTAGAGAAAGAGACACATGCGTACAGTATACACATGTATACAGTGTTTTAACACTGAAAATAGAAATGAAATGCAGTTGTGTCATAACAACACAACTGCATTTTAAATAAACAAATTGGCTATAATTACTTTGAAATTATGTTTAAAAACAAACAAATAAGTCCTTAACATCTGAAATGACATGTTTCACAGTGATCCATAAGATATAACCTTGGTATTTGATCGAAAATGGACCCAAAATGGTATTTTAAATGCCCAGGATTGTACCATTAGATTTTTTCATTCTCAATAGCATGTTAGCATGTATAGTAATGTATGATATAAGAATGGAAACAACTCAGAGAAAATGAACAGAAATTAAATTAATTCACAGATGGATAGCCATTGTATCATGAAAGAAAGCAGCGTGTGAGCATGTAGTGAAGTGGAATCTAGAAGGCTGAGGGATTATTACAGTGTGCTAGTTGATGTTTTATCCACAATCTCAAATTCTTAAATAGATCAAAATCAAATTGATTCTGTATGTTCACAGCATACTGTGCAGAAGGAACCTTCACCTTGCAGTCATCATTATATTCTCTCACTGAAGCTTTCCATATAGTACATATTGTATGTAGTGTTAATTTCTGCTCTATTTTTGCATTTCTCGGAGATGCATGTGGGAAGTCACAGCCGAGGAGGTGAGGTAGTTGTTGTTTGTCGTGGTATAACTGCAACTTTTAGGTTTTAGTGCCAGTGACATGAAAACGCTGTACCTTTGATGTTAAATGTCATCGCAAAATTACAGCATAATGTCGTTCATAATGTTCCTCCAATGCCAAGAGTCATGCTCTACTGAACTGAGAAATACAGCCGCCCTGTTAAACACCACTAAATATATTGCCCTTGATCCCCAACAGCATCGGGGTATTGGAAGATAGAGAGCAGATTTTGACAGTATAGGTCTTCCAAGAAGATATAAGCAATTTCTGCAAATCAATTATTTAACTCCATTATTGAAAATAGCTTCTTGCCATTAATTTTCAAGAATCCATGCTGTGCATTCAGATGATGAATAAATGATCTCCACCAAGCTAAATACAGATTGCGGCTCTAATTGGATTCTAATGCATGTTCTAAAAACATGTGTGCACGCTCAAGCATGCACATGGCATTATAAGACGTACTGAGAAGAAATCGCAGAGACAGAATTGTGAGTTCGCACTTCATAACTTTTGTCCTCCTCGTCCTAATCAGAAATCATTGAAGAAATCTTTTTATAGCGAGGCCTCTCAGCGAAAAAGCAGCACCTTGTGAATCTGTCATGTCACCTGATCAAACGTTGCCATCAAGACAGTGCAGCTGCTCAGGCACTATATGTGGCACATGCATCATGGAGGTGAGGAGACAGCAGCTGATGAAAAGATAGAGTGTGGATCAGTCTCTTTGTCTCTGGGTGACAAGACCTCTCCCCCATCCCCGCAGATGACTCTAATGAGGTGATAAAGAGAATGAATGAGCCATGAAAATATGTTTCTAGGGCCGGTTCCCTCCCATTCTGAGCCAGCTTTGAGTGCCTGTGTCTAAAGTATGTGGCAAGCCAAACGATGCATTTTCATGTGTGATTTCGGGTTGTGTCACTTTTGCACTGGGTGTTTCGTGTTGCGCTTTGCATTTCTTCTGCTTTTTATTAGTCGGGCTAAATCATCCTGGCAAGATGATTAAGTACTGCTTCTTTCAGTTTCCAGGAAAAGCCGAGACGATTTTAAAAGCACCACACTTGTTTGACTCGTGAGTTATTTCTTTCCCTCTGATAACGATTCTAATTTTCTAAGAAGGGAAAAGGCATTAGTTAGTGTAGGAACAATTCCGTCAAGTTTATGGAAGGTCATCAAGTTTATATTATTAAATGGAGAAAAAAAAATCTGTTATTAATGAATATGTTCTCCAGCCAAGTGAAGTAAGTAAGGTGTGATTCAAGTATGTACAAATGAAAAGTCCCTTCCCCTCTTGTTAAGAATGAATGTGAGAAAACAAAGAGACCCTGTCAATTTGGCCATTCATGCGAGCAAATGTTCTTATTCTTGGCAATGCTTTCTCATGCAAAAGAATATTATCAAAACCTTTCAGCCTGAATGGAATTTGAATACATTCAGGGAGATATTGCAAAGGTGCTCAAGGAATGGCAGACAGGAAAGAAAATTTAACTGAATTGCACAGAGAGCCAGACTAAAGGGCCAATTCAGTGTGTCATTATGCATTTAGTCACGGTAGTACCATAGGCAATTAAAGGCATACCGTAGAAAGCTATTCATAAAAAATAACAAGGAATTGCTCATCGATTTGTTAAAATAACAATGGTGTTGGTGGGCTAATTGATAAGAGCAAGAATGATTACTGCTGTAGTGCCAGGCTACAGTTGCACTGCCGTTTGGAGTAAATTAACAGGTAGGCAACAATGGTATACATTATGTGTACACCACTGGGAAATGAAATTGCAAACTTAATTAAAGCCAATGCATTTGATTTCCGTTCTTGCTTTTCCATTTGATTTTGTCACGGATATGTTTTCATATTAAATGGATTGCCTGGCATCAGTGTAAAAGTATAAATCAGTCAAATCTGCCAACAAAGGAATTGCCATTAAATTTCTGTAGCTGATAGTTATGAACCTTTTTTTTTTTCACGAAACTCATTTTTAATAAATCCAATTTCAAATAATTGTTCACATATCACTGATGTCTCCAGCGCAGCAGACCGTGCCAAATATTACACATTTAAACATCCTCTTTGTTATAATATAACCTCCCTAGCCTCTGAAGCCATACAAAACAATGAAAAACCTCTAAAACCGCACATTAAAAAGTTCGACAATGTTAATGTTGCAGCGGTATTCAAAACAAAACTAGTCGTCTGCAGTTGTATGCAAATTCAATCAAGTGCTTGCATCCCCACCCACACAGCAAGTCTTATTCATTTCACTGAAACTCACTCAGTGCCTCATTCAATCACTAGAATTATGTTTGTGACTCAAAGAGCCATTCATATTAGCAGCTGACTCAGCTATTCAATCTTTTGAATCTCATGTATGACTCAAAGGCCTGTTCCCCAGAAACTTACGAGTTACACATCAGTGACTCATCCCCTCACTCTCCATTTATGTACCATTTGAAGGGTATCATTAAACAAAATATATTTTACAAAATACATAATACAAAACTCTCAAAACACATATTTCGTACAAAAGCATACCTACTTTTCTCCGGAAGACTTTTAAAATGTTATTTCAATAGTGTAGGGATTTCTAGATGAATATCTAATCAGACAATAAAGCACAAGAGGCTGTGCAATATTGTGAACATACTCACGGCTCGATGTGGTTGATGCACATTATGAGGTTGGTTGGTACAAGGTTAAATTTTTGTAGTTACAGAGAATGAAGCAGCTAGTAGACACCATTTTCAAAGTTTAATTCAAATAAGAAGCAGAAAATATGAATATTGAAAGGAATATCACCACACCACAAACATCACACATCCAAATAAAATGCAAAAATAGATTTATCAAACCATAAAATTTTTCATTTAGTGTGCATATAATCATAGAGGAGATAGGGGTTAAAATTATTTTCATAACTTTCAAAAACGACAGAAAAACTGCCTTGGTGTGTGAAGGTCTATACTCAAGCCACACTCACTGCCTCAACTGAGTCTCTCTGACAAAGTAGCTTGGGGCTCGAGAGGTCTTGTTCTGGCAGGTTCTCGAGAATTATGTCATGCATGGTGTGGAGTGGGTTCTTACTAGGCTGTTGTCGCGAGCCAGTCTGCCTACTGACTAATGTGGCTGGTAGTCAGTTAAACAAGGGAATTGCAGATTTGTTCATCACAGAATTATTTTCATTCTGAGTTTATGGTGCGATAGATGGTTTTGTGTCACACACTAGGTCTCTTGCCTTTGCCTCAAATATATATAGTAACTAAATATATCTAACCTAACTATTCATTTTAATTATTATACAGACAGTGCTAGACCATTGGAAGCACTGTTTAAGTAGTTGTTAATGCCAAATATCTCAATTGTTACAGAATGTTTATTCGAATGTTTGTGCAGTCTGCATTTAAGCACATTGATAGTTTTGTGAAAGAGACATCACTTCGGATGGGCAAATATTGGACAGTACCACATTCAAAGTCCTTGGGAAATGTACATGCTAGTAGGAAGATGAGTACTGAGGAGTGTACAAATGACAGTGTTATTTACACATGTGTTTGCACTTGAGAATTTATGAGATTTGGAAACAAACAGTCTAATCCATTCCACAACATAATCCCAGGGGTTTCTCATATCTGTAATCTCCATGACCAGATTGGTGGATTGTGAAGAATCAAAAACAAGTCTACGTATATCTTCTGAATATCATAAGGGGCTGGCAGAGGCTTTGCTAGGATTAAAACAGATCAATGTCATTTCCCTTCAACTAGGAATTGTAACAAATGAAAACAATTTGTAACCATATAAGCAATGTGAGTACATCATAAAATATAATGCATTCAGCAGCATAAAATGAACCATTAAATCTTAATTACACATAATTGCCCTTAATTGCAACTGATCTTGTCTTTTGTCTGCAAAATTGTTGATCCAGATGTGGGCAATCTATATTTAAAGCTCTCACCCTCTCTCCTCTCTCTCTGCCTCTCTCTCTCACTCACTCACACACACACACACACACACACACACACACACACACACACACCTCAATTCCAGTCCATTTGTACTTTGAAACACCCCACTGAACTAATCTAATCATTTCCATAGTAAACCAATGGAACTACTAACATATCTAATTGATTTGAATGTAACAGATATTGACTATTTCATATACAGTATACCTTGAAGATTTTATTTAATGGACTGGATTGTCAATAAGTAGTTCTCCAGATATAAATAAGATGAAAAACATATTTAAACAGATCAACAATTAACTCTGAAATTAATGTATTTATATATTGCAATGTGTTCCCATGTGTAACCATAATTATGGTGAGAATTATATTTCTGGGCCAAAAATCTAATTTACTATATCAAAAGAATTGTCTTCAGAAGTTTTGTTTGTAAAAGAACCATAATGGTAAATACTCCTTCCATTGGAGGTACCGTGTTTTGTTTCTAAGGGACATTTAGATTCCAGTTTATCCTTGGATTTATGCTCAAATCCAAAAGACTTGTATATTCAGTATACGATCACATTATTTTGAGAAATTATTTTGAGAAGTCCGTAAATCAAATTTCTGAAACATTCAACAGCCATCCAACAGAGTACCCTCACCTATAAAATACATAAATATATGAAGAAGCAAAAAAAAAAGGAAACAAAAGGAAAATTTCATCCTTATATGCACCTAGAATCTGGAGAAAACTCAATTTCTCTTGTGTTCTGTGTACTGCATGAACATTTTACTGCAGCTTGGAGGCAAATAGGGGCTTGGCATCCTGAGGTAGGTGTTTCATCTCTTCATACAATTGTATACAAGAACAGCTTGACCAAATTGCATCTCTGACATCATCAAATTATGACTATTCTGCACAGATGCCAGAAAAACATCTAATTCACACTTCCAGCATTATTTTATGGATCTTAAAGCAAATCATTTCACTGGAAGGCACACATTTAATGAAATTTGCTGCTTGCTCTCTTCAATTATTGCCAAGAAGACTATTCAGTGGCCACTCAAATAGAGACATAAAGGTCACTAAATAAACATCTACTTACTTAGCAGCAGCCAGCATTTGGAGAGTCTGATTAAAGAGTAGATGTAAAATTCAGAATGAGATAATCAACTGGGTGAAGTCACATATATAAATATGGATAACTAGTTGAGATCTTTTTCAAGGCTCAATGGATCCAATCTACAATGGGCATCTACAATGAATGAACTCTTTCGGGACAGTCTGAACTGTTGAACTGTTGTCAGGACAGTCTGTCAAGCAATTGGCCATATTAGCCTCGCAAGTTGTTGTAGTGAAGTGCACTACAAAGAAACACACATACATAAATAAGACAACAGTACCTGCAGTGATGAATAAAAATTATATCACACAAAGGCAGTGATGTGTGTCAGCAGTCCGTGTCAGCATATCACCTTGGTGCCTTGGGAACCGGTAATATTCAGAACTCATCTCCTGTCCATGTCAGTATGCATAGACTTTCATATTATAGAAGGATGCTGACAAAAGTAACATTGTCCACCTTTCAGACTTTAGATCTGTGTCTTGGAAATATCATCAGCAATTAAATGAAAAAAATGTCTAACATTTTAAGATGTGTAAACTACTCTGCACATCAAAACAAAGCAATATGTTACGTACACCATGCACACATATCAAAATTCCCCACATTGAAAACAATTTTCAAAGATGCACAACAATACTCACAATACAATACAGCTACTCACAATAGTTTAGCTAGATACAAATGTGTCTCATCATGCAACTCTGATTCCATTTCCAGTCGCACAGATAGACGACATTTCTGTCCTTTCAGGAACAAGATGGCCGGTAGCTGCCCTGTCCCGTTTATGTGAAACGTTTTGCGATTTGTTGCTGTTCTTGTTGTTATGTTGTTATGACGGAGTGTAGCACAGTGGGTAAGGAACTAGGCTTGTGACCGAAAGGTCGCAGGTTCGATTCTCGGGTAAGGACACTGCCGTTGTACCCTTGAGCAAGGTACTTAACCGGAATTGCTTCAGTATATATCCAGCTGTATTAATGGATACAATGTAAAATGCTATGTAAAAGTTGTGTAAGTCGCTCTGGATAAGAGCGTCTGCTAAATGCCTGTAATGTAATGTTTTAACATTTGTTGATTTGTTGTGACAAATGTTGCATTGTTTTGCTTTTTGCTGTTGTCATCTCAAAGTTGTTAGTGTGTTTCATGAAATGTTGTATTTTCTTAGCTGTTAATGTGTTCTGTGATGTTGTGTTTTTGTATTTGTTACTTTTGTCAAATGTTGTGTTTCTGAGTGGTTATTGTGTTTTTTGTGTTGTAATTGTGTTTTCAGATGTGTTGTTTTGTCTTGTGAAATGCTATTATGTTCTATTTCTTTGTGTTTTCTAAGTTGTCCTGGCCTTCATGGCCACCACTACGGTGGCTAAACATGGTTTAAAGTATTGTTTATCACCCAAGGTCATAAACATTATGTTGTAAAAAAAATTAACTTAGTCATCAGTGCAAAAGAAGCATGTATGTGTCTGTGTGTGTGCGTGTGTGTGTGTGTGTATGTGTTATTGTGTTATTGTGTGTGAGTAAGTGCATTGAACAAAATTAGACATAATACAGCCTATTTATAAAAAAATGAGCCTAGACACTTGATATATTTTATATTTCTATATAGAGATGACAACAAAAATATATAAGATTTATAAAAAATAAAAGTAATTAAAAATGAATTGGCATTTGAAAACCTACACTTTTATTGAATTATATATTTACATATTTTTACAGCTTTTTAAACATACATTGGTTGGTTTCAAAGGTACTTTGCAATAATGAACTAATTTTATATTTCATTTTAAATATAGTTTTTTAAATTATTTTTATAAATATTTAATATTAAATCTCCTTGAAATGTACAGATTCAAATGTCAGAAAGTGACATTAGTGGGAAATCTGCAATCATAATCTCCGTCCAAAATTGGTCATTGTCAAACATAAGGAATGAAATAAAGGATGCTGAAATTACAGTGTTTTAAAGTGTAAATTATTTTAAGGTGGGTTCAAAGAGGAATGTTCTTGACACAGGTATAGTATGTAAATCAATATTTGCATTTTAAGTAGAATGTGTGATCGCATATGATAACCACGTTTCAGTAATGAGGTTAGGGGACAGTGAGCAGCAAGAATGAAAATTTTGCAGAGGGAAACTAAATCTAATCTTTACCTTCTTAATTAATTATTAATTACTCTGAAGACCAAAGCATTTACAGGGACAAATTCTTGTTTTTATAATAAATATTCACCTAATATTTTATTTTTTTATTTTTTATTTTTTAATCAATAAACAATCTGGCTTTGGTTCGGCTTCAAAACAGTTGAATTAAAAACATGCTAATGGTGACCCCCCACCAAAGCTGGCCGTTGCCTTACCAGGTACATTCAAATCACTTTACATTCGGAAAAAAAAATCTTAGCCTTCCATCAAAACATAATCAAATCACATGATTGGTTTTCTTAGAATGAATAATGAATTACTCTAGATGAGTTTATATTTCTCAATTCAAATCAAACACTTTTCCTCTCAAAGACTCTCTAACCTTCACAATTCATTTAAGGTATTATTTTTTATTTTATGAATAGTGATTCTATACATCAAATACTTATGCAGTAGAATGAATCAGATCAGATGATAATACACAATAGTTTGACTATTTTACATATATCCTCTATAAAGGTGTAATACTATCTGACTATTTTAACAGAAACAGAAAATAATGAGTGTTTCATATCATCAGTTAGTCCAGTATTGGATCAGAATTTAGTCTTTTGAGTCGCATGCTTTTAAGGCTCTAATATTCCAATATAAGGCCTGAAGTAATAATGGTTAATTACACAATCACTACCATGCAAGGTACTTTAGCACATGTTTCAAGCACCCACTAAAAAAATGTCAAACAAATAAAACCAAATATATTAGTTTACCATTTACCAACGTCACAAGTTTCACAATGGAATCTGGAATGTTTCCTGGAATTTCTGTTACTTTGACAGAACTTGTTTGACACGTGTGTGTGTGTGTGTGTGTGTGTGTGCCCACGGGTGTGGAGAAGGGCATGATTTTGGCTTGAACTGACCCATCAATGTCACCATTCACATACTATATTGGTGCAAAGTCACACCCTTGAAACTGTGAAAACCTGCAGTTACATTCATCAATCTTCACTAGACTGCGTGCATGTGTGTGTGTGTGTGTGTGTGTACGTGTGTGTGCGCTTGCTCGTGTGTGTGCCTGTGTGTGATAGGAGGCAGGCTCTATCACTACACGCTGGTGGTCTCACCCTGGCAGACAGCACATGCAGTGTGTCCTTGCTTGAGGGGAGTGGAACCACAGCATGACCCTGCTTAATGGGTGACACATCTCCTCAGCTATAAGCACAGAGCCACTCGGGGGCATACAGTGGCACGGACCTTGTGCAGAATGTGCAATTCATGCCCTCTATCTGGGCAAACCATACACATAGTCATAGAGGTCTTGTGGATAAGATGGGACAGCACTGACAACCACCAACTGTCACAAAGTGTGACTAAAACCACAGTGAAATCCCTCTACAGAGGGTCAAGGGGAGCCAATGCACTCATGTGCTAATTTGCAGGAAGTAACTGATGCATAGAGGAAGCAACAGAAAATGTTGGCAAAGTTTTCCCTGGGCAAACTTTGGCAGGAGGTTTTTTTCCGGGGAAAGGGGCGGTTCTAAAGCTTCCTAACAAGTCACAACAAGGACCTTTACTGAGCACGGATTCTTCAACATCATTCAAAGACAAGCCAGAGATGTTGATTACTGCTTGTTCAGGTTGTGCAGGGACCTCCTTCCCTTTAATGTCTGTGTACACGTACCATCCATCCAAATACATCTAATGTAATGTAGTGTATTTTGAAACAATAATTCACATCTCATGACATATCCATTTTGCAATAGTATGATTATATTTAATTTCATAATAACGTGGTATTTCCAAATGGCTTTTATCATTTTGTAATGACACTTTTCCGAATGACTTGTTTCGGAAAGGCATTTTTATTCCAGAATTCCCTTCTTATTTCATGTGACTTCCTGTCAATCACCATGAGTGGGGCAGGGTCACACATTCAGGAAAAAACAGCAGCACAGCAAATATCGATCTGCATGTTGAAATGGCATACATTTATGGCTTGGTGGGGCATCATGCCCCATACCTATATAGCACCGGGAGTTTGGCACTTTTCAGCATTTCCCACAGAAATAACCACAATCACCACAGACTCTCAGCCCTTAAAAACATTAATTTCTGTACCATCTGACCCCAATTCAGCAGACAGAATTCACAAACAACTTAACATGTCCACACAATAAAGCCCCAAATGTAAGAGATTGTGTTTTTTCCTTCTTATTATTTTTCCTGCCTGATTACATAATCATGAATGCTACAGGCCCACAAATAATACATCTACCCATTGGAAATGTAGGTACATCAACCAATGAAAACATGTTTTGTGTGTGGATATGGTCACATAGACCCACCCTGTAGATTCGACTCACTCCCTGGATTTTGAGAATGACACTGCTGCCTAACAGCAGTACATGATTTAGAGGAGAGTCTGTGTTCTGAATTTATAGAAGAGGTTAAATTCTGCATATCAGTCGAGCTACATAGCCTATTAGATATACACTCACTGGCCGCTTTTAGAAGGCACACCTACTCATTAATATCTGCTACTTCAGACAGCGAATCATGTGGCTGTAACTACATATATGAGGCATGTAGACATGGTGAAGAGATCTAATTTTTTGTTCGAGCAAAAATTAAAGTGGGTATGACACATGATCTAAAAGACTTTGATCATGGTATGTTGGTGCTAGTGATGGTTCCAGCATCTCGGAAGAAACTGCCCTCCTGGAATTTTCAAGCACTGCAGTCTCTAGAGTTTACAGAGAATGGTGCAATAAACTAAAAAAAAAAGAAGAAGAAAAAAAAGAACATCCAGTGAGCAGAATTTCTGTGCCAGAAAACACCTTGTTAATGAGAGAGGTCAGAGGAGAATGGGCAGACTTGTTCAATCTAACAGAAAGGCCACAAATGCTCAAATAACAGCTGTTAACGGTAGTGCTCATCTCAGCAGAAGGGCATCTCTGAATACACAACACATTGAACATTGACGGGCTACAGCAACAGAAGACTATGCCAGGTTCCCCTTCTGCTAAGAACAGGAACATGAGACGTGAAGATTGGGGGAAAAAAATTGCCTGATTGGAGAAATCTCAATTTCTGCCGCACCATAAGGATGGTAAGGACAGAATTTGGCATAAACAGTATGAATCCGTTGATCCGTCCTGCCTTGTGTCAGTGGTGCAGATTAATGGTGGCAGTGTAATGGTGTGAGGAATGTTTTACTGGCATACATTAGGCCCCTTAATACCAATTGTGCATCATTTGAAAGTCACCGCACACCTAAACATCTGATTATGTGCATCCATTTTATGATTACAGTCTATTCTTTTTCAAATGGATACTTCCAGCAGGATAATATGCCATGTCACAAAGCACACATCATGTCAAGCAGGCTCCACAAAAATGAAGGTGACTTCAGATCACTCCAATGACCTCAATAGTCCCCAGATCTCTAATAGAGCACATTTGGCATGAAATGGAACAGGGGGCCACCGGGTATAGGTGCACGGAGTAGCCGATTGGTATGTTCATTTGTGCTGGACTGCAAGTCTCATCACAATGGCTAGACCTGTCTTCTCTATTGAAAGTATTTTCTTAGGTCAGTGGAAGAGAAAATGATAATTCATCAAACTCACCCCAGAAATGAAAAACTGTGGCAAGATGGAATTAAAAGTGTTTAAACCTTCACAGTGCTTCTCACACCCACTGTCAGGCACAGTAAGTCAGGGGAAAGGGATGCTGGGAGCTACATTGGTGGTATTGGAGGAGATTAACTTACCCCTAACTTACCTTGGAGAATATGAAAGGTGCTATATAAATGCAACTAATAATCATTCATTATTATTTAAAAGCTATCGGATTAAATAAACAACAGTAAGTTGATGGATAAACCATTACTGCTACAGACCATGTGTCAATAGAGGCAAGAGAAAATAATGCTGGGTAACCCCACAAAACTAAACTGAACTGCAAATATGTGGGTTAAATGTTTTAGAGCTCTACAAATAGAGTGTGGGAAATGCACATGGAAATACTGCTTTTCTATGTACGTACAGAGTGACAATAATTAAGGCACAATATACAAGTGTTAAAATTCAATGAATCAACAGTGATTTTGTGCATTACTTTTAAATGTATTCTTGGTTGCCCATTCCCAAAGGTTTAAGTGTTTAATGCACATACACACAAACGTGCACACGCACACATGCACACACACACACATTATAATGCTGTTTTAAAAATGAAATTAGGTTGCACAAACATTTCAAATCATGCGTTATAATTATAATCTTTGGCACGACATGCAGTTGTTTGTTTTCAAAATCAATATTTGTGTTGTTTAAATATACCCATCATGTTGAGTCTCTAGGTGTTAATGATATAAAACCCAGCTGTTCAAGTAATAAATCATAATGAATAAACAATGGATTGTGGGTGGCATCTTTGGGCTTTTTCCCTTAAAGGCAGGCTGCCAGGCTTAGAGATAGGCAGAAAAAACCCTGGCGACCGCTGAGGCTGGGCTCAACCACTATGTCTGTAACAGCAGAGCTGCAAGTGAATAAGGGCAACAGAGCAAAGGCAAACCAGAGCAATTCACACGTTTAGACCCTGTTTTACACTTTAACACCCAGACCTGATAATATGGTGTGTCTGACAGTGAATTGCACCACCACCACTTGACCTCCCGCTTCCCCCCAAAGCTGTTCCTTGCTAACCCCTTGAGATCTCTTTTCGATGAAACCTGTGAGGAGGGCACTAGCAGGCCGTACATGCAAATATAAGGAACCTGTGAACCTAAAGATACTGTGACCTTACCAACCACTGGAGAAGGGCAAAGAGACAAACAATGGTGGAAGAGAAATATGAACTGCTCTGTTTAATGGAATGGTAATGTGTTGTATAAATGTGACAGTGATGATAACTTCATCACGTAATGAGAGACTATGGAGGTAAGAATTTGTAAAATGACCAAAAGAAAAATGTCTAAAAGACAGCACAGATCCAGGCAAAGCAGACAAGCACAACATATACATAATTAATATACGAATAGTGTACCGGTTCTCAGAAGCACAAATGCTCTTTGGGCTGAGAGTTAGTGATCCATGCATGTGCGGAAGAAAAATATGCGCTGCATTCACTGCAGCTGATACATAATGCATTGACTTTTGATACTACAAAACAGGTCCTACAGGTCAAGAAAACACACATTTTGATGTTACATGTTTATGTCTGCGACCTTAAAATGACCAGAAAGTAGCAGTGCCAACCAAACCTTGTGCCAAGCAACCCCAGTCTCCCCTAAACACAAGTGAGACTGTTCCAGAAGCAGCCATACATAGTCAAGGCCTGACAAGCCTCCATATGGCACAGATGAGGTGGTATGTTCCTTCCTTTGTGCACACTTTCAACTTTCCATCGCTTTGATAAAGATTTCGGTCTCATCTCTCCATAAAAGTTTGTTCCGCAACTCTCCTGGCTCGTCTCATATTATTTGATTAATTTAATATGGCCTTTTGATTCTTTCTGCTGGGATGTTTGCAAGTTTTTGCAGTTTAGCCTCTATAATTCTTCTCTCTCTGTCTTCTGTGTACAGTGGCTTGTCATATTTTCTCCTCTGCCCTCTAGAGAGTGCTGATGATGTCACCAATTGTTGTTTTAGGGTTTTTCTTCACAGCTCTTAGGATTTGCAAGTTATCAACTGTAGTAGTCTTCCATAGCCAGCTTGTACGCTGTTTATTTCTGTGTCCTGAAGACTTTCTAAACTGCTTTACTTGGTACACTCAGTTTCCGTGCTATCAGTGAGAATTAATTCTACTGTTCTCTCAGTTTACAGATTATTAGTTTTTTCAGCAATAGTTGGTTCTCTGGGCTTCATTATGGTCTATGCCTCTGACTCCAAATTCAATCTCCACAGGTGAAGACAAAGGCTAAAACCAAGACTAGACACCCACTGCTCTTTTATATGTGGACACTCCATGAAAATGGACACACCTGAGCAACAATTAACACTCCTCATCTTCCGACTTCAGCTCAAAACAGCTGTTTCTGTAAAACGGCAAAACATATGTAAATAAATACCATGAAATAAAAGCAGATTGTCTGTCTCATATTCATATTGCCCACCCTAGTGTCATTCTTGCCCAGCCAATCAGAGAACGGTCATCTTGAACAGCGTGCACTGGCAATTAATTATTATGGTCCTGCATGGGTTCTCCTCAGCCAAACATATATGAAAAAATATATTATAATAACTCAGTATAGAATTTGGGTATGGCTTGTGCTTTATAAACATTTAGTTCAACAAACATATCAGCTTCATGTTCACTCACTTTTTAAACTTTATAATAGCCTATAGAAATAGCCAATAGTGCGCAATAATTTCTAACTTTCTTTGGCAGTGAGCCAAGCATTGTCTTCTTTTCTGATATGAAAAAGGTGCTGGGAAATATGCCTGTGTATGATGTTGTCCAATGTCAAGCGTGGCATATAGTAAATGTGATGCAATGACATCAGTTGGGCATGAGCCATTTTTCCAGTTTCCTAAACTACCACCAAATTGTCTGCAAAATGAACATGATGAGAAATTAATTGGCCAATGTGGACAATATGTGGTCATGCATCTGGGGTAATAAACATTTTCAGTGATTCCAGCCATATATTCTAGCCACAGACCTCCTGACATAATATGCATGGGGATGTGAATTAGACTGAATGCAAACCATCTGCTTAATGCACATACCATTGGACTATTGCCCCTGTGTTTCCCATAGACCTAAATGATTTATGACAGTTTAAATTACTTGCAAATTAAATTCAATGAAGTCTGAGTTTAATTCATAGATGGTCTCCTAACCTTAAGTATTATTACTGGCTAACCCCTCATTTGTGATTTATAAGTTGATGGTGTGCTTCCTACTTTTAGAGATCCCTGTGTATAATTGGACTCAATATGCTAGATGTGGAAAGTGCTTGAAACTATACGTCACATTTGAGTTTCAGGGGTTGCTAGGGAAATTCACAGCGTGGGTAAAGCAGCAGTGCTGGTTGGTACTAATGATGAAGCAAATAAAATGTCTCCTTATTTTGTCACTTTCAAGAGCTATTTGTTTAATTGGATTGTTATTTAAAATCTGACATGTTTTCAGTTTAAAAAGGTACGTGTTAGCATGTATTTTTATCTTTTAAATGAGTGCTAAAGATCCATGTTGATTGAATCAAGAACTTGTTTGCTGCAATGCCTTCTGTTGGAATTGGACTGTTGAAAGTCTTGCTCTCTAAGGAAAACCAATGTGTTGTTCATTAAATTACAAAATTCCCATGTTGTGTGACGAACAGACACGTCCACCACTTGGCTTCAAAATAATATTGAATATATTCAGGATATCATTTGCTTCACAGGTGTGCTGAACAATTCTTAAGGAATAAATATGAACCTTGGGATGGTAGCAGCCTCTCTCTAAACTGGCAGATCAACAAACAGCATGAGGGTACCCGTAGTTGTATTTTTATTTATTTTATTTTTTTTTAATTGGGACTCAAATGGTAAATTAAGGAATGGCCATCTGCAATAACTCTAGCCATCCTTCTGGATGTCCATATTGGATGTTATTGAGTGGACCATAGCCAGTGAGTCAACTAGCCAAGATGGAAAGCATATACGATTATTTCATTTTAACAAACATCCTTATCTAGGCCACTTCATAGGGGCTTACTTTCTGCCTGCATTATTTTACTAGGTGTACATTTTATGACATTGACATGTACATGAAATGATATAATGGTTAACATACGGCTGGGGAAATCAATATGTAAATGAATAGTGTAAATCTGTGCTTGCTTTGTTAGTGTGGGTTGTTTGGGATACAAAATAAGCTACATGGGGTTGTGAGGGTGTTTAGCTTTTCCCATTGATTTCCTATTTATATTCTCTTCCCAGTCTCGCTCCCCCGCATGATACACACACGCGTCTCTCCAAGTGCATACTTCAATTTCATTACCAGCCTCCTGATAACCCTCACTGACATTAACCTCCAGCTGTTTGGCTATGACAGCTGTGCGGCTCTATTCTCTCTCATCTACAACCACACCTATCATACGTCTTATCCCGGTAATGCCTTTCACTAATAATCATGCCACCGTAAAATGGAGCACTGGAGCTCACTTTATATTATGACTTTGTGGCTCATCTGGGGGCCAGTACAACCTGTTATCATGCCGGATCATAGTCTAATGCGCACTGTGTCGCAGAAGATTTCTGTAAAACCCAGGCAATGCAAATGAATCATCTTGAATATTGAATTCTGGGTTAAACATATTTGGTGCCTATTTGATTTGCTTGCCATTCGTGACTGGTTATGATATTCTCAAATATCTGATTGCTTCATAAGCACTACATCATCTGATCGTTGATTTGGCAGGAGTGTCTAGTCACTACAGAGCTCCACTTATTGTGATTGAAGTTAGCCTGACTTCACAGTGATAAATTGGTGACGTCCTGGGACCTCACTTGTTGCCCTTACTGCAGGCTCATCCTGACATGATGATATTTCAGGAGGATAATTCACTTTCTATGCTGCTCATGTTACAATGGATTTTTTGTGAGACAAGAATTTACTTCTTAACCAGTCTTCACGTCAGATTTGAGTTCTATTTGTGGAATGATCTTGGAGGAAGCATGGCAGCAAGGGGGTAGAGCCCAGTGAAAAGTCCCAAATGTATCCAAGCTTGCATGGAACGATATCACAAGACATCATCCAGAACAGCAAGAGTGGTACAGCTTCTGTTTTGTTTCAAAGAGGGAAAATAGCACTACTCACCTGGAAACTTCACAGTAGATTCCATGTTGATCAGCTCTGTTCATAATAAATGTTAATCACCCTTATGAAGCTGTATCATGTTCATACATTAAAATGTCAGTTTGACCTTTAAAATCTTTGTCAGTTTCATGACAGGAATTTGGTTTACTGTCACATTTAATTTGGTGAAGGTACAGTAAAATGAAACGGATGGCTTAGAACACCTCAAAAAGCAAGAGAGAGAGAACTGACTAGCTGCCCCGAGGATCTAGATGAGACACAGTGATGTTTTTTTTGTTTTGTTTGTTTGTTTGTTTTTGGAAAAGTGGGGTCCGTATGAGGTCCTGTGTTTAACTTCCTTCATGTCCCCAGGCTTCACATTCAACAGGTACACTCTTTTCAACTGTACCCAGTCACCTCTCAGTAATTAAGATGTGCGCATGTTGCCAAGTCACTCAATGTCATTATATTCAAATATGAAAGATTAATGTGAATGAAACTGAGATCTAAAATGTTTGAATGTATCAATATAGAAAACCTGTCTTTTTGAAATATTGTATGGGTTACTGAAGCAGTCTTCTTTGATGCACTGTAAAATGGAGTGAAGTCGTAGACCAACCTACCCTGCAAAACAAAAACAAATAAACCACAACAATAAAGTCTCTCAAAGAAAGCTATTGTGATTAAACTAGTACTCTCTTGGTCTCGCAATAAAAAATTCACTGAATTTTTTGGTCAAATAAATGAATTGCTTTTCTTCAAACTCTTCTAGCAAATACAACGATCGCTGCTTGACCCTGTGCAATATATTGCGCACAAAATTCTATTAAATTCATTTAACAGTAGCAGTGGGTCTACATAAATAGTGACCACGTTATGTATAATCTAAAACACTTGCCGCACTTGAAATATTAGCCTCCCAACATTTTTAGATCCATCATCCACTTTTCATTTAAATAGCATTCCATCCCAGTTCTACCAGGCAGCCGCCCTTTTCTCACCTGGTTGTCCCTGAGATGCTGAAGCCACTTTACCAAGACCCTGGTACTTTGGATAGCTTTGAGCCTCTTAATCCCACATGCATTTTTTTGGCCAATTTACTTCTGCAAAATGCCTCTAAGAAATTCTGCCTGTATAAGAATTGTCCTTGTCTAATGCTTGTCTGTTGCACATAGAAACTTAAGTCTTTGTTCACCCAGAAATTCTCCCAGTTGTTCAAAAATACTGTTGTTCAATTGCAGTCCTGGAAAAAAAAAAAATATATATATATAAATTGATGACATGTCTTAAGAATATGCCTATTCTATCACTGGTTCTGGCCCCTGTTGAAAGGGTCTGCTACTATAAAAGTGGAAATTCAAACAAGATCCAGTTCAACACAGGAAAATGAGAACTATATGTTTTATAAGTTTAGGATGGTCTATAATTTTAGAGGCTCTTGAGTGGTCCACTTCACAATACGCACCAGGAGTGCAGGCTTATCTAGACCACTCCTGTGTTTTTGGCTAGTTTATTATTAGTAATTTTCTTAAAGTGATTGTGAGTCACAAAAAGTAAAATAAACATAAACTTTGAGTTTCAATAGTTTCTCAACTGTACACGACCATTCCTCTCCTCATATAACTCCAAAATAACTTTGAAAATAATCTTATATTCTGCATAGAAGGCTCACAAGGTGCCAGTTTTTAATGTTATTCTTCTATCCTTTTTCCAGCATAGCCTCAGCTGCACTGACAGCTCAGAGGCGGCTCATTTGCATCCCTAGTCTATTTAAGCACCTCCCAAAAAATCAATCCCAACGACTGACAGCACTGGATAAATGAAAGTTCAGCCAGCAGGCAGAAAATGCACATAGAACATGCTTAGATTTGGACCCACTGGCATTGGGGCGCCACAGATTTTATCATCTATTTACTGCTACACTGCTCCAATATCTTCACACAGGTTATAGCAAATTCCAGTTCACTTGGTTTTCATTTCTTTTAGCTCTTCTTGTTCAGTTCAGTGCATACATTGCTGAGTGCCCCCTATAGAGCTCGAGAGCATTTCATTTCACACTGACATGTCCGTTCTTTTCGATACTGTCCCACAGAGGTTTGGCTGTGTGTCAACAGCTGGAAATGATAGAGAAATTCAAGCTTGTTTTACAACAACAACAGTGCAAAATGTGCACTTATAAAAATGGGAAATCCCTCCACACAGATACCTGCAGCAATAAAAATATTATTTCCTTTCAGAGATTTGGGTTAGTTTTGCCCACTTTTACCCTCACCCCATACATTTTCAATGATAGGATGTTTTAATGTATAAATACTCACAGATCAGTCTCTTGAAATTACACTATTCAAAGTTGTACATTTTAACTGAACGCTGGTGCAACCTTCTGTTAATATTAGGCTACTTTTTTTAGAGATTCATGCAGAGGCTGTACAACTGGGGTAGCATTAGTCAAAAATGCTTCACGTGGATGCAGTGACCCCGTTTCATAAAGTGTGCAGTATTAACATGAGCAGTCCTATAGTTGTAGTTGTATTATGTCTATGCACAATTACACAAAATGGCATGAGATAATGTAACTATTACTGTATGTTGCATTGCCCATAATACTGCAGATCCATTATCACCAACTACATTTCTGTGTTCTCTATGCATCTGATATGACTGAAAATATTGAATTGATAAGCCTGCCCTGAAATAAAGGCTTTAAGTACAGAGAAATGGAACTTTACTCATACACCAATCAAGGTGTTTGTCTTACAGTTCAATTTGTAGCGGCATTACCTGTAAATTTTTAATTGAAAAATAACTTTTTTGGAGGAAAAATGGGAATGAAAATTTTCAATGTTCAACATCAATCAATGTTGAGTGTGTGCTACAAATTCTTAAATTGCAAAAGCACAGATATTTCCACACTCTCAGCAATTCCAGAGAGCATATGTCTCTTCAGATGTTGAAGCTGCCCTGCACGATTTACAGTGTGCATGATTACACTCTGTTACATTATTTATTTTCCTAGTAGACAGACCCATCCAGCGATACAGCTTAAGTTATCCCATTTACACAGCTGGAAATTTTACTGAATACTTTCTGGGTGAGTACTTTGCTGAAGGGTGCCCCGAAACATTGCCTGGGGGTCTGAACCTACAACATTGAGGTTACAAGGCCGCTTCGATAACTAAGATGGTACCCATCTGCTGTCCTGTTTTGTGTCATCGCTTGTCATTGCCTTCAGTTCAGTCTCACATTCGAGGAAATTTTCACTGAAAGACATTATTTTTGATTTGGTTTTGGGCAAATACTAGACAGTCATGGGTATAACTGTCACATTTATTGATTTACAGTGAAGTGAAAGTGCACTAATTTTATGCATATGGTAGAATTGGCTTGCTGCATCAGCCTTGTTTTTAAACATGTTTGTAGCTAAAAACATTTCATAAGTTAATCAATAATCAGACAAGCTGCATGCAATATTTAATTAAAATATTTCTTACTACACTGGTTTTCAGAATAATGGGACATACAAGGCCCAGCATAATAATGGGCTGTCTATAGGTGACAACTGCTAGCAGAAGAATGCTACCCCTCTTCTGTTCTTAAAAATTAAAACATTGCATACCATACATTAATGTAATAAAGAATGTAGTCCCTAGGAGCATTCAGGCAAATTAATATGGAGTTGGCCCACCCTTTGCTGCTGTAACAATCTCCACTCTGGGAAGGCTTCATATTGGAGGTTGGAGCATTGCTGCGGGGATTTGCTTCCATGCAGCCAGAAGAAGGTTGTGCACTGATTGGGCAATTAGGGCTGTCTCTTAGTTGGCTTTCCAATTGATCCCAAAGGTTGAGGTCAGGGCTCTGCACAGGGCAGTCTAGTTCTTCCACACCATTCTTGACAAAACCATTTCTATATGGACCTCGCTGTGTGCCCTGGGGCATTGCAATGCTAAAACAGCAAAGGGCCTTCTCTAAACTATCGGGGAGCACAAAATCATCTTGTGCTATCGCATTAAGATTTTCTGTCACTGGAACTAAGGTTCCTAGCCCAAACCATGAAAAACAGCCCTAGACCAAGGAGTGTCTAGTTATAGCATGGTGCATAATCTATTTTCCTGGGCCAGAAGGTCACACAGATGATCTTGTATGGCAAGCCTTCAATGAAAATGGCAGTTTTGACAGTTGCAGCTGTCAGCTGGGAAGCTGTATTACTTATAAGGAGATGCAAGATTAACTTTGTGGTCTTAAGGTAAAAGCCTCCTTGGTGAATTTTACTGAAGAATGCTATCTCCTGACAGATTGATTTCTCAGAGTGCTACCACAAAATATAAAATACACAAAATTATATACCCAGATAATAGCCTTTATAAGTTAGTCATGGACTTGGTATGACTATTGTAGAAACTTGACATGTGCACACTGAAATCATATCAGCTTAATATTGTGCAACTTGTATGTCAGGTGCTTATGAACTGTAATGAGGACTCACAGGTACTAAAGAAATTTGGCTATAGCAAGTGAGAATTGTGTTAAGTTAAGCTCGGTTTACTAATTTAAATTCAGGAGATAATTTTCAATAGCCAATGCAAAAGGATGCAGGGTCAGTAGCAGTTTATGACAAAATGTTTAATGTAAAATAGTAATAGGACAAATGACGA
Organism: Anguilla anguilla; assembly: GCF_013347855.1. Classification (NCBI taxonomy): domain Eukaryota; kingdom Metazoa; phylum Chordata; class Actinopteri; order Anguilliformes; family Anguillidae; genus Anguilla; species Anguilla anguilla. The sequence continues at coordinate 57,085,463 of NC_049204.1, read as the reverse complement.
ATGTCTGATCCATGGATTCCATTTACATATATAATATTTACTCTGGAGAACAAAAGGTACATAATAACTCTTCTCTCTGAATGGATTGGCAGAACTCTTCAGGACTGGAACTGACTTGACCCCGTGAACAGCCAGCCAGTCACTGCATTAATGACTTTCACACCCAAATAGTAGTGAAAACATTTTTGACTTTTGGTGTGTTTGCTTAAAGTGTTCAATAATGTTTAATAAATCTAGGCAATAAAACATTTGTACCAAGGGAAATGTTCTTTTTGGAATACAAAGACTGCACAGACTGAGCCTTATTACACAGCCATCGCAAGCTTGCACTTAGTCATTAGCTGACTACAACCAGGAGTCTGTGTCCCTTTCTTTGTCACGCAGAGAAAAGGCCAAATATCAAGTGGCATTAACAGATTGTCTATGGAGATTGTTGAGAAAGTTCTGGAATGAAACAGAAGATGAGTTGTTACAAAAGCTGGTGGAATCAATGGCAAGCAGAGTGAATGCAGTAATCAAGGCGAAAGGGAGACACACCAAGTCCTAGCAATGGTTTCCCTTTAATAAATACCTGAACATTTTTTTGTTACTTATATTATTTAAAAAAATAATGCATTCTTGAGTAAGAAGTATTAACTGAGTATAATAATTCTATTAGTCCTTCATAAATAATGAGAGCAATCAGTTTTTCTCCTCAGACTTTTTGTTCCCACTGTACAATGTTTACATTTTATTATTTGAACTTTGAATGCCATTAAAAAAAAAAAAAAAAAAACTTCAATCAATCAATCAATTTACACTGAAGGTTCTGCTGGACAGAGTGGGGTCGAAAAAAATCTATGACCATAGAGCTGAACATTTTATAGTGTATGAGCCAGATGAGTCAATGGGTTGGACTAAATCAAATGCACTCAGACTGTTTATACGCACACGCACACACCCGCTGGCTTAATCTGGCACCATATCTCAATAAAGTCTAATTAGCTGGCTTTATTGAGTCGTGGAAAATGGAAGTAAAAGGTTGCTGCCAATGAAAACGAATCATCAAATGAGTGACACTCCTGGTTCTCAAACCACTTTTAAAATACCTGCCTCTTCACACTAAAAGGTCCCATTGAGTCCCACTTTTTCAAGTTGTTTATCTTATTTTATTACATTAGTTTAATTCCATGCATGTTCGTTTCCAGGAAATGCTCAACTCTATTTGTGTTTGCTACAAATTTCCTACATTTTTAATCTACCAAAGTTTAAAGACACAAAGGTTTGGTTTCTGTTGCTCGAGCAGTTTTGTAAACACTTCTATTTACTTCCAGCAAGCTGTTTTGTTATTTGCAAACCTGCACCATGACCCATGCAAGTGAATTGAATTGAACATAAATAAATATTGCTTATTTCAAATAGTGAGTTGTCTAACCAAACTAAAATGTGAGATCATTGCAACAACGCATTACATAATGCGATGTTACACACCTTTCATGAATAATGCAATCGCAGAACTTCTCTCCAGAGTCACCTCTGTTCTCCCACAGTGAAAATGTAGTTCAGATTGGTAAAATTAGCAATATAATTTGTTAATCTGTGTAGGTAGTTGTACCGACAAGCAGTGACTAAAGTGTGCAAACATGAAGTGCCAAAATGTTACATCTACAAAATTAATTTCACGCATTAACAACTAATTAAATCAAAAGATTAATAGTTTCAAGTTAACAAACACGAGCTGGTCTCGACCCTGAACCTCAGAATTGAAGGTCAGTCACTTTACAGCCCACATCATTGAACAGTGTGTTTAAAACCAACAACCAGACATACAGTGTTGAGGAATAAATCACCAAGCATTTTTTTAGGCGTACCTTAGCAGAAGATGAGTGTCAACAAAAAATTATGCAGACAAGTATCTGTCATTGTGCATGATGCATATTGGATTTATGCTACATTTGCAAACATCCAAGAACTATGCAAGGTAAAGGAAAAGAGTTAGGGACAAGAAACCAAAAAAAAAAAAACAGGAACCTCTGATCTTACCATGAAAACTGTGATATCCCTCTTGGGGATAATTGACAATTGGCAATTTGTCTAAATCTATGCCTAAGTGGCCAGACATACTCCAAAAACACTGCTGAATTACGGATGGAAACTTCAAGGTCCTCCCGTGACTTTCATTGCTGCAGGGGATAAACTTTAAAAACATGTTTCAAGTGCAGTGAGTTTTTCATGCTTTAGTTTGTGGACCAATCAATACCTTTTACAGAAGTCTGGGGATGGACTGTAGTAGGCCTTCTTAATTCTATCCAGTAGATTGTTGATACATGGAATGCTTGCACTGGGAGGTTGTGTACTATATATAGCATGGGAAATCATCACGTTCTAGAGCTTTACCAGTTTCTCTGCAATCCAGACTGATTACTGATGGATTAACATTGCATCCTTCTGTAAGAATATTATTCTCTGTGGTGAGACAGAGCTGAGAACAGTTATTCGAGGTTCACCTCTACTCCTCTAGTAAATGATGAAGCTTGGTTAAATCGGGATTGGAATAGTCTCATACTGCCAAAATATTCTCACAACCAGAATGTTTTTCTCCAAAGATCACAAATGTAATTACTGCCCACACTCCCCCTGAAATCACCTCCTCTGTGCTAAGTAGCATTTTACAGGTATGGTACCCCACATCTGTATGCTGCAGTCCTTTCAACACATCAAAACGGACACCAAAAAACCCAGCCCCATAGCCAGACTAGACTCCTCCAGCCCTGGACCCACCCCACTTGATCTACAGTATGTGTGTCTTCCTTGCCAGACAGACTAGGAGAAGCAACAAGAAAAAAAGAGGGAAAAGAAAAAAAATGTATTTATTTAATTGTTAGATGTGTGATTCTAACTTTTGAAAAGTCTGATACATATTGAGTGCACAGTTAATTGTTTTTCTGCCCTTGTTAACTCAATTGGACAGTTATTAGCAGATCAGTTTAGAGAGTGGTAAGCCATATTGCTACAGTAATAGCAGTCTGACATGGCAATGCTTTGCCAAATGAGCAAAGTTGTTTGAAATCAGTCTTATAACCTCATTATGATCTCCCAAGCAATACTGATTCATTTGTATTCAACGATTCCAACAAATGTTTTTGGGTAAAATTATTCAAATTCAGTGCTTGACTCCTGCACATCTTAATAAGATGACAGTGAATTGGAGGGCTGTTATTTATTTATTTATTTATTTATTCATGCATTCCTTCTTAGAGGCAAGTGCAGCAGATAATGTCCTTTTCACAAATATAGTGCACACACACATGCACATGCGAACACGCACACGCACAGATTGGGAGAAATAAAATAATAATAACGGTATGGATTCATTCTTATTGTTTAACTAAAAACATTCCCTTTAAATTACCTAAAGAAAAAACAATCCCATTATTATTCTTTCCATTTATTTATTTATTCATTTATTGTACAAACTGCAAACATTACCTGTGTGGAATGGTTCTGGTGCTTGTGGGCCGACAGAAGGAGGTAAGAAATGCACACTTTACAATCAAAGTGTACTGTTTTAAAAAAGGTTACCTTTAATCACCCTATTTGTCACTGTCTGACATATACTAAAGGTCACCTTTGGGTTTTAAGATTAATTGTACATAAAATCATGCATTTATACACACAATTGTGTTTTCAATTTCAATAAATGTGAAAACCATTTTCAAAATAATTGAATTTTTTTTTCCCATGTCAAATACCTGGTCTTTCTATGTCTGATGGAAAACAAAATATATGGACTAAAAGCTAAAAGGGTACTTTGTCAGCAAGAACACATGAATGTCTGATTAATCACAGATGAATAATCAGTGTCAATAAAAATAAATGCATTGAATTTCCCATGAAATGGTAGATCAGCGAAATGAACACTTTGTACTTGGCTTGATACCATTACAGTTGAGCAGTGTCCCAAAAAGAATCTCCATTCAGCAACACCGTATATCATTCGGGTAAAGATTATGGCCGTTATATGTAGACCTGTTGTCCTTTAAAAAAGATGTGGGAGCCTCAATTTGTAATGATTTTGAAGTAACCTGAAGGATTTGTATATTCATAACTCATCTTGAAACAAAAGTTGGCTGATGAATCATCAAATCATCAATTAACATTTTCTCTTTTTTTCAAATAACACAAGGTGTTCATGGAAAAAATAATGTATATGAATCTGCTTTGTGTTGAAGCTGATGCCTCCAATTAGCGCTTGAAATTTTAAAATCTGTAAAGCTTCTTTTAAAGTTCTTCCCTCAGTGGCTCCATTCATGTAGTTCTAGTTCATCTTCATATTTTAAAGCTAGTTCAGTCAATTTTATTAGGCAGAGCATATTGAGTTCATTTTAAGCAAACAGATACATTTCCATAAAATGCTTAATCATAGGAAAGTACCTCGGGCACAATTATTTGTCATATTCAAATAAGTTAGACTGAAACCTGATATTTCAGGATAAGTTTCATTTTCAGCTTAGAGCTGAAAGTGCTTGATGCTTTTTAAAGGTATCTCATCACCTTGTCAGCAGTATAGATGATGTACGATATACATTGCTGACAGCAACCTGAGTGCTTGGTAAGCTCAAATGTCTATCATGGTTCAAGAAACCTGACACAAAGGTTAAATATATTATTATTAGTATTATTATTATTATTATTATTATTATTATTATTATTATTATTATTATTAACTTTTTTATTTTTTTATTAGAGGAGACACTGCAAAATGAGTCCAATTAATTATTACTCAAATAGAGTATGCCTGTCTAATATCCTTTCAAACATCAAACATGCATCATCAAAGTTTTGTGGCTTAAATTTTGTGTAAAATTAAATGTACGCATTTTGTTTTCAAATTATTAGGCATAAATATGCTGTGTTAGTCTTACTGACCTTCTCTGTTGCATCCGCTTTTAACTCGGCATGGAAGAGGAATTATGTTAGATGAATAATTTTGTTAGAAACACAGCCTGTTGCCTCCACATCTGTCATAATAAGTCATAATGAATGCACTCTAACGGAGACTGGCAGTCATCTCAATACTGTAGCAGAAAGTAATATTAAAAATGCAATAACCACGCAATAACCAAGGTGACATTAACACTACACTTAATGGAAAACTGAAACAGAAGTGTTGTTTGCCCTCCTGAATTCATTTAAAATGGTAAGTATGAATGATCTACCTGAAAGACATGACATGACTCAAACAATGTGCTAGTTGATCTTTCTTATAGGGGGGTTGTCTTCAGTCTCCTCTTCAGCAAGTGAAATGCATGCTCAATTGGATTTAAATCAGGTGACTGGCTTGACCAGTCCAAAACTTTTTTTGCATGAATGACAATAATCCCAAAGACACTCCTTAGTTGCGTCTTTGGGGTTAATGTCTTGCTGCAGTATGAAGCACAGACCGATGAGGTCAAATAAATGTATCTGTACACAGCCAGACAAAATCTGTTATCATCAATAAAGATGAGTGAGCCTGTTCCTAAAGTAGCCATACATGACCAAACCATGACACTCCTCTGAAGACCACCACTGCCATATTTCGCAGACGAGGTGGTGGGCTTTGGATCATAGGCTCTTTCTTCCTTTCAATACCTGTGGATTTCTATCACATTGGTAAAGGTTTATTTTAGTCTCATCTGTCCATAAAACTATGTTTCATAACCCTTCTGGCCTTTTTGATTCCTTGATCTTCTGCGTACGGTAGCTTGTGATATTTTCATCATTGTGCGCTAGAGACTGCTGGTGATGTCACTGACTGTTGTTTTAGGGTTTTTCTTCACACCTGTTTATTGGTACACACCTCAAAATGCAATCTCTGCAGATAAAGATAAAGTCTGAAACCAAAACACTCTTATGTGTGAACAATCCACGCAAAAGGAAACACCGGAACAACAGTTAACACCTGACAACCCATCCGTTGACTTAATTTTACACAGCTGGAAATTAGGCGACTCAGCACAAAAATAGCTGTTTCTGCAAAATTATAATATACATATATGCATGTAAATACCCTGAAAAAAGCTGATTATACCTTTGTCTCATATTCATCTTTTAATCTGAAATCCAAATACCTAAACTATATCATAAAAATAGCTAATTTAGCTCTGCTTTTACCATACTTTAGGAGGGCACTGTATACAGGTTATTTTGAGTAACCAGGAGATGGCTATGGTATCTTGACACTTTCCTTTACGTAATGTGAAATATAGTTAGAATTGTAAAACAGTGTAGTGAAACAGTTACTTTCTTAATGTGCAATGAATTGTTATTGAAGTTTACATAATACATAATAGGCTAAAATAACAATAATAGGTGTTATACATATTAACATATCAACTTTAGTTCATTTCAGATACTATTTATCCTAAACTCCTGGTGTACAATTCTGTAATCTAAAGAGTAAATGAGATTTGTAATGAAGATATTTTATACATAAGTACCACATGTGCAGCATAGGTAATAATGTGATTCATCACCAAGTCCTGTCCACAGTTTGTTTGGTCATATGAGTCATAATAAAATGTATAAAACAGGAGACCGGAGAATTTCACTGGACAGTTCATAGTTTAAAAAATAAATTTACATTTAAATTACATACTAGATGAGTCATCTCATTCAATGTGAGATGATCAAAACAAAGCATGGATTAGGTGGCTGTAGCATTCAAATGTCATATGCATACTAGCCCTGATCTCACTGGCTCTATCAGACCCCAGTGCTGTAGAAAATGTGCAAATGCAGCAAAATGTAAAGCAGCATAAAGGCTCTTAAAAGTATGGAAGCTTAATGCAGCCAAGTGAAAATAAATAAATGGAGCCTGCTGCCATCCTTTTGGCAGGACAACCTTTTGCTCATGGTACATTTAAACCTCCATCACACAGTGCCTCTGGTACACTTAAACCTTTGGCATATTCATGAGGCTCAGCTACTGTGCAGATCCCATCTGATTGGGCAGGGATCAGTCTCTGGCACCCAGCCTTGCCTGCTTTTTGCTGATCCTCATGAACACACCCCTCTTCATGAGCACAGGGGTGTATCTGATGGTCCCGCCACAGCTCTTTCTCGATACAAATGAGAGGCACCTCAATATTTGCATAGCTGGAGACCATCTGCAAAAACAAATGGAAAGCTCAATTCTATATCAAATACTATTGCGCTGAATGTATTAACATAATTGTTTTTTTCATTGGCAGTAAAAATAATAATAAATGAATTTTGCTACTGAATTTAGCACATTGTAGTACAACCATTTACTGGGCCAATGGATTGGGTTCATGATTCCAAGTAGTGTCAGGCGATTTACTCGAAAAACGTAATTCAGTACTCCAAATGGTATGACTAAAATATAATTAGCATAGTTATCTGTTCTAAAAAGATGGGAGAGTTCTTAAAGACTCAGATGAACTTCAAAAAACAGCAATAAAAATAAATGCCTATATACATTGATTAGATTTTGTTCATACACATTTTTGTGTGAATAATCGTGACACGTTTTTGAGAAGAAAAAAATTGTTGATGAAGTTTTATTTTCTTTGAAGAATGTTGTTTATCATCTTTTATTAAAAAGGTAACGCTTCAAGCATGTTTGAGGCATCCTTTGGTGTGCAGATCCTTCTTTTTATCGTCGATTCATTGCTTCTTTTGGCATTTACACACCCAGTTAAAGTCTGAGCGCAGTATTTTAGATTTTTTGCATTTTTCTTTGATCAATTTAACCTTTTTTTTTCAAATGATAGCTTCTCTCACTCTTTGAGTGCAAAATCAAGCTGATAAACTACAATGTCATTTTTTTTCATAGACACATCTTTTTGCTCATCTTTACCAAGGATACCCATCATTCAAGAGGGCATGTACTTGGCTAATGAAACTGGATCTAATCCAAACTGTAATCAAAACTGCTGTCAGATTATGCAATTAAAAAAATAATAATAATCTGGGACTGATTACAGTTTCTTACTTTTCATGATTATGTATTCTGGATTGCATGCAATCCCTTATTTCCCAACACTGGTTCCAAGTCTCACATGATGTGGAAATCAATTAATTAATTCCATGATCCTAAGCAGCAGCATTCATTGTTTTTTATTTTTATTTTTTATTGGGCAATATGCTGACCTGAAACCAGATGCAATGTGTAGAGAACCAACAAGATGAGTGAGTGTCAGTATGATACTATGCGTCCCTTCTGGGCAAATGCTTCATGTGGCGAAGTGTTGAAATGGAGAATTCATGGTGAATTAATGTGGGTTACATGATGTGACAATGTGAAACTTATACACTTATATTTGAGATCATGTGCCCACGAGGTTTTTACAAACCCTTGGGTAAAACAACAGTCATTATTAAAATATAGTAAATGCATTTGACACAATATATGTTAAATGTTTTTTTTTTTTTTTTATCACTTTCCCTTTTGCAATATTAGTTTGAAATTAGTGCACATAACATCTACCATTTGAAAATGATTTTCAGTTTTGAATTACAGGAATAAAATGTACATCTGGTCAGGCCACAGTAAATATATAGAATCACAATAATTGTCATAAGAAGATAACTGAAACATCTGGTATTTGGATTAAAATGTTTGGAACAGAGTTTACTTGATTAGTAAACTGGTAAGCCACCTGTTAAAAACATCACACAGAGCAGTTGTCTTTTAGATGATGCATAGGCCTTGCATTGTCTTCTAATATATACTTTAGAATTGTCTTTCTAATGGACCTTATGCAGTTAACCATCAACTTGTATATGTTGCGAACTGAAAGTGTAGCCGTTACCTATTTTACACTAGCAGCACTTTTATTATTATCATGCTACATTTTATGTGACTGTATAATTTTGTAAAAGTGATGCCCTTGCCCTTCAACTGATCCTTATACTGTACATTATGCTGATATGCAAAAAGTGTTTGTTTTTTTCAATAACATGGGGACATGACATTTAACTTGTCTCTCTCTGTTTTTTTTTAAAAACAGAAAGTTGTTTAGATCATATCATCAGCATTTAGCTACACATGCAAACGATTTCAAGACTAAACTAGGACCTATTGGTGAAAAAAGAATGTACAATGTGCTTTGATTCATATTGCAAAATATGTTCAAAAATATATTTCCCTTAATATAATGTGAGGTACACATTCGGATATAATCAAGTAAATGAATGGATTTAGACATTTTAACTGAATTGTCTTTGTTATTAGGGTGTTTAATTGCCTGTGTGTTTCTTTCTCAGTGTGCATTTAAATTCTATTACACTTCAGAGAAAACTCACAGTATTTCAGTGGGATTGCGTAATGAGACAAGGATATAATGAACAGGTTTTGGCATAGACTCTGGCTTCAGGGAGCTCTGCCCAGCCTGTATTCAAAGGAGAGCACATGTCTGGTGGCAACCATGCGCATCATGAGATTCCACCCCTCAGGCAAGGTGGCAGCCAGCGGAGGTAGGTAAAATAGAGATTGCTGAAACAGCAAAGAGGCATGGGTAAGTGACCTTTAAAAGGGTCTGCGATTATGCGCTACATGCACCAAGGACTTCCATATTCTGTTAAAACAGCATAACCACTATATCTCTGCTAAGCACTTCCCATCAAGGCCGTAACCATAATACACTTTGTGGGGGGGGGGGGGGGGGGGGTACTGCATCCCCTCAATATTCACAAGCCCCCCATCAGCCCCCATTCCCCTTGTATTTCTGCCCAATAATTGTATGTATTTATATTTTGCTATTACGTGGGAGCCATTTTATGGATTACCATCTGAAATAGTCCATATCATTTACATTAGCAAGCAATGACAATTGTTGCTTACCATCAAAATTAATGAGCGACGCATAAAAGTCACCTATGCATTTATCTAACAGGAACATTAATGCACCAAATTGTTGTTGTTAGGGCATGATTAGTTACACACCATCCACAGAAAATGTAAGGCGCACATCCTTCTCTGTCTCACAAACTGTAATTGTGGGGGGGAAAGCAACTTTTTTTTCAAGAAAATAATGCTTGTGATGATTTAAGGTCATTTTTAGACAATAATGTTTGTGACATTATTTGACTTAATTAAAATATATATGGTTTAAATAGTGGTATCATTAGCTGGGAAGCCTGTAACCAGCTGTAAATGTTCCAGTAGGGAGGGAAAATGGAGCTTTACAATGTAGACACAGTGTGCATTTCAGCAAGACATTTTCAGTTTATGCTAATGGGATTTGATACTCTCTGATTAAGCAAATTCATCTAGAATCGTCTGAATCTCAAGTTAGATATTTGTTGAGACTCAAAATGCATATTTGTGTCTGTTTGTGCAATAGACCCAATAGTAGGTCAGCTAACTTATTGAATGAGTTCAAATTTGCTATACAACCATTTTAGCTGTTTAATTGAGAGTACAAGCGGTTGTGTCAGGGAAGACCGGGGTTCATTGTGGAGCTTTTTTTTAATCTAATAATATCCATAATGTACGTTTGCCAGAATGATAGTGAATAGACAGGACAGCATTGGATGAGGGAGCATTTATGTTAAATAGCTCTATTCATCCTGAGGCTAACAATAATCCCTACAGTCGAGGGACACTCCATTAAATTTCTCAGTTTAAATGCTAGAAGCGTAAAAAAGAAAATTACAGATCTTGAGGCTGTAATGTCAAGCGAGAGTTACGACATAGTCAGTTCACAGATTCTTGGCCTAGTGTTGGAGATGGAGATGAGTAAAGCATAGCAGGCTACAAGTTGATTAGAAAATATAGATCCAATAAAAAAGGTGGTGTGGCCCTCTATATAAAATACAAACTGAATATTCAGGAAATTTCAAAAACTGATCTTCTCTGTGTGAGTCAAGATATTTGGATTAGACTTCTGGGAGAAAATGAGAGGGGGCTAGATGTTGTAATGTAAACACTGTGCTATATTACAGTTGGTAGACAAAATATAAAAACATGGATAATAATTGACAAACATATCTGTGCTTATACATATTCCAAATTTAAACTAACATGCATATTTTCAATCATTTTCAATATGCATATGAACTTCTTGGATGTTCATGCAAGAACAATGGTGTGAATATGAGGTTTATTAAGTGTGATTTTTTGAGTATGCCTGATCTGTCCCAAAACCAACATACAGCGATGGGTCCTTTTGGGCTTGATTTGGGTAGCAGACCTCTATACAGGTCCATATTCACCAGGTTAACTTGGTTGGACTACAGCATTCCCCTGCAGAGGATGTGGGTTGCCCCTACACTATTTTCATTTCTCTGTAGCTGATGGATGAGAAGATTCAAGTGGTATCTTGTTTTCCCCTTGCAGTGGTGCGCTGAATCTCTCTTGTCAGCATGAGAGGGTAACACGGGGTAATAATACATTTAGGGACCAGCTGTGTCATCCACTCCCCACAGGTGTACATTATTCTCCCACAACACTGGTTTTCTAGTTGTATATTGTGAGCCGTTAATCTTGTATTCATGTCCTAGAATTATTTTCTGTGAATACTTGGGACCTTCACATCTATCACCATGAGCAACTGCTTACTAATTAGTGTCCAAGAGATTCTGTTTGCAGTATCTTCATGAGCCTTTTTTTCATTATTAGTATTATTAGAAATTATTAATATATTTGTAATCTGATCATTCTGTTACCATTCATTTGACAAATACTGCAAGACTGTTGGTTCTAGGTGTATTCCTGTGTTGTCCCAATAAAATTTAAGTTTGGTACACTGGATACTTCTGAGTGTTAAAAAAAAAAACATTTATAATTTCAAAGTGAAAGCATGATGCACGCACATTTATTTCAATGCAATTCATTAATGCATTCATGTAATTTTCATGTAATTTCTATACTCTCAGTCACAACTCACAGGGATCAGCTTTTACTACTGTGCAACAGTGGACTCGTTCTGGACTCATTTTCATACAGATTACCTTGTCAAAGGAAAAATGTAATACTTGGGAAATTTTGTTTATTCAGAACAGAAAAATTGCATGTCACAGCAACCTTTGTGTGTCAGCATAACTTTGATAAAAGCTGGTTGGCTAAATTTAAATTTGCAAGGATGGACGAATGCATCGGCTAAACTTAAATAAGAACTGATTTTCACTCATTTTTAACATGTTTTAAGTTTTTTGAGGCAATTGACTTCAAAGTAAAATCTTCAATTTTAATTCAACTCAGAGTTTGATAAGACCATTATCAGAGTTGCTTTTACACTGGCATTTTCTGTGTTGCTGCTAGCTACGAATGTTTAACACATGGCCAGTTTAAAGCAATCGTAAGCCTGTTCTTGCGTGGTGCTTTACACACAGTAAGTCTTAGGTCTGGTTGTATGCTGAACAGTTTCATTTTTTAATTTATTTGTGGAGCTGATATAGTTGTTTCAGTCTGGAATTGATCTCTTTTACAGTGAGCTTCATAATATTTGGGACAAAAACATTTTTGTTCTTGATTTGGCTATGTACTCTGCAATTTTAGACTGGTAATCAAACAATTCACGTGGTAAAAGTGCACATTCTCGCCTTCATTTAAAGATATTTTATTCAGTTTCTATGCATAACTGCCCTCCCCAGCCCAAGTGCTGTAGATCTTGGGCAGTTCCTTTTGGCCTCAATACTTTGTTCTTGCCATCACTCTGATACAAGTGAATCTTGTATCAAAGTGCCATTTGTCCACAAGACCTTTTTCCAGAACTCTGCAGGATACTGAAAGCTCTCTTATACTTGTACTAATTGAGCGCACTTGACTAATCAGAAACACCTGTGAAGCCATTTGTACAAAACATCATGGTGCTCTGAAATGGTGGCCTATGCATAAAAAGCCCTATAAATATATGTGGTGAAAGAAAAATGTGCAAAATAAAAGCAGGGAATGTGAACTTTGACCACATGTGAATTGCTTGATTACAAATCTAAAAATGAGAAGTACAGAGCCAAACCAAGAAAAAAATGTCTTAATATGTCAAAAATATGTCATTTTCAAGCTCACTGTATTTCCCTTATGGGTATGCCTGATCTGCGCATGGCATGTTTAACAAGGATGTCTGGCTAATTTCTAGTTTGTTTGCTGGCTAGCTGCTTTGTAATTAATGGTGCATTGCTTTGTGTATGGTGGTTTGCAGGTAACCAAGTCAGTGTGATTACTGTCAGCAACAGAAGTGTTCTCTGATATCACTCTTCATTTAGCTGTTTAAAAAGCGCTCCTTGCTAGTATTACTTAATCTACACCTGTTTTATGACTGAAGTAGTGCAAGCTGTTACCTGGGGCCTCATTTACAAATGGCGTGTATGCACAAAATAGATGCGTACGCCAGTTCTCCCTGTGGATTTGGGATTTTGACCCATGCGTACACACATTTTGGAGACTGTGGGAATTTGCGACTCTGATGTGTAGTCAAACGCAGATAAATGTCCCACAGACCCATTCTCGGAAGAAAACCTTGCCCTGTGTAGTATGTGTCTTTTTGGTGTTAGTCTGAATGTCCATATTTAAACATCCAGACTGACCAAAAGACTGACCAGGCTCATTACTCATAGAGTGCAGACACATAAGATTCAAGCACTCTTTAATCTCAGAGTCCATTTGAATGCTGAATCCAAGGTCCAACAATACGATTTCGTTCTGGCGAAAAAAAAAAAGCATTTTTTGCTCCAAGTGAAACAACAGATTTTATTTTGTCCACACCCAATGTTGTTCCTATGCGTGTACAATATGATGCACTGCAGATAAATAAATAAATAAATAAATGACTACATAAATTTTGAAAAAAACAAAAATTTGATTCTGAAAGGGTACTAAACACATGGATATCAAGATCAGGACATCAGATAACTAAAACCAGTACGACCACCAGGCTGCTGGATGGCTTATTCAGTGATTGAATCCAGATCAAGCCAGTGTCGACTGGCTGGTAGCTCCATTATGGTGACGCACAAGTGTCAATTGCGTCACCCAGGATATGGGAGGGTTCGTTCAGTTACGGATCCGCGTTCATTGTCGTCTAGCAACCGCCACAAGTTGACCGAGCAAAAAACCACATGCAAAAGGACTTCCTCCAAGTCCACTCTGTGCGAGCTTAGCTGTAGTGTGCAGGGTTGAAAGAAACAGCTGGTGACCCCACATGTTTTGCAGGAGAACGATGGATGTCTACACTTCTGAATCAGCAGTGGGGGGTTGGAGCGTGAACACGGCTACGTTTGCAGATTATTGGTCGTTCTATACTGGGGAGGGGCTCAATCACAAGCACCAATTGGGCAGAATAATGAAAAACACATTCAGAAGCCTGGAAGCGACAAAATCATGTGAACTGAAAATCAGACTCTTTTATGATTGTGCCTTCTCATAAAATCAAAGGAATTCAACTGGAACTGTTACTTTGCCTGTGGCTGATTCTACAACTCTGCATGAAGAACCAAAGAGAGTACAGACAAGCCAGAACCTTCCAGTAGTTCCCCTGGGGAGGAAACTATTTTGATTCATATTTGATTTTCAGTTTTCTGCAAGTATTATGTGAAAGATATGGCTCTGCCACTGGTGCATACACCTGAAGATCATTGGCAAAGCAATTCTTAAATACATGGTTTTCCACATTTAACACAGAAAGTCAAGGCTGACATTTTGATGACATGCACTTTAAAGATTTTAATTGCTCTGTGACTGTTGAAGATAGGTGATTTCCCCTTCATTACTTTTCTTAGGCGTGAATTTAATTAAGCAGGATCTCAAGTAAACAAATGTTGTAATCATTTTCTACTTAAATTACCAAGCACAGACAAAATGATGGCTGCTTAATTTTGTGGTTGTCCGTCACAAGTTTGCTTTGTGACATACCACCCTATCACGTTAGTTAACTGGCATTTTAGTCAACTGGCATTTTATAAGGCACCACATGTGGTCTCAATAATCTTTTTTTTTTTTGGAGCCACAATTCTGTGTGTGCATCAGCTGATGGTATTTCCAGCAGCTGTGAACACTACCAAGGTCAGGATTTAACTCTGGACTGGGTGGGCACCATTCTCAACTGATGCTAAGGCCATCATACACTGCACATCAAACCTCCAAGTTGTTAAGTGTTTGTTCAGAGATGAAATATGCCTTTGTCATAGTTTAAGAAAGCTATCTGTGATATCAGACTACCTCACCCATAATACCCAAAAGTACTTCCCCATCCTTTTTTATTTCTAACTTCCTAGTTGAAGAAAAATATAATAGATGCTCCCTTGTGCAGGGGATCTGCTGTTCAGTATTACAAATCAAGAAGCTTTCTAACTGATCTTTTTACCATGTGTTCAGTGCAGGAAGCCTCTCTGGGAGTACAAATCATTTCTGAGTCATGAATAGTGTAAGTTTCGCCCTATGCTGGTAGAATATATGTGTGGTGCAAGAAATAGAAAGAATAAATTGCAGTCCTAGGTGTATATATATCCGACACCACAGTTCATACGAAATATGATGTTGCTTGGCACATCTGTAATATAAATGTGCACTTGATGTCGGACAGCACAGCACTGTGTGAAAAATGTATTACATTAGGCCTCACTCAGCCAAGTGGAAGCTGTTGAACTGTATCATAATGGAGTTCTTGTGTCTTTTGTAGGGCGTATAAAATTATAGGTATTGCCGTCCTTTCACCCATGCTACAAGCTTTTAACAAGGATTGATCCTCCCCTGTTGAATAATTCAGAAAGAGTACACTCACCAGTTTAAATTTTCC
This sequence comes from Anguilla anguilla, assembly GCF_013347855.1. Classification (NCBI taxonomy): domain Eukaryota; kingdom Metazoa; phylum Chordata; class Actinopteri; order Anguilliformes; family Anguillidae; genus Anguilla; species Anguilla anguilla. The sequence continues at coordinate 57,069,741 of NC_049204.1, read as the reverse complement.
AAGATGTTCATTTGCGCAATTATTGATTCCCAAGCACAGAAGAACAACAATATCTTTAAAAGTATATTAATACTGAGATTTATAGTCACACAATCAGGAATCCCAAATGGAATATATATATATATATATATGGTGATATTAAGGTGATATTAAACAATTTTTTTATGTTTATTTTGCTTCAGATTTGTACTCTGTATATTTTTATATTTGTAATAAAACCTGTGGTTAAATTGCACATTCTCAGCTTTATCACCAGCCTGGTGAGCCAAGGAAGACCTCTGCAGAGCATACAATGAATTTGGAAGCATATGGTTTAACCTGAGCAGATAAGATGCTTCTCTATACTTCAGAATTTATTCTGCTGCTGCTATCAGCGAGTGCATCATCAATGAATACAAGTGAGCCAGTATCTCTTGCAGCCAAACATCCCCAAACCCCCCACCACCATGCTTCACATATGAGGGGGAGTGCTTTGGATATTGAGCAATTCCTTTTGGCCTCCACATTTTGCTCTTGCCATTACTCTGATACTAGTGAACCCGGGTCTCATTTATCCACAAGACCTTTTTCCAGAAGACTGCGGGCTTCTTAGCAAACTGTAATCTGTCCACCCTTTCTGAGCTCACCAGTGCTCTCTTTCTTCTTAATGATGTTTCCATGACCACATGTGAATTGTTTGATTACAAATTGTGGTGTACAGAGCCAAATCAAGAAACGTATCTTTGCCCCAAACATTATGGAGCTCAATGCACTGTGTACATATATATGACATTAAGAGGAAAATGCCTTTAATGAGAACTCAGCATGATTCTGATTGGTGGTTTGATTTTTTCTCTTGAAGCTGTCATTTCCCAGATAAACTGTGGAGCAAGCAGACACTTCACTCACATATGTACACAGGCAGCATTTCCCTACATTATTTTTGTGTCAATGCCTTCTTGAACCGTGCTTTTGCCATTATATTTGAGGCAGTTTATACAGTTCCATGCTGTGCATAATATTTATCATCTATTTTCAACCACAATGCTGGTGATAAAGGTTCTGTAAAAATAGCCTGTTGCCTCACAATAGACACAAAACATAAGAGCAGGTGATTGTAATGAGCTGCATTTCACATCTAGCAATTATGAGGAGAGCTATGCATTACTCCAATAATGACAGAAACTTCACCATTTTGAATCTTAAAACACAAACATGAATATTCCAGATAATACAGGAAAACAACAAAATCCACAAATACAATATTAAATAATTGTATTTTCCAGATTACACAAAATTCATTTTACGAGAACATTTTGTGAGATGAAAGTTTTGTCAATTAAAATGCAGATGGAACTAGCATGGTAAGGTTTGCAGGCATTTGTAAAAGTAGGCTACAATAGTATTTCTTAATTCCAGTAGAAATCCATGAGCTTGACATAAGGATTCACATTTTTTATCTTTAAATGAATCTCAAAGGTCTCAAACAGTAGGAATTTATTTAGCTTAATTAACAAGCATGGAAATTATCTGAATAACCCACTGGCAAGTAATCCCAAAGCCTTTGCTTAACTGTGTCTCATTTTATTCATTCTTTAGTGTGACATTAGAGACTGAAGATGGGATTCAATTTAGTAAAATTAATTTAATCAATTGCAAAGGACACACTTAAACAAAATCCCTTCATTAAATGTTTATTGCATTAGATTTGAGTGCAAGAAAATCATCTTTAGTTTGGTTAAAACTTTAGCACTTTTTCATGATGAATTTCAACAAATCTGATTAACTGAAAATGTGTTTGAAGTCACATATGTCTTGAATGTATAAGGTCAAGGAAAACTAATATTACATTTGTCCCCAAATTCAAATAATCTGTAAAACATGTGACATTCAATGTAGTCATACTGCATAAAAATGGCATTACAAAATAAAATTGTGAATACTCATCTACTGTACAGTCACTGTTATTGATTTGTCATCTGACAAGGCAAATTGATTGTTAAGGAAGGACATCAAAAGGACACAGGTTCAATAAAAATATTTGTTTAACAAGGTTTCGGCCTCCTTTGTTTCCAGCTCAGTAGCCACTATTGCTAACTGCCGTGGAACGTGAATAACTAAAAGAGAAGTATGTGTATTGATGTGTCTTACATGGTGATGGTGGTTTAACCACCTTGCATCATATTGATTTTACTTAGTGTTTCTGTGACTGTTCTTTCTGTTTGTATGAATAGCATTTTCACTGTATGTTTTATTTAGATGACATAAGTGCATCAGAGAATATTGAATAACTGCTAAGCGGGCTCAACATATATACATCCTCACATTCACAAGATAAAATATCCGGCTTTCTTATAGAAGATTTTTCGGGCAACTTGGCAATAGGTCAGTTTGTAACAGTTGGCAGTCTGCATCTGAGTCCTACATCTAGGTCTGGCATTCTACATGTCATCTCTGGTCTTTTGGAATACCCTGCTGTCTTTCGGTATTTGAATTTCAGTTTTTGCACATCTTTGGATTACTTTGAGACAAACATGCCATGGTTTGGTTATTTTCTTTCATTCACTTCTTGTGTGACTGTGAATTTGTCCATGTCTGCAACAATTTTTTTGTTATTCTTTTAAAGTAGTTGAACCTTGTCTTTAGATTTGTGAGGTGGTGGCACCTCTCTCTCTGATTTCTGCGAGTTAATTGACCCTGACGAGGGGCAGGTGTATGAGTACTATGGTGAGGTGATAGCACCTCACAGGTATTTGTCTGAGCTAATTGTCCCTGATGAGGGTCAGGTGTAGGAGGCCTATATGTAGCCCCTGATTTCTGGGGTTTAGCGCAGACTCATTGTTTGTCAGACTCTTAGTGTGTAGGGGTGTGAGAATCGGCAGAAGTTACCGTGTTGATCCTATCTGCCTGATTTGATCATCGTTTAGTTTCTTCTCGAGTTGGTTATCTCTCGGCGCTGTGGAGGACATTTTGTCCTCGTCTCTTTAGTTTTCTTTTTGTTTTCTACCCGCCGGGCTGCGAATATCCTTTTTCTTTTGTAAGTGACCCCACTCTGTTTTTCTAGTGGGGGTTTTCTTTTTGGGCAGCTACGCTGCGGCGGTGTTTAATTTCTTTTCGTTTTCTGAGCCCGCTGACAGAAGTTTCAGTGAGTGGAGAGAGCGATTACTTCGCTCTTTATTATTTGGTTTTTCCCCTTCCCTTTCTATCGCTCAGCGATTTGGTGGTTATCCCTCAGGGTTAACTTTTAGATCCCCTCGGTCCGCAATTGCGTCCCACCCTCCACAACCGTGACAGAATGAGTCTGCCTAAACCGGACGCAGCGGACCCTTCTGCGCTTGATTACCAACTAGTGGCGCATGGACAGGCAATCGCCGCACAGGGAGTCATGTTAGGCTCCCATGAGCAGATCCTTCATACCATTACGGAACAACAGAATTCTCATGCCAACATGTTAAAAGAAATACTGGCCCATTTACAGAAGCCAGCTCCACCCGTTGCGGTCCAACAAGCACCTCCAGCCCCGCCCCATGGGCAAATCACACACCGTGAACCCAAAATGCCGACACCTGGTCGGTATGACGGGCATCCGGGAAAATGTAAAGGGTTTATCACCCAATGCAGCTTGGTGTTTGAATTGCAACCCTCCATGTTTTGCACAGAACGAGCCCGGGTAGCATACATAATATCACTTCTCTCAGATAGGGCTCTCTCATGGGCTACAGCTGTGTGGGAGAAGCAAACTCCTATCTGTTTGGACTCCACCCTTTTTGTGGCTGAAATGAGTAGAGTTTTTGACCATGACATAAGCGGCCAGGAGGCAGCTAAACGACTTATTGGGTTACAACAGGGCTCAACCAGCGTAGCTGACTTCTCCATTCAATTCCGCACTTTAGCTGCTGAATCAGGTTGGAACAGGGAAGCCCTGACGGCAATTTTTATGCAGGCCTTGTCAGAAAAAATTAAAGACGAATTAGCCACCCGCGACATTCCTGACACACTCGAGGAACTGATTTCATTAGCCATTCGGATTGATAACCGGATCCGTGAACGCAACAGAGAGAGAGAGAGCACTCACTCCCGATCCATTTCGGGGCGGGGGTTTACCATCCCTCAGAGAACACCCAAATCATTTAGCATGTCCCTGGACCATGATGAACCCATGCAACTAGGGCGCACGCGGCTCTCTCAAGTAGAGAGAGACAGACGAATGAGCAGTGGGTCCTGTTTGTTTTGTGGGAAAGCAGGTCATTACATTCGGAGGTGTCCGGAAATAAAAAAGAAAGGAATTCAGGGAAAAGAGTAGACTCGTCAGAGCAGGGGGAAGCTCTGACGAGTCTGAATAATCCCCCCACGGCAGCCAATAACCGCACCTTTCTACCAGTGGAGTTATCATGGAGTAATATCAAATACAACCTCCCTGCGTTTTTAGATTCAGGGGCGGCTGGCTGTTTTATTGATGTGACCCTGGCCAAAAACCTTAGCATGCCTATATCTCCCCTCCCATATCCACTTAACATCACGGCATTGGATGGTCGACCGTTGGGTTTAGGGAGGGTTGAAAAAATCACGGGCCACATTAAAACTCGCATCGACACCCACTTTGAGAAGATGCAGTTCTTCATTATTGATTCACCTGAGTTACCACTCATCCTGGGACACCCATGGCTCTCGAAGCACAATCCTCATATTAATTGGAGTTCGGGGTCGGTGCTGAGTTGGGGTCCCAAGTGCGCGTCTCGTTGTGTTGAACCAGACTCGGTTCAACTCAGTCCGTTGTCCCTCAAGTTCCCTGCTACTATGAGGTCTTCCCCTCTCGAGTTCCCCAGTCCTAGTTTGGAGGCCCCTCTTGTCTCTCCTGCTCCTGGAGGCTCCTTCCCTTCTGAACCCCACAGGATCTCGACTCCTGTGTCTTTCGAGTCCCCTGCCCCTTCTGGTACTATCTCTCTCGGGTCTACGGGTTCTCCCGCTCTCATCGGGGTCCCTGTGGAGTATACTGAACTTAGGGAAGTATTTAGTAAACAGAAGGCCTCCGTCCTACCTCCCCATAGGCCCTACGATTGTGCCATCAATCTTCTCCCGGGCACTACACCCCCTAGGGGTCGTTTGTTTTCTTTGTCGATACCTGAAACAGCCGCTATGAAGAGTTATATTGATGAGGCTCTAGCGGCTGGTTTCATTCGGCCCTCTACGTCCCCAGCGGGGGCTGGATTTTTCTTTGTGGGGAAGAAAGACGGGGGACTTAGACCCTGCATCGACTATAGAGGACTTAATAAAATCACGGTAAAAAACCGCTACCCCCTCCCCCTCATGGCCACGGCGTTTGAGCGCCTGCAGGGGGCGTCCATCTTTACCAAGTTGGACCTCAGAAATGCCTACAACTTGGTACGTATACGTGAGGGGGATGAGTGGAAGACGGCATTCAACACCCCTAGGGGGCACTATGAATATCTGGTCATGCCTTTCGGCCTTTCGAACTCTCCTTCGGTATTTCAGGCGTTAGTAAATGACGCGCTCAGGGACATGCTGGAATTATTTGTTTACGTGTACCTGGATGACATCCTGATTTTTTCAAAAACCTATCAGGCGCATGTATCCCACGTCAAATTAGTACTGCACAGGTTGTTAGAACACAAACTCTATGTCAAGGCAGAGAAATGCGTGTTCCATGCCTCCACAGTCAGCTTTTTGGGGTACATCGTGTCACAGGGCAGTGTGCAGATGGACCCCAGCAAGGTCAAGGCAGTACTGGAGTGGCCTCGGCCTGACTCCATCAAACAGGTGCAGCGGTTTCTGGGCTTCGCAAATTTTTACCGGCGCTTCATTAGGGGGTTCAGCTCTGTCGCCGCCCCACTCTCAGCCTTGACTAAGGGTACCTCCCCCCGGTTCAGTTGGTCCCCGCAGGCTGAAAAGGCCTTCATGGAGCTGAAACGGAGGTTCACTACCGCGCCCGTCCTCATTCACCAGGATCCCTCTCTGCCCTTCGTCATCGAGGTCGATGCTTCTGACGTAGGGGTTGGGGCGGTGTTATCCCAACGGTGTCCCCAGGACCAGAAACTTCACCCCTGCGCGTTCTTCTCACGGCGTCTCCTGCCCGCCGAGAAGAATTATGACGTTGGTAACAAGGAGCTCCTGGCGGTGAAGTTGGCCTTGGAAGAGTGGCGCCACTGGCTGGAGGGTGCTGAGCATCCATTTGTGGTCTGGACGGACCACAAAAATCTGACTTACATCCAGGAGGCCAAACGCCTGAACCCTCGCCAAGCTCGGTGGGCCCTCTTTTTCAATAGGTTCAACTTCAACCTATCCTACCGTCCAGGTTCGAAGAATCTGAAGCCAGACACACTTTCCCGTCAGTTTGACCGTTCGGACAGGGACAGATCTCTGGAGCCCATTATACCAGTCACCCGCATCCTTGCCCCACTTACCTGGGGGGTCGAGGCAGTGGTTCGGGAGGCCCAGCAGCAGGAGCCTGACCCGGGAGGGGGGCCTCCAGGCCGTTGGTTCGTCCCTAATAGAGTGCGCTCGCAGGTTCTTCAGTGGGGTCACTCGTCCCGCCTTACAAACCATCCGGGGGTCCACCGCACTCTGGACTTTCTTAAGAGGAGGTTCTGGTGGCCCCGGATGGAGGGGGACGTGCGGGAGTTTGTGGCCGCTTGCACTGTTTGTGCCCGGAACAAGACATCGCAACGTCCCCCTGCAGGTCTCCTCCGGCCTCTGCCTATCCCTCATCGCCCCTGGTCACATGTAGCCCTGGACTTTATCACCGGGTTACCCCTGTCAGATGGTTCCACCGCCATCATGGTTATAGTGGATCGATTCTCAAAAGCGGCTCACTTCGTTCCCCTCCCTAAGCTTCCCTCGGCCCGAGAGACCGCCCAGCTTATTGTCCAGCATGTCTTTCGCCTCCACGGTCTACCCCAAGACATCGTGTCTGACCGTGGTCCACAGTTCTCTTCTCGCTTCTGGAAGGCATTTTGCTCTCTAGTGGACTCTTCGGCCAGTCTGTCGTCAGGGTTCCATCCTGAGACCAACGGTCAGACTGAGCGCACCAATCAGACGCTGGAGAGAACGCTTCGGTGTTTGGTCTCTTCAAACCCGACTACCTGGAGCAGTCAACTTATCTGGGCAGAGTACGCGTACAACACCCTGCTGAACGCTTCGACCGGTCTCTCTCCTTTTGAGTGCCAGTACGGATATCAGCCGCCATTGTTCCCAGAACAGGAGAAAGATACGGAGGTGCCCTCGGCCGCACGGTTCATCCAGCGGTGTCGCGCCACCTGGAGGCGGGTTCGGGCATCTCTTCAGCGTGCGACAGCGCGACAGAAGCGTTATGCTGATCAACGTCGATGTCCGGCTCCGTCCTATCGGGTCGGCCAGAGGGTGTGGCTCTCCACGCGTGACCTCCCCTTGCGGGTTGAGTCCCGCAAATTAGCGCCGCGCTACATCGGTCCCTTCAAGATTATTCGGAGAATTAATCCGGTCACGGTCCGTCTCCTGCTTCCCCGGTCCATGAGGATTCACCCCACGTTCCATGTCTCGCGCCTCAAACCAGTCCTCTCCAGCACGCTGGCACCAGCTGACAGGCCTCCGCCTCCCCCTAGGTTGGTCGGCGGTCAACCGGTCTACACTGTTCGGCGCATCCTGAACAGTCGTCGCGTGGGACGTGGGGTGCAGTACCTTGTGGACTGGGAGGGATACGGGCCGGAGGAACGCACCTGGGTCCCAGCTAGGGACATCTTGGACCCAGAGCTTATCCAGGAGTTCCGTCGGCGCCTCCCCGCGGGCTCAGCAGGAACGTCGGGTGCCGTCCCTTAGGGGAGGGGGTCCTGTGAGGTGGTGGCACCTCTCTCTCTGATTTCTGCGAGTTAATTGACCCTGACGAGGGGCAGGTGTATGAGTACTATGGTGAGGTGATAGCACCTCACAGGTATTTGTCTGAGCTAATTGTCCCTGATGAGGGTCAGGTGTAGGAGGCCTATATGTAGCCCCTGATTTCTGGGGTTCAGCGCAGACTCATTGTTTGTCAGACTCTTAGTGTGTAGGGGTGTGAGAATCGGCAGAAGTTACCGTGTTGATCCTATCTGCCTGATTTGATCATCGTTTAGTTTCTTCTCGAGTTGGTTATCTCTCGGCGCTGTGGAGGACATTTTGTCCTCGTCTCTTTAGTTTTCTTTTTGTTTTCTACCCGCCGGGCTGCGAATATCCTTTTTCTTTTGTAAGTGACCCCACTCTGTTTTTCTAGTGGGGGTTTTCTTTTTGGGCAGCTACGCTGCGGCGGTGTTTAATTTCTTTTCGTTTTCTGAGCCCGCTGACAGAAGTTTCAGTGAGTGGAGAGAGCGATTACTTCGCTCTTTATTATTTGGTTTTTCCCCTTCCCTTTCTATCGCTCAGCGATTTGGTGGTTATCCCTCAGGGTTAACTTTTAGATCCCCTCGGTCCGCAATTGCGTCCCACCCTCCACAACCGTGACAAGATTATATGTGAATATTTGTTGTAATTTAAAAATCTTAATTTTAATCTGGTTGTGAGTTGCACATTTTGATTCATTTAATCAAATAAATATATTTTGCATGGTGGATAGGTGAGGTGTTTTGTGTTTGGTATTCAGAGAGCCGAACATTAAACAAGGGTGCTAGCTGTTAAAACTGCTGGATTTGGAAAATAAATATTTCACTTAATCCTCACTTCACCTGACAATATGTATTGACAATATATAAAAATAATATCATCCCAACCTACAATCGGTGCCCCACAGAGACGCAAGCCTGCCATTGCGTGGCCATTAGGCCAGATTATTGGAGACAGGTATTTTCTCTGTGAAATATTCTCTAGTGTCAGCTCCACGGAGAGAGCCATAGGTGCCTGAGGAAGCTGGTGCAGGGCCAAGGAGAGGTCCTTCACATGCAGCACAAGGGAGACATCCACACGCACCCGTCTCCTATTGTCCTGATCACCTAAACCTTTCTTAAGACGAGTGGCACATATAAGGGGTGCAACAGGAAGCTTAAAAGCTGTTGCAGGGAGCCAAACAAAACATATGTGGTCAGCAGATGTAGCCGAGGAAAAACTGAAGAGGAGGTTTGGGGATCTTAGTCTTTTCTTTCGGAAAGAGAAGGAAGCAGGTGGAAGTTCTGGACACTGTATAAAGGCTTTTTAACTCGTTTTGTGTGGGTACTGTCCTGCCTGGATATGGAGTCCGTCTTCTACATGGTGTTTCTCTCTCTTAGGGTCCAAGGAAAAATTGGCATTGTCCAATAAATTCTGTACACCAATTTGCCACCCTTCCTTTCCGTTTGCATGGGTCTCCTGCTACTTTCTAGTGGCTGATGGACAGGCTGTTCAGACTGCATTCTGCTTATGCTGCTGCCTATTTGGATGACTTTGCCATCCATTGTCATAACTGGCAGACGCATATGTAGCAGTTGTCAATCACCCTGAAGACATTGTGAATGGCAGAGCTCATAGCAATTCAAAGTGTGCATTTAGGTAGAGCGAGGTATGGTATCTCGGGTCTTCCCAGGGTAGGGACAGAGCAGACCTCTGGATGATATAACCATAGCCAACTCTGGTTGTCCATAACTTTGGACAAAAAGCAATCCATGCCGTTCTTAGTCATTGGCTAACTATTATCACTGGGGTATTTCAGACTTGTCTGATCTTGCCAGTCTCCTGACTTTCATCACTTGAAAGGGAGACCCTGATCCAGTCCGGTAGAAGGAGCAGTGTCAGGCAGGATAAAAGTGTGCTTTTGTTATAGGTTGTTTGTTAATTAGTCCTGATTTCTCTCTACCTTTTCTCCTACAGATCAATGCCTCAGAGGGAGTTAAGCGACTGGTACTGTGCATTAGCTGCAAGCTCAGCCCCAGGGAGAATTGGAACAGCACCATTGAAGTGCCTGGCCATTAAATGGGTGGTTGCTGACTCTCCACTACTACCTCCCGGGGAAGTCCTTTGTCCTCCTGTGCCCTCCATCAGTTCCAGTGGTCCGTTGGCAGGGGTTCACTAACACTTGTGCAGGCTTCCTCTCCCTGATAGGGGTGGTGTTGGCCAGGCCAAATGTGCTCCAGTCGCATTCTGGTGGTGGTGGAGTGTCGTGTAGCAGGTTTTGGTTTGAGATAGGGAATCAGGGAAATTTGGAGACATGGCTACTGTTAAGTATACACATACATCTGGTGGCATTACCTAGTGCACTCAAAGGCTTAAATGTGAGCTTCTTTTCACAGATGTTGTCTGAGTCTGAGAGTCTCCCATGCTGAGAGCCAGAGAGACCTTTTGAGAAAATGCCAGGCTGAAAAGTTTCTGTTTGTTTTAGTTTATTAACCAGGATCCACCCGTGAGGGTGAATCCTAATTCTATTTATTTATTTATTTACCTTTAAACTGCTTCCTTGTATTCTGTCTCTCGTTGCTCATATGCTATTTCTGCATTTCACCAAGAAATACACCAGTGAAAATCTGATTTATTGCATCTCCCTGTGTCCCACGCAGGGATATGTCACAGACATTTTTGTTTGTTTATTTGTTTTTTTTTAAAATATATATAAAAAAGCAAAAAACAAAAGATCTGTAGATTTCATTCAATATATCGGACTAAAGGCAAATTAGGGAAAAGGTAAAGGTCAATTATAACAGGTAATATCACATAATTTCTCTATTAGGAAGCAATAACTGCAATTTACTGACTGTCTAACATATTGTACACAGACAACGATATGCACTTGCTGGTCCAAGCCTCAAGGGCCAGATACTCTCCTGTATGGGGCCTGGATATGGGTATTGAAAATGTGAATAATGTGAATCTTATCCAAGCCTATGGATTATGTCAATCTAAAGTGGACTTTTCCTTTGGCCATAACATCAGCTAAGTGATATGTGGATTTTCAGGACTTGTCTCTCCTTTTTTGGCACTGCATCAAAACCCAGCAACTGTAAGGCGCCGTCCCTATTCCACCTTTATGAGTCTATTGACCTGTGTCTGTTCTGCCATCGACAGTGAGTGACAACAAAATAATAAAATGTGTCTCCTGTGACCTGCTAGGGCTACTGGGAGTCAACACAGGGTAACAATCGCAGGCAGAAAGATTAATTGGTGTAAGTCTGAAGTATTTGGTCCACCCCTGCCCAAAAACCGGACAATCCACACTGTATAGTATATAAACGCTTGGGCAGCGTTCTTGTGTGGCCAAAGGTACTATTTGTTCAGCCACTACCTGGAAGACCCTTTCTATATTTACAAGATTCTACCAACTGAATGCCACTGCAACTGTCTTGTTTGGATCAACAGTGCATGGCCTAGCTCAGAATGCATGTAGTCTGGCTTGCTGCAAGCCACGTGCATATGCATATGTGGGCAGAGAAAGAGACTTCATGAGGTATGGAATATAATGGGTCTGATGTAACATCAGTGATTTTTGTGAGATACTGTCTTTATGTGATGGCGTCTGATTGAGGCGCATTCATCAAATGGAACTGTTTTGACATTCCATTATGCTATAACCATTAGGATCCCAGTTAGAGAATTCTTCTACTTACAGTACTTAACCATATGCAGTGAAGTAGGCATAAGGAAATTGTATATGTTATATTCAAAGTTAATCATCTGGATGTGATGTTTCCCTGCTATTTAAATATTTAAATCACAGACATTTGAATATGAGATGCAGTTGAAATATGCTGTGCAATACTGACTATTTTATCTAATAAATACATCCATTTTGATGTTTCCTGAGTGCACAACTGGACTGAGCTTGGCATTTTGTTGGAGTGTCTTACATCAAAACAACACATCAATTAAATAACATATTATTCCTTTTGTTCTTTAGGGGATTATAGGAAATTCTAGAAGTCTCTGTGTTGCACTCATGAAATATTGATATTTGAATTTTAAACATGTTTTTTTTTTTGTTGTTTTTTTCCCCGCAACATGCCCTTGTCATACCCAGGAAAGCAGAGCCTCTTTCCCTGGAGTAGAGTATATTGCATCAAACTAGAAGAATGTAATGTTGAAATAAAACTGTAATAATAATAATGCAATTTATTTATATGGTGTTTGTGTTTCTCCTCAGCTCAGAGCACTAAAGAAAGATAAATATCTGTCCTTTAATTATTTGCAAGGGGATTTGTTGAGGGATAAACACATTGCATTTTACCTGATTATATGCATTTTTGTTAGCACGTGCGCCAGAGGACAATTACTGTGTGTGGAGCCAATCCTCCTAGTGTGTGTGTGTGTGTGTGTGTGTGTGTGTGCGTGCGTGCATGCATGCGCGAGTGTGTGTATGTGTGTGTGATTAATTCACGATCATAATGAATGGCAGTTTATTTCCCATAAAATTTCACGTAGTGCTCATCAGTAATTTGATTGTCCACAATAAAGGCAATTTGAATGCCAGCGTTGTTTGCAGAGATATAAACATTTCCCAGTAGCAATAAGAATGGCAACATTGTTTGCACATCTTCCTTTTCCATCAAATCTAAAATTAATACCGTGTTTGGTTCCCTATGATCAAATTTAAAATGAATACCCTGTTCTGTTCTCATCTTGTTTTATGGTGCAAGTTTAACTAGTATAACTTTTTATTTCCAGTGGTTACATTTGTTTTAGTTTTACCAATATATTTTCTGTATACATTTTCATTAATTTGCCAGGCAAATGTTTGTTGCATTAAAGAATATGGTAGTCCTTAAGGTCCCTTTCTTTTTAAACACGGATAAAATCTCACTGAAGCCCATCGCAGAGATACTGTCTCCATCATATACAAACACATAAACTGTTTTCACTAGATATGTCAAATGTTTTTTGGTTTTTTTTTGTATTTATTAAACTTATTCTCAGATTCATTCCAGTAATAGCAAAGGTCAATTGCTACTGTGATATCTGTGTTGTATCACTACTGTGAGGCACAGATGTGTACCCTAATACCCCATTGCCTTGTCATGCACTATTGTTAAGGAACACAATTGAGAGAAAGCAAAGAAAACTGAAAATACTGGAGTTGATAAATGGTGTTTGTATATAGCCAAGCACCTGCTAAACAAAGCATTCAAAACATTTACTGTGCCAATTGTTCCATTGTAAGTCCCTCAAAATAAAAGAGCATGCAATATTCTATTTTGCCTTTAAAAAAAACTGAAGATAAAGCAGGTGAGAACCTGATTACATGGACACAATGCTAGTCGGACTTTACTTGTGAACAGCTGGCTGTAATATTCCTCTTGATGTGATGTCTGGTTGAATAAATATTAGAATGAGTGTTCATAATGAAGAATTAGGAAATTACAAGTCATTGTTTTGTGTACTTAAACCCACAAAACCAAGTGCATTTCAGATTCTTAGGTCATTTTTGGCAATTCCTGCCCAGATCAGAAAGGCAATATTAACTGGCATTATGTACAATGGTTTGTTTTTGTTCTTCTATTCAGCAGCCTTCTCATCTTACACTGAAAGGCCATTTTGTATTACTATTATTTTCAACATTCCCCCTCCCCTACAAAAAAGGACAGCATTGTGACTCAGTTAATCTTGATGAAACTGTTATTATGGATAACCCATTTAAGTTGTTTCCATTTAAACCCAACTAACAGTCTGTCTCCCCTTCACAATTACTGTCCTTTTAGCAGGGATTACATCACCCAGGCAAATGACAGCTTTTCAGCCAAGATCTGTAAACATCACAGGCTATCTTTGCCTTGAAGAATAATTGAAAAATGCTTTTTCTCAGAATTTGATTGTTTGCATGTCAATCAGCAGGTTGAGCTCAGTGCACTTCATCTGTGTCATGTTTCAGAAAGGGACATATTCATAATGTGTCTCAGCACATCTTTGGTTTAATCGTGGACAGTTTATGGATGCCATAATGGACTCCAGAGAGGATCCATCACATTACAGAAATGCAGCAGTTAAGACAATGAACATTCATTCATTTGTCGCAGATCCTCTTATCCAGTGACCCTTCCAAAGCAATGGTACATAAGTGCATATAATAAGGCCACATGAAATACAGCACAGATGCAAAAAACATTAGTCAGCATTTGAAGCAGGTCCTCAGAGATGTCAATAGGGACATCATTCTTTCTTAAATATGCTCGGTTCTCATGTTATGTGTTTTAAAAAAAATAAAAGAATGCATGATCTGATGGCTAGCTAACAAGCTCTATCTTTTTATATATAATGCAGCCTATGCACTGATCTGAATAGACCTAGCTATATACCCAGCTATGGTGGGTACAGCCAGGTAGTTTGGTAAGAGACAATTGCGACACTGCACATATAGATAGCCACCAAAAAGGGTGAGGAAAAAGTTAGAGAATGATACATCATATTGCTTTAAATTGCAATTATGAAATAAGAATGGTTTTCTATAAATGTATGTTGGAAATACAGTATGATTGCCTTTATTATTTCACCAGTGAAAGAAAAATTAACTTAATTAGTAACTAATTTGGTTACAGTGGAGTTTGGCCACATGTTAAGAGCTGATTTCACTTATGAATATCAAACAGTGAAACTCAAGAAGTAGAATACAAACATAAAGCATAATAAATGTGCAACTTTTTCCATTCATTTCCCCAAATGGGTTTGTACACTAATCAGTGTGTGGTGCTAAAATGAACTCTATTTAGCAGGAGACAACTGGATTCAGAATTGTGGCATATTTTTTAAAAATTAAGAAAAAACACAATGAAATTCAAGCACATAGTATTTAAAATGTGATACACAGTAGGCTTACTGTTCACTTGGACTGGAACAAGATAAAAAGGAACTGAAAATATCTTGTCTGCTTCTTATCAGACCCCAAACTGATAAATTGGCAAGTGTGCCAAATTTCCAAAGGTATGAACCGATGTAGCATGGATGCTGGTAGCAGATTACGCAGCTAAGAGAAAGTGTTTTCCAGCACTTCATTTCTCAACTTCCTGTCGACGGCGCTGTTTACACAGGCTGATAACGTTCCCTAGCGTGTCTCTGATGTCCACAGCGCCTGCTCTGAAATGTGGTCGTGTTCATGGGCTTCGCTAAAATTGTTCAAATAAAGGATTTAGGATTAGTTTGGGTTCCACTTCCGCTCTCTTTCCACATTGGCTCACTAGGCCCTCTTAGTGCCCATAGCTTCTCCTATCACCTCTATGCAGATGCTGCAGTTTTTTGTTCGTTCCTTTCCCTTCCCCTGGCTTTGTGAGGAAATCCTTTTGGATTTCAGTTAGTCATGTGAGCACCTCCTGGTTGAATGCCCACTATCTTGAAGTCAGCCATTCAATGTGTGACCCCTTATCCCTCCCTGTTCGTTCTTTCCTTTTCTGCTGACATCTCATATTTTTGGTGTTTATTGCTTCCAGCCTGCCTGTTTTTGGCAAAATACTGGACTCTCTACATACCTTTCCTGTCATTCGAAAGGTATTACCTTTTCAGCAGCATGTTCTTCAGAAGACCTGTCGAGGCTCTGGATGTTTCTCACCCTGATTGTTGTTGCTCAGCCTGATTGTTCTCTCTTTGCTGGCCCAACTCAATGTGTTGTCTTCAGTATTCCACTTCCTCATTCTCACAACCGTGTTGCTACTCTGTTGCTGCTCTCCCTCTGTGGGCTTCTCATTAGTACTTGAATTCACATTAAAATTCTCATTGCTGTGTTCACATCTGTGTGCTGCTTATCTGACTTCTCATTTATTCATTCACTCATTTTATCCAGACATAGAATACCCCTGTTCTTCTAAGTGTTGTTTTCTTCCCTTTACTCTCCAGTGGTGGGTGTATTATCTGCTTATAATAAGAAGGCATTCTAGTAAAGAATGCAAATGTCATGATTTAGCATGAAAATCATGATTTTCAAACATGATTTAGCAAGTTCAGTGGTCATTAAAGATAGCTTTACTTACTGTCTGAAATGCAGCAGGGTAATCCAGGGTATTCAATATATAAGTCCACACTCTTTTATTTTTTTTTTATTCAGACAGGTAGAACGTATTGAGAGTAACCCTTAGCAAAGGGGCTTACAGCAGACAAAATACCACAGTGGGGTTCAACCCCAGCCCCTGTGGGGGGAATCATGGTTTGACGGTTGGCTGCTCTGCATACTGTGACACGCGTCTCGCCTAAAAAAAATGTAAAAAAAGTAATGTACCTCGGGACGTTCATTCTATTGTTATTTAAAGCACAATGCTGACAATGTACCAGTCTGTTCTCAGAAAATAAATGTCACATCCCATCCTGGTGGATTATTTGAGGGAAGAAGGCAAACAGTTGCTATTCAGTCACACCATGACTGCCCTAATAGGCCAAATAATCTGCTGAACTAACCCACTTTTAAATATCATCACCTCATCATCCCTTCCCTGCCATATAAATGGCAAAATGGAGTTCTGAAAAACCCTACTAATTCTCTCTTTAGTGTTATGATCAGCCATAGCACTTTAAATTAATTTTTTATGATATAGTTACAACCATGTTTTGGCATGGAGTCTTGGCTTGAAGCTCTGACGTTTTCAGTGGTTACCTCCCCAACTTGAAATAAAAAATATGAAAGTAGGAGATGTTACATCTGTTATAAAAGAAAGAACACGGCACAACCACAACATATAGAGCATGCCGTCCACTGAAACTCAGCAATTGAGCAAGGTAACTGTAGTCAGAGAAGCCACCAAGAGGCCAGTGGTAACTTTGAAGACGCTATAGAGTTACATGGCCAGGATGGGAGAAATGGTCCATATGTCAACTATTATCTGGGTGCTCCACAATACTGGGCTATATGGAAGAGTGGCATAGAGAAAGCCATTGCCAAAAGGCATTGGAAGACCAAGCAAAGATGTGGCAAAAATTTCTGTGGCCGGATGATACTAAATTTAGTTGTTTGGCTTAAATGCAAAGTGCTATATATGGCGTAGAGCTAACACAGCTCATCTTTCTCAGAACTTTATCTCCATGGTGATGCAGGGGTTGTTTTTCATTGGCAGGGACAGGGAAACTTGTCAGGATTGAGGTCAAATTGACAGAAAATCCCAGAGGAAAACATGCTTTGGAGATTCACCAATGATCCAAAACACATAGTCAAGGCTAGACTAGAGTGGTTTTAAAACAAGAAGCTGGGTGTCCTAGAATGGCCCAGTCAAAGTCCAAACCTAAATCCAACGGAGTATCTATGGCAAGAGGTTTCTGTTAACTAATGGCGTCCATCCAACTCGAGAGAGCTTGAGAAATTTCATCTAGAAGAATGGGCAACAAGACCAGGTCAAAACCTAGTATATGGCTGGACTGAACCGGCCGACCAATGGTGTAACTTCATCAGTCAGTTACTCAGTCACAGACATGCGCGGTGTAACTTCATCACTCGCTCAGTCACCCAGTCACAGACATTCGAGTTTATAGGGCTGGCCCCGCTGTTGCGGTCCAGCCAAACATTTCAGGACACAACACTTATGTCTAATTAACTTTTGTTTCACCCTAAAATATAATTTGCACCTTCAAGGTGTTGTGCATGTGGTGTTAATCAAAAGGAGAGAAACCCCAATTAAATCTATTTTCATTCCATATAGTAACACGACATTTTGTCTTGGTGAATACTTTCGCAATGTGCAGTAAAAATAGAACCTCAGTAGAACAGTAGAACCTCAGATATATGAACTTCAGAGTTCTAGACTGACCAGAACAGGTTTATGAAACTGGAAGTGACATAGGCAATTATAAAATTATGTTTTCTCTGTAATCAACATATATATTATTTATTATTTTAAAACTTCATTTGCAAGATGGGTAGTATTTTTTAAATCTCATTTTATTTTTTGTTGACAGTCGTCAACTACAGGCAAAATATTATTATGCTGCTTTCTTTTAATGAATCTGCAACTTTCAGAAAGTACTGCAAAATAAAAAGAAGGTTCTTCTGAAATCCCACATAAAAGCTTGTTTCATTAGGGGTTATTCAACTGAAAAAAAACTGATGTCTAATAAAAGAGAGCGTACTGTTTAAAAATAGTAAGTATAGTAATATAAGTAACCATGACAACAAATCATTAAAAAATTAATTTGTGTTTTGAATGGCTCCCATTTCCTACCCTTTCATATCTTTAAGGTTCTACAGTATATATTTCTGAAGGCACCTGATATACGGACTGATTTGTCAAGACGTCATAGCAGTTTGTCTTCACAGTATTTTTTTTCCAATTAGCACCTTAGACAGTCGCTTTATCTTTGCATTTTGCATTTCATATCATTTTGAGATTGGAGCACTTTATTCTCATGATTTACTACAGTAGGAATTTAATTTGTTATTCTGAGCTGTAGTGCAGTGTTTGGGGAAATAAGGAAAAAATAAGCATGGAAAAATAATTGTGCATACCTTCGGACTGACATTCAAATGGAAAGTCCTGATTATGTGCACATTGTAATTGGCAATATGTTGTAAGGACATGGATAGCAGACTAATGAAACATCAGAGCTCGGGTACATGCATTAGGTAGATTTTCAGGTAGTTCCACCTGAAACCAGCCCCTAAACCTGCAGTTGTTTTAATACGTTCATTGTTCACAACCCTAGTGTAGACTTATGTAAAAGTATATTTAGGTTAAGATTTTGTTTGCTATTAATAGTGTTCTCACCCATCTTTATGTATTCTCAGTTTCTCAACAACAAATAGTGTTGGTTCAGAACAAAATTATGTTGGTTCAGAACCAAATAAAGTTGGTCCAGATGTGATGAAATACATATTCTTCCACCGAGATTCCAAACTTTAGCAATAAAAGTGAATATGCATGCAGATCTTACCCAGCAGGTCTATGAAACCGTAACTTCAGCTGTATGCTCATCACATTTATATTAATTTACATTGTATCATTGGCATTTAGCAGATGCTTATACAGAGCACATTATAATGCAAACAGAAGTGTAAATATCAGGGAATAAAGTGAAGTAATTATGAACACCAGAGACAGGAGGATGAAAGCATGACCAAGAGAAACTCCAAGAGCCAAAAGTGCAGGCTTGATTGACAACCACCCTATTGAACATTAAACTGAGCTACTGAAACAAGAGCAAAACTGCCCGAGAGACTGGTAAATCATACATTTGTATTCTTTGTTAATTATGTATCTTTATTTCATTATTATGCATTATCACATTCTATCGAGAATGAAGTGCATCTCTAAGATTGTGTTCACTGCTGAAAATGTAGTCTTGCTTTACAAAAGTTCTGGTATTTTGTTGAATGTTCATTCCAATCCCGTGACTTCATATCAAATAAGAAGCGTCACTCTGTCTAAGGATGTGAACTTGGCTGTAGTTTAGAGACCCCATTTTCCCCTCTGCAGCTGCATTCTGTCTAAACACAGTGGCTGTTCTGCATGGCGTGATTAATATTTCTGAGGGTTGGGGCGAGCCCTTGTTCCTTGTTCTGCAGCTATATCCTATTTGAACATATAATAACATCAGAGTGCATGAACACGAGGGAGGAAGAGTACCCTCCTTCCCCAAAAGAGCCTTTATAAATGACAGAACATTACACAAGATGAAGAGACAAAAAATTGATACTGCCTGTGCCTTGCCTGTAAAGTAGTCAGTTTTGTTCTTTGCTTCTCTCGGGGACTTTACCCGAATGAGCATTAAGCTACATTATAGAAACAAGAACACAGAATGCTGGTCTGTTGTAGGATGCATATTCCACCATCGAGGGGCCGGAACAGACAACGGACACGACTGGTAAGTGCAGGCTTAGAGAAGGGGAGGTGCAGAACAGAGGGGTTGGGGTGTTGTGTATGAACTTGTGACGGTATGAAGGGGAAGCCACCTTGGTCCCCTAGACAAGCACCAAGATATTAAATTTTGATGCGAGGGGTTATGAGTAGCCAGTGAAGGGCAGAGAAGAGGAGGGTGATGTGAAAGTGTTTTTGGAGCTTGTAGCTGTAGCGGTATGGATGAGCTGCAGAGGTCTGTTGCCAGAAGCAGGGAGGGCAGTGAAGACAGAATTGCTGTAGTCAAGGTGAGAGAGGACCAACGCCTGAAGCTGAGTTGAGTAGGGGGTGTACTATGAAACAAGATTAAAGGGTTAGTGAGTTAACCTAAACTATCCCTGGGATATATCGCCATGGTAGCTTATGCTGCAAGGCTAACCAGGTCCAGGGCAGTTTATGTTCAGGTTAACGGAATGAACCATATTCCACCCATTGACTAATCAATTCCTTGAAAAAATGTGTCTCCATTCCTGGAGATCAGGGGCCATATTTACTGGGGCTTTTATAGATGCTAATGAGACAAATAGTGTTTTCCCACATTCCCATACAAGCTATTATAATATTAGCATTAGATCCGGTAGGTATAAGATGTTCTGCATAATTGGCACCCATCACAGAGACTCTTGACTCCTTGTTTCAAGAATTATATCTCACAGGGGTAGTGAGTAAGTGCTGACAACTCACATTAAAATGGTATAGAAATTGAATCTCGGCTCGGGGCCTTTCTGTGTGGAGTCTGCATGTTCTCCCCATGTCTGTGTGGGTTTCCTCCGGGCACTCCGGTTTCCTCCCACAATCCACAAACATGCAGGTAGGCTAATTGGAGACTCTAAATTGCCCATACGTATGAATGTGTGTGTGCCCTGCGATAGATTGGCGGCCTGTCCAGGGTGTATTCCTGCCTCTCGCGCCCAATGCATGCTGGGATAGGTTCCAGCACCCCCCGCGACCCTACTCAGGATAAGCGGGTATAGATAATGGATGGATGGATGGATGTTTCATTCTCTACCCTTATTAGAATTCTGTCAGTGAAGCAGTACATACCATCAGTCATGTAGAACATTATACTATCAATTCAATATATCACCTTTTCCATATGGTTAATCTCATTTAAAATAGAAAGCAAAGTTCAGTGACACAGTTTCAATAACTGACAAGTTACAGTTTTGCTGGGAATGCATCATGGTACATGGTTTATACACTACATTTACAAAAGTAGCAAAAGTATTTTGTCTAAAGATCTGAAACCATTCAGTGAGACAAATAAGCAATAATAGAGAAAATCAGAAAGGGGCCAAATACGCTTCCACAGCCCTATGCATATATACATACATGTCGTGAAGAGTACACTACTTACGAGATCAGAAAAAAGTACTCCTAAAGTCTGAGAAGCTAGAGCTTTGTTATTTTAATGAACACAGAATTTATGAGAAAGTATGCCCATTACTGTAAAGTAACATCTGGCTCTCCTGACCTCATTTACAGTTATTTCTGAAAGCATGGAAACATCTGCTACACTATGAAACAGCTCATTATTTACTTCTAACTTCAAAACAATTTAGTTAACTAAAATGAATGAGCAAACTTGTGATGCACGCCTGTGACATAATGTTATCTGCTGAACAGATGAAAATATCTCTGCATCAAATTATTTAACATAAAGTAACAATGAGCAGTAATAGCATTCAACTGAACTATGTTTTCATTTCAGTTGTAAAAACATTGTATTCAGGAGAAATATGATTCCACAGCAAAATATAATTTTTTTTTGTTACCTTTTTGATTCAGTAAAATATGGATGAAAGAATGGGTAATGTGTGTGCCCTCCTTCAAACACATATTTGCATTTAACTAAATTAAATTATGTGTTAAGAAATATATGTCATACTTAGCAGATTATGATAGTTCATGGTTCATTGGTAATCATGGTGGCTGTTGAAAGTGTTAGGGCAAAGGTTTGTTTTCCATCATCCTCTCCCTGATATTGACCAGCTGGGATGCTCTCTTAAAGAGGCACAGTGAAATATAGCTTTCCTCCATCTAAGTGGTGATTTAATGATACCTGCTAACACATCGGTAACCCTCCAGATACTATTTGTCATTGGGATTGTTCTCCCACACCACTTCTTACATTGCTGTAGAACTTAACAGACATTTTTTTTTTTTTTTTTTTGTATTTTCCAATGATTTCATGTTTTGGACCGGCTTCTAGATTCCTGTCTTTTATTACCTAATATAGCTGCATTATGGTAATGACTGACAACCTTTCATTTATCTGCCCGCACCTTCTGGGAATGAACTGCAGTCAGTGTACCAAAGGGAGACTAGAGACAATAAAGAAGAGGGGACTTATTGCCCCTCAGTCTCAAGCCACTCCGTGGTTCTGAGATCGCCACATACACTTAATGGTCACCACCATGTTGACCTAAATTTTTTTTGAAGGCTTTGTTTTAAGAGGAGCAGGGGGACTTCTTTTTTCAAGTGTTTCACTTTTGGGATGGGTTTCCATTTTTCATTTGATTGTTACAGTGCCCTGTTTCATTTACACTGACTTTTATTGACTCTAGCCAGGGGTACACAATAATGTTTAAAC
The DNA here is from genome assembly GCF_013347855.1 of Anguilla anguilla. Taxonomy (NCBI): domain Eukaryota; kingdom Metazoa; phylum Chordata; class Actinopteri; order Anguilliformes; family Anguillidae; genus Anguilla; species Anguilla anguilla. Next base: position 57,047,457 of record NC_049204.1, on the reverse strand, counting down.
TGCCATAAATTCTACAGCCAATTAGGAGGTTTAATTATAACTGCTGCCCACTCAAATTTGTATGATTAGGTTAACATTTAAACTTTTATATACAGGTATTAGTTCTTTGGTAATATATTATTGAACAAATTAGACGATATTTCAATGTAATCTCACATTCACTATCTCAAGGTTTCTTAATGACCCCCACAAGACATCAGTGTGCCTCTTGAAAGGAAGGTAGAAGCTAGGACTGGACAGCATGTTATAACAAGCTCAATTTACAAAATGTAATATGTGAACACCATTTGAGAGAACTTTACCTCAGTCTACCATGGTCAATAATCTGCTTGTGGAGGAGGAAAGGTCATGGCCAGTAATAAAATAAACAAAACAAATGTCCTAATGCAATTTTTAACTGGACTTTTTTTCTTTTTTTATGGGGGTGGGGGGGGGGGGTCTATATTTCGACCAGTATATAGTACCCCATCTGAAGATCTCCTAGCTGCCACCCTTATATATCCCTAAATCATTAGTTTCATCCATAAATTGATACCTACATATAGGTTTTTGCTGGTACAATTTCTGTCATTCTGACATGCTTTTTTAAAATATATTTTTCTATCGGTGAGGCTGGTACAGAATGTTTTTGTATGCATTTTCAAAAGTGAAAATGTATATAATTTATTTAAAAAGGTGGTTCTGCAAACATAATCTTTGAGTTAACTGTACAGATAAAGCCACCCCTGCACATTATTCAAAGAGCCCGTATTCTCTCCTATTGAAACAAATTACCCCATTTAGACTCACAATTGAAAAGAGAATGGTTTTCAGTGAAACAGGAGTATATGTGTGAAAGTAATAAAACGCTTCCTTGTCTATTGTGACTCTTTTCAGGGCAGTTGGACTTCTCTTGAGTCTTACTGCTATGTTTTCAAAAAGCATAATATAACTGACAAGAGTGTTTTCTTTGGCAGACATTTCAACAACTGTTATCTGTTTATAATCCAGGGAAACTGATTAAAATAGAAAAGAAAGACATTCACTGTCGTGATCGCATGTTGTAGGTAGTGGTGGTAATATCTTGGATTGGTACAGACAGGCATGCTTTTGTTAACCATTCTGACAGCGAAGCCGCCTATTACTTTCCAGGTCACTAGGTTTTATGCGCAAATGCGCAAATCGTCTCCCAGGCTGTGTGTTTAGGTGCAGTATGAAAGTTGCTAATGGCCTCTCGCTAATCAAGGTTTTAAAACAACTTCAAGTAATAATACATTTATTATTTTATACAATAATTATAATATATGAGGAAGCTTGTGAATATGGATGTAAATAGAACACTCATCCAATGGGTAAATAACTAACTCACTGGCAGGGAACAGCATGTCTGTGTTAACTCAGGACAGTTCTCTATTAACATCAACAGGGGGGTACGGCAAGCATGTGTCCTTTCACCCTTAATGTTTAACAAATGACTGCGTCAGCCACTATCCCAACAGCTCACTGATTACAGTTCAGGAGGATGTCATAGTTGGCCCTATAACCCACAATAAAATAGGTTATAGAGACAAGATAAGTTATTTCACGATTGGTACACAGAAAATGATCTGATTTGTACCATGACAAAAAAGGAAAGAAAATATAGCTGCATGGGCAGCAATGCCAAATTCAGAGTTCAACTGCAATGCCAAAAATGGTGAATAATATGGGTGGACCTTATTGGTCCTACTGGAAAATTCTTCACCAACAATTATGGTTTAAATGGAGTTACATTAAAATTTTAGACCATATTATATGGCAGTAGTTCCCAACTTGGGTCTCGGGACCCTTTCAAAATATTACTTTAACTTTTCAACCAAGATCCTACTTTTTCTACACAAAGCTAAGTACATCCATTGACAACCTGAGTTTGCTGTCATTCGGACTTACGGTTCTCAATAGTTTTTTTTTTTTTCCAAATGCAATGTGATGGTGTGCATTTTAATAATGAGGTAACTAAATTCATGAGATTAGATCAGGAGAGATAAATCTGCACTCAAAACATTCTTAACACAATTACGGGGTGTTTTTCCTCTCTTAGAAGAAAAAACCCACTCTAGATTTGGTTAAAGAGTTACTCAAGGACAAGTGTTTCAGTAAGGAAAGGTAGAGCAAAATGCTGGCACTTTTAATACCATTCAATGAAATCATTAACACCCCTTCAATCCACTGTACTCAAAATATTGTATTAATGCACTAAATGAATGATTTTTTTTCCTGTGACAGTGAATGCCACCCACATTGATGCTGTGGTGGAGTGAAAATAAGTGTGCACCATTGATAGCAAATTGACATGGAAGGCTAACATCAATGCAGAAGAACCAAAAGTGCAACAACTTCTTTATTTTAAAATATATTTAAGTATATTTTTTGTGTGCAATCTATATTTCATGTTCAATCCATCTATTGTATTGCACACAAGTTAGTCTAGAAAAGGAGGATTCCCCAGCCCTCTCTGAACTCACAAAAATGTGCCAGATGCTCATACCACTGTTTATCCCCTTTCCACACTGGAGAGTGTCTTGCTCCTGGGCCAACAACTGCATTTTATGTGATACTGGAAATGGAAAACATTAAAATACTTATGAAGAAAATTAAGCAGTTGGAGGGCACAGAGTGCCCTTGAGGATCTGTTTGGCCTGAAGCTTTTTTTTTAACACATCCCTTTTGAATACAAATAAGAAATAAAATGTAGAATACCAGCCTTTTTAACATTTATCAGCACTAACTTTATTTATTTCTGTTTTCTATTTGAAATTTTATGCAAAAAATCCTTCATACATAATTCTGTATTACATTTCCAGTCACAACATAGACAGAAAATGATGTACACTTTAACAATATAAATGTAAAAAATATTTTAAATATATGTAAAAGTAATGCAAAACAACACATTTCACTTTAACATTTCCACACAAAAACTGTCTGCCCACTATACATGTTATTAAATATCAACTGCCTTGCTCCATGGGCTCCTTGTAAATGTCACACAACCCTAGAATGCACAGAAATACTTTCAATATTTTCAACATGGCCTAATTTTCAGTTGGATGAAAATCGCAAACACACACACACACACACACACACACACACAGTACCACATTTTGCTCCCAGAACAGCCTGAATAATTTGCGGCATGGACTCAACAAGGTGAAGGAAAGATTTTGATCCATGCTGATTCGATAGCATCACACAGGGATGTACATAAATGCTTAGGTATGCTGTTTCAAATGATGCACAGTTGGTATTAAGGAGCCGAATTTGTGCCAAGAAAACATTCCCCACACCATTACACCACCAGCAGCAGGCCGCACCATTGACACCAGACAGGAAAGATTCATGCTGCTTATACCAAATTCTGTTCCTACCATCTCAGCAGAAATAAAAATTCCTTAGACCAGGCAACATTTACCAGTCTCCAATCGCCCAGTTTTAGAGATCACATGCCCACTGAAACCTCATCTTCCTGATCTTAGTTCACTGGTGGGGAACACGGTGTGCTCTTCCGCTGTAGCACGTGCTTCAAGGTTCAAAGTGCTGTGTGTCCAGAGATGCCCTTCTGCACACTAGTGCTAAAAACACTTTGTCATTTGACCATTTGTGCCCTTTCTGTTAGGGCCTGTATCACAAAGAGTAATTCAACTTGCATGCATGCGTTACATATTTAGTTGCAGTCACATTATTGGCTATTTGAAAGAGAAGGCTTTTTACATTAATGAGCATGTGTAACTGGCCACTGTGTGTGTGTGTGTTGTGCGTGTGCATGTATGTGTGCATGTGCTTGTGTGTGCATGCAATGGTGCATGTGTGCCTGTGCATGTGCTGTGGTTCCAGCTTAGTTACAATGCCATTCCTTTTTCTCTTTCCAATCAGCGAGAAACATTTCACCTTTCTGAGTATGAACATGAGTAAGCAATCTGATGACCCTGGTGAGCAGTGCCTCTAGAAGTCCTACCTGATTGAATGGAACAAAATGGAGATTACAAGATTATTCACTGAAGAACAATATTTCCATTCAAATGAGGGATACAAGCCGTGGGAGCTACAATAGCTTGGATACATGATGTTAAGTGATTCTTGTTATTTGAGTCTGGGTATGTTTTTTTTCCATATAGCTTTCACACCTTTATAGCTTGAGGATCATTTTGAACCCTGGTGTTTCATATCCACATGCAGTTTGACACAAGTTCTTTCTCTGCTTATGCAGGACTAAATGTATAAGCTAAGGGTAATAAGGCTGGGGCCATACCTACAGAAACAATACAAATGGCAGGGAAATGGTGGAAACAGCTTGGGGAGCAAGCAGGTAGCAGTTATCACAGCAGAAATCGGAGAATGTTTCTTTCATTATAATTTGATCTCGAAGGGGAAGATTTATCAAGGATTTGCAGGGCTGCAGGAGCTCTTATGTTTTGTAGAATAGGCCTGTAGAATTACACCATTCAGTACATTACCTTGAGATCAGTGTTTGTTTGTGTTGGTCAGCTCTCCAATATAAAACAACAATTTTTGAACCTCAATGCCAATGCCATTTCAAAACAAATGGCATTTCACAGGTGAACTGCAGCTGTAATGGGCTTGTCAGACGCTGATTTTGGTATAGCTAAGTTGTGCCTATGGTTGTGTGGGTGAGGGGACTCTAAGGGGTTTGGGGACATGGCCTCCTATGATATGTTTTTTAGTTAATGCTAGCCAACTAATTTCAGTTTATTTAATATAACAATATGAATGAATAAAAAAACTAGAATGTGAATAAACTTGATTGTGGCTGCTACTGTACAAGTTGTGTTGCAACATATACGGTATGTAACTGCAATATTATGGGGGTATGATTGTCTCAGAAATAAATAAATAAATGTAACTGATCTACAAATAAATGCAGCAGATCCACAAACAAAAGCAGCAAAGAATTCACAATTAAGCTTATGTTTCACAGTCTAGCCAAGCCAATCAGATTTTAAGATATTTTAAGACATCCTTTTGTTAATGCCCACATTATTCCAACCAATCACAGCACGCATACAGTTCAGGATTGTGCTGTGGCGCGACAAGAGAACCGCTCACTTGCTGCAGTCTAACAGCTATCTCTTTGATCAATAAATGAAGCCTTCAAACCTGTAATCACAAGTTCCACACACAAACAAAAGAAAATTGGCATCTGGGCTTACTTTAACAGGTCATTTAACAAGGAAATATACAAAATTACAGTAGATAATGCTAATAAATAGTTTCAAAGCTGCACTTGCACTTCAGCAATGTTTAGCTCTGTCCTCCACAGATTTGTAAGCAAATAGTGCAAATTGTCAGTTCTTATTAAAGGGTATTTTAATAAATTACACTACCTTACTATTTGATCTGATACTTGTTTTAGGATGATGTGTTGAATTTCATCCAGTAACTTCCATTGAAGTTTACATGCATAATAATACTAAGTATTAATTAAACCTCCCAGTTTAAAGATTAAGTGAATTAATCACAACTACATTTTAAATGAAATGTTTGTGTTTGCTAAAAGTCTTAACAGACAGGAAATTAAATTGATCAGCCCTAACACTACCATCAGCCTACTGTCCATCAAGGTGTATTAGCGCAAAGCATCTGGAGTTATGAGTTGAAAATTCATTAATATCCTTTAGAGACTGTAGCAATATATTATCTGCACTCCATAATATACACACATGATCTATCAACTACTTACACTATACTTACAAATACTTTTTCATAGCAAAATAAGGAAATTATTAAGGGGGCAAACTTTTTCACAGCACTGTATATGCTGCTTCACTTCCATGCACCAAAGAGGTAGTTTTCTGTATCATTGCATGGTTCTAAATATTACCTAGTGTTTCCATAAATGATGTAAGCTAATTCAAGCCCAAAGGGTTCAGCTGTTCCTTGATGAGTCTGAGGTGGAAAATTCAAAAATTAAGAAAAAGCCCCAAACACCTGACCAACAGATCAGAAACACTCTTCAGGAGGCAGGCGTAAATGTTTCAGTGACTAATGTTCGCAGAGGACTTTATGAACAGAACTACAGAGCCTACACTGCAAGATGCAAACCACTAGTTAGCCACGAAAACAGGTACCTCAAGAGTTCTGGAAAGGTTTGGGGAAGGCCCTGTCCTGTTTCAGCATGACAATGCCCCCGGGCACACAATTAAGTCCATATAGAAATGGATTTGTCAAGAATGGTGTGGAAGAACTTGACTGGCCTGCGCAGAGCCCTGACCTCCACCCTATCCAACAACTTTGGAATCAATTGGAAAGCCAACTGCAAGCCAGGCCTAATCGCCCAATCGGTGCCCAACCTCACTAATGCTCTTTTGGCTGAATGGAAGCAAATTCATGCAGCAGTGTGCCAACATCTAGTATAAAGCCTTCCCAGAAGTGTAGAGGTTGTTATAGCCGCAAAGGGTGAACCAGCTAAATATTAATGCCCACGATTTTGGATGAGATGTTGGATGGCAGGTGTCCACATACTTTTGGCCATGTAGTGTATATTTCTATCTATTCCAGAAAGAGCAGAGTGACAAAACGTAAAAACACTGTATCCAACGGCGATTAATTCTTGTCTTTTTTTTTTCATTCAGTCTATACTAAAGGACGATAACGGAGACACCAGCTGAATGCTTCATTCATTCATCATGTTTTCTGCCTTATCTTTTCCTGCAATTCCTTTAAAAAGTTTAAATTAACTGCAGTCATTTTGTGTGTGCTGGGTTCACTCCAAATGGCCAACAAACATTACACAAAAGTGAATGTTTAATTAAATGTAAGCACCTCTGTCTGTGTTATGGATAGGATGTTTTAACTCTAAACTAAATAAGTGCATATCTGCAGTGCAGGGAAATTAGTTTCTACATTTTTTTGTCCAACCATTCATTGTAAGTTCATTGAAGCCCATGCTATTGAATGTAGCATATTTCCTTGAATATGACAATGAAATGTAAACACAGCTTTTGGACAAACACAGATTTTGGACTCTTATCGCACCAAATCCAATTTAATGATTGGAAAGTTGGAAGTAAACCACATATAAGTTGTATGAATAAAATGACTGAAATCACCGCATTGCTGCATTTTTTGTTGTAAAAAATCAGCAATCACAATTGTGAAAGATTCCAAGTGCAAAATGTTTCTGCTTCTGGGGAAAAAAATAGGCAAGACAGAATTTTGAGAATGTCCTGAATAGATAAAAAACGATTATGAGATTTTCAAGATCACAGAATGAATACAAGTAGTGTAACCCTATTTTGCACATACAAATTACATGTTTTACCTTAACCATTGTTCAGATCACTTAAATAAAGTCATAACTTTGTGGCAACACACAGCAGACACATGACAAATGGTAATATTTGAAGGGTACATGCATACCATCAATACTAAAGTACTCTACATGTCCAGACACCTGTTTGTCCAAAATCTCACTCCAAAATCATGGGCATTAATATGGACTTGGTCCCCCATTCACTGCTACAACAGCCTCCATTGTTCTTGGAAGGCTTTATACTAGATGTTGAACGTCCCAAATAACAAAATTAATCTAGATCTGACACAGGCCAGGTATACTTCTGCATCTGGTGCAGATCTGCAAAATGAACCCAATGTAGCCCCTGAATTTTGTTTCTGTGAAATGCTGTATTTGCTTTACGCCAGACATAATGGGATCCATGTCATCCAAAACGGTCCACTGTGGACTCATCTGTCCATAAAACATTGTCCCAGAAGGCTTGGGGATCATCCAGGTGCTTTTTTGTTGAAAATATGAGACAAGCGAAGATGTTTCTTTTGGATAGCTGTGGTTTCCGCCTTGCTACTATCCCATGAATCCTAGGCCTGCAGTTCTTTGGATGTTCTTCTGGGATCTATTGTGCCCCCCCCACTAGAACTATAAAACAGGGTAACTGAACTGAACTGGCAGGCAATCAATTGCCAATTATAATAGTACATATCACATTATGTGTGACACATCCATTCATACTTGGGCATAATTGATTCTGTTGCATCATTTATTCTTTTCTACTAAAACTACATTTATATCAATATATGATATTTTTAAGTTTAAAGTCATTTGAGCATCCACAATCAGATACCGAAAATGAGTACAATTTAGTGTGTACATTTCACTGGTAACCCAAACATATTGTGAAATTGAAACACTTTTATGTTTAACCCAGGGCAGCCGATGCTATAGGCCTCTACATGCATTTCTGTAATTATGAATGTAGAACTGCAACAGATTATACAGGAGTACAACTAAATGTTGCACTTTAAGCAGCTGATATTAATTTTGGCACCACACTGCATACTGTAAATCGGCACTGTCAAATGGAAGTCATGATCTGTGAAAAAGTGTGGTGTCATCATCTGTTCAGTGGCTTTGAAATTATTTCACACCCCGACTGTGCCCCCAGAAAAGCTCAGTAATGCAAATTAAACGGAGTAACATGACCAGCTGGCAGAGCTACTGTGGTGTGCTCCACAATCAGTAAGCTACCTATTTGAAAAAAGGTATTATGGAACTTAGACAATCTTTTATCATAATCAGCTGGAAAACATTGGGCTAAGAGGAGACTGATATTTTTCTAAATACCTTAGAAATACAATTCAATACAAAAACTTGTAACACAAACTTGTAAATAACTATATAAAATAGCTTTGCAGTTACCTTAAATAATGTCCTGGATGGAATAGAGAAGCAGTATTTCAGTTTTTCTCAGATGGGCATATATATGGATAATAATTAATGCACGAGCAGATGCATGAGCATGATAATTAGATGCATGAGCAGTTAGTGTTCTCCACCACTGATGGCATTGTCTATAATGCAGTTTGCCTATAGGGATACTTACATTACATTCACTTTGCAGACACTTATCCAGAGTAACATACAGTAGCTTTGGTTGCAAATAGCCAGTTGAAGAGAAAAAGTTTAAATGTACAACTATTCTTAAGTACATATAGCAATCAAACACAAACACTTTTTAAGAAATTAATCAGTCCTGTGTTCCTCTTAAAACAATCTATTTTACTAATGATTCAAAGAGAATGTGTGATTGAATCCTCAGCTCCAAATATAAAATTTAATGAATTAATTGATGTATTTTGTTTTATTCAAATGTTTGTTCTGGTAAGGATTATGAAAACATTGTTTCATCTTATTTGTAATTTCTGCTGGTAAGAGCTTATAAAGTGTGTCCTATTGCTTATATCCCAGTAAAGATAACATCTGCAAGGAAACAAAAAATAACTTATATAAAATAAGCCTTAAATGGTACAAAAATATATTTATCTAAATGGCATGTCCTCTTGTCTACAAAGAGAGCAGAAAAATATGCCTCATTAAAGTGCTTCTAGAAGTTTTCTGTTATGTATTCATTAATTTACAGAATAGCTAGTGGGTTTAGAGATGAATAAAGTTCTATTTTTTTAATATGTAATATTTTCCTTTCATTTTAAACAGCCATGGCACTGGTTAATTCACAAATTACAATGAACTTACATATGTCCACAATTCATATCTAGGTGATCCAATAAACCTTTTTTACAAATATATTTTCACTGCAGTTAATGCATAAACATATGTTTACATGGAATGTGGGACCAAATGTTATCTGTTAAGAGTTTAATTAAAACTGTTAGAGTTGAATTAACACTTCAAATTTTACTGTGTAATGTTTTGAAGGTGCAATTATAGAAGCAATCAGAAAAATATTACGTATAGCTTTCTAACCTGCAGTGTTGCACCTCTTGAAGTAACCTGCATCTTGTAATGACTTCAAGAAAGGCCTTTCAGGTTTTCTTGTTCATGATTTTCCAGTGATGTAGATGAAACACCTTCATCTGTCAAGGCTCAGCACTGAGCCCAAAGTGTCTTCTTTGGAGCACTCAGTTGTCAGTAATCAGAATACACTCAGGGCTGACATTTTCTAATATTTCAGTGGGGGGAGGTAAGTTTGCTTGGTGCCATTGAAGTTAATGCTGAATATGTATAAATTCCAATCTCTGAAGGCTTGAATTCATTTCCCTTGATTCTTGCTTTTGTTTTAGATTTTTCTCTTTACTCTTTTACTGCATTATTCAACCATGAAGCATTTTAATGATCTTATGAGTTCTCATGAGTGGAAACACTGTGTGTGTGTGTGCGCGCGCTTGTGTGTTTGTGTGTGTGTGGGTGTCCACTGCAGTTTTAATGTTATTTCAGTTGTTTTGTTATTTGGCCAGTTCAGCTTCCTGCACCATAACAATATATATATATATATATATATATATATATATATATATATACATTGGTACAGACATATTCTGTTAAATCATTGACAAGACTTTTCACAGGATCTATTTGTATTGTTTGTGTCATTACATAACTTTAGTTATCACAATCTAATTTCATTCCATTTATTGTTCTCATCTTTGGGAAAAGTATGCCATCGCCAGGGTTACCACTGTGCCGACTCATGTGCTAAGCATGTTTATGTAATACAATGGGCCCCAAGGAAAAAGCTGTGACCTCATGCCGCACAAAGTTGCAGAGTACACACTTTTGTGAAGCTCTGTTGTGTATATGTTATATTGTGGTGAAAAGGCACTAGGCTGATAAGCAGCACAAATGCAGGTACATTTAAATGCCCTAAAGCTATGAAGATAGGATTTCAAAATTATTTTGTCAGATTTAGAATGCTTTCAAAACACTGTAGATGAGATTTGGAGTTGTACTGCATAAGCAGGGGGTGAAATGGGGGGAGGGAGGGATGTTGGGTCTGCCCCCCTAATTGAGACTTGAACACTTACTTACTAAAGGAAATAAAAACAAAACTTTAAAGGGGTTGTAAAATATTTACATAGGCACTAAGTAATTATAAGAGTAAATATAATAGTAAATATCCAAATGCGTTTCCCTATACCTGTATAAAGCAAAATGATACTACAGTTTTGAACACCCCTATGGTGGGACATACCATTTATTCACCATTGAGATTGCCTGCGCAGGCCAGACTCACTTATGACATGAGCACATTAATTGTTAAGAGAGAGCGAAGCATAAGGTATATACATAAATGCAAACTGACTAAAAGCTTTTTGGCTTAAAACAGGTCAGCCAACATACCACTGGATTTTGTACACCTTGGTTAAAAAAGTGGTTTGAAATACCATTTCTAGTGTATCAGTACCTATGCAGTCAGTACGCATTTTTCTTCACACCATGGGTGTGAGCGTATATCACACACATTACGCCACTTTAAACTCCAATGTATTTGCTGGATTCAAACTTTGCCACTGCTAACACTTTGTCAAGCTGTGTAAGCAGCTAATGTAGTTCTGAAACATTCATAAGTGTGTATGATGTCAGAGACTCCTGAATGAAGGAATAATCTCATGCTCACATATTCAGCCCATATAATGTCCCATATCAATGAAATTAGCGGTATTGGGAATTCCTTATCTATAAGTGGACATTCGATGGCTTTTTAAATGTAGGCCTAATCACGGGTGGTAGCCTACTACTCATTTTCAGTTGTTAGACATAATTATTTTTTCAAGCAGGAAAATGTGCAAATATTCCATATATTACATTAAATACAGAGCCAATCGATAGCGACCAAAATTCTATCTAAAATTTTGAATTCAGAAGTAGGTAGTTTATGTATTTTTAAAGTGATCTGAGCCACACTCATTACACCCACCATCACTTTATAACTTTCTTCTGAGAGCTGAATTTGTGTATAATAATTTGCTATTAAATAGCCTAGTGTATACCAAGCATAGTTTACTATTAACTTCATTACATCAAGTCATCCATGCTCTCGTTACCATTAATCAGTTCAAACTCTGTTTTAGTTTAGATGGATAAGGTCTAATAATCCATTTTGGTTTTGAAATCAGTTCTCTTTTTTTGTGAGCAGTTATGTGCTTACACCTGTCCGGCACAAATAGAGTTAATATTTGTCATTATCTCAGCCATGTTGCCTGGTCCGTAGCTCTGGGTTAGGATCACTCTTTAATCGATATTTTTAATTGCTCTTGTGTTGTATTGTTGTATCAATGCCTACCAGCTTCAACGGCTCCAACACCAGCTACTGGGAACAGGTTGCCTGGGAAACGGCCGCATGGCAACAGGATCAGAGCCTGGGGGTTGTCTGCTGCTCGGTCTGCTCTCATTTTACATCACATTTCCTCACTAGATGGTGTGCAAGCCACTGGAGAGTAGAGTTCTTCATACAGTGCCGTTCTGACAAAACAAACCTGGAAAACTCTCTGGAACGCCATTTATTGAGGTATTCAGGGAGGCAAGAGCTGGAATAAGAGCTTCGCTGAAGGTGTTTGTTGTCGACAGCGAGGGAAGTATTGTAGCTGTGATGGACACAATGATTGCGGTGCAGGATGCGTCTGTCTCCGGTCAGTGGTTTACCGCTATAATTCTCAGTCTCTTCTGCTTTCTGCCGTCCTGTTTGCCTGCTGGACAAACTGTGGACTATCCCTGGCTGGGAATGGAAAATGTGGTAAGCAGACAAGGGGACACCGCTCTTCTCAGGTAGGAAAAACAAACCAAACTACATAGCTAACTAGTTAACGTTAACGTCGTCTTCGTTCTGACGCGAAAAAGTAGCCGATACATCACATACGCAAGTATGCCTATTCAAAAGATGTTGTTTGAAGCGCCGGTCCAAGGCTTACATATGAAAGAGATTATGTATGATAACGGTATTCTCGTCAAAACATGTTACGTTTTAATATCTTCCCCCACTCTCTCTATGCTAGCTACTCTTAACTGGGTCATCTTCTGAACGCACAAATAAGCGGTCCAGTTCAACGCTTCATTCTGACAGCCAGCTGAATACTTTCGCTGTACTTTAGGCTTCTCTACCCCACTGTATCTCGGTTTTAAAAGCTGCGTATGTAAGTTGTGTAATGTATTGAAATTGAGAGGCTTTTCAAAGACGAAATATCGCTTTAGGTGTCAGCCTTCTCTCAAACGAGTAGGTATGCAAAACGTATACTGAAGTAGTGCATCTGTTTTAGTGGCAGTTTTGTTTTCTTCTGATGGCTACGTTCGTCATCGATATAGAAATTTCCGGGGTTTTGAGGTGGTAAGATATATAGGCCTGCAGTTTAGCTAGTTACAGATTTAATTGTAGCCTACAAGGTAGATTTCTGGTCTCCAAGCGAAGGGCATATTTGGTAAATGGCGAATAAAGTTGTCTTCTAAGAAGTTGGCGTATTTCAATTTTGTTCGGGCAATTGATAATAAAAAATAGACATCATGAAGAAACGATATATTCTGTTTTTTTCGTGTCTTTGCAAGTTATATACTTTTGCGTGATATTTCGGTGTTTAAATATTGATTTAAAGCTCATGAGGATAAACAGTGCATGCAAAAAAGGAAGGTTTTTCTCCTTACTCTTGGCGGGGGCACGGTCAGATTGTAGACTCTTAAAATAGACTTCTAGAACTAGTGCTTTTTTCAGTAGAAATTGGGATTTTAAGGACCTCTTCATTCGGTTTAATCATATTTATATGGGTATATATTCAATGGCCAGATGTATTTCATTTTACTGAACTGTCAGCCTCCAAAAATTCTATTTTATTTATAAATTTATAGGAACAGCAATTGCATCTAGGTATGTATCAATGATGTACTGTATATCATGAAAAAAAAAACAACAAAAAACGAATCGTCACAACAGGAAATGGCTTGTTAATTGTGTTAACGTGAAATATATTGCGATGCTGAAAGGATCTGTGAAAAGAAAACTAAAAACAGTTTTAAGACATTCACATATAAATAGGGTGGTTCTACAGTAATTGGCAGAGAGGAAATGGTGAGTACTGGGGTTGATCATTTGAATATATAGCGACTATGTAGTGTGGTTAAGTGAGGGGGCTTTAAAAAGGGCTGCATTTCCTCGGGTTCTCATTTTCATCCTGCTGGTTGCAGTGATGAGTTCTGTTTTATTGTGTCATTAATAGTTTATGGGGCTCCTCGAAATTACCTTAGCAACAGTGATGAGGAACATATTTGCCATATTGCTTGTATGCCTGAAGGCGGTTGTGTCACACACCCTTATGTTTCATATGATGCCTCGAAAGTTCCTTGGTATCAGCCTTGGTCGTGTTGTATCAGTGTTGCAGATAGTTTTGTCATTGGCAGTTCCTTGGGTTTAAGCCTGACCTGAGACCTATGATATAAAGCATCTTGATATGCAAATACACTTAGAAGGGACACCACCCCATGTTATGTTCAGTGTACTGTTATGGTCACAGTTTCAATCCAGTCCTTTAGTACGGGCATAAAGCCTTAGGGGCATCATTTTAGCTTGTTAGTTTGTTATTATAAGTAATTACTGGACTTCCAGACTTGTTTTGATCAGACTTCTCGCTTGAATGGACATTTTCTTTTGTGGTGTCATTCAATTAAGCATTGAAGTTGTATTCCCAGTTCTCTACTGGAAATCTATTTAAGCTGCTGTAGTTTGCACAACATTGCATCAGATGACAATCTTTGTTTCCAACTGCGTGGCTGAAGAAGGTTAATCTTACATATTTCAATTTATTAATTTATTTATTATTTAGGGGAAGAAAATAAATCACAGTGAAACCAGCTCTTTAGTACCTCTGTGCCTTGTGCAGGGCACACAGTTGTCAAAATGTTGGTTTCTCTGGAGTGCACTGCAATTTTATAAATAAAGATTGATAAATGGAGTGCAGCATTTACCATGAAATGAATGTCATTTCTCATTTTCCCTGGCATTTCCTTCGGCAGTGCTTTTGAGGTTAAAGTTATACAGTTTAAAGCCTTGAGAAGATGATTTGTAGACTATAACCAAAATATGTGCCACCTTGGTCCTGGTACAAAACCTTTGTCTTTCAAATCTGTCATTGTTTCAAAATAAAAGCCAAAAAATAAAGTTGACGGCAAACAACAATATAATGTATTTGCCAGTGTGTGAAGATGAAACATAAACCTCCAATTTTGATGACTCCTGAGGTCTGCAATTATTCACACCTGCCATGTCGATTACGAAGATCCTGATATGAACAGCCACCCTGCCCTGTGTTAATTTTTTTTTCACACTTTTCTCCAAGTCTGTGATGTGCCATTGCTGTGGATTTGTTATCTCCAATCCAGCAGATTTATGCTCTGCAACAGGTCAGAATCAATTAGATGGCTAATGGAAAGCAAAAGGAATTGTTAACATCTGCATCATCTTCATTTTAATCTTGTTTAATGATCTAAAAGCTTTTTCTTTTTTAATGGGGTCATTTTATTGCTAAAAACAAATTACTTTCAAGTTGAAGGAGGGTGATGCTTACATATGTACAACAGAGTATTTAATGATAATTCTCGTTTATGTGTGGTATGCATACAGAGGGTGACTGAATAATGAATAATGCTATAGTGGTAATAAATTGTTACATAACCTATGACACCCCATGCTACATAACTTATAGAAAAATCACCTTGATTAGGTTTACCAGGTGACAGGAAGATTTGGTTGGATGCCATGAAGAACCACTCCCAAATCATCATTCAATGTCCTCATTCAACTGGAAAATGAAATCTTAATGTGAATTAGTTAAGCATTACAAATTTTCACAGTTAAGCAAGAAATTAAGTTTTAAAATTTTAATGAATTAATTAGGCCTATGTAAACTGCAATGATAATAATAATAATAAGAATAATAATAATGTTCTTAAGTGCATGCTGCTAAATGGCACAGCTTTCATAATTCAAACAATTCAGTCAATTCGTTAATGGGGTGATACTGCACAAAATGTGTCCTTAATTGACCTCAGAATGTAATGAAACACTGTATACTTTCTCCATGTATTTACATTTCATCATATCATTTATATCCATGTTATTATTCTGGGTAATGGAACTTTCAGTGCTTGGGCTAACTAGAATGAATGATTAAGTAAATGCTCACATGAGCTATAGGCTTTTTAAACTGAACAGGAATAGTGTATACATTGCAGGGTACATAACATTGATTTCCTTTTTATTGTTAAAATTCTTTCTATTAACATTATTTTAGCTGCTTGGTGGCTCATCCGGTTAAGGCATCATGATTTTGGCCATGTGACTGCTAGCTGTGGCCAGTAGCTCCATATGGTGATGTGCAGTTGGCAGTTGCATCACTTAGGGCAGTGTTTCTCAACCCTGGTCCTGCGGGCCCACTGCCCTGCATGTTTTAGATGTTTCCCTGCTCCAACACACCCATCAAGCTCTGCAGAAGCCTGATAACGACCCATTCATTTGAATCAGGTGTGTTGGAGCAGGGAGACATCTAAAACATGCAGGGCAGTGGGTCCCCAGGACCAGGTTTGAGAAACACTGACTTAGGGTATGGGTGGATTCAGTCAGTTCAGGATTCATGGTCATCGCCATCTAGTGACTAGTAACCCCTGCTGGTTGATCGGGTACCCGTGGACGCAAGCTGCATATGAAAGGTCTTCCTCCGACTCCACTCTGTGCAGCTAGTTTGCAGTGTGAAAAGAAGCAGCTGGTGACACCACATGTTTCAGAGGATAACTGTAGTTGTCTATACTCTTCTGAATTGAAAGTGGGGTTTGCAGCATGAATGTGGCTAGATTCACAGGGAATTGGCCATTCAAAGTTGGGGTTGAATTTGGAGATGCTCAGCCCCGTTTGAAAGCCAAATTTTTAGAAATAAAAGAAAAAAGAAAACATTACTATTTGGAATAAGATATTAACAACTGGCTTACACATTTTAGTCGGCCAATATAAATAATTGTTTATCTTAAACAGGTTATTCAAAGAAATGCATTTTTGGCTCTCCACTGTGCATTCTGTTATGCAGCACTATGTTCATGAAGGAGTAGTGCCTGTTGGTGGAAGCAAATGTTTGTGAAGTATACGTTGACTGTCTACAAATCATGATATCCAGCTCCCCTCGTAATAGCTGTCAATCATCATCAATATATGATCATCATATCGCCCAGCCCTTGTGCAAATTGTGCACTTTGACTTGACTTTGACCACAAGGAAATAGACTGTCGCCTTATTTTTTTTCTGTTACTTTGTGATGATCATACAGACACGGGGAATTGTGTTTAGACAATCCTGGTTTAGACAGAGAGTAGACAAATCAGTTTAAAGGCTTGAAAGCCCAATTGTTGTGTCTGTTACAAAATGTACATTGCTTTAAGCTATGAAAACACTTTTGAATTGTTATTTTGTTTCACTACAGGCTTTGAAGAACCTGTGCTCTCCCTCAATTAAAATGATTCATACCTGTAGTTTTCTGAAAAGGTCACAAATTGCAGGCTAGGGAGTTTGTGTTAACAGTGCACAGTAGCTAGATTCCTTTCGGCACTGTTCATCAGCTGTGTGCTTTGTCTGCGTATTGTGATGTTGTAGACAGTAGGCTATACATCTCTCTGGAATGCCCATGAGAGACCCAGTTTTTTTTAGCTCCCCTGATTAGTGACACTACATAATGTACTATGGTTCATTGATCATGGCGTGAGATCCTATTAACTAGCAAGCCTCACAAACATTATCCTTTGAACAAGCTTTTGCAGTGTAATATGATTTTAGATTTATTGAATCTTGAAAACCGATGGATCAAACTTTCTAGCTAGCAAACTCATGAAGTCGGTTTCCAGAGCCGAGCAAATATACACAAGCCTAAGAGCACCATGCGCAGTGGCAAGCGTTGGTTGGCGTGTCTTGAAGCCGAATCTTGGTTTGGCGGAATGCATCGTGCCAACTGTACTGGACCAAATAGTGGTGAAGTTTGGTGGATGAGTTATAATGGTCTGGACTGTTTTTCATGGTTTAGGCTCATGGTTAACATAACATGACAATATGTAGCATAACATAACATAACATTACATAATTACTGTATGAGAACAGGCCATTCAGCCCAACAATGCTCACCAATCTTCCTGAGCAAATTGTACCTAGTGCTCTGATTACCTACAGACCAGATAGTATCTAACACCATATTAAGCCTAGTCTTTCTCCCTCTATGACGTGACCTGGCAGGCTATTCCACACGTTGACTACTCTCTGTTGTCCAGTGGTTAATTCCAGTGAAGGAAAATCTTAATGTTACAGCATACAATGACATTCTAGAGAATTGTGCACTTCCTACTTTCTGGCATGAGTTTGGGGAAGGCTGTTTCTTGTTTCAGCATGACAATGCCCTGTGCACAAAGCAAGGTCCATAAACAAATGGTTTGCCGAGTTTGGTGTGGAAGAACTTGACTGGCCTGCGCAGAGCACTGACCCTCTACCCATCAAACACCTTTGGGATGAATTGGAATGCCAGTTGCCAGCCAGGCCTTATGCCCAACATCAGTGCCAAACCTCACTTATGCTCTTGTGGCTGAATGGAAGAAAATCCCCGCAGCCATGTTCCAAAATCTACTTGAAAGCCTTCCCAGAAAAAGTGGAGGCTGTTACAGCAGCAAAGGGGGGGGGGGGGGTCCAACTCCATATTAATGCCCATGGTTTTGGAATGAGATGTTCAACAAATACATATGGGTGTGATGTACTGGTGTCCACATACCTTTGGAAATTAAGTGCATTTCTACTGCATTTTCTTCAGAGTGATTTGTTGTCAGTACAAATTTTATTTATTTGGCAGCACACTCTATAGTGTCTTTACAAATAGTATGCTCCAGTTCTGAACAGTGGTGCTTTTGAAGACACGTAAGAGTACATTGCTTGTTCTCTTGTTCTTGGGTATTTGACTTGACTTACAAAAGTGAATCCTAAAGTATGGTGTTGCATAATGGATTGCAATGCCACTGTAATGAAGTATCTTGACTTTAACTGCAAATTCACAATTGTACATATGGAGGGTGCATCCTACTCTATGCTTGTTTTTTGGTTTATAAAAGTTATATAGGGTTAACTATTGGACAGGCTTATTCAGACAGTACTACTACAACCATTATACATGTGCAATTACAAAGCTAGTTCAAAAGTGCTACATGTGATACATGTTTTAAGTGGTACAACTGTTGACAGCAATGCTGTGCATCAGCAAATCTGGTATTTACAATGTAAAAGTTATGCATAATCTTTGAAGGAAATATGAAGTGTCACTATCTTGTATTGCAGATGCAAGAGTACCCTCTTGAACTGTATTTCATACATTTTTGCCGGAAGAGTTGATATTTGTTATGGCTTTCCACTTCATCAGTGAATATACTCTGGTGCAGAAAGGATGACATCCATGCTGGCACGGGTGCCTGTTCCTCACAATGGCATCTAAACTGCTTGACAGCCGGAATAATGCCTGACTGTAGCAGTATCATATAAATACCAGCTGTTCCATGCAATTGCCTCACATTCACTTTGCATCTGCAATAATTCTAATGCAATATCAGTGCAACTATTATGGTATTTTAATTTAAAATGAGAATGATGGGATTCGATGCTTTGGCAAGGGCCTTTGGAGGTTTCCGCTTGGCCAGTCTATGGATAAGTGTATTAAACTGACACATTTGCCACTACCTTCAGCCCTGGAGGTCAAATGTAGCTCAAAACCAACATAATATGTCTCACGGTAATCTCAGGAGGGCAGATCCTCAACTTTGTGATCTCTGTGAGAGTCACGTATGCAGACTAAAAGAAAAACGTTTACACCTCACTATTATTCAGTCCTGATTGTGTTGGTCATATATTTTTAGTATTTTTAGCTTTCATTTTGCAGGATAAAATGTCTTGGACTCCATCACTTGCCTGTTCATATTAAAGCAAATGTTTCAGATAAGTGATTGAACTAAACACTTTGTGCTATTTCAGTCAGAACCCAAAACGCATTCTCAGAGGACATTCTTTTGGATGTCTAAATTCTCTGAGTTCCAAATTATATTACATTTATATACTGTCTGTCTCCTCTGCCTCATAGTTGTCAAGATGAAAACCATTTCTTTTCAGATGTGTTTTAGCATCTTTTTATCAATTCTGTACTCAAGAGAAGAAACCCATATATAGGCCTATTCTGCATGTTATATGCTGTGTACTCTATAAGCTTATTGCTGGTTAAACAGACAGATGGGATTGTAACCTATTTTTAATTATTTGGGGAACATTTACATTTAAGTCTTTGTCTCATGAACTGTATTAAGTTTGTTTTGCATTGGGAAGTGGCTGGCTTCAAATAATAAATCACTGGCTTGAACGTAATAACTAAGCGGTCTTGTTTTCTGTTTAGCTCTAGTCTGTTATTTATTTTTTTGGCTTAGATTTCACTCAAATTGCACAAACCTATATTTTGTTTTGAAAATAGGCTGTTGTGACATTTGACTTGGTAACTCAAAAGGAAGTGGGTGTTTCTTTATTTGGGAATCTGGTAGGTTTTTTGTCTTTCATTTTTGGGACCCGAGTGGAGATCGCAGGGAGCAGTGTGTCCTGTCACCTGCCCTTGTCTGACACCGGGGAGCTATCAGGATCCAGACATTGGGGGGAGGGAACCTGCTTTCTTTTAGCCAAAAGGATCCGGAGCCACACCTCATTCTGTCACTGCTGATTAATTGGTGCAGTCCTCCTGCATTCTGTTGCCACTGGAGGATTAATGGGATTAGTATCTCTGTCAAAACACTCTTGTACCCATATTTAGTGATCTATTCTCCATATTGCATACCTTTGGACAGATAGTAGAAAAGAGTATAGATATGTTGACTTGACTCATTGTGAATTTCATTCATGCCTCTGATTTGTATCTCCCTAAATTTCAGTCAGGGTTTCCAGGAATTCCACTATTTCCAGGAGTAGGTCTAGGGGCTGGAATTTAAAACTCTTTGTTTACTTTGTAATAAAATTGACAACGTCAGCTAAATAAGAAAGTATTCCCAGTTTAAACACCTTTTTTGGGAAGGAATATTAACACACCCCAAAGCTAATGTTGAAGGGAAATGTATCTTCCCATTCGGAAAAGTAGTCATAAATGCATTGTCTCTTGACTGTGCACTTTAAATGTGTCTATCTGGAAAGTCACAATTTCCAGAGGTCAGTATTGCAACACTAGCTGGTCTGCTGAAGAGAAAGCAAAATGCAACCATTGTGGTTACAGGCCAGCTAAGGTGGAGGTACTGTGTCTGAGCAAAGGAAGAACATCTGGAACCAGGGGTGCAAAACTGCATATCCAGTCCTAGAGTCCCAGAAGGGAAACTTACCATCACATAACTGTGAATTGTGTCATTCTTCCAAATGAAACAAACACATTGCACAATTATTTACTTTAAGTTCAGTGTTTACTCCATCCAATGTTTAAATTGACACTCAGATTGTTTTGTTAGCTTTCCAAATCCATTTGACATAATGCTGTCGAGAGTCATATCAATATGTATGGCATATGCGCAGTCACAATGAAACATAATGCTGTTGACAAGGTATCAAAATGAACCAGACACCCATAAGAAAAATGAAATTGCCATAAATAATTCCTTTTCAGTTTTCTAACGTTTAATACTATAATGTCATGTATACACAAAAGAAACAACTTCATATTCGCTACTGATATATTTTCTTAATTAAAATGACATATGTGTCAAAACATTGAGCATCATTCATGGAACGTGTGCAATAAAATTTATTCAATAACTGTGCTTACATTTAAACAAATATTTTGGCATTCATCTCTTTTTTTTCTTATGTTAATTTTTTCTTTGGTAAGATCAAAATCTACATCTTTGGAAACACATGTAAAGGCATAGGCACACAATGTAATTTCCTGTGTGATCCATTTGATCAAGTGAACAATGATTAAGTGCACCAACTGAACATGACCGTGTAAAACCAGGCTGCTGATATGCTGGTTTGAGTTTCAATCAATTTAAGTCAAACTTAATTGATTAACTAATCACATTTACATATTTGAATGCTCCAAAATATGTTTCAGAAATATTATTATTTAATCTAAAATGTAATAATAATAATAATAATAATAATCAATCATCATCATCATAAATATAGCTGCAAGCAGCAATGAAGGGACCAAGCACGACAGCACCTCATCCAACCAATTCCAGCTGGTTTCCCAGTTCAGATTCAGATTTGGCATCAATACAACAAAGCATTGCTGATATATGACTCACTTCCTATTTGGCACCTTACCTTCAAATTTGTTTGTTTATGTTACGACCTGGTCTGGGGCAGGTTTTCTTTTCAAGGATGGCAGCGCAAGAGAACGTCAGCAAAAACACTTTCCTATGCATTATCTCCTAATTGAAACCTTGTACAATTAACGACCAATGCCTGAGATAGTGGTTTGAATTGGACATGCATTGGAGAGAAACAAGGGGATTATGGTCTGTGTAGACCATAATGGGGGTTGAGCTGGAACCAAGGTATACTTCAAAATGTTGAAGCGCTAATAAAAGTGCAATGGCTTCTTTTTCAAATGTACCCTTATATGCTCCACTATGCCTGCAAATTGAAATAAAGAATATTAATCCAAAAAGTTGCATGACCAAAGAAATACCAGAGCTTTTTCTGTCTTACAGAACAGGCTAATCCTTCTCCTGAGCAATTTGTCAATCATCTCGGCAAATAGCTTCCTTAATTTGCTGGAGCATAATGCACAAATCACTTAATCATCGCCACTTTTATATTAGACCTGATACTGATTCATATGTAGTTTCAACCAGCCTAATTAGTCAATTGTTAAGCCTTTCATGAAGATACTTTTTTTTTTGGAAATATTCACATGAATGTTGTTCTTGGTGCATCATGGTGCACACATTCATTTAATTAAAATGATTAAAATTAAATGATTGTTCAAAAATAATAAATTGTTAAAGATTTTTCAAGTTTAAGTTGTTTTTACTGTCATTCTTATCATTACAGATGGGTGTAAGAAAAAGAATGGAATACAGCACCCGTGACCACAGTTCAGTATAAGAACAGCCACAAACTATTAAAAACTAAATTAATACAGGGATTCAAATTTTAATTTAAAAAAGACAATGCAATATGAATACAAAGTATGCATTCTTCCTGCTTGTGGGCTTTTTATCAAAGGTAAATTGGACAGCATATGATTCACGAAAACCATTGACTCACTTTTGAATAGGCTGTGATCATGTGCGCATTGCTTGGGAAAGCCCCAAAATCATGCCTATGCAAGACTGCAATTTACATCGCAGACCTGGTCTGAGCAGGTGGGTGGAAAGGGAACAAAACGCAGACCAGACAGATCTGAAAATCGCAGTGAGCTGCACTGAAATTGCAGTCTGCTTCTCAATCTTGTCTGATGCACCCTGTTATTTCACAGGGGTGGGTGCATTCAAATCAGCATGACCTAAGGGTCATGGAGAAAAACACATTGATTGGCCTGTCCTCGATCAATGTGCAACATTTCACAAAAATCCACTGAGCAGTTCTATGCGTTATAGACTCCCATGGTAGAAACAATAATAATGGTGAAAAATTCTAAAAATTACATTGGTGCCTTCGCACCATTGGTTCTTGGCCCTGAATAATAATCATTGAGCTATTGAGCAGATGTAGCAGCACCAATGCATACATATTAGGCATACAGTTTAGGTATTTAGTTTTATTCCTGTGTGTTACTGCTTACAGATGGAATTGCAATAGCTGGTTTAACATAACTCTGATGTGAGACAAATTAATTCAATGCATCACTCTTAAAGCTGTGCATTGCTAAAATGCAATGCAATAGAATAATATTTGAAGTTTTGTGTAAATTTTGTATAAATTGTGCACTGGTGCTTTGATACTGTCAGTGGTACATTCAGTGAAAAAAAATAAACAAAATCTCAATTGTGGAATTGGACAAGAAAACAGGAATTTGCACAAATATTGAAAATGGCTTTTACAAATGGACGTTAATGGTAAAAACTAAAATGTTTAACTTACAATGGACTAATCGCAAGGCACTAAGTAGAAGCCTTAGTGGATTAGCTGAAAATCTCAGTTGCATTACCTGCAATACAGTTTCGGTACTTAACTAAATGTGCAAACCCTAGTCAGTCCCACTAATGGCTACATGTAAAACAGTTGGATTTAATTAAATCTGAATGGACGTCCATTTCAAAGTCAAATAACAATAACAGGCTGTACTACTAGCGTTTAAACTTTGGCTATAACCATAGAAAAAATTCAAAAATATGACAATGCAATCCTAACCCAAACTGGTGTGAACAATCTGTGAGCAACACATAAATCCTTCTGTTGTGCATTATGCTTATTTTTCAGTAGCCGCAACTATAATCAGGTGTTAAACAAAAGTAAAGTATTTCCAAACCTGCAACCATCCCACATTAATGTATGTAAATGTATGGGCATGATCAAAAAATGTTTACATTCTCTTTTACAGAACATATGAATGCTTGCTGGCAAGTAGAGGGAAATAAGGAATGCTACTTCACAGTCCATATGTAGTTTATTTTTTTCCCCCCATTTTGATTCTAGTCTGAGCACACTGTGCTCCTGTATAATTACATGTGTAAAGGATCCCAGGCCAGTTACTGTTATCATACTATATTGAGTGAGATCAATAGCCCTGTAAATAGACTCCTTGAATAAAGTCCCTGTATATTCTGAAGCAGAGGAGTCTGCATTATCAGCAGCACCAGTGGCCATGTAAAGATCAAGACCAGGAAGTCATTATACATAAGGCAGGGAGGTGTGGAGTGTGACTGAGACCAAAGCAATCCTTGTGATTCTTGTGGAAGATAATGTACATAAGGAATTGGAAAGAGCGCATAAATATACACATATTGTTAGTTACTCTGTGCATCCGGAGTCAGGATATTAATGGCACTCCATGCAAAACACTTTACCTTGCCAGTTTAATTAAAGATGAAACATCATAAGCTTTTATGTAATTATTTATCATGTGGTAATATGACTTTTTATAAATTAAATGTCTTTTGTTAGGTATAAGTGAAAACGAACCAGCTTTGTATCTTTTATTCTTATTGTAATGGCCATGCCATGCAAAAAATTGTCTCTGAATGAATATCAAATAATGGTAAAGTTTTTTTTTTTTTTTTTTTTTTTTTTAACAACTCATGGATATTGTGAGGTGGGAATTCACACCTTTGCTTCACTTCAGAATCTGACACTTCGGATGGAACACGTCGCTTTTTTTCACCCCCTTTTTGCGGGGTTTTCCACAGTAAGGCAGTTCATCTTGGGGTGGGGCCTCAATTGCTGATTGTGTGGTTGCCTGATATTGCGACTGGATTTCTTATTTCCGTTTAACCATTCACATTCATTCAGCTATAATTCTGACATATTGGCTAGCTCACTGCCATTATTTAAACCTCAATTGCCGTATAATAATGGGGAAATAGTGGGCACACTTTGTGGTGATTATTTTATTAAAATCATAAATATTCAGTGATGTCAAGACAACATGACTTGGATGCACAGTATAAGATAAAATGTTCAGATTTGACATGGTCCTCAGGTGTACATTGTAACACAAATTCCATTGATAGAACTTAGCATCTGGTCAGCTGTGATTTTTCTACTTTCACTTTTTCATACCTTACTTGCAATCGCATTACAATACCAGCATAGAATTGCAAAATAATAGCTTTTCATTTTATACAGCTAAATCCCTATTCCTATATCCCCTTGCATTCCATGAAGTTAGGTAATCAGTACAGTGAATATCACCAGTGATGTTTATACACTGTCCTCCCATTTTTTTGGACATATTGTGAGTCAAGGGTGGGAAAAATGAGATGAAATGATCACTATCATACTTAACTTCAGTAAACGATGACTTAGACTAGTGCTCATTTTCATGCTTAGGTTTGCAGCAGTAACTACTGATCAAAACAGTGGTCTTTCTCTCTCACATTTCAATGCAGATGCAAAGTGTTGATTTGAAGTGAGAATCTGAAAACAAACAACTTGTAGCAATTAAAATGGCTTTGAACATTGGAAGGCAAATTTGAAACAGAAAATACATTTACCCGTTAGATTTGAGACTATACAGGATTTGTAATTTCTTGTGTATAGTATACAGTACAGTATATGGAAATTATCATTGTCAGTAGTAAGAAATGTATCATTAATGAATAGTGTTAAACACAAAAAAAAAAAACTAAATTTGGGTGCCAGATTGCTGACTGTGCCCAGGAGTCATATGCGGCGATGCATAATTGCAGTATTAGTCATGGAGAAAGGTACTCAGTCATCAGGATATCCCCTGCATCATTACACAATAGCAGCTCAGGTTAATGTAGAGGCAGCAGCACAAGATGTGTGGTCTTCAGCTGGTAGAGTGCTGAGTGGAAAAAGTACTGGCTGATTGCTTATGTTTTAGAGAACATATGGACTACTGTGTGCCCCCCAAATGGACAGAAGACACTTCAGTAATCAGGCAGGCCTATAAATGTAATTTTGCAGTCTAAATTTGGTTTAAAAAAGTTGTAAGCATCTGTAATCATGTGCATTAGCTTGCCATGTTCAAAATTAAACATTCAAAAGTTGTAAGTGCATTACAGTATATGACCAAATGGCAACTTTTACACCCATAGCACCATAGTACTAATAACCTTAGGTAGGTAATAGTAAAGCTAGCATCTTGAAGATACACTCTGTCCTTTTCACTTAATGGAGTTGTTTTTGCAGAAACTGCCTTGGCTTTAGTGACTCACTTTTTTTCCAATAAAAAATGCTTATTATTTAACCAAAATCCTTAGATGTACTGTACTCTGGAATATTGACTCGTCCCAAAGCCTCCAAGGCTGAAGCCCTTTCTGGAAAGTTCTGTGTGAATTTTTATGAGCTGGGTTTTTGATGTCTTCTCCACTAATCTGTAATTAAAGCACCACGAAGTAGAAAAGGGATATTTGCATTGAGTGACAGCATTCCAGAATCAATGCAGCAGGAAAGAGGGAAAGGGGGTGTGGGGGGGTGTCCCTAAACACCAAAGCAAAACTTGACTTTTTAATGTTTATTTGTCGTCATTTCCCTTTAGGACTGACACAGCTCCGAGTCTCTCTCAAAAATATGTGATAGCCTTGTGTTCTCTCTTATCAAGGAAATCTCTTAACTAAAGGCTTACAAGACTTAAAAACTGATTTTTAAAGTGCTTTACTCTTGCTTTTGAGATAAAGATTCCTGGTTCATATCAGTGTAAGCCGGAATGAGTTCTCTTATCTTCTTCCCCATATGGAGCAATTCTTAGGTCAAATGTTTGTCCATAGGAAAAAAAAAAACCCTTTTTAAGGACTTACTACACCACAGAATTACATTTTTCTCTGTGCCTTAAACATGAAGTTGCACCTTTTTGTTCTGTTTTTGGATATTTGATACCAGCATTGAATTTGGTGAATGTGATTGCAATTAATATTGTGTAACAGCCTACACTGTATGCATATAATACATACTTCCCCACAAACATGAAGTATATTTATTTTTGATAATCCAAATGCACAACACGAAGCCATCAATTAATTCAGACCTGGATCAAATGCATACATGTCAATATTTTTATACAGAACAGAATGTTTGTGTTTTAAATAAAGCCATGCATATTAAGTATAGTTTATTTATTCCTTAATGACATAACCTTAATACCTCTTGCTGGTGATATGAACCATAAATAAAATATAACTTGTTAATGAATTGACGCAAGACCAGCTAATTTTGCACATAACATTATTTGCTTTGCTTTGTCTTATTATATCAATCACTCAGTCGGGTCTTATGTAATAACTGCTCTTAGGGGTCATCTGCATATTGTGTGATAGTGATGTAATTAATGTAACCTTTTCACTTTCACTCTGTATGATCCATAATCACTGTAATGCAGTTTTATTTAAGGGAGCCTCTTGCATACACAGATTAAGCAAACTACAGATTGACCTGGAGCTTGCATACAATAGTGCCCTCTACCTACACATGTTTATAATACCATGTTGACTTGCTGACTTGTGCCTTGTAGCCCCCAGAAACATCACCAAAATATTCCGACTGGCACTGTAGCTGTTTAAATTTCACAGCTATAAAAGATGTGGATTGAATACTCTGTGTCCCTGTACTATATTGGTTTGATTGGCACTCAGCTGAATACCATTATATGTCCCCTGCACCTCCATTATTAATTTGACAAGTTGTTGCAAAATGAAATTAACCAGCGACCATCAATGAGTCACTGTGGGCGTAGACCTGAGCTTTGACGCAATCACGTCCTAGCGTTATTTTATTTTATTTTTTTCTTGCAACAATCACTGTAGGGAGGCTTGTCAGCACTTGTCTTGCACGGCACAATTATCATCAGCCTTATTTTATTACATAGGGACAAACAAGCCTTGACAGAGCTTATAATTGGATGTTTCCTATGTTGGTAGAGTGTGAATCAACAGGATGTTTACAGCAAGTGCCTCTTTTTTTCACAAGCAGGATTATACCTGCATAGGATTGGCACTGTATGTCCCAAAATCTTGACGAGTAAAAAAAATCCCAAACTATATCATGTCCCAGCCTCTCTGATCCAGAAGGCAGTCCTAGCTTGCTGTTATATATGCCAGCAATATACTATATTATAGTGGTGTTTTGTACAATATAAGAGTCAATGTGTACATTGTGTGTCCAAATGCATTATTTTCAACAAAGTCCAATAAATATACAGCATATGCTTTGTAACTGCTCTCATTTATTGATGCAAAGAAGTGTTTATTGTGGCTTAAGATAAATCCGGGGACCTTTGCAATTTTAAAGTGGAAGGATGGCATGCAGTGTAACTATACAGCACAATTACAAATCCAAAATAAATCAATAAATAATGTCCACCAGAGATTTTGACTTAAAGACAAGGTCATATTAATCTAACGTCATTTAGTTTTATCCACATATCGACAGAAGAGTGTATTTTACGGATCAATGAGAGATAAGGGTTCCTCCGTGCATTCAAATTTGATTTACTTAATTACAAAATTACAATAATGTGTTTTTAAACAAGACTGATAACTTCAGCAATCTGGGAATGGGTCAGTTCCTGAATATAAATGTTTAGACAAAAAAAAAATTGTAATTAAATTACCACAAATAATGTTGTGCATTTTATAAAATATCTTCACTTGAAAAATGAACATAAGGAAATGCAATCAACTTGAACTTTTTTTTTTTTTCTCTCGCAGACAGACTTTTTGTCAACAAAATCACAGTCAACAAACAACACAATTGTACTTTATAAATTAATATAGCGGTTATTTGGATGCCAATAATTAAACAGCCTTTGCGGAAACTTCCCGCATTACCCTTAATTTGTGTGACACCTTATTTGAAAAGGACTTTTTAGCTAACTCCGAGTTCTGTTAACTATTCCCTGTTGAGAGCTTGGGGTGGGGTGGAGGTACTGTGGCTCCCACATGGACTTCCAAACTTGAAAACAAAAACAACAGACATCTGACATACTCTGAAAGTGCTGTGACTTCAGACCATGCCAGTGCCAGCTGTGACTGGCAGCCACACAGGGTAGTGCATAATTGCCTGTAGCACCGTTGGGGACAGAAGTATCTCGGTTGCCAGGATACCCGTGTCTCATAAGGAACCACAGCCTAGAGCCAGAGCAGCAGCAGCAGCCACAGCCCAGAGCAGCAGCAGCAGCCACAGCCCAGAGCAGCAGCAGCCACAGCCCAGAGCAGCAGCAGCAGCCACAGCCCTGAGCAGCAGCAGCAGCCACAGCCCTGAGCAGCAGGAACCATGGCCCAGAATAGCAACATCAGCCACAGCTCAGAGCAGAAGAAGCAGCAGCCACAGCCCAGAGCAGCAGCAGCAGCCACAGCCCAGAGCAGCAGCAGCCAGATCCCAGAGCAGCAGCAGCAGCTAGAGCAGCAGCTACAGCCCAGAGCAGCAGTAGCAACCAGAACAGCAGCAGCCACAGCCAGAGCAGCACCAGCAGCCAGAGCAGCAGCAGCAGCAGCAGCAGCACGTACACCAAAACTAGACGACTGAAATAAATGACAGTTGGCCTTACAAATCTCAATTTTTGCTGCAACATGCATATAGTAGGGTCAGAATTAGGCATAAAACGGCATGAATCCATGGATCTGTCCTGCCTTGTGTTAATGGTGCAGGCTGCTGCTGCTGGTGTAATGGTGTAGGAAATGTTTTCTTGGCACACATTAGGCCCCTTAATACCAACTGTGCATCATTTGAATGCCACAGCATGCCTAAGCATTGTTGTTGACCATCTGTATCCCTTTATGACCACAGTCTACACTTTTTCCAATGGATATTCATGACTTCAATTTACTCCACTGTCCTGCACATTCCCAAGATCTCAATCCAATAGAGCACCTTTGGAAAGAGGAGGATTGGGAGGTTTACAACATGTATTGCCGAAAAATCTTCAGGAACTGCATGATGCTATCAAGTCAGCATGGATCAAAATCCCTAAGGAATATTTCCAACACCTTGTTGCATACATGCCACAAATAATTTTGGCTATACTGGAGGCAAAGGGGGGTCCTGGTACTAGATAGGTGTACCTAATAAATTATCAATACAGCTGTTTGGAAAAATACACTGATAATTACCTTGCGATGCACGTTTAGCTTCACTTAACACATGAATGGGCATTGTCTTGTGTCTGTCCATGTTGCATTCTATCTCCATTGCATCATTGGATAGCTTATACTGTCACCTACTGGTCAAAATAATTGTCAGTTAAACCGGAATGAACTAAAAAGGACCATAGCTGTGTGAACACCATCTGTGGTTTTACGCACAGTTATTTCAGAAGGTATACAGACGTTGCAAATGAGTTTATATTGTTCAGTGCGACATGCTTAGGTGGTGTAGTTGCAGATGAGACTGCGGAGAGGGGCTGCTTGTTAAATGGACGACCTGAGTAACAATGGTGGCACTCAGAAATTCCGTATTTTCCCACATTGTAGCGTATTGTGTACGAATAATTCTACAACACAGTTTGTTGTTTACACTGGTAGAATGGTTACAGGAGCAATGACTGTCTGAGTTGAGCAATCTCATGATGCCAGCGTCCTGGCCACTAGGGGACATTCAAAGGGGATATTTGAAAAGAGACATTGCTATTCAGTGTTTCCTAATATACATTTTTGGTGCTTTGAGTGCCACAAATGTTTTCCCGTTGAGGTCCATTGTATCAGGGTCAATGTAGAAAACTAATTAAATCTCAGCAAAACTATCTGGATGGATCAATAGGATTCTGAGTAAGTGGAAATATAGCTTCATTTTATTTTGGGTGAACTGCCCCTTTAATAGAGAATAAGGGCTGGATTCGTTCAACCTTTTTCATTTTGACTAATAAATAAATGGTAGCGTCACTGTATATCAACAAGGCTGTAGTTCAGAAAAAATGTGGGTATCAATATTATGCATTCAGATTCACGAAAAAACAGGAAATATTTCATGTGTGACTTTGTTCCTCAGCTAATTAGGTTTAGCCGCGCTGTTTATGAAAATACATTTTTAAATGTTTATGTGATTATAGACATTTTGCACACGTGCAGACATGTTTAATGGCTGCAGCCGCTCATGATTTAATATTAATCAAAGCTATTGCTTGTTTTTATTGCCTCAGATACATTTTGGCAGGGATCTTTTCCCATCACTCAGCAGCTAGCATCTGGAGAGGCTTCTCCAGATTGATTTCTGACTCCTCTCTTGTGTAGCCTTTAATCAATGAGTGAGCCTCTCCTCGTGTTTAATAATAATTGTCAATGCCATTGTATAATCACATCTAACAGACGAGACTTCCTGCCTGCTCAGCGTGTTCTTAAACCCCAGTTACTGGCAGACCTTTCTGTCATGCATGCATAAATACAATTTGCAATGCCTGAAATTGGGGCTTTAATAAGAAGGCACATGCAAGTCCATGCCGATTAATATATAAACTAGGCACACTGAACATTTCATCCGCTTTGTCCATATTATTATGAAATCTATTTTAAAATAGTTTAGCAGCAATCACCATGAATATAAAATGCTGAATCAATAATTTAACAAAACAGTCTGGTAGGACATAATCCACTTGAAAAAAAAAAACTAAAAAACTTCAGCATACAAAACTTTAAATTGAATCTGTATTTTATATATTTCCACATAGCATCCACTGGTGAATGTTTTAAAAACCGAGTTAATGTTGGACCAAATGTTTTAAGAAATAAGAAGAGGCGCCTAATAGGCGATGTGCTGTATCTATGACATAATCTGAAATGAACAGATCATTCAGGCAACCTTTGATGCAATTCAGTTCAAGCTCCACAGAAGCAGAACTTCTGAAAACAAATTAATAATAACAATAATGAGATGGCCCTTATCAGAGGGCCAAGGGTATGATTTCTGTCTTTAATGGTTGTTAGTCAGGCTTTACTATTATATTTTCCAGGGACTATATTATTCAGAGATGATTAATGACTTAAAGAAATCATTTGCAGATGAATAAATCTGGTGAGCAAATCACTTCAAAGAAAATTGGAAAACTATATTGGAAATGCAGTGTGTATTGAAGCAAAAGAAGGAACACCTATAAATTGAGTCTATCAAAAAAATAAAAAACAATCAATTTCAGGCAGTGACATTACGCCCAACTTCAGTACAGGGAATAAGTGTTAATTAAGAGTACAATTTTCACATAAATTCATTGGCTGCTTGTCTAATAATAATAATAATAATAATAATAATAACGGGCGGCACGGTGGTGCAGTGGGTATCACTGTTATCTCACAGCAAGAAGGTCGTGGGGATGGAATCTCAGCTTGGGGCCTTTCTGTGTGGAGTTTCTATGTTCTCCCCGTGTCTGTGTGGGTTTCCTCTGGGTACTCTAGTTTCCTCCCACAGTCCAACGACATGCAGTTAGGCTAAATGGAGACTCTAAATTGTCCATATGTATGAGTGTGTGAGTGAATGGTAAATAAATGGTGTGTGTACCCCGCGATAGATTGGCGGCCTGTACTGTATTCCTTGCCTCTCGCCCAGTGCATGCTGGGATAGGCTCCAGCACCCCCCGCGACCCTGTTCAGGATAAGTGGGTATAGACAATGGATGAATGGATAATAATAATAATGGTAAATAAATGGCAGGCTAGTTTGCAAGCTCTTTGCCTCAGTTATTAAGTGTCAATCTAAAGTTTTGCCGGCAAGAATTGTTTAAATCACATTTGAAAATCATAATAATCAGCTAATGTTGAGTAGCCAACATGACATCATCAGAACTAGTTTAATTGCAGGAAATGCAGCTAACTAATGAATATACTTCAAGACCCAGCGTTAAATCACCAGTCACACTAGATGAAAACAGTTAACTATTCTGATTATTCGACACAGAGGTTTCGTGGCCCATGGGGGCTCGTTTCAAAATTCTATCATGAGGCCCTTTCCTATCCGCTCAGTGCTGCCCCACCAGCCATGGTGAAAAATGGTATCCTATTTTGCAGGAATAGCATGTCCGTAATATCACTTAGGCTATTGATAGATTAACTATGATCTTATTGACAGACTGATGAAATATATCGATGCTACCTTGAAATTAAAAAAAATATATACTTTTAAGTTATTTTGAGTGTTTGGGACTCATTGGGGCCTGTTTCATTTAAAACTGTTGAAACTGGTTCTACATTAACATCCTACCATGTATTTGTATGCATGTAGACAAGGACAAAATGCTTGGTTAGCTATATGTGCTAGCTAACCAAGTGGTTAGCTAGCACATATAGCTTAGCTTGTTGCTGGTTGTAAAGCAAACTTCCAAATTCCAGACTACTCTAGACTACTTCTTTAGAAATTTTATCTTGAAAAAAGATATGACAATATAAGGAGTAGTTACCGTTCCAAGTATATTTTCTTTTATTCAACCACTTGTCTGCAGCTATTATTATTATTATTATTATTATTATTATTATTATTATTATTAGTAGTAATGCTTTAAAGTGTTTGTAGTGTATGCATGCAAACATGCAAGTTGAAATAGTTGTAAAAGTGATTTTTGAATAGTAAAGGAGCCAAACACACTAACAATGTCTTATCATGAAGGTCAATGTTTAATGACCTAAACACTTCAGATACATTCTTCCTTTTCTCAAAAACACCAAAATCGTTTTTTCACAGAATAAATTGGAGGATGGGTGAATATAAATCTGAGTTTCATTATGTGTTTTCTTGAAATGTGCTGGCACTATAAAATCAGTTAAAGAGAGAGGGCAGGGACATTTTGCTAGGTATGACAGAAAATCGCTATTGTACTTGCCCGTGGCAAGCTTAGAATTTAAACCAATCTATAGGATTGTAATTGTGTTGTGAGCTCGGGGTGGCTCTAAGATTTGTGTAAATGTGATCCTTTCCCATAATGTGTTGTATCCTTGTGGCATTTAGGTTTTGTGTGTGTCTATACATCTGGATTTGTCTGTGCTCTCTACAGTTTGAGATCTGTAATTAAACACTTCACGTGTGCAGAATCTCAGCTTTTATCGAGGGGTATTTTTATACACACTGTTTTCACCACATAGAATTAACAGCACTTTGTATAAATAGCTCCCCATTTCAGAGCACCAATATTTGCGACAAAAGACTTTACAAGTTTTTCTGATTAGTTAGGTAGGTATATTCATTTGCTCCCTTAGTGCAGGTATGAGAGCTTTCAGTATTTAGTGTTGATTCTAGGCTTTTGCTTGCCTTTGAAGGTGTTTGTCAACATGAGGACCAGAGTTGTACCAATGAAACTAAACTCAATCACAAAGGGCCTGGTAGGTCAAGGAAGACTTGTACAGTTGATGAGAATTTTCACCATAATGAAGAAAAAAATGCCAAACACCTCTCTGACAGTAGAAACACTGTTCGGGTGGCAGGCGTGGATGTCAGTGACTTCAGGAACAGAACTACAGAGGCTACATTGCATGCTGGAAACCACTAGTTATACACAAAAACAGGATGGCCAGGTTATAGTTTGCCAAGAAATACCTGAAAGAGCCAGCAGAGTTCTGGAAATAGGTCTTATGGACAGATGAGACTAAAGCCGGGCACCCACCGCACGCGTCGCGTAAGCGTCGCGTAAGCAGCACGGCGAAGCAGCACGACGCGGCGCGTAGGGTGTCTCCACTGGTTCCGTTTGTGTCGCGCAAAGGCTTGCGTAAAAGCTATATATTCCTAGTAGCTCTCGCAGTCTACAGTGGGATTACATCGTGTATTTCATGTTTGTTCAGGACTGTTGATTATGGGTTAAGTGAATACTTTGGTGAGAGACCTTTTTCAGTTTGTTAATTTGGTAATATTTCGTTAACTCGTAAATACGTGAGAAAGTAAACGCTTTCAAGAATTACCATAAACTTAAATCGCAACGTAGCCTGCATAACAATCAATCTCAAACTGTATTAATTTATTTGCTTGGTTAACAAGCGTGCCAATTTCATGAAGAATATGTAATGATCATAATAATAATAAATAATCCGTAATCAACCATTGGGAATTCCCGTGTTGTCTTGTCATTCACGTCAAAACATTTATAGGATCATATTTAGTAAAATCAGCTAATCATGAAAAAGACAGTAACAGTTTAATCTTGAAGAGATATGAACACCACAACGCCATGAACACCGGAAGCTTTGAAGTACAAGTGCGATAGGCTACGTCTTTCTGTGGTGTATTTTCAAATTTACCCCACCCCCTCCGCAAAATAAGACAGCGAAACTAAGTTTGCCTTTTCCCCAGGTTCCAGTTATTTATTTATTTATTTTTACAAAACGAAAAGGCTTGTATTTTTTTTTTTGGTGCTAATAAAATATCTGGGAGGTAACTAGGGACACACCCCCAGTAATATAAGGATGAAATATAAATCAGAGCATGTATACCTAGCATTTTAGAGCATATTTCTGTGTATAAACAGGCCATCGTGACGCGCGACAAGCCGAAAAAATAGAACTGAAGCGAAAAACTACGCTTCAGTTCGCTTGTGTCGCGCGAGCTTCGCAGCCGGTACGCGACGCGTTCGCATCTGGTGGAGACGACGTCGCCCGCTGCCATTGTAATAACAGTACTTCAACTACGCTTCAGTTACGCGCGTAATACGCGCGTAGTGCGCTCGCGGCCGATACGCGTGCGGTGGGTGCCCGGCTTAAGATTCACTTGCATCAGAGTGATGACAAGAGCAAAAAAGTGTGGAGGCCGAAAGGAACTGCCCAAGGTCCAAAGCACTCCCTCCCTTTCATCTGTGAAACATGATGGTGGGGTTGTTATGGTTTGGGCATGTATGGCTGCCACAGGTACTGGCTCACTTGTCTTCATTGATGATGTAACTGCTGATAGCAGAAGCAGAATGAATTGTGTGTGTGCAGAAGCATTTTCTTCTGGTCAAGTTCAACGAGAAGCCTTCCAATGATCCATAACATACTGCTAAAGCAACAAACTAGTTTTTCAAAGCCAAAAATTGGCAAATTCTTGACTGGCCAAGCCATTCACCCGATATGAATTCAATTGAACATTCATTTCATTTTCTGAAGAGAAAATCTAAGGTAACTGGTATTTTTTACTTGGCAGAATGTTATATCTGTCTTGAAATTGGTCTAATGACTTTGTCAACGTTGCTAGTTAACTTGCTAACGTGTCTTGCGAGGAACACTGAAAACAGTAGGCTGGTAACATTCACCTGCCAACAAGAAAATCTCTTTACTTCTAGAGCCAATAGTGTATGAAAAGGGAGATAAATGATAAAGTCAATGAAAAAAAAGAAAGAAATATACACACTAGAAATTCTTTTTAATGATCAGTGATAATTTATGCAAGTGATTTGCCGTGATGGGGCGGCATAGCTCAGGAGATAAGACCGATTGTCTGGCAGTCGGAGGGTTGCCAGTTCAAACCCCGCCCTGGGTGTGTCGAAGTGTCCTTGAGCAAGACACCTAACCCCTAACTGCTCTGGCGAATGAGAGGCATCAATTGTAAAGCGCTTTGGATAAAAGCGCTATATAAATGCAGTCCTTTTACCATTTACCGTTATAAGCATGTCACAGCATTGTAGCCTTTGAAAATTAAGCTCTTTTTTTAAAGTTAGTGTTTAACATTTCAATAAAAAATATTCAAAAATATGTTTTACATTCATATTCAAATTAATAAATGTATTAATTTAAAAAAAACATGTTTAATTTCCAAAATCAAATCAAAATGGAATCCAACTAAAAAAAAAAAAAAAATTAAAAAAAAACAGTAATCGCTCAGCACTACTGTACTTGAGTTCAGTTTATTTTCTTTAAAATGTTCAAGTCTCCGAGTCTACTACAAGAAATTTGCATGCAGACATTTGTTTGTCTGCCCCTGAAGTATAAAATATATTTTATCAATGACGTAACACCAAGCTTTTATGTCAGTTCTGCAGGCTTGCTCTTTCAAAATGTGCATTTTTTTTTACTTTTAACTTTAGCCCTTTCCCTGAAGGTTTGCCTGTTTTGCCTTGCAGATGTTTAATGTGTTTCTCTTTTTTTCTCCAGAGAAACTATAAAAGAAGTGCTGTCATAATTATTATAATTTATTTTTATATTTTTTGCCCTGTATTCCTTGGCAAAGAGCTTTTTATTTTTATATTATTTGAGCCAGTGTAAGCAAGTCTTGAATGTGTCTATCATCTGCATAATGAATGTGAGTGCTGCAGTCGGATGGTAATGTTTAGGCAAGTTCAGTAATTGGAGGGACCACATTGG
The DNA here is from genome assembly GCF_013347855.1 of Anguilla anguilla. Lineage (NCBI taxonomy): Eukaryota > Metazoa > Chordata > Actinopteri > Anguilliformes > Anguillidae > Anguilla > Anguilla anguilla. The sequence goes on along the minus strand of NC_049204.1, from coordinate 57,009,801 downwards.
TAATTATTAGTAAGTGGAGGAAGAAGCAGTGGAGTGAATCAGTATCGTGGAGCAGAGGCATGTTTTTTCCTGGTGGAAACAGTGCTGTCATGCATCAAAGAGATGAGTGACTGCTTGATTTGCAGTGGTAATTTATCATTTTGCAAATGCATTATGAAACTAACTATGTACGTATATGCAATCAAAAAATTAACACTCAGCTTGTATTATATGCAGTTTGTGTTCACCTTGTATAAATTAATTTTTTTATAAACAGTTCCCCCATTTTAGGTCATCAGAATGTTTGAGACAAATGGCATCACAGGTGTTTCTGATTGGTCAGGTGTGTGTTCAGTTGCTTCCTTAGTGTGGGTATAAGTGAGATTTCAGTATCTACTTTGAGTCTTGCATTTTGATCGCCTTTGGAATCTGTTGTTGGTGTTTGTCAACATGAGGACTACAGGAGTTGTGCCAATGAAAGTCAAGGAAACCGTTAGGAGGCTGAAAAATAATACAAAACGGTCAGACATATGCCAAACTTTATACTTTCCCAAATCAACTGTTTGGAACATTATTAAGGAGAGCACTGGTGAGTTCAGAACTCACAACGAGCCAAGGAAGTCCTATCAGTGACTGCCGTCCACAAAGACTTCCTGAACAGAAATACAGAAACTACACTGAACGTTGCAACCCACTAATTTGCCACAGAAACAGGATGGCTAGGTTACATTTTGCTAAGATGCACCTAAAAGAGCCTGCAAAGTTCTGGAAAAAGGTCTTGTGGATAAGTGAGTCTGGGAAATGTTTACGTCATCTAACCAGATGGTAAATTTGCAAATATCATGGGAAATGTGCAAATATTCTGACACTGAGAGAAATGTCAAATTTCCCATAAAATGTCTGCACATACCCTGGTTTATGTGAGTGAAAATTGAGGCATGACTGGGCTACGGAATAATGCTGACCTAGCCTACTACATGGAGTTTTAGTCATACACTACAAAGTAGCCTTTCCAATATTCATGTGTTTCAATATTATGAGTAAACGTGAGAGGTTTGCGATTCCCATCGACGTCTATTCTAGAAGCCCAAGTATGGATGACACTGCTAAGTCATGCATCACTGTCATGTTATCTGAATTTCAAAACCGCAAATGTGTGTTTCATCCTGGTCTACATTCATTGTGCCTTGCATGTACTTCAGAATGCTATAACTCAATTTCTAGATGTTTTCGTCTAAAACTTAAGGAAAGTCATGATGGGTTAAGGACATTGCATAACCAGGGCTCCTGCCTTGAAATCTTGAAAAAGTCATGGAACTTATATGACCACATTTGCGTCTTTGAAAATTGTATGGCAGCAAGAGCCGATTTCATAAATGACAATTGAAGACAGGGAACCAGATTTTAATTGTAGTCAAACCACGTCATAACTAAACATTTTGCTTAAGTTTTGCTTAACATTTAGCTTTAACGTTTTGCTGAAAAGTTACCAGACCTCCACTCACCATGCATAATGATGAGACATCTACCGTACGTCCACATGCGTAAATATATAAAACATTCTCTCTCACTCACACAGACACACACACACATTCTGACATTTGATTTGCCTCATTAAAGCAGTTATTACAAAATGGCAACACTATTTCATTGTTTTTCCTGGGATGATGCATTTAATGTCAAAATCTGTTTTTACAGCTTGAGAAATATCATTTTGCATATAAATTAGAATTTGTGAATAAAATATTGCAATGTAAATAAACACTAAATAATCTGGTTTGCATGACCATTTTCCAAAGATCCATGACTGTAGGCTTCGCATTGAGGGTCCACTTCAGCATTTTCTGAAAGTTATCTTAATGTAATTATAACATACATTTCATTATATGCTTGCTTTAAGTATCTGCATTCCATGCGTGTTCGCCGGTGACAATGTAGCTGGCACTCCATTATTTTATTTATTTATTTCATAAGCTTTATTACAGTTCTGGCATGTGATACCAGTCCCCATTTGCCTGCTACATTCATGAGGAGTGTAAGCACTGCCTCCACAAAGCCATGACGCACACACACACACACATCAAGTCATTTAGTACTTGTGTTAATACATTTATTTCAGAAACAGATAGTAATTAAGCTTCTCATTTTAGATCCAGTGGGCTTCTGATATTCCTAATTCAGCTGCAGTGGCTCGCTCATTCTTTATTAACTACATTTTTAATTTAATTAGATTTTTGATGGCCTGAGATTTTGTACACTGATTTGAAACTCACTTTGTCTGTGACACTTGGCAGCCCTCAGACAATCACATGACCACATCTTTTCATTGAACATGGGGATAAGGCAAATACATTTGATTCATATTGCTCTTGATTTACTCTGAGATGATGCCAAGATGAGCATCCTGCACCTCAAAGTTATAGTTATGTTACCATGCACAAACAGAGGGAAGTTTTATTTGGAGGTTTAACACATGGCCACAAACCTGGTGTAGGAAAGAGGAGTACAGGTTTATGGGGCACTGGGACCTTTTGCGACAGGGGTGACAGGCTGCACCTGTCACTATTTAGAAGTCGTGGTTATAGAATCCTTTAGAAGCAGGGCTGTAGGAATCTAATTCTATAGTCATGCTTAGCAAATATGACAGATTGTCTTTGATGGCAAAATGTAGTATAACATAATTCATATCTGGACACTTCCCTATCAGAATTTTTTTTTTTTTATGTGATGTCAAAGTTTCATGAAATGAGGAGGACTGAAAAATGTATTTTAAAACTGAAACAAACTCCCATAGCTCATAATCATGGCTTAGCATTCTGTGTAAGCATTTTAACAAAATGTATCACCTGAATGCATTTTCACTTTTACCGTATAAAAATCATTAAATGGGTCTGGATAAAACACCTTAACCTAATGCAAGGGTCATCTCTTGAAGGGCACCACTGGAAATTTTGTATGAACAAAAAATCTGAATATTACGATTAAATATTAATGTGTTAAATCCCAGACCTCAAACTTTTTCATAGCTTATAAAACCACAGAAACTGTCTGCTGTATTCCAACAAGGTTTTGGTAAAATTAATAAATTGGTCTTCTTGTCTGATATATATATATATATATATATAAGAATGCATTATAAAGTTTTGTTCTTTATGTGTTTTAGTTAGTAGTTACATTTAAAAATGATAGCTTGGCTGTTTTGGGTCTGCCAAGTGGCTAGTTCTGCTAAGGCACTGGGTCAGTATAGTGACGTGTCCTTGAATCTGATGTCAAATGTGTGTGAGCTTGTGCTGCCAGCGGCTCCCCAGGGAGCCAACAGATGTGTTCAGTTGATGGAACTGTACCCTTCCTGATACGCAAGATCAGCTATCCAGTTGGGTGCCTGTAGTCTGCCTGTGTCTGCTGCACATGAAGTGTACTCCTGTGATGGAAAGACAGCCCTACCCACTGGTGAACTGCAGTGTGAAAAGAAGCCTCAGCTGACAGCATATGCTTTGCAGGATATTGTGTGTTCAAAATTGGCACAGGACATTGTAGAGATGAGGTGGATTTAGTGTTACTGAGAACTTCAGTTTGTGACAAAGAAAAATAGTGAGGGCCGTCATGCTCAGTTGTAGAGTGTATAGAGATTTCGTGAAAGGTACAGAGAGAGAGAAGCTTGTGATAAAAAGTAAAAAAATAGTTGTGCAAATTTCTAGATTTTTTAAATTGTAGTTTTTAAGATTGAGGTTGGTGGGGTGAGAAGGAAAGGTTGTAAGTTATGTTTGTTATTTATTTGGAGGAGAAAAACTGTAAGCTACTGAAGTCATCTAATATTCGCTATAGCAGAGAGAAAAGCTATAAAGAGATAGCTGTGCCAAACTAGCCAGATCATGTAAAATGTAGATTTTTTTAAATTGTTTTAAAATTGAGGGTAGTAAGGCGAGTCAGTTATTTTTGTTATTCATTACTGGAGAAGCTTGGCGAATGAACGTATTTGACACTAGCTAGCTATCGTTATCTAACATTAAATAACAAGTTAGCTGCATTAGCTAGACTCAGGATAAACTTGGAATTTTTGGTTTCACAAAGTGAGTGAACCATTTAGCCAGTCTTGTTACCGGGGCAGCAGAGACTGTATGCTTAAGTTAGATGGTGAAATCACACTCTACACCAGCCGCAGAAATTAATGCAAGGCATTTGTGTAAGGGTTGGGGGACGGAGACCAAGCACAACCAAATAGGGATCTTAAAGAGTCCCACTAAAAGCGGAGTACGCCACAAAATCTCTTCCGAGATTGAAGAAGGGTAAAGAAACTAACAGAAACGACTACTCCACAGGAATATCCCAACTAAATAAGGGAACCTCAAAAGGAGGACTCCGGACCAAGGGGGAGTAGATAGGTTCTCCAAAACTCGAAAAACGAAACGAAAACGAAAAACGAAAATAAAATAAATAGCCCAACGGAGCGAGCTGATGGAGACCCAACCTCTGGGCACCGCACTCAAAAACCTCCGTAGCTCAGCGAGAGAGAGGACTAACTGCACAACTCGCAGAACTGATATCCTCCTAACTCTCTACCCCGTGACAAACCTGACTAAAGGAGTCACAGACGTGCTAAACCAGATACCTCCCTTATATAATTTTCACGCAAGAGATTATTAACGCCTATGGGCATAATTCTTGGACGTGAACTTTATATAAGGTACGAAGCGCTGAAAAGCACTGTTTGGTTACCAATACCAGCTCTTTTGTGCAGATGACATTAAAGCACCGTCTTTCTGTGAACCCACACCTTAAGAAACGTTAGACAGGTGCCGCAGCTAACGCAATCAACATGCCTACTGAGCTCTTAACCAATCAGTGCGGAAGGGGTCTGCAGGCAGAGTGAATTCTGCATGCGTACAGACCATTAACCCAAACGATGTGACAAACTCTAATTAGAGAAGCAGGGGTGGAAAGGAATAGAGCAGAATGCTCAGGCTACCCAAAACCATGACAACTTGTCGATGAACTAGCCATCGTTTTAAGAAGGCATTTTGAAAGAAACTTTTTTAGAGACCGACAAGATCCTGAAAGGCACTTTTATCTTTATGAGTTCAGTAATGAATAGGAATGCAAATTGCCAACTCGTAGCAAAACAAGCTCTAACAATGATACAGACAACTATATTGAGCTTTGCTTCTTCACACCAGTACATTTTTTAATATGCTGCTTGTGGTGCTGAAAATTTAGGCCTAATAATATACTTTATTTGTTCATTTGTTTCATACATAAAATGTAACTCACAGTGCTTAACATTTGTGGATAAGAATAAAAGCTAAATAAAACCAACAAACATGATACAAGATAACACAAAAAATACAGTTGTAAAACGTGGAACTGTATTCTGAGTCATTTTTTATCAACTTTTAGGGGTTATGTTAGTTGTGAGTTTTTTCACAAAAATTTTCCTGGGGGGCCATGATCCCCCCCCTCTTATTGCTGCCCCCCGCCCCCTCTCATTTCTACACCCACCAGCCACCACTGGTCTACAAATAAAGTTATATTTTATCTTTCACTGTTTGAGAGCTTTGCCATGCTGCTGCTTAGAAGAAAATGTCAGTTGACTACTGTAGTAATGTAAGAATTGGATTTTGAGTTAAGGGTCACCAGTAAATCATTGTATTTGGGCATTTGACTCTACCCTGTAGCTGTGTGGTTTATGGTGTGCCTACAACTTTGAAAATATGTTCTGTGGATTTTCTTTTTATTTCCAGAGAAGAAATCTGCTGTAGAGAAATGTTACTTCTCAAGTGAAAAAAGGCTGCACCTGAAAAGTTCTTTTTTTAGGGGATGTTATATATTTATTTTTGTAATTTTTATTTATTTATAAATTAATCATTTGTACAATATACCTAAACCCGAGACATATGTAAAGGGAAAACACGTATGCCGTCAGGCTTTGCTGTTTCAAACCTTTCATGTGCATTCTGTGTTTCAGCCGGTGAATTACAACTAACATCTCAAAAAGACCAGAGTAACACAAAGCCTGAAGGCCTTCGCTGTGGCAGATGGCATCGTGTTCTTTGGGAAAGCATAACCCAAGCATGCAGTAGAAATAACACTAAGGGGACTCATAGATACAAAATTGATTGTGCTGAATGCATTAACTGTAAAACCAAAAAAGAGATAAATATGAGGTGAATCACTTAGAATAGGCCACATCCTCTCAACAATAAGGCATTCATTTACATATATTTGTTGCAGAATGGTCAGGATAAACCTGATAACAGGTGCTGTCCAATGTCACTTAATTGGCATGTGCTGTCTCGTTTTGGGGGAATATTTGCAGCAGCTGTTTCATTATGTTGTACTAATGGTAATGGCGGCACAGTACATTGCAAAAAGTAAATAATCTGACAGACATTAGCTACTCTGAGTGTCTCTAAGTGAGGGTCTTCATAACCAAAGTGGCAGATGCCCAAGTTACACACATAAGGAGCACACAAATGTAAATGAAACAATGATTTAGGGCGGTATATATTCTTAAGTGCCAATTAGATCTTGGAAAGGAGGCCATAAATGAAAACAGTATGCAGCTCTCCCATTCCATTTTACACAAAAAATGTTCAGCTGCAAGAAACAGTGAGCTCACAATCCAATAAACCAATATTTTGAAAACAGTTTGTGAAGCAATGAACCATAGTTGCAATCTAAACAGTAAATATAATTTTTATTCATACTACCAGCTATAAAGTGAATGCAAAGCTGCCATTTTGTACTCGTATACGCTTTTGGGTGGACAAAACCAGCATATCTATGTGTGGTACTATCTACATTCTAATAAAAAAAAAAAATAAAAAAAAAGTTGTGTAAGTCGCTCTGGATAAGAGCGTCTGCTAAATGCCTGTAATGTAATAATTACACCCAGAAACAGTTTAGTACAGTGTTTTATTTATACTACCCCAGCAGTTACTTACAAGATCCATTCAGATTTGGTCAGGCTGAAATTATTATTAAACTCTCAGTCTCAGGCTTATTTGGGAAAGAGTGCATTAAGGAAAAATGTTTAAATGCAGAAGTATGCATATTTCTAATAAGGACAGTAGCTTTGCTGCTGGGACCCCCTGATGAATTGTTATTAGTCTTGAAAGTTGCTGTTGATTACTTATAAAATGTAAGCTAATGAAATCAAAAGAAATATCAAGCCTAATATTGTTTACTTCAACTACATTTTCAAAGTCACATGCTGTTCTTTCGTTAAAGTATTTTTAATGTTGCAATGTGTGCATGGATGACATTGCTTTTATGATTATGTGGCTAGATGCTTGATTTTGTTTAAATATCATGACCTACAGTATACATTAAGGCAACAGACATTCCCCAGCTCTGCTTGAAATGTGCTGTAGCACGTCCATGCGCATTCATTAAAACAGTCTAAGCAGAAGCCATCATGCAGAAATGTCAGCCAGTGCTTTGCATCCAGTCGTTGTTTTATTCCATTTGATTTGACAGTGAAAAATATTAAGATACTCTGGGCATAATTTTCTAGGTAATTATGTGTAAAAAAAAATAATAAAATAAATTTAAAAATTTTAAAAATGGTTTATTCTCAGAATGCCAGGGCCAGATGGGAGCTATTGCTACTTTTCATAATTCACCAGCATTACCCATACTCATTATTTCAGAGAGGATGATAGAAATGAGGGTAGCACAGTCATCAGGTGTTAACAATTGGAAGCAATCAGTCTCCAGCTGATCTCAGCTGGAAAACCACCATGCAGAGGTCTAACACTCGTTCATAGTTAATGCAGAATCTCACAATCACCCTTTCTTTCCAGCTCCGGCATGCCATTTCATCACTTCTGTTGCTGTGTGCCAGCAGTATGTCACATGATATCTTTAAAAGTGCTGTGCCATTTCAGTGCATAGGTCCCATTATTTAACACCTACCCCATTGGCAAATAACGTCATTCATTTGACTCAATACTCTGTATGCAGTGTGCCCAAAGCTAATTTGGATTAATTGAATCTTTCTGGGATGTTGACTCTCACCACGCTGACACTTTGAGCTTTGGATTTACACATTCTCATTCTTGCCCTGAAATTAAAATTTAAATGAATGAATAGATAAATAAAAAAATAAATAAAGTTAAAGAGAAGGCACTGTTCTAGTGAGAATATGTGCCCCTTTTCATTCAAAGGTGGGGTGGGGGTGGGGGGTGTGTGTGTTTTTTTTTTTTTTTTTTTTTTTTTTTGGGGGGGGGGGGGGGTACTGTACGTGCTTCAAGATAATGAAGGATTGCAGCATCCTTTGGGTGCAATATTAAGACATTTATGATTTTGCTTCACTTGCTTTAACATATAGCTGTAGTTCACTGAAAGTTCTAATGGCCAAAAACATTCAGAAAACCTGTGGTGTTTTCAAAAATAATGGACGTTTTTCATGCATACTTTGATCGTTTTTGCAGTAAAGAACTCCAAAGACAAAATAGCCCAGTAAAATTATGAAATTGTGTATTGTCTTCCTGTTTCTTTCCGATCTATATTATTGGCAAATGCCAATACAAGATGACCTAAATACCCTGTTTTACATGAAATGAAAGGTTGTGCATCTGTTTTTTTGCGCCTTTTACTTCTAACTTTTAAGCATGTTGGCAGAGTTTGGCTAACCTAAACTTGTAAACTTGTATGTCCAGGTGAAAGAGACATTAGAGAGCATATCCAGTAAAAACTGACCTAAATGGAATATATATATATATATATATATATATATATATTCTCGTATATCACAGTTCAGATTCTTCATGAAATGGGGAAGGGAAGGCAGCTGAAAATGACACTTGCAGATGTAATTTGTTTTGCTTTGAAATCTGATGATGAAAAAATAACCAACAAAATGTGAATCCCCATACGGCAATGTAGAAAAATACAATGCGGAAATGATAGTTTTCTATTCCATATTACTTTTGTCAGTGATCATTGTGGATATAAGGGGATAAGGAAAAATAAATGGTGACATATTGTTTTTCTCAGCAGTTTTTCTTCCATCCTCTCCCACTCTGCAGTTTAGAATGGCCAATGTTATCCGGCAGTTCAAGAGCGTGAACTCTAGCACTCGTTCTCTTCTCAAAACACATTCTTTTTCTCGGCAATACACTCCCTAAGCTGTAAGAGGATAAAAAAAATCTGTGATATACTAGATATGATGACACTTAGAGATTGATATCTCAAGGAAGATCATATCCCATCACAACAACACCAGCACATTCTTTATACCCTAGTTTATTATTGCAGATCTGGTTCAGAATGCCTGTAAATAAAAAGTGATTAAAAGCACTGCCCCACCTTTCTCTCATTTGAGTACACCTGTTTTTGTATTCTGCACTACATGAGAATTCACAAAACAAGTTGGAGGAATTAAAATAAACAATGTGGTGATTTGGTTGTACGGTGAAGTGGCTGTAGTATTTTTGTCAGTACTCTAGATAAATTGTTTATTTTCTTTTGTGAGTTAGTTGTATTAAATCAAATATAATGGAAGGAAGATGGAACCCATGTTGTCTGTAAAAATGGAAAAATATGAAACATGAGGATGCATGGAATCCTTCTGCAGTGTCTTAATTGTCTTAATTATATATATATATATATAAAACAAAGTATGTGCGACAACATACTAAACGGCAATACTTTCATTTACGCAACATTGATATGTCCCAAACATATATATATATATATATATATATATATATATATATATATATATATCTGATGGGATAGCAAGGGCTAGCTGTCTTGCAAGTGAATTGTTCATCTAGATATTCAACATCTCCGAAGCTTTTGTCATTGGTTGGCTAGCAAGTTGAATGACTAAAACTCTTATCATAGTTATATGGTTTAATGGAGCTGTGTTCTGTAGCTAGCTCATCACTTACCTAATGATGTTTATCCTTGATTAGCTGTCAATTAGCAAAATTATTTTGCAACATACAGGCAGGACAATTTTAGATGCTAGTAAGAAACAGTTTATTTATTTATTTATTTATTTATTTATTTATTTTTTATAGATACTGAATATGAAATATAATTAGTTGTGGGAATTAAATAGCACTAGCAGCCTTTGAAAAAAGTGAGTTATTTCAGCTATGGCAATGATGTTTTTAAAGTAAGACTGGTATTTGACTAAAATTTAAATATTAAGTTAAATTATTGCAGAAAACAATAGCAACATATATGAAATAAAGAAGCAGATTAGATTTGTTTGCCATGCTGCCTAATTCTATTCATTCCAAACATAAAATAATCCCCTTGAATAAAAATGTATTAGAAAATGAATATATGCTTAATATAGCCTAAGCATTACACGGTTTGTAATGGGAATTACGCTCCTGTTGTGGTAACTATTTTTCAAAATAAGGGGAGAAAAAATTGACTAATCTTTGTTAATGCTAAACATGTTTTAAATGATATGCCTTGGAGCTCAGTCCTTAATAAGATTACGGGTGTAATTAGGTTTGCATTTATAGGTCAGAACTATGGTGTGAGCTGGCCTTTACATTAATAATAGGTATAGAAAAATAGATGCGAAATGATGTTTAAAGCATAAATAATTCCATCCAGCCTCAAAACGTATTATACTTACTTTTTAAATTTGTATTTGACATCTGTGTGCCTGAGTAGATATTATAAAAATATACAAGCAAAGCAGAGTGAATTGCAAATGGAATCAGTTACAGCAGTCTTCCTCTCAAACAGACTAAAGTATCATGTCTGATTCCAAAAATAAAATAAGAACACAGAACACAGTAATTTCAGAATGGAGAAATTACATGAAGGGGAAAGCAGAAATTCAGTGAGATAATTGGAAGTGTAAGTACAGGCTGTATTCTTATGGAAGTCTGTATGACATGGACATAACACCTCACCTGAAAAAACATCAGCAAGTACGGAACCCAGTCTCACTGAAAATGAAAATGCTTTCAGACAATGTAATTATCAACAGGAGATGAAAAAATGAAAAAGGCATATTAAAGAAAAAACTTTCATTCAATGTACCAATATGTACAGTAAAGAAATAATAAAGGCCTACTTCAAAGTGTAATTAACAGTGTTTGATACAATTAGATTAGATGGTGGGCTTGGAGTTCTGGCTGTATCAATCTCTCTATAGACACACAAGGGCTCAAGGGTCATGTCTGTGCTACTCCTCATGGCTGGTAGTGACCACCTTTAATAGGCCATAATCATGCAATAGATTTGGCATTTAACATGTGATTATTTTTAATTGAATGACTGTACGACTTCTCTATTTTCACTCTTACCACACCTTTTTAATAATGTTGCACTGTGGAGAATTCAAATATCTATCAGTTGCCTAAAAGGTTGAATACAGTTGGTCTAATTTGTCGGCAAAATGATTAACTATGCCTGTGAATGGTGCACCGTTAATTTCCAGTGAACCCACATTTGTAGATATGTTCTGTATCTCTGTAGCAAATGTGTTGCTCCTTGGACAGTACGCAGTCTTCAGAGGCTGTTTCAGGTGTGACCACACAAACCAGTTAGGATTTTAGGTAAATCAAAAACCACAGTTAGCTTATGGTTGGCATTTTTTTTCTGCCAGCATCATCCCATCTCCAAGGGTGTACTCTTTGTCTACAGTATATGACACCTTTCTGAATGACTGTTTGTTCAATGGGATTTGATATACAAGAAGAGACACTGGTCTCTATCTCCCAGTGACACTGAAAATTAAATAGTTTTGGCTGGCTAATTCATTTTCAACTAATTTCATGATGGCCATTTGCTTAGCTTTGTAACTAAGCGGAATAACTTGAGACTACTGTTCAGCTTACAAGTGACAAGATGAGACAAAAAGAAAGAAATTCTGTAACTTCTGCATGTTAGATGGGAATATAGATATTGAAAGTATATTTATTGTTCATATGAATCCTCACTGGACTTAATGCTTCCTCCTAAACTTCTGGCCCACTCCCCAAATCCATGTGAGCATGGTGAGAATTTGCTTCACCCATGCTGATGAGTAGGCAAAATTTGTGAACTCTTTCAAAAGCCTAAAGAAAAAACAATTATGCCTCAAAAATGGCTTGCATATTACTGTGTAACATTACCGTTGACTGCACAGCATTGTGCTGAAGCAACAATTAATGTTGTGCAGTACTCTCAATTGTTGTTATAAATTTCAAATGTGACATACCATACACTGTTGGAAAGCATATACTGTTCTCTACTGGATTAAAGAGTTATTAATCTAACCAGAACAAACTGAAAATAATTACACTGAGTCTTGGTAAGATTGTATATTTATTCTGTATTTAGTTGCAGATAATAATAGTAGAATGGTATGATATAATTATACAATAATTAATCTTGTTTATTACACTATTCAGTGAGCGGCATTTTTCACTGCTGTATTGGAATGACTTCAGGTTATTGTTGCCTTTATCTTGTTGTTATGACAGAATCATTTTGTTTTGGTGGTGAAAGAATATTTTTATGAATTCCCAGATAGATGTTATTGTCCAATGTGCCATTCTAGTTGCAGATGGAACTGGGAGGGGGTTGCTTATTAAATGGATGAACTATGGTGACACATGACAATGGGGGAACTTCCAAACACCGTATTTGATTTAGTTGTCATGTATTGTCTACTAATAAAACTAGAACAGAGAGTTTGTTGTTTGTTCCATTCATAGTTTGGTTGCAGGAGCACTGAATGTCTTAGTTGAGCAATCTCAGGATGCCAGCATACTGGCCACTAGGGGGCTGATGCAAAAGGGTTTAATATGTGAATCATTTCAGGTAAGCTGATTTGGCTTTCGACATCATAAGGCAAAATGTTTTTAAAAGATTCAAAAACCGTGTCTTGAGGAAAATATAAACAGTTGTGGCATAAAGGATGAAAGTGTTTTGCCAATTGGTCTCAAAATGCCATTACATGGTCTCAAAAGACTTTTGGGAAATTTAACCAACCATAGCCCAAACCTATTCCTTCCATGCACTGCCATAACCATCTTGCTTTTAGAAATGACTGTAATTGGATGCTCTCAAATTGCCAATTAAACACATATCCACTTTATAATTCTAATAGTGAAGGCATTCCACTGCTAAAATATACATGGAACTTTAGAGAATACGTTTAGACAGTTTGGAGTTTTATCGTACCCAGTGGAGGTATAGGTTTATGTCCACATTCTATCATACAGGCTTAATTACAAGACAGCAGTGTGCACCAACAATCCTAATGATATACTTTAAATGTACATGGGCAATAATTTTTATATTAATCAGAGAGCACTGCTGACACCTAATAAATGTAAAAGCAATATTTTATAATAACCCACTCTTTAAAATATGGTTATCTGCAGTAAAATACAAAAGTATTGGTGACAAAAGTATTTTTGCTCCAGCACATTGGATTTGGAATAAAACAATGAATATGAGGAAGAAGTGCAGACTATCAGCTTTAATTTGAGGATATTTACATTATTTTTACATGATCTGTATAGGAACAACCAATCAGAGTGCTCCTGTGCATAGCAATTATTTATAACCAGCACAGACTCCAATAAGCTTTCGTTTCAAAATAATTGCAACTACAATGAGTTGTAGCCTATCTGTAAAGAGATTACAAAGATTGGCAAATCAATTTTCCATGTCATATAGATTAGGTAAATAATAAGTATTGTGTTTAGTGAAATTGTTCGGCAGTTCGGCAGTTAGGTATTTACCAAGCAGTACATGAACAGCCCTGTTGTGCCACACATTTCAACTGACAGCAGGTAAGGCTTCTCTCGTTTATGCTGAGAGCATACATTTTGCGCTAATATTTTTCTTATACGTTTTATCATCACTGTAACCCATGACTGCATACTGGAGTGCATGCTGTTGACATCTGAATAAGAGATCCCTGTCTCCAAAAGTGGTGATTAACAGCTGGGGTTAACTTATGCTTATATTTACCATTGTTCGCTAGCTAACATGGACGTTTATTTAATTTTTAGTTCCCATTACATATAAATTTTATCGTCAACAATGGATTGTTGCCAGATTCATGTCTGTAAAAACAGCTTCACATATGAGATTTTGACTCAATGATAGGAGAATTAAAGAGGGATCTGGCAACTTTGGCTAGGTCATTAACATTTGGCCAGCCTAGTTAACGTGACTAGTATTGGGAGAAAAGTAGCCTACTGTGACTAGATTACCATGAAATGAATGTGCAGTGCACTGTAACATACCCAAGAGTTGCTTGATTAACAAGTGGGTAGCCAGTGTTCAATTTGATAAAACATTTACAAGTACAACTGAACTCCCCTCAATGGGTTTTCTAGGGAAACTTGCTTTCAAAAACAAAAGCTCGATGGAATTAGCAACAGTAACTAAGAAGAGCTGGGACTTGGGTGAGGTTTAACTAAGGGTCAATTACAGCTCTTTTTATACATCCCACATCCACATCCCCCATTTCAGTGGGACAAAAGTATTTGGACAAATTAACCTAATCTGAAATAAAGTCATCATAATGCATTTAGTGCTTGGTTGCATATACTTTGCATTCTATGACCGATCTGTTTGCCAGTTGAAATAGGGTTTTTCTTCACAATTGAAAGTATTCTTCAGTCACCCACTACAATGGTCTTCTGTGGTATAACTAGTCTTTTGCTATTACTGAGCTCATCAGTACATTCTGGCTTCCTAACAGTGTATCAAACAGTTGATGTTGACACCTAATGTTTTGGGTATGACTCTCATTGATTCTTTCTGATTTTTCAGGCTCATATCGGCTCCCTTTCCTAGCATTGATACGTATTTGGAAATTGGTCCTCATGTTGACAGACTGTCGTAACATACTGCAAATGCAAATTCCACACCTAGAATCCACTCAAGACCTTTTGTTAGCTTTCCTGTGCTTGAACCGATGATGCAGAGACACACAGCTGGCCAAGAAGCAGCCAATTATCCAGCTACTTCTGCTCCCGTAAAATGGGGGAGACTAAAAGGGCTGTAATTCCTATACGGATCACCTGATATGGATATAAATACCCTGAAATTAAAGCTGACAGTCTGACAGTATTCTACCTCATATTCAATGTTTTATTTCAAATGCAATGTGCAGCGTACAGAGGCAAAATAAACAAAATTTCCAATACATCCCAGTGCATTTAAATGTATGACCAGGTATAATTGCCTGGGAAAGCATAAGGCTCCTAATCCATTTTTCCATCTCAAAAATAAAAAAATTGCATCCTCCTAATTATGGTTCATGACAACAGCCCTAGAACAAAAGTGCACTGTCTATAGTGTCACACATTATTAATAAACATGCGTGGAAGGGTATGAAATAAATACAATTTATTGCATAAAATTGCTTAACTATTTTAGAAACAACCCATCAATAGCAAAAATATGGATGGCTTCTTGTCTCTGCTTTGGAGGAAAAAGTGCTTTTGTTTGAAGGTCTGGAATGTATTTTAAACCGGTTGTAGGGGCAGCTTTCCCAATTTGTATTCTGGTGAGGCTCTCTTGGAAATGCGACACACTGAATCTCCTTACACTGTTCCCTCTGTCAGTGAATAAGTGACAGCACCCAATTATACAATCTTAAGGCTGTGGAGATCTTCAGCATTAGGAATTACTTAAAGGAAATACAAAAGATTGAGTGAAGGGAAGGAAGGACATGAGAATAGGCTCAGGTACAATGGACTGCAAAAGACTGTGCATGCAGTCAGGAAGGCAATGATTAAAAAAATAAATACTGGTTTGGAGAAGTGATTATCTATGTTGCATTAAAATTATGCAAATTATCAATCTGTATGGTTGTCTATTGGCAAACAAATGTTAATGTAATGTAATGGGTATCGGCTGAGGCTTTGGTGAAATTGACTGTGAAATAAGAATGAGCATTTCTATTTGAAATTAGATTTAATTTATAGCTGAAATCCTTCCAAATACAATGCTGAAAAATGTGTTTGTATTTGAATTACATATACTTAGGATCAGTAAATAAAATTCAGAACATAATAAGTAGCTTATATAAGGTGAGACTGTGGCGAAGTCCGCTGGGTGTTTGACTCTAAAACCCGTGCAGGACCCCCTTGTGGCTGGGGGGGGGGGGTCCCAGCCATGGTGCTTTCTGTGTTGTGATCCCATCTCTGTCTGTGGTCCTCTCTGTTTTCCCCTGCCTGAATGAAGTGAAAGATTGCGGGAGGAGGCCAGGCTGCCTGCTTTCTTTGAAAAAACGTTTGTGCTGTTCAATTGAAGCTTTCACTGACTACTAATTGCTATTTAATTAGGTTCATTTGTTTCTTTAAAAATCTCTTTGAAATACTTTTTTGTCAGGCAAATATATTTTGAGTAAACAAATAAAAAATGTTCCACCCTACCTGGCCAGCTACCTGCAAGTTGAAGCAGAATCAGAGATAGTCACTTATTTACCAATAACTTACTATTATCCTTCCCCTTTTCAACTCTGCAGCTAAAGTAACTTTTGAGAAATTGTATATAGTGACTAGCTTCCTAACTGGGATTAATAATTTTACTTGAGAAAACGGAATATTTTACATAAAAGATATTTTTGATAAGTTCCTGTACATGGTACAAATCCAGGCTATGACAATGTTGTAGATGAATGTCTCAGAAAGTCAGTTTTGTCTGTTAACACAATTGCTTTTGTTTTGGATCTTTTTGTTTTCTCCAAATGACTGTAATTTGACTTCAGTTACAAAGCTGAGTAATTTGCCTAACGTTGGTTGGCATTTCTTTTTATTTCCAACCCAATGTGTCAAGGGTCGTGGATCATTCAAATCAAATGTGTCTAAGAGCCTGAAACCCAATTTATCTTTCTCGTATAAGTTTTATATTGTTAAGCAACACAGGGAAAAAACGATTGGAATTCCGTCACAAACATCTCCCCATTTCAAGTTGGCCCGCATTTGTTCTGCGCCGTCGGTGAAAATGAGCAGAGTAACGAGCAGATTCCTCTCTTGATAAATGAGTCGCACCGATGATACAGATACAGCACGACTGTTTGGAAATGTCATGTTTTGAAATGCGCTGGGTGCAACCCATCACATTCTAAATGATAAAAACTTGAGGGAAAAAAAACAGCCTTCTCGTTTCCATTCATTTTCTGTTCATTTACATTTTGAAAGTGGGATGGGGGGTGGAGGTTAAAGTAGACCGTGCACTTCATGAGCAAAATGAGCTGTATAAGATGACATTGCAACAGGAAAGGCCCCAGTATCTGGCTGAATGAAGGTCCTGCCCAAGCAGAACAGTTATTGAGATTGAAAAAAGAGCCATGGACAGCTGAGGTTTATTTTAAAGTGTCATTCCTTATTTTTGCTGCGTTTTGCATTTTACTTGTAATATAACTTTAGTCCTCAAAATGTCAAATCTCTTAATAGCTGAGCAAATTTATAGTTTGACGCTCATCATACCAAACTAATTATTATCATCTAATTATTCTATTCTATTATTATCTAAATTCAACAGACATGTTTTGAAAAACTTCATTCAAAATGCTTGCCATTATACAGTATATGTACCCATCAAAGAATTACATTTTATTCCTTTAAGATCAAGTGATTTCTACATTGTATGTCCTAGGTGTATATAATGATGTAATGATTATGTGTGATCTGTGGGTGTGATCTCCCATTAATGTTAATTTGGGCTTTATGTTCTTTCAGCCATTCAGGGACATTTTTCTTATCATTAATCACAGATGTATTTTCCAGATAATGATTTTCCCCTTATAGATGAGGGTTGAGGGTCATAATAAATGTTTAACACAGTTTCAAAATGTTAAGACTGTCCACAGGTGATGCCAGAAAAAAATAAGTTATGCAGATTTGGAGGGAGGAAGAGTCTGAGGGAGAGAGATATGATGGTTCTTAGTTGACACGATTTAAAGAGTAGTGTAAAATTATGCCAATTGTGTTTACTAAATGTGTCTTTTGTACATGCTATCAACCAGTCGGTGTATTATCCTTTCATCTTAAATTTGGCAAACAAAGTAGATGTGTAGGTACAGGAGTTCCTAGTCTACACCTGGTAGGGGTATAAAATATTTTTCAAATATGGCAGTAACACCTCAAATAACAGTGCTAGAGTTTTGTAATGTATGCAAGAGGTGTCCAGGTTCAAATATTTGCATGTTAGGCTTGTTTTAGGCGAGGGGCGCCCACCCTAGTTTATGGGAAGGACATGATGTGCTGTACCAGCGAAGGCCCCAACAAGCACAATAGCCTGCGGGCATTCTTAATCACTGCAAATAGCCTGTTCTGAATGGCTGTTCATATGAGCTTCATAGGCTCTGTCAGGGAGCTTGCAGGGTTGCCCAATTAGCAGCGGAAAGTGTGGGGCTGTGAACGTTAGTCAGCAGGGAAGTCCGAGCCAGTGGAGGCGTGTCATCAATCATTACCGAGGCCCTGGTTCTGCCTGCTTCTTGGCTGTGCGACGAGCCTCACTGTCTGTGCAAATGGCACGGGCCGCATTAGCAGTGCAATCACAAACCATCAGTGAGGCAGGTTTTTGCAATAGCGTGCGCGCACAATGATTTTACAACAAATATGTATCAGCTCTTACTTTGCCTTTCATTAGGGCTCTTGACAGAAAAGTCCTCCCAGAAGAATTTTGTTTTTTTTGGCTTAATTTCTTCCTTTTATTGTCATCTTTTTTCTTTTTTGTCGTTCTGCGCTGTTCAACCATGGTTTAATGTAATTCTCAACACACATAATGTATACTTAATTAAATAGAGAGCAGTTAATAAATAGTATAAAGATAATTTGACTAATATGAACAGTAATTTGATTAAGTTACTCTGATATTGCCACGGAACAGCAAACTGGCCATGTAACTGTAAAGTGCCCAGCTAGAAGTGGCTATCATATTAAATATCTACAAGTTATCAATATAAATTTATGTTATGTCAATTTTCTATACATAATATAGAAAATAATTAGTTGTTATGGCATAAAAGGCAGTCGCATATTGACAAAGCATGAATGAAAGCTAGTAAGGAAAATAAACAAGCGCAAATCCTCAATAGCTGCGACCGCACACGCGCATGCATCCGTGTGTGCATGCATCCACGCACACACCCTCACACAAACAGGTGACCTCTTCTTTGGCTCATGACCAACCTTTCCACAAAATCTTGAGGATCTGTGAATCCATTCGGGAGTTATGCACCTTTTTGTGATAGGCCACGCCCTCTTGGTCAATTGGCCTGAAAGTTACTCAGCTCTACCTTCGGTCATGACCAACCTCCATGCCAAATTTCAGCCTCCTGGGGCGAAAACTGTGGCCGCTACGGGGTGGGACACTTTTGTGGACCAATCAACCAACCGGCCGACCGACAGACAGAGCTATAGAGCTGCAGCCGCAGCTAAAAATAACTTTTGTAATGAATGCAGAATTACGGATTGGAAGATATGTGAGTCTGTACCTCCTAAATATCTTGCCATAATTGGTGGACAGCTATTTTAAGTTAATTAAAAACAATAAATCACAACTCTCTGTTGTACATAGTATAATAATAATAATAAGGAATAACACTTCAATTTATCAGATTGATTTTGCATTCATTAAGTAAAGTGTAACTGGATGTTCCAAACAATTATGTTTCATATTTGTATACATTGTTATGTTACTAGATGATAGAAAATAGAAATACCAATTAAAACTACCAATGATTAAAAAATCAAAACATCTGTTTTGCCTGAAAATGGCAAAACAGATCACACATTCACAGAGCACACATTATTAGACATAACAGGTGTACAAGACAAAAAGGCTATCAGGGGAAAGAATGTGAAGTTCAGTAGTCACAAAACTCTAGGATGACCTACATTCTGTACAAGCTGTTTTCCTCTTGGGAGTGTGTCCTGGTGGGGAATTGAAGGCCTTTCTGCTGAGATGTGATTTGCAGGAACTTCATACTATCTCTGGAAGCCCTGTGAAATATTGAACACCTCTGAGAAGAACCCAGGTGGTTTCAGCTAACACTACCAAGAGACAAATATCTCACATAAATGGTTGGATGTTTTCTATGAATAATGTACTGCTTAAGGAAATAAAGAGATGTCCTCTACAAGTTAACTGCTGGGATTTGCTGAATATATTTTAATCATTGACCATTTTTGTCTGCCATTGTTTTTTCCCATCCTTCAATTAATCAAGAAATGATGTCCAAATCTGAATTCTGTTTGGGTAAAATATGACAATTTGAGGTACCAAAGTATGTGAATTAGCTGTGGCAACTACATGATATTAATTGGATGAATGCTATATATGATAGCTTAATGAAAGAATCATTGAATATTAAGTGCCTTATTGGGGTTTAATTTCATGTAGGCAGTCATTCAAGTTCAGATTTCAAATTTTAATTTCAATTAATTTCCTTGTAATTAATTGAACTCTGCCGAGTTGTATTTAAATCATCCATTCCGGTAGTATTTAATAGAATATTACTTGTTATGAAATAAGTCTGACTTTGTGGCAAATCAGCACTACAGTGGTGCAAAGTTGACAAGTGGACAGTCCAGGGGATGCAGTGGAGATGAGATTCAGCTGCTAAGAAAAGGTAAAGGAATCGGTGAATGGTCCTGCCACTGGTGAGCCACTGCAGTGTTGATGTGCAACAGCCTGCTAACATCTGTTGTAGTCAACTGAAATATTATGATCTGGCCTTCTGTCAATTGTTCAATGCATATTGATCTTTACAAGTTGTTTCAGGTTTTATTTTTTTTCATGTAGAAAAATAAAACCTGGAAAAATAATGCACAATATTGTGGTGCCCTTGACCATTTATATTTATATTATTTTCCAAGAATTGAAGTTTCAGGTGCTGTTGTACTTTATGACAATATAGACAAGGAGCCAAGTGAGCTCAACATGAAAGAGCTGACCAACTCTGAAATTCATCATGCAATACAATTTACAGTATATAATACTTACTTCAAATGTGTATCAGGAACCAGTTCCTATTGTATTGCCTGGGACCTCTTCCATCACTAGTGTACTTGTTTCAGGTACATGATAAGGATTGTCACTGTGTTCTACTGATCATATTGTTCTCACTCAATGGCATCAGGATTAATGGTGTAATTCATAAGTAAATGAATGAAACGGAAACTATTACATTTACAAAATAAAGCCAGGAATAATTGATTTGTGCTGAATACTGTTCAGGATATTCCTGCTTTATAACTGAATGAGTCCTTGGCATGAAGTATAAAACTGCAATGACAATGATTTAAAGTCATCTAAAGTTTTTTTTTTATTTTTTTATCCTCGTTTATAATGATCTAGCTCTTCAGAAATTCCTACTGTTTTTAAAACATTTATTATGAAAATGGTAAGAATTCCTGGAGGTAATGCAAGAAAATTAGATCATGAATAATAGCATTTTACAGTGAGAGCAAAGCTGTTTTTATTGGTGCACGGGAGTAGGTTATTGAAAGCACACAGCATTCGTCCCATAATGGGGTTTAGGAACCCTCACTGATTTGATTCCCAGCAGCATAAACATTTATGGTTGTTTTGTGTTTTTATTCAATCTGCAATACATTTCAAGAAAAATTCATATTCATGCTTGCTGGCTTACAAATTTGCATTTGCATATGGCGGTGCCTAAATAGCACGGTAGGTCCGTACCAATAAAACTAGGAGGCTGTTGTCCTAAGATTTACATTTGCTTACCATTTGAAATGCACTTTTATAAGTTGCTTTGGCTGAAAATGTTAAATTACTTGATTTTTTTACTAAAGAGAATGAAGATCAATTTTAAATGCTTTGGAATGCACTAGGTTATTTAATCTTTAATGGATTCTTTAATGTGCAGTTTCAACATGCCATGCAATTATGGTAATTGGAGACTATTAAAACATAAAGATTGTTTGTGACATCTTATGTAGTAGTCGTTGGACAGATATTATTGCAGTTGCAATAACAGTAGAGAGATTAAGTTTCAGCTGTGCCCATAAAAACCATCTGGGTGAATTATAAACAGTTCCCATAGAAGCCCTGCATCTCAAGAATCCATTTTTATTTAAATATTTATTTTTTTAATTTTATTTTTAATATAGATTCAGCAAGGTATTACCCAAATAACTGCTGCAGAAACCAGAAAAAAAATAAAGTATGGTCATTTTAATGTTGTTCTATGACTGCACTTGAATACTATATGATAAAAGTAATAGTTTTCTGCTTTGCAGATTTGTCTCAGCATTATGATAAGTATGGCCATTTTTGTAAATGTGTTTATGATCATCACAAAATGAATGAGCATTATCATATTTATCCATATTTAAACCAAATCATGCTGTAACAATAAGCATGGTCTGATGGCCCAATGTCAGAAATGTGGCAATATGACCAGTAGAAGCACCAGTGGCCCAAACTGCCCTTGAATTTACCCATTCAAATGAACATGTAAATGTTGTCTATGTAAATGTGTGACAATAAATAATGTCCTAAGTAAACAACCAATTTTTATCTGGAAAATTATGCTAACCTCATTATAGGTAGTTTTATATCTCCTGTACAAATCCAATAAAGCCAAGCACTGGAGTGAATCACACATTTGGAAGTTATTATTTTATTTATTATTTTTTAAAGAGCTGCAGCAACAAAGACAAGATTGCCAATATGTTGCTACTGTCACCACTATGTATATTGAACAAATATTCAGCCTCTCCCTGTAAGATGCTCCTGCATTAGCTGTACTCTTGGGTACTTCATATGACAGCTTATCTTCTTTAGTAAAGGAAAACGTTCCCAATAATGCCTTAGCAAACGTAATAACTTCCTTAATGGCTGTGCAGTGGTGACTGCCTTGGTAAAAAGTGCAATACTGTACAAATGAAATTGAAATGAATTGGTTTAATTACAGGACTGAATTACAGAATTGCATGACAAAACTTGATTTTCTCCTAAAACTTGATCTGTCTCAATACTTTTTTCACACTTGTTTCAGCAATTTCAAACCTAAAATAATCTTCATATGTAACCATGACAACATACAGTATATATAGAAGACGTCTATCACCAAAGAGTTTGTCTAATTTCACAATATGTGTTGTGGTCTGGTTTTATTTGCGCCATGTTGTTTTCTATTTGAAAAAATAACTCTTAAAAAAGCATACTTTTCGAATAAAACATTGTTCTAGCATTTTATTTGCTTTTAGTTGTAGCAAATATTGGCACAAACAATTGGACAGACAAAGGGCAGAGAGGGGAAAATGCACATACAGGTTCCAATCCACATGCACAAAAAGTATGCATTTCAATGAATTTATTATTATTATTATTATTTTAATTATCATTCATTACCCATCAGTTTTTAAATGGATAATTTAAAACTGAATCAACTGAATCTTTTTGTCCAATACATTGTACTTTAAATTGTATTTGCTAATAACATAACAAGAAGCCCTGTTACTGTGATTCATAATTTTCACAAGCACTCAGCTGTCAATCACAAGAATGTGTTATTTGGGATTCCTCACTAATTTTATGCTTATGTTTACAAGAGAGGCTGTTTTTATATCTAGAAATGTATGCTTTTTATGATATTTGCACGCGATTTAGGTTCTCATGTCTGTTTTTTAAATATTTTGATCAATGTTTAATGTTTAAAGATTTCATTTCAATGCTTTTTTTGTAATGTACCACTAGTAGTTATTGAATGTAAAGTTAGATGAATACAGTTGCACCACAGTTATGCTTTCCTGCCATCTAATAAGTAAAACATAATTTTTATGTTGACTCTGTAATTTCCTGAATTCAAACGCTAAGTTTTATTCTTTATTGCTTATTTTTATTGCAGTTGATCGATTTTGTTTACCTATGATTTCCCTACTAAGTTAATATTGGGCATAGGGGACAGTTAAAAGGTGCAATCTACAGCTTCACAGGAAGTTATTTTAATGACCACTTGTCTCCAGGGTATTTTTCAGTAAGCGAATAATGGCATTCAACTCAGGAAGCCAGCCTGGCCAATGACACAGAACAAGCCTTTTCAAATGTTAAATATAAACCCAGTCTTCTCGGCAGTGTTCAGGCGAACCCTTGGCGCTGGGTTTGGGCTTCCAGTAGCACAACACTGAAGTGTGTTTTATTTGCCCTGCCACAGTCTTTTTTCATTATATTGTATTTCATTGTGTTTGTTTTCAAGTCTGCTTTCTCTTTAGTGTCTTTAACCCTCAACTTTGGCACCAAGCTATTTTTCTGTGGTACAGGAAGTGGCACCACGAAGGTCTTCTATTCAGTATGAAGTGGTATACAGTTTTCATACTATTTTTCTAAAGGAAGGTTCTAGATGTAGCTTCTGATCATTTCAAAAAAATTGAAAACAAATAATTAAATAAGGACACTTCTTCAGTTCCACTTTCATTTTTGCAAGGTTTATTATTCCAGCAGTAGCAGTTTAGGCTACCTGAGACACACAGTAACGTGGTTTTGTAAGGAAAAGGAATTGACTGGGATGTAAATTGGATTTCCAATATGTTGCCCAGAACTTAAATGAATCACATTGAATAGTAAGCATTCCCTCACTGTATTTACTAATGCATAACTTTAGCCCCTGATGTCATACTAGATCCCTCCCACAAATAATATGAATACAGAAGCGTGTTGTAATAATAAGCCTTGCAAGCAGAGATTGTGAACTGCTTTAATAGAGAATATCTTTAACTTTATAACTAGCTAGCCATAGAAATAATGCATTCTACCTATCAGTGCACTACCTACAATAGTTGAAAAGGGTTAAAACAGTATTAAAGCCTTGGTGTGAGTACAGCATTGACTGCATGTATGTTTCTGCTTTGTTACTTTAGGTGGCATATGGATATTTATAGAGGTATGCAGTATATAGAAAATTGTAGTGTCTTATTTGTTTCCAAGACAACGCATTTTTCACATACGGTGCACAGAGTGCACAAGGTACATTTCATAAGACAGTAGGACATGGAGCAGTTGTATGGAAAAGTTGTGTGCGAGGTAAGAGTATTCATTTTTTATAATCTGCTACTTCCCTTGTGCTACTGTATTGCAAATTTCCTGTTGGAGCAAAGAGCTCTTTGCAGTGAACATGCAGTATTAAGCGGTGCAAAGATGTATTTACGATCATTGTAATGGTAATTTAAAGTAATCCCTGCATATTGTAGGTGCCTATTCTTCAATTCATTTTTATTTGAACATTAGTCTGAACACATCACTCTTTCTTCATTTTTGAAAAGTCTCTAAACCATTTGTATACACTCAGTAAAAATGGAAATTCAAATATTTATTTGTGCCATTCAAAAATATTGTAAAGTATATTGTAACTGAATGTATGGCCTCTTCTCTCCTTGTGCTTCTGATTGTATGTTTATTATTATATTTCGGTGTTAAGAAATAAATACCCAAAGCTGTATTTATGGCTTGACATAAATATGGCTTTGGTTGTTTGGTATGCCTGATACATTTTATAAACCTGATGGCATCAATATTATAGATTTTTTTCTTCAATGATTACAAATAGCATGTTAAAGGGTCCATTGGGGCCAATCGGTTGTCTAAGCTGGGCATTCCCTCACTTTCTGTGGCCACATTAGCCACTGTTCTCCACAGTAGTGTACATTGAAACACATTATGCAGCACTTGACTCCCAATGCCTTTTTGCAGAGCACACAGAGTCATTAGGTGTGTTGCCATGACTACCAATGCTGGACTGGAGTATCTGTCCCTGAGGAACAAGGGAGCGTGTTTACAGAGAGAAGTGGGGGCACTACTAGTTCCACTGATAAAAACCAGTGTACGACTTCTTGGTTATCATGTGATTTATAACTGAAACATCACTTCTCAGTAATACCATAACAGGTAAAGACAATTCTGAGGAATTCAGAGAAAACACAGTGTTTTGTATATTTTAGTATAGTAGCTCTGAAACTCTGAAAATAGATAAAAACAACTATACATTATACTTAGAACAAAAAATAGCTTAGCTGAACTGAGAATGCTAATGAGGAAGGACATTTTAAAACATCAAATGAATTCTCACCAGCTGTCATTCCATTTTGAGCTGAAAATAAATCAAATCTTGGAAAGATGTAAAATGCCATGACCCTTACACTGAAAAAAAAAAAAATTAAAATGCTGCGGACACACACTCGAACCACTGCTTGGTGAGCGGAAATGCAATTAACCTTAAACCTGCTGGGAATTTGCTTAGCGTTTTATTGCATCACATTTTTCCTCATTCCGGGTGCCATTTTTATGGATTTTCAGGCAAATTTGCCACTATCAGTAGAATTCCTCTTCAGTCAATCTTGGCTCTGTCTAAAGCTGCACAGTGACAGGAAATGCAGACTGACCTGTTTAGATGTGCACCTGACTTATCATGAAACATTAATATTTTCAGAAAATGGTTGTGATATTAGAAGAAAGGTAATTCCTTCCTGACTAACCCATTTCAGTGTTTTCCCTAAGCGTTATACAGGGTGTCCAGGCATTTCTCTTATGTGTGAGAATTAAGTAACAACAGTCAAACCTAAGCTTCCTATGTGTGCTTCATGTATTTATTATATGAAAAGAATGCAGGTGCCATTCTTGTATCTTCTGATTGTTTTCATACCTTGAAAAATGGCCTGCGTAAATCCTCCAGCTTACATTGACCAGGGGGATAGGGATGCCCTGTAGT
Organism: Anguilla anguilla; assembly: GCF_013347855.1. Taxonomy (NCBI): domain Eukaryota; kingdom Metazoa; phylum Chordata; class Actinopteri; order Anguilliformes; family Anguillidae; genus Anguilla; species Anguilla anguilla. Next base: position 56,983,154 of record NC_049204.1, on the reverse strand, counting down.
CTAATTTTTATTTATTTTTTTGGTAATATCCATTGTGAAACGTACCAATAAATAAATCGTTTGGACGGTATGTCCCTCCACTGTCTTTCATCAGGGAAAGCATGTAGAGTAGAGCAATGCTGCTGACGATTTGCATACTGGTAGTTATAGTACAGACAAAACTCGCTGATGTGCTTCGACATATTTCCAGAAGTTTGCATTGCTTCTGTTCTGAGCAGAACCTAGACATGTGGAGGAAGGCTTTCAACAAGGCCTGCCGTTTCCACTTTCCATGTCTTCCATAAGGAGCATTCTATTATTTTCATATTGCTTTTTCCCCCATCACAGTTTCTCTCAACGGAATTGTCCCTCCTGTTGGTTTTCATCAAGAAAGTAAATTCCTTGCTCTTGCCGGCCTCTATTGGAATCCCAGCATGACGGACATGGAAGAGCTCCCTCAGCATAGTATTGTACATCACTCTTGGGATGTTCTGTCAGGCTGTCCCTGCATTTTAATGTATTAATCATTCTAATCACTTTAATTACATTTTAGCATTGCTAATTTCTGGCTGTACGGTCCCCAGTGATTAAGACAATCTCAAACGGAGTAGTGTTCCATCAATAAAATCACTTATTGAAATCACATGATTCCAAAGCCATCTTCACGGGACAAACCCTGCTCTGTGCATTGGTGTTAAGATTGGCTTAAGTGAGAATATTGTGCTGCCTGCCAATTCTAAGGATTCATATTAAATGAAAGGAATGAACAACCCCCCCCCCCCCCCCCCCCCCCCCACCCCCCCGTAAGATAGAATTTATGTAGATAGATATGACATTCACTTATTTAATTTTTTTTCAGTGAATAAATTTTGCTGTGCACATTTGTCCGCAAAGTGCTTGAAAGACATGTGGCAATGCAACATTGTTCATTTGGGAAATATATTTCAGTTGAAAGCAGTTAGATCCTAGAGAACACATTCTGCTGACAGACATTTCCCTTTTTTCCTGCCTTGTTTTCAACTTGCTTGCCAATGTCTTGCCGAGCATAAAATTCTAAAAATAGGGGTAGGTGGGAGTAACAATACTGACAAAAGGATTATATTATGTGAAGATATACGGGATAAGAGGTCATTATAGCGGTCCCCAAATGTACTTGGAATACTATGTGAGAAAAAAAAAAAACTTTCTGGGGGGATTTTATAGGAATTTGGAAAGCAATGAGAGAGGCAAGCAAACACTTGGAATTTTAATGATGCTGTGCTATGCCTCAGAAAGGTTTAAATAAAGAGTGAAATGGGAGGAAATGCATAATAGCATAATAGTCATGGCAAGGCAAATGATTTTCATGCTAAATTGTCAGTGCAGTTAAAGGGTTTTCTCCAGTCTACTGCTCTGTAAAACATGTCCTATAAAGCTTTAGTTGTGGTCATACAGTACTATTGTAAACATTTACTGTATATAGATCTAGGAAGCAGTGTTATCAATGCCTGCAAAAATGAACCTGAAGTGACTGCTCAATATGTTTCCCAAAAACATAACTAACAAGGGGGAAAAACTAGCGAGGAAGTTTTCATAAATTCGAAAACCCACAATATTTATCTAGTTCATAAAACTTTACAAAACAATATGACGGCTAACTTAGCTCGCTGTACATCTCTGTAAGTAAAAGTTCAGCTGCTCTCCTGCCTAGTTCCCAGAATTGGAGGTAGTCGATGCAGAAAAATAATTGGTTCGGACTCATACTTCAGTGGGATTTTTGTAACCTGGGTCAAGCAGGCTTGAGTGAAACGAGGTAAATCTTGGTTCTATAATTGCGGTCTTCAGCCTGCTCAAAACCTAGCACAGGGTGTGAATTCATTAGAAAATAATGATATGTTACTGACTAAGTCTTTTGGCATGTTCTGGTTCTAGTTTTTAGAAACAAATAATAAATTCATATTGTCCCTTTTGTTTTATGTGGTTACAGAACAGACTGATGTGGGAAACTCAGGCTAACATTGCATGGATTTACAAAATGCCGTCTCCTCGTTGGCTTATTATTAGCCAAAGCTAACGTAATTGGGAACAAGAGCTTTAAAAATAATTGATTTTCATTATAATGATCTGTTGCACATATTAATGACTAATTAGCACTGCATCCATGATTTCTACAATGTATTTAAAGGACAAAGATTTTTTGGCATGCATCTGTGTGTTGCTTTCCAATGTCTAATTGCATAACTGAGCTTTTATTTGTTATTATTTCATTAACAACTTGATCAAGGTCAATTTTGTTAAAGCTGAAATCCTGTTTGTGTTTCCAGAATTGTCCAAGGTTACCATTTGAAGTTTAGTTCGTTGTATTTTTATCTCAAACTGTACTGATTTATCGGTGTCAGCCAAAGTGTTCTGTTTCCTGAATTAATCCAATCACAAATCCTTGCTGTTTTATGATTTTTTATTATTTCTATCAAGGCCAGTTTTAGCCTGTTATATTCGGGTGGGCTGGTAGAAATAATAGGTGGGCAACTTGGGCCCAGTGTCGTCAGTAGGGTAGGTGTCACCCAGTGCGGTCAACCCGGGGGGGGGGGGGGGGGGGGGGGGGGGGGGGGGGTGTGTGCGAGGAATTGCATGTTATGCATACATTAATACCGCTAATTAAATCAACCGGCAGTACACTGCATCAGAGAAACTAGCTGTTTCACGACGAGAACAGGGGGTGGGCAGTAGGCGACTTTGGAGGCGGGCTGTAGGCTGCCCGCCCAATCAGAAGTTAGAAACGCTACTGGTATTTTCTGTTCTATTTTTACATTGGCCGAACAAAAAAAAAAAATAATACATTTTTTTCCTTAACTTTTGATTGGGTGGGCAAGACGCATGTTTGAGCCCACCCCTGCCCATAGCCAACGCCGATTTCTATTAAGTTTAGCATTAAACATTCCAGAAGAACCTAAGGCTGGGGTTTCTTCCTTTTGTTGGTGTTCAGCTTAAACAAATCATTTTAAATTATAGGCATTACATGATTCTATAGATGTTCTCCTTAATTCTATTTTCATGTGTCATTCAGCCATATAGTTACATTGACTTGTTCAAACAAGGCAAAACGAGTGCACTGACGTCTAACATATTTAACTAAATATATATATACATATGCACGTATAAAACCTTAAACTCAGACTCAGATTTGTCAATATTTTAACACTAATTACTGTAATAATCACGTTTTGATGACTGAGAGAAACAGGTTACCTAAGTTGCATTTTTTTCAGGTTGAAAATGCAATGTAAGGCCTATTCTTGTCTATGTTAGCATAATATGCTGTTGTCTGTGAATGTCTTGTACATTCAAAATGGAAAATACCCAAAAAAACTGTGGTGTCTGTTCATAAAAATATATTCAAAGCCAACCAAGTATGAAAGCAAATAATGAAATATTTCAGTATTTCTATTTGCAAATTGCAGCCCAGGTGAACTCAAACGAAGCTTAAATAATGGCCTCCCGGGTCTTATGATGCACTACTGTGCCCAGCCGCTGTCTGGAGTCTATCAACACCAAAGACAGGCCGGTCCCACTATCTGCCTACCCTCCCTGGGCCGCTGCAAGGGGCTAAACTGCAATCATCTCAGGCCATTTCCTCCACACTCCCTTTCACGGAAAGGTCCGGAGACACGCATCCATGTGGAACTGGAAACAGCCATATCGCAGCCTCACTTTCACACAACAGGTAGATTAATCATTCAATCCTCGGCTCTTGACTCCTATCCCTTTTAATGTGTGAACACATCCAATTAGACTCATTTTAAACCATCAGTCAGGGACAAGGGGCTTACATCTAGAAGGAGCTTACATCTGTTTTTTTTTCCAGTTTAAATATGTCTTTGATAGCAACTGGGGCCACATCTTAATAGTGTATACAGACCTTGCTAATAGACCGGTTAAGTGGGGACTGTGTTCCAATGGCAGCATGAGGTTATAAGATTATTAAAAATGCAGAGAAAAGGTCAGAGCTACATTCTTCTGGCTTTTACCAGTTTATTAAAAGCTTACTGTCTAGTTTAGCTTATGGGTTATAAGTAGGGTTACCAGCCATTTAAAAATAATTTTCTCACTTGTATTTTAGTTGTCCATCAGCCCAAGGTCAGTATTCTTTGATCGGGGTTAGACAGTTATCTGTGTTGATGTTTGTATTGTCAGAAGTCAATTGGCAATTCATGATGTTCGACAGAAATGTTTCTCCCATAGTCACTTATTGCATCCAAGTGTGGTTATTAGAGATACAGATTTGTCGCACTAGCATATTTTTAGTGTTTGTTGTCTTTTTTAACCTGTGGAAAGTAGCGTGTACATATACAAATGTTGTTATATCACTTACTTAAAAATCACAGTTAACCATTATTTGTATGATTAGCCAGGTGATTGTGCTAATCCAGTGACTGTGGGGACCAAACAAGGATATCGACTGTACTGCAAGTTTAAATGCTTAGCTTTCGGGTGGATGGTCCTTGTCAGCCATTTTTGTGCCGAAACTCTTACCAATCGGTGCCGCGATGTATAGACTCAAAGATTTGTATAAGCCAATTAGGGCATGGAATGAGAAGATCACCAGATTGATAGAATCTGATTGGAAATTTGGCCATGACACTGAAACAGTTACTCTACACGTTTACTCTTTGTGACAGATCATTTGATCTGATATTCGCTGACCTTATCGTAATCTGGGCCCGGGTTTAAGGTCACATCAGGGAGACTGCATCCCCCGCTGCATACTATCTCTGAGACTGGACTTGGGTATTGGCTACTACTTCTTAAATATGGAGGAAGGCTCAAAGCATCCAGGGAATAACAATGTTGAGAAATAAGAATTTGCAGACCTTTGAGCACATTGAACACCCAGGGCAAATGAACTTGGATACTCACAAAAAACTATGAAAACAATATCAATGGATTTCCAAATATAAAACATTGTTATACAAATGTTCCCTTTTCATGTGTAAATTTCAGGCTGTCTCCTATGCATTTAAAAATCTTAATGAGCACTCCACTCCTGCCATTTGAAGTTACAGACCATAGCACTATCCACTGGCAGGAACTGGGCAATTCAATTGCATTTTCACAATGAATATTCACACACCAAACTGGAAAAAAGGCAATCGTTCAGCAAGAAGCCACCCATGCATGATACAAATATTCATTGCAATCACATAAAATTAACACAAGCTGGAATACTGAATGATACAACTCTAGGTACAATATGGCAAGATCAGAGTATCTTGCCGAGTCAGTAGTGCAGAGAAAAGCGCTTTGGATACTCAGTATACACAACCATTTGGACCACATTAGGTCGGGCTGGGAGATTTTAAAACCCCACTTTCAATTAAACTTACCCAAATAATTTTAGGGAGGCACTTGTGATGTGGAGCACTTTAAAGTCCATCCAACCTTGAACTATCTACAGTTGAGACTATGACGGTTTTGATTATGCATGGCTGCATGAATGCATTTTTGGAATTAGGCTACAAAACATTGAAACCCATTGCATTGCTTCAGGGATTCTCATTGCTTTTCTTTTTGCTGCCTCTTCTGCTTTTCAAGCATCTGGTTTTGGAAACTAGTATTCAAATGAAGCTTTTATTATCGCAGATGAAATTAAGTGACATTGTTGTTGTTTTGTACTAATTTGTCAGGCTGCATAGTTTTTTTTTGTTTTTTTTTTTAAATAACTGAGCACATTGTTTTCTGTGTACTAGTGTCCACCCCTTCAGTGAGCCCATTTATCCTACCCTGCACAGAACCCTAAATTTCTCATGTTACAATGTGTATCTGTATGCTATATAGCCTAGATTGAAAGTGTTTTTTTTGCCACATTTTTCATCATGTCATCATGAATATTACAAATGACGAATCCAAAAAAATAAGCTTGTATATGTGAGAGAGCTCAAAAATCTGAGAGGGCCCGTGCCTCAGTTTGACTGGATATGGTACCACTGCTCCTTGGTTTCAGCCATTTTGAAAGACGTGTGTTAACAGGGTGCTGTTGCTGCTAGCATGGTGTTGTATCTGCATTTCCAAGGAGTGTCCTTTACAGATAATGGTATGCTGCACTTGATACAGTATTATGGATCTAGTGGCTGCTTTTATTTGTGACATTTACACAGTGAATCTCAGCAGAGTTGACATAAGCTAAGAGGAGATGAGGGGTCCGTTGGTTGTTATGGCAATAGTCTTCTGATTTATGAAAGGGATCTCTGTGTGCATAATAAATAGAACTGTATAATACAGTAAAAAAATATTGCCACCTAGCTCCAGCTTTGAAGTTCTTCAACTTTCTTTGAAGCCATTTCAACTCACTTGATGAAAGAAACTTTCATGTGTGATTTGATCTATGCTTAACCCCTTCGCATAGATTAAGGCTTTATAACTCCAGATGTGAGCATCACAGAGACTTGAAAAATGGCTTAAACAAAGCAAGACACTGACACACAACTTATATTGATTTATATTCATAATTTTGGTAATAATAAAGTACCGCAGATATAATTAGCTTGGAAAAAATACAGAAAAAAAATGTTTTTGTCTATTATAAAGCATATAAATTAGCCCCGTATAGTGGTTTAAGATGAAACATCGATATCACACTTAAAAATAATGGAAAAACATTGTGACACTCTGTAGTACACATGCCTAAATATGTAATTATTCACTCTTGTATGTTTTTCTGTACTCTGCACTATGTAATATTTTGTTGCATCTGGATGGGACAACATTGCACAAATGTTGCTATTTATGATCACTCTAGAGAAATTTTACGTTCACCGAGCACATTAATTTGAATGGCTATTTTCCCATGCCATAAGTGACAAGTAAAGCCCAGGGAGATATTAAGAGCCTACATTATGAACAATAAGATTACAATAAAATAATATTCCACCATCAGAAAAATATTGCCAATGTTCTAGCTTCACGGTACATCAAACATAACACATGACTGAGCCACTTATGAAAGCTTACATTACAGTATGTGAAATGCCCACATTAAAAAAGAGTGCAACTTCTTGAAGGACACTCAATTTTATTGTAAGTGGTATGAATATCAACAAAACAGGCCACTACAGGGGATAAAAACTCAGCAAAGGGTTGCGTGAATTCTGCATATATTTTATGAAACCCGTATACATGTGTATATATTTTGTATGAAATTTGGTTTTCAATAATAGCCTAATTGTACAATCAATGATAGCCTAATTGTACAATTGAATATACAATTGCACACTTTTCTTTAGGCTGCACAGGTCATTTCCAAGTAAATGAGTTTGTGTGTAAGTGTGCCAGCTGCTTTTGTAAAATGCGAGAAACATTCTATGTTATTTTCACAAACACCAAAGCCAGTCACCCAACAGCCACCGCAGGTTACATACTTTGGTAAGGGACAGCAAAATGGATCTTTAGAAAACAGACAGCAGTATGTGTATCTAGGCGTGACAATACATTTCTCACATCATAGTTTCACATCACATCGTAAATTATAGTTTGTTCACTGTTTTAAATTCATTGTAATCAAATTTACACAAAGCAAATGCTAGTTTGTTGTTAGCCTTTGATCGCAATTCTGTGAGATGTAGCTAGCACAAGCCAATAGCACTAACCCGTAAAATTAATCTGGAATGTTATTTGTTCAATCGAATGCTCAAATGTTCGATACTTGTATTGATGTTTTGTTTTTTTGTTCAGCAAAATTTTTAGTTTAGTTATTTTGGACTAGTTTTCCTGAAGCAACTCATGAAGAAAAGGAAAGGGTTTGGCTATTTGTTTACTTTCAGATTTCAGCATAAATTAAAACGGCAATAATTCTTCTGCCACCACCCATCCCTCACTCAACCACCCCCCACCAAAACCTTTGAAATCCCCCAAAATGTTGTGCATAATCTCCCTCAAATCAAAAATGGAGAAAAAATAATAATTAAGCCCTGACTGCACTAACACTGCCCAGGGTACACTAACAATGCCCATACATTTACAGCTATCAGCCACACCCCAAATACAAATGTGCTGATGTTTTTTCCATTCATGGTTGGTTGCAGGAGCACTGAATGTCTAAGTTGAGCAATCTCAGGACGCTGGCATCCTGGCCACTAGGGGGCTTGCGCAAAGGGCTTAAATGAGGTTACTAACAGCAATTCAAAATTGATTGGCGTAAATCACAAAAACACAAAAAGTCCAGTCATTGTACTCCAATAAGTCTGAACCCAACTGAAATACCTTCTCAGGGGTATTTGTATGTTACAGCTGTGAAATCTGCAGTGTGCTCTGTGGTCTCATAGAGTGGATATGATTCAAAATGTTTTCTTGAATGACTTGCCATTTTAAGACATTTCTCCAGGTAACTACCATTCATCTGAAACAAACAGCAAGGGGAACTTTTTCAATACAATTGTTTCTTACCATAAACTGTTACTCAAGAGGATAGGAAATGGAAGCTAAGAGGTCGTTGGCAATGTGATTTGAACCCCACGTGACTATTCCCCAGCTTTGTTTATGATTTAGAAATGCACTAACAGAAACGTTTCTGCTGGTCATATTTCAGAGGAAGACTCAGCACAACAATCAAGCAAAATTATTTTTCTCCCCTTATTTTTAATAATCTTTTATTGGTTTCTTCATGGCTCATCAGTACCAATGGAGCTATAGGATACTCATAAGGTTAAAAAAAAATCCCCCCCCCCCCCCACCCCCACCCCCACCCCCACCCCCAACAAAGATTGCAGGTTTGATTCCAGTTTGTTCTGTTTACTGTGTGGATTATGGCTGTGAGGCTGCTGATATCGCCCGCATGCCTCAGCAGACAGGATTACCGGGAGATTATGTTCCTTGTGTTCCACACCTCCACTGTTAGGCGTCATGTCCTCCACCTTACTGTTTCTGTTTTCTGTTGTTGAAGAAACACACACACACACACACACACACACAATAACAAACAAACACGAACAGTATTTTGGTAGGCCAGTAATGGGTGTTGAATTGGTTCCATTTTGGGTGCTAAAGGGAAACAAGAAATTTCACAAAACAAAACAAAAAAAATGTAGCAATAGACTATGTGGGTCCAACTTTTTTGTGTAGTGTTATCAAATATTTACATGTGGCTTATCTGTGGACGCTGGGGAGTTTAGCATAAATTTTGGTGCAGCATGCAAAAAGTGTAATGTGCAAAATATTTTCATGAGGCAGCTTGTTATTGAACTGTCCTATTTAAACTAGTGACAATGAAAAATATGAGAATAGTTTAATTAAAAAAGCAGCAAAAATGATAATTGACCTTTTGACCGTTATGCTCTGTCTGCTGTGAAACTGTTTGCTTGGGTCAGATATATCCAGGACATTATTGGAATTGTAAAGCAGAACACAAATAAAATGTACACAAAAAATAATAATGATAATTGTATATCTATATATATATATATATATATATATATATACACACACACACACACAAACAGTGAGCTATTCCATATGTTTGTACAGTACCTTTAATTTAGAAATCATTTCTGACTGTGAATATAAACACTATAGCAAAAAAATACACATTGACTGAACAAAATTGACAGTGAAGGTTAGGACTCACTGTCGATTTGAAGGGTGAACATTTTTGCACGTGGAAACCCTGCTCTACAGCTTCATCAGCAAATGTACATATATTCTTTCCTGTAGGGTATGAACTATCAAGAGCAATCAAGAGCATATGTAGCTGTGCAAAATACAGTACATAGCAGAATGATGGCATAAAAAAAATGATTGTTGTTCTAAACCTAGCAAAAGAACAGATTCTCATTGTAGGTTCAATTAAGTATTTATTGAAAAATAGCATATACCAGTAGGTTTTTGCAGCCATATTGCCTTTTTTTGTGAAATATGGAAACTCAGGGCCCAATTTATGCAGTGAAGATGCAAATGGAAAACTCTGTTTCTAACTCACTGCAGTTGTGAATTAAGTTTCTGACTACACAGAGTAGTGTACCTGCGGTGCAATTAATAAAGAGGACAGTTTAATCATTTAAATAAATAATTGAAACAGGGGGTTTAGTTTTATTATGCCAAATCAGAACAGCCACTTTCTTTCCCATTAATTCCAGAGCATGAAGGCCATAGGAAACTGATAATTTTGAGATGCTAACATGTCTGTCTGGAAGAAAAAGAGCCATCACATCCCCATTTATGGAACCTCATAAAAGCCTCTTCTGGCAAATGATGTTGCCAAGACAGCCTACAAACTATAGGAAATATAACTGCATTTTCCCCCCTTTTTAACCATAGTTTGTAGTGACACAACTTGTTTATAGACTGTGTTACTTTTTGAGGTATTAGCCTATATTAGGCATTGGAAGCGCTGTTGCCTCACAGCAAGAAGGTTGTGGGTTTGAATCTGGGCTTGGATCTTCGCATGTTCTCCTCGTGTCCGTGTGGGTTTCCTCCTGATATTCCGGTTTCCTCCCACAGTCCAAAGACTTGCAGGTAAGCTAATTGGAGACTCTAAATTGCTCATAGGTACGATTGTGTGTGAATAGTGAGTGAATGGTGCGTGTGCCCTGCGATAGATTGGCAGCATGTCCAGGGTGTATTCCTGCCTTTCACCCAATGCACGCTGGTATAGGATCCAGCACCACCCGCGACCCTGCTCAGGATAAGTGTTTCATAAAATGTCTGAAATAGTGTATTGTAGTGAAATGCAAGATTCACTCAAAAAAATAAGAAATAAAAAAAAACATGCAGGAAGAAAAATATTTGAGTGCTCTGTTTCATTGTAAAAAATAAAATAAAACAAAAAACAGCACATCCACCTACGCACTCCAATGTATGATATGCAACTCAAAAATAAAATAACTAATTACACAGAACCTAGTGTTGAAACACATTGCCAGTAGTCTGTTTTATGTGCTTATAAGCAGCAGGGTATTGTTTATTTATTTGTTTATTTGTTTATTTATTTATGTGTGTATTGTCTGTTGTGGACATTCTGTGCATCACTGTGTAATCATGGTTGGGTACCCTTTTAGATGGAATTATGTTTGAAAGGCATTTGTTGAAATAAAATATTTACATTGAATTATTGATTTCAGCTGAATCGGTATAGATTCTCTGGAACAAAACAAGCCCACGTATTAGCCTCTCTGACCAGTACTGGCCAAGCAGTCCGCAAATATAGCCAATTGGACCCACAAAGGCTCATAACTTCCACCCAGTACACTGCCAGCCAGTGGAATGTTATTATAGTGACGACTGATAAGCATTTTAGATAATGAAATTACATTTCTAATGAAATTACAGTGTATCGGTAGTTTGGCTTGCATGTAAGGACACGCATTGTTTCTACATGAAGAAACCACATCTTTTTCAGCTGAAAACATTAGCCATGAGTCTAAATGTTCTTGAGACTTTATACCTACAGGTATAAAGGTTGTTTTACAACAAAAATGTATTTTGCAATGTCTAAAGTCTAAACAGAATACTTGGCATTTGACGGTCTTGGAAGAAATCATTCATCTGAGTGAATATTTCTGAGGAGGACAGTGAAAATCACAGGGACGGGGAGGGGGAAACCTAGCCGCTACTTCTCCCTTAGCATATAGTATAAAGTATATGGAATTTTACACCGCTAATAACCCATAATAGCATTAGGTTACCAGGTGTCCTTTTGGAGTCTCCAAATGGATTTTTTGGAAACCTGCCCAGGCTTAGCTTAGAAAAACAATGCAGAATGCTCATTTTTGGTGGTATTGTTATTTGAACCAGGATTTGTCCAGCATTCTGGCTGTATCTGCATTGTGTTTCGAAGGCCACCAGGCACAGTCTCAAGCCTCCTTACTCCTTTTTCAAAAAAAAAAAAAGAGTCTACATTTGAAAGGTGGTCTGGATGATTTAAAATGCAAAAAACGATCAAACTATAAAATATTCCATTTGAAGACAAAAACAGAAAATCCACTTACATTCAGGCAGGTTTGCACTTTTGTTTTCAGATAAAAAAGGCTCATGATGGCGCTTGGACTCAAATGGTCTTAAAGAATAAAGAACAATCTGGGGCATATAAATCATGAGGCATTTGTCGCTGATTCTAGATTTTGCAGTTAAATAACACTGAAGGAAAATGGCGTTAAATACTGTAAACAGTGATTATAGTGTCCTGTACTCTCAATTCAATGGCAAGCACTGCTGTTCTAGTCCATCAGGAGCATGCTCAATTCCATTTTCTAGCTGCCGATTGATACTGGCATTACCAGCTTTACGGAGGATTGCATCATTACAAACTTCCTAGAATTTCTAGACATTGCATATTGGGTAAATAGTTCAATGAAGAAAGTGTTAGATTAAAAAACTTTAATGTAGCCATGGGGGTTTTTTAAAAAACAAATTAATGAATTCAAAGGTTATTTTTGAACACAGGATGACAAGCTCATGGGTACAGAGGTATCCACTCACCACTGTGGTGTTTTGCATTTTTATTTTGTGGAACACATTTAATTTCATTTTGTGCTCTTTAAGTACTTCACATCATCACTTCATTTGCAATCTCAGAGATAATGAAAAGGAATATGTAAGTCAAGAGTGTCATGCTTCAGTTCATTACAAAAACATAAGTAAAACCGGATGATGAGTCTGGATGTAGTGTTAAGTATCAGCAACATTGTAATATAATTATTTGGAGTAATTAAAATCCCATACATACATTTTTTGGTATTAATATTTTTTTGTGAAAATGTATTTATGTACTGTGTGTATTCCATGTAGTACAGTCCATTTTTGTGTTACTCAGTTATTCAAATGTTCAGCGACATTGTGCTGTGTAGTGCTGGTCATGTTCTGCACTGTATTTTAAAAGTATACGAGCACTGTTCAGTTTTACTAGGGAACGTGTTACGGAGCATAATTATTTTATATTTCAGGACAGTTTGCTCTCAAAATATCTATGTTGATTTTTATTGTATGATATATACACAGTAAAATGTCCAGTGCTAATTCAACTCTGACAGAGTTTACATGAGTCTACTTTGGTCACAATGGACTTATTTAAGCTCTGTAAGAGTTGATTTAACACTGAATATTTTACTATGGAGTTTCTTGGTTTGTTTCTGTGAAATAACGTCACACATTTCAAAAGATTTTACATATATTAAAAATGTATGGATCCTCTACTGAGGGTTTTAATTTATCAAGGGTCTTAATGTAGTGTCAAGTATATGCAAATCTCATTTGCCCTTAATCTCCTACAGTATAGGATTTCTTCTCAATCTGAATTTTAATACACGTTCAATTTATAATCTGAATGCATCTGTTCTTCGTTCCGTCTTCACTCCGAGCGGGCTGCTGCTCTTCTACACTGCGAAATCCCGCAATTGACTCATCATTTGACCTTCAAATTATGTTGACTCTCTGATGCAGTAGACGCACTCAATTAACGTCGAGTAGATCCAATGAAAGATGTAAAACACACATTGTGCATAACCGAGCCGCAGACTCATCAAAACAATACAACTTTGGCCTTGTAATGATACGGTGTTTAAAAAATATAATTAAATTTCCTCATTATAAACAGCTCAAATTAATTATACTTGATCTACATATTATGAATAATGACATATTTGATTTATAATTCCATATTCTATCATGAAATTAGCTCTGTTACTCTGAAGTTCTGTCTTAGGCAAATGTCTAACAGCAATGCTGCTGAGGTAAAGTGTCCCTTTTGATGGTGGAATACTTTAAGCCCATTAGCTGGAATTTCTGGTACAAGTTCAAGCCATTGCCTAATATATTAATCTTTGTCTCAAGAGGGAACCTTTCAAAAGTGTGCATATTGTCTTAGCCAAATGTTAAAATCAGCTTATAGTGGATGAGTGAGAGTAACTCTAAACCATGTTTGTGGGATAAAATATTTCAAATACCCATGCCTGGAAACATATTTGCTTTGTATGAGCCATTCAACTGAATAGACAATTTCAAAAGAAAATACAAATCTGGGTCAAACCCATGCTCCCGCTATAATTATGGTTCACTCATGTAGTGCCTAAATGAGTTTGGATAAAAGGATTAGAGCCTGCTTTGCTTAATGACTGTCATACTGTAATTAACGGTGGCATTTAATCATTTTTGATTCATAATAAGGTGCTCAACAAGCTCACACTTTTTTTGTTTAAGACTTACACATTATATCTGAATTGAATAAAATAAGTGAATCATGTGAGACAATATAAAAAATATATTATATCTGTGTATATATATATATATATATATATATATATATTACAAGTTAGAAGACATTTTGAAAAATGAAAAATATGTGAATGAAAAAAATAGAAAAAAATAAATATGAATGTAAAATTAATACATCACATGCAAATTTAGAAATGGATTACAAGTATTGCAGGGAGTAAAATAATTAATTCTATTCCCAGTGGTACAAAAAGAAGCATCATATTCCGTGTGTGTCTATTAAGAAGACCACACAGTAAAATATCCAGTGTTCATTCAACACTAACAGTATTCATTCAAGTCTTAACAGAAACCATTTGGCCCCACATTCCAGAGTTAACATTGGACACTTTGCTGTACGGATTCAAAAGAAAAACTCAACATAGTGATTATTTTTGGATGGACGTACTGGGGAGCTCTCTAGAAAGGATCAGCACTACAAAGATGAACTTCCTCTTTTCCACTGACATGCAAGCCCTTCTCAATGTTTATAAATTGAAGCAAAGCAGAGAAGACATCTTCATTAGCTATGGATACAGATTTTAAATCTTTACAGTAACTTATACTTATAACTGAACACTGACCCTAACCTCATGGCAATTTCGAGTAGTTATTTCAATCTCAGTGTACAAAATAAAGCTACTTTTATTTTCCTGCTTTTTTGGAGGAAAGAGTTCCTGCAGTAACTATCACTACAAATGTTATGTATACAATATACTCTCCCATCCTCTGTGGAGTTATGTGAAACACTGTTGTAATACTGTAGGATTCTTCCACTATGTTGCGGTTTGTATAACTGGTACTTCACTCTGTAAGCACCCAGTAATTGTCCATTTTCTTGATTGATAAGGGAGCTCATATTGTGCCTAAAGCCATGTGTGTCCACTGAAACAATGAACATTACCTAGGCCTTTGTACTCTGTATGTCTGATAGCAATTTTGTTGGCCCAAGAGAACAGTGCTTGGCAGATGCTGCCGAACTGATTTCCTATGTGGCAGCATTGCTTGAGCTGGCACCATGAAGAATGTAGTCACGATTATTAGACAATGACTGGACTGCAGTTTTTCCCTTCTCATTATTTACTTTTTTTTGGGGGGGTGGGGGGTGGTCTTGCTTTGTTATTACTTGCAGCTTTTTCTGTTCTAGAATTCTTGAGTTTTACAGATGGAAACAATCCAGCTTGGGTTGGAAAAGCTGTTAAACACTCTTTGGCTTCTACCGACAGATACCTGCAGATATTAACAATGGTAGCAAGGGGATTATAGAAGGATTCTCTCGTGTTTAAGATAATGATTGTTCTGAACCTGTCCATATTTTATAAGGACAACGGCAGTTCTAGCAATAGTATGAATGTTTAGAATCAATGCATTGTTTCAAAGAGGCATTTGTGCCAGTGAATGAGAGGCCCCAGCAGCAGGACTTGGCTTGATCTTACCAAGTTTGGGTGGTCTCAAACTTCCGGGTTGTACCATTGCATAGGTGTCACTTCATTGTTTTCTTTATTTTATTTAGTGGCTGTATAAAATGCTTCAGGGATCTGCACAGGGATCTGAAGTGAAGCTTATGAATAAATAAGTTCCCCAATGTACTTACACACACACACATATATATATATATATATTTTTTTTTTTTTACAATATAGTTTAGTCAGATTTCTTATGTTAAGTTATGTGTTTCAGGGCACTTCATCTTCTATAATGTATAAAAAAGCTTGATAAAAACCAATAAGTTTGTGGTGGCACATTACTGCTGGAAAGGAATGTATCAAGCAATAGATTATGGATTACATACTGTATATTTATACCACAGTTACTTCCAAACGTGGATTGTGCTTGGCTGAGGCACATATCGATCCGCATTGTGTATGTTAGATTGACACGTCACCCGAGCAATGGATACATTTGATAACATCTCATTGGATATCTTCCACCCAATCACAATAGAATAATATTTCTATTCCTTCTATGTCTTTTGTTTCTGAGTCTGTTGTTAATGTTATCTCTAAATTGTCAAGACATGAAAAGATTTATAGTCAGTCATTGTGTTTATTTATAGCATTGCCTGGCAACAGTTGCAGTTTTAGGTACTATATTTCCAAAGCCAAATTTTAAAATCATTTTAATAAAATCAAGACTTCTTTAACGGATGTTATGAAATTCATCCAATAATTTTTTTTTTTTTTTTTAAGTGCAAGTATTACACACCTCCACAAGATATTCAAACCCTACATGCCAGCCAGATCCCTCCGTTCTGCTACCTCAGGATGCCTGGCACCTCCCCCTCTTCGCACCTGTGCTTCCCGAACACGCCTCCTGTCTGTTCTGGCCCCACAATGGTGGAATGACCTCCCCGTGGAGGTCAGAACAGCTGAGACACTGACCCACTTCAAGCGACGACTGAAGACTCACCTGTTCAGGCTGCACCTCTCCCCATCCCTCCCTACCTCCCTGTAATCTGTTAAATGACTGTAAGCTTAGGGTTGTAACTAGGTAGCTGTTTCGTAGGTAACTTAGTTAATGAACCTGTCTTAACTACTGCTTGTATTTTTGCATAAACTGCATTGTTGCTGTTCTCGTTTGTGTTAGTGTTAATCAGTTTAACCTTCAGGGTCCAAGTTGAAATATGCGGTTGTTCCCTGCACTTGGACCGGTACTTCTCACAGGGTTTGTTCCTGGTTATGGTTATACACTTTGTTGTACGTCGCTCTGGATAAGAGCGTCTGCCAAATGCCTGTAATGTAATGTAATGTAACATGAAATTCTATTCTTTCTTCTTCCAGGTGTTATCTGTTGGATGGTTTCTCGAAAGGAGCATGGTTGAACCGTTCAAGCATCATTTTTGCCGGGGATGATAAGTGGTCGGTGGACCCTCGAGTGTCCATTGTGTCAGGAGTCGGAGACAAACACGAGTACAGCCTGCAAATACAGAAGGTGGATGTTACTGACGATGGCCAATACACCTGTTCTGTACAAAGTGAACGCAATCCACGGTCCAAGCAAATTCACTTAACAGTAAAAGGTATGTGCACCTTCTGTGGAACATGTGGTATGGTCACAGAGCTTTTGTGTATTCAATTCAGTGCTATTACAATTTTAGAAGGTCAGTGAGAATGTATTTTATTTTATTTTATTTCATTTTATTTATTTGGCAGGGACAATGCACACTGATCAGTGTTACTGTTCACTGATGTGAATGGGCCACATTTAGCCAAATGGCTAATTTCCATCTGCTGTCCCTGGGTAGCTTGATGTTAACACTTTGACAACAGCACAGACCAGACAGGAAGCCACAATATAACATTAAATCGCATTAAAAAACTGGCACACAGAGCTTGTAAGCAGGCATAAGCTCCACAAAAGCAGGCACATGTAAAGAAACAAATGGAGTACATACAGTAAGACAAGCATAAGGTACATATATTAAGGTATAAAGGATATTAAAGCATTAAACACTTTAAATCTGCACAAGACTATATATCACATTTGACATGCAAAGACTCCATAATGTTACACAACTGTTACAAGGATGATCGGTTGGTGGATTTTACAGTGAACTTTGGCAATGAGACTCAAACTTGTAGAACCCAAGCGGGGTGTTTTATTTACAAAAGTGCCCCCAGCTATTATACAGATATTTGTATACGTATACATATACAAAACAAAAGACTTCACACATCAATTGTAACCATGCAATTACACCCACCTACTGCCAGACACTCTACTGACAGCAAATGACCTGCTTATATACTTCACATTATTCGGACTATACCATTTCCATACAATATTCAATTATCTCAGAAGAAATTACAGTATATTTTTACACATAGAAATCATTATACCCATATTATCAGTTGCTAATTCACAGTATATTTACTATTAACCTAAAGTTATTCTCAAACTGTGTTATTAACATTGGGATTCATGTCACTTTTGTAGGCTGTTAGTTACCTGCTTCAGTAGCTTGTAACCATTCAGTTCATGGGGGAAAAATGAGCAGTTGCTACATTAATACGTATTTATAAAGTTGTTTATTTTGATTTCATAATATAGATATATCATGTTCATTAATTTTTATTTTTGAATTTTTTTGCTATTGCGGGGCACACCAGGGCATCCTTGCTTCTTAACAATGTTTCAAATGTTTTGGCTATGCCTCTGATCAGTTTATTCGGATTTTTCCACCCGGCGATGGCCTGATGTACTGGTGTTTTCACTTCTTTGGTCTTCATGTTGAGAGACAGATTCCAAACAGCAACAGATTCCAAAGGAAAATCCCATGCCTATAATCAACTGTAGGCCTTCTGTTTGCTATATTTAAAGGATGCATTTCTTAAATCACCTGATATGGATGCAAATATCCAAAAATGAAAGTTGACAGTTTAACCTCTATTTAATTACAATGTAATATCATATTCGTTATTTAATTTCAAAAGCATTACAGAGCAAAAACAACTAAAAGTGTGTCAATGCCCCAATGCTTTTTGCATCTAACTGTATATATCAGTGCACAGTTACTTCAACCTACAGAGTAATAAGCTGCTTAGTACTGCTTAGAGAGAGTGCAGATAAGCATGTGCTGTCTTCCAAAGCACGTAGTTGGCACTGCTTATTGTGATGCAGCAGTTTTCAAGTTAGACTTGCACAGCTATTTCATCTGCAGTGTGTTCAAATGTGCTGACCTGTGGGGGCCCAATCAACCAACTGGAGTTGCTAGTGAGGCATGAGACACTGAAACCCTCCCTAGGTGATCTTATAACCAATTGTGCATTGCCCCATGGGGCTGTCATTCACATACGGCACTGGCATGGTCCTGATTTGATATCGGTCCTGGGGACCCATCAGAAAATTGAACAGACTAGGGTGAGCCACCAACATCCCTAGTGATCTTCCATAGTATTTTCATACTTTGAAGACCAATTTAAGACTAAACATTTCAAGCATGTTTAACCAAACATTATGTCAAAGGCTTTGCTCTCATTGGCCCGAAATGTTCTTTTTATAAGTTCCTAATTTTGACTTAGTGAATTGCAATTGTCTGTGATTACTGGTGTCTAATTATTACAATCTGCGGCCCTGCCAGAAAGTATCTGCAATTATGCATAGTTTAGCCAAATGCGGATAAAATGAGAAGAAACTAAATATATTTCAGCTTGTCTCACTGAGTGTGAGCTTATCAGTGCTCATTGTCAGGCATTGTTTTCTTTAGCTTTCAGGACATGTTGTAGGGCAAGGTCTTTCATTCAGGGTAAATTGATTTACCAAGCACTTACTGTGCAGGATAAAGGTTAATACTGTTTGGCCAATTAGAGCTGAAATTGCGGCCCGGCCCACAACGATCATGATTTGATGTAAAGTATTTTAAACAACGTTCCAGGTGCTGAAGCTCAATCCGATGAATATATTTGACCCATTTGTTATGTCCAAAGCTCTCATCGTGTCTCCTAACACTGAGCCGTGCATGGGATCCTGCTGTTGTTATTCCCCTCAGGTAATTCTGATGTGCAGGCAGGAATATGTATATTTCCCTGTGGTGCAGTAGCTGCACTCGTGAGACAGATATTTTGCTATGAGCCATTACTAAGCTAAACAAGTTATATTGCACATTATACACGGTGAGACATGAAGAAAAAGCATATTCGCCCAGCTGGGTCAATAAGTTAACCAACTTGCAATAACTTTCAAATAGCATAGTGCTGTCAACAGGACATTGCATTTAGTCATTGAGTAAAGCCCTGCCATTGAGGTGGACAGGTGGTGGGCAGATAGCACACTGAGGAGTGGCTGTGGAAATGGGGCTCTGGTCCATTGGTGGGAGTGGGGAACATAGAATAAGGAGATAGGGAAGGGCTATAAGACAAAGATAAAGTGAGGAGACTGGGCAGTCTAAACCCCCATCAGGAGTTTCCTTTGCCAGCGTAACTATTAGGACAGAGACAGAGAACCCACGCAGGAATGAGAAAGGCAAGAAACCTACCCATCCCCAAGAGCCTACCTGTGCAAATGGGGTCACAGCTGTTGAGAGCTGACTGTAAGTAATGTTTGTCACTCCATGATAGACTGCCTGGTCGCTTCCCCAGCGCTGTGTCTAGATTATAACTGATGTTTCACAGTAGAAGTATGTTTTTAATCTAGACCTAAATTTTGAGACTGTCTGATTCCCTTGCATGCTTTGGAAGGTTCTTCCAGTTCTCGATAAGAAAAATCTGTACTACCTGTAAAATTCTTTGAAAATCTTGGGACAACTAGATAATCTAGAGAACAAAGTGACCATGTTGGCTTGTAAGGTAGAAGCATTTCTGACAAATAAGCTAGTCCATGTCACATTTTAAACAGAACCTTATAGCGTCAACACTATACTTAATTGGTAGCCAGTGCAATGATGCTACCACTGGGGTAATATTTTCTTTGTTCTAGTAAACAAGCAGCTGAATTTTGAACCAGTTAAAGGTTCTTTCATGAAGTATTAGAGCAGCCAGATAGCAGTGCATTGCAGTAATATAGCCTTGACATATATTCTGCAAATATTCCGCAAAGAAAAAAAATGCTGAATGTTCTTCATATGGCAATCAACAGTGAGCCAGGGTCAAAGAAAACACCAAGGTCTTTCACAGGCGCATTTGACACAAATTAAAGAAGATTCAGATTAAAGAACATCAGACAAATTCTCTTTTTTGGTTTTTTTGGAGGGTGGGGTATATAGAACCTACATTTCCTTTTTATATGATACCTGTGGAAAAACAAATCAGAAAATTCTTAATTTAGTTTGACAAGCTTTGACTTACTGCGTAAGTATGATTTTTGAAAAGATGCGTGCCGTTCAAGGAAGTCCAATATGGCCCTGGTGTCTGTCCAGTAGAATCTCATTGTCAGCTTCAAGAGGCACTTGTATGCTGTTGATGCAGTACAGAGCTGCAGTCTGTTGACAGTATTAGAAAAATTGAGATTCAGGATGGTTTGATAAAAATCCTTAATGGAACTTTTTAAGGATGTCGGTTGAATTAAGGCACTGAGTTGTTTAAAAACTCTAGTATTTTTCATACTAAATAGAGGTTTGAGGTATGTTTTTTATTTTTTTATTTTTTTATTTTTTTATATATAGATGATCCGGGGTTGGTTTTGGCCTAATAAAACCTTCAAAGACTCACATCCTGTTTACAGAGTTTTATTGAATTTGAATATGTGCTGGCCCAGCACAGGGAGAAGTTTGAAAAATTCTTAAAGATAAAGCCTTATCACAAGTGCATGTTCTCAGTTTTATGTATTCTTTAATTTGTTTGTTTGTTTTTGTTTGTTTCAGGCACAACATCCTCGGTGTAATAACACTCTAAATAGTAAGCATCAGTGTATTAACCATGGTAATTTGTCAGATTAATCATGCATTTGAGCCCTCTGTTAATAGTTTTTTTTTTTTCCCCCCGTTTGATGGCTGGTACTCTTTACACATTCAATCAAATGTTGTGGTATAAAACACTAACTTTGTTGAAGTGCTTTTTTTTACAAGGACATCGTTTTGTGTTGCATAGACTTCCAAGAAGACCATGCAGTTCTACCTTTTTTTGCATTCAAGAATAAAAAAGCACATTGGAGACATGCAGGATGCTAGATATTACCTGAAAAAAACCCAGAAACAGCTGTATCATTGACAATCCAAAATCATTCTGTACCTTCTCTCTAAGTCAGAAGTTTGGCAGAATACTAACAAAAGAAACAAATGTTTCTCAGAATACAAAAATATGAAATGGACTAATGTAATACTACTATACAGAACTAGTTTGACTGGGGGTTTTATTTATATGCACATTGTAATACTAAAAACTGCAGTTCAGATTTACTAGTGTGAAACTGTATTCATAGCCATTGCCTCAATGGCAGTGTTCAATACAGGAATACACCCCCCCCCCCCTCTCCCCCAGCACACAGAGACAGAAGCTGACCTACATAAACACCAGCCTACTACTACTATGTCAGCATAGCAAGATTTCAACATGTAGTAAGGTGGCACTCTAATGTCTGTTGCTCTGCTCGCAAAATGCTAAGGTCTACTAGCACATAACATTTTGACGTAATATGTAGATGTATTATATGTACATTATTTACATCCCACACCTTCAGTCTGGGCTCAAGTTTAATATCCAATGCTTTTCTCCTTTCTCTGTTGTACGCCTTGGGCTGCTTGTACCAGCTACATGTGAGATAACAAAAGCTAATGGGTGAAAACAGCACTAACACCAGCAATATCTATCAGTGTTGCAATGCTTAGAGGCCCTCAGAAGACACAGTATTTCAGATTGAATCTCAACTCATATTTGTATAAGCAATCTCAATAACTATATTTTCTTGGTATCATCCTGTTGGAAACTGAAAAAGTTGCTTTGACAGGCATTGCCAGCACTAATTGGCAAGGTAGACCACATTATCATTGTTTGTTGTGAAGGTAATTGGCCAGTGGCTGAAAAAGAATGTTGCTAAATGCATGAATACCTCCTCATATTGTGCTTCAATTCTAGGTAGTGACCTTCATGCAAATGCATCGTGCAAATACCACTCTCTCTCTCTCTCTCTCTCTCTCTCTCTCTCTCTCTCTCTCTCTCTCTCTCCTGTTATTTTACCTTTAATATTTTTTGAATGCATAAGCTGTCTGGAAAATATACTTTACCTGTTAATATTGTGATTTGCCATTGGAACTCATTGCACATGTCCATATATGGTATCAAAATTTATGGAAGGGAATTTATCTTCACATCATTGCTGAATGCGATGAGCCAATATTTTAAGCAAAATAAAAAAGTTGAAAATGACATTTCTTGTTGCTACAGTTTTGCCTTTTACCTTGCCTCTGTTTTGTCTTGGCATTTGTGGAATGTAGCATGTAGGGTAAAAAAAAGGTTGCAACAAAAGCATACATATTCAAAGTTTCAATATTCTGACTCATACAAGGATACATCCAGACTGTTGTGTGAGTGGAGAGGGTTCCAGACGCATCATAAGATGACTTATGATCTGGAGAAGATTCATTTCACTTGATAAATGTCTATGGTCAAATCGGTGACAAGCTGTTCAGGGTGGTGAAGAAAATTGTGCATTACAATGGCAGCCACTTGTTCATGTCTTTCTGTAAGTGGGTCTACAAAACATGCTTTGCCACCTACTCAGCTTTATGCCAACGGTTTTATTTATTTATTTATTTATTTATTTATTTTTGTTTTGCTGGAAGGCTTTGTCAAACAATTTCATTATGAATTATTGCTTGCCATGATCCATTGCTCTGTGAATGCGACTTTGACTTTGCAAGCAATGTTTTTTTTCACTCTCTTTGAATTTTGTGAAATATTTCTTTCTGTCATTTTTTATTTTTTTTTACTTTCAGTTTTATTCATATCACCAGCTTGTAAGGAGACCTATATTATAGAAAACAAATATTTAGCAGCTTTTATTATGAAGCATGCAATATGGATGCGGTTTGTGCTATTCTGACCTAAATGAACTCATAACTCATTTGAAAATTATTTTTCCCATCATATATGATATATAGTATGGATCTGACTCTAAGGATCAGGTGTTGTTAAATTTGCTCAGTTGACTTTTTAGACATAGTTGAATGTCCATCATTGCAATTGCATAGTGCATGCCATTGGTACTGTGTGTGTGTGTGTGTGTGTGTGTGTGTGTGTGCGTGCTTCCAATATCTGTACTTAAAGTATTAAAATAGTATTGAGGTTTACAACTAAATATAATAAAGTACAATAAAGTATAATAAATAAAATACAATCCATACATATTGATATATAGGTAATAATATAATAAAGTAATAAAACAAATAACTACAAATATTTACAACTTGCAACTAGTACAGTATATGAAGTTGTTCTGCTTTTGGTCAGTCTAACAAAAGGTTAAGCTTATCTCTGATCAGACATCTGCATCAAAATAAGAGGAAGAAGTCTCAAAGAATCATTTTAATTCAGTTTAGGTGTCAGTGATGTGGGTTCTTGGGGGAATGTAAGGAACTAAAATCACATCGTCTTGGGCAGTAGAAAATGCACCTTGTTGTGTGATATCATCAATGAAAATCAAACAAATCCCAACCTATTCTCATGGCATCCACAATTGATATATGATGGCATGACCTTTGGTACATCTCAAATACAGAGAACAATAATTTGCATACATCAACTAATAAATAATGACATCCAGTGAAATTCAAGTATTGTATTTTTCTACTTTGCTCTATCACTGAGATACATTTTCAGCCTGCAAATTGAACTGTGAATGGATGAAATGTTATCACTGGAGATATTTCAGCAGTTAATTTGTTTTGTTATCACTCTCTGGTTTATGCAGATAAATGAACACCATTTACATTGATTGCTCTCATATTTATTTTTTTACATAGACCACCAACATTACAGCCTAATATAATTGCAGTAATATGTTTAGTAGATTATTCCGTTTATATTAATATAATACAAGTGGAGGTGCATTATAACACACACACACACACACACACATGGAAATGCCTATAAGGTCTCCTTGCCCTTTCAAAATCCTTTAATCCCAGTGTGACATTTATCTTCCTTAGGCACCCTATGCCACCTCAACAAATTATAGTTTTGCATCTGCGCTTTTCTCCTTAAGGTTTATTACCATGAAGTGGTACCCGTGAGACTGCGAAAATTATTTAATTTGAGAAGCTTTACCACTCATGCATTGCAGCTCAGAGGGCCGCCTTGGCTTAAAGGGCACATCTGACTGCCTCATTTTCCATAGTCTCATGACTGTCAGAGAAAGTGATCCATTACAGAAAGTTCTCCATCATATTTTGTGAGCAGTTTTCAGGTGAGGTATGGTATGTTGTGTCTCAAACTTTAAAAAAAAATTTAAAAAAATTTTGGGCTTGATTGTTACCATTGCCCAGATTTTTCTCTTAACATTTTCCATTAATAAACAAAAGTTCTAATTGTAAATAGAAGAACTAAAAATACCAAAAATGAATATTTGAGAATCATATGGTCTTGTTAACATTTGCAGTTGTACATGCATCCTTGTTGTTGAATAAGGATACTTTTATACTCCACTTTAATATGTACCTGTACTTTTTATACTGCCTAGCCCCCAGTTTGGTGATAAACTTTCCAC
This sequence comes from Anguilla anguilla, assembly GCF_013347855.1. Taxonomy (NCBI): domain Eukaryota; kingdom Metazoa; phylum Chordata; class Actinopteri; order Anguilliformes; family Anguillidae; genus Anguilla; species Anguilla anguilla. The sequence continues at coordinate 56,957,825 of NC_049204.1, read as the reverse complement.
ACCAAATGCTTCATTATACTTATTTTCATGGGGAAATTAAGAATTTTAATTAGCCAGTTAGATTGTGACAGCATCATTTGGCAAAATATAATTCCAAATTGGGACTTTTCAACTGTTTTCCCAATTTAATTGGTGTCTGTTTTCTCTTAAGTGCTGTTGAGTTGCTGGCCAAAATTAACAATATGATTATACTTTTAGTGGTGTCATAATTCTGGCGGCTATTGCCAAGTGGTTGAGAGCAGTACTGTTCCCATTTCACCTCATGTCATAAATACAATCTAAGTAATTATTTAATTTTCAATGTCAAATCTTAATTGAGTGGATTGTATATTAAATACAATAAATACTTTCAAATTGGGGTCAAAAACAGAATCTTTCTATTTAGACATGCAAAGTGGACAAAATAAAATATGCACTGTTGCTAAAATCGAAGCACATATTTCATCATTTCCTTGTATAGGCTCAGGGGAATCATTTGTTTATATACTTTGCCATGAAATGGCTCTAAATGCAGAGGCAAGTTTGAGTGTAAGTTTTTTGCAATTTTTTTTAAGAGACAACATTTGCTTTGATTTAAATGTTTAGCTATGTATAAGGGTGCAGCTTTATAATTTCAGCAGTTCCATGATTATACTTGATACTGCACTTCAGAGGCTTTACATTTCTCTTTATAAATAGAGTAGTGTTCCTTGGTTGAAGTAAAGAATGTCAGTCTGGTGCACTTTTTTGCATCATTTACCAAATCAGGGAATAAACAACTTGTAAATTCCAGTCACCATTGTAAATATCTCTAACAGTACAGCCTCCGAATAGCTTTGTTTTGAAGACATTGCAAACTAGATTGTAATGCTTAGCCTGATCTTGAAATGGCAGAATGCAAAGGGCAAAACCTAACACCTATATTGGATAGACTTATCTTTTGTAAACTAATCTGTTCCACCACAAACATTGATAAGTTCTGGAAAATAAAATGACTTTTGGGTTAACAGCCTTTGAATCGTAAAAATATACGGTCGTCCATCCTGGTACCGTAGAAAGCAAGAGTGCTCATAAGTTGCCTATCTCTTTGTATACAGGTCATACTGGCAAATTGACTTATGCAAATTGACTGTGTTTATGGGTAATGATAGAAAGTTATTTTTTTATACAAAACACTTTGCAGTGTATTGCTTAGCTGATTGAAATGCATCATGTGCACTTGACATATGAGCAGGAACAAGCTGAGTCAATGCATTTGGTTTTTTTGATGACCCTGGCTAAGATTTTTTTTTTCCTACTACAAAGCTAGATAGTCAATAATAGCAGACAAAAAAGGTTTGTCCACTCACCAAGGAAAGAAAAATTATGTTTTTGTATTACCTAACAAGCTGTGTGGCTCATATGAATGAACAAATAGTTTGCATAGATCCCCCCCCCCCCAGCCTCTACTGAGAGCGAAGGGGCCAATTTAAAAATTGTGTTCACCAGTGGCCATATAATGGAATTACATTTGAATATGTTCTTGTTGTAATATTTTAATACCATTCTAAATGTCAGTATGATGAGCATCCAGTTAATGAATCTGTTGGGACACAGGACCAACCCTTGTTCCATTATTAGTGTGCAAAACATTTGAGTGCAAAGTGCATAGGAACTACCTCTTGCAATGTATCAAGGTAGTTCAAGGCATGTTTTTACCATCCAGTGAAAATATGTCAACATTTTGAATAAAGCTTGTTTGTTAGGGGCATTTTTGTTGTTAAAAGCATGCCATTGCTATTGTGGGTTTGATAATGCCATAATGCTTTACCAGCAGTTTGAATTCTGTCTACTCTAAACATTTTTGAATATGGTTCAGAATTATGTGGCTATAACACTGATATTAACACTTTGGGAAGGTCCGGCTGAGGCTTAAGGTCTGTTCTGTACTGCTGCAAATACTGTATATGAAAAAGGCTGTACTTTAATTTGTTAATCCTATTTTGGCTAGATTGCTCTTGAGCAAGAACCTCCTGACCTAGTGAGTGTAAAAATACAATCTGAATAATGTACAGAATTTACTAATGCTCTGCTCTGAATATATACTCAGAATCATTTCAATTTTTGTCTCTATTGCCTTTAAGTGCTATATGCAATTTTTTACTGTTTTTGGTTGGTGGCTATTTGGAGGACACAGACAATGTAGGTGTGTTTTTGCAAAACTATGCTTAACTTGTGTTAATTTATGACCGAACTACATAGGATCTGGACTATCCTCGAGCTAGATGCAAACACTGAAGGAGATATTAGCAGAAATGTAGGTGTTGCCCAATTAGTCAGAACAATTTTCATAATTCACAGTATATTATGCCTTCAAGCAGCTCTGCAGCACGTGCGTTGCAGGCCTCGTTTTCTTCCCCTCCAATACTGTTTAGCTTGGATAGCGCCACAGCACAAATTCACAGTATCTTCTGTCGGGTTTTTCAGGCCACGTTCTCAGAGACCCGCATGTCCGTCCGCGCATTAAATATGTAGCACTGTGAGCGATGGCGAGCCTGGGCAGCAAAAAAATATGTTACAAAATTATCACTCTTTTGTAAGATGGCTACCCATCTCAAAGACCCATCATTCCTAATTAGGCATAGAAGAATATCACAGGAGCCTCCGCCTGCCCCACGGTCCCATATATCACACTTAATGCAGACAGGCAGGAGCAGCAGGACGGCGCCCGGAAACCTCCTCTGTGAAATTCTCCTGCACGGTTCAGAAAATAAATGAAAGGACGCAACACGCAGAACTATTTCCGACTCGTTAAGAGTTTTCCACCCGTAATCGTCAGATGCATCACATTCAATTACTCAGCTATGGTTTTTTTAGTTTAAGGGTTTTTATTGCCTCCCCGACAGGGAAAGTACAGGTCTAGGAAATAAGACACATTTAAAAAGCTTTTAAGTTGGACATTGGTTGCAAATTGATGCGCTTTGCAATTATCGTGTACATTGTTTGAACGAATCACATGATGTGTAGTTATTTTATAAAAGAATTACTGCACCCCTCTTTTACAGTGCAAAATATAGAAAAGGGAAGTGAGAGTTTATATAGTTTATAGTTATAGTATATAGTTTTACTGGAGTTTATTTTTATGCCCATTCACCACTGGGAGTCCTTGAAGGTACTGTAGGACAGGGCTGCCCAATCTTGTTCCTGGAGATCTACCATCTTAGACTGGGCAGCCCTGCTGTAGGGGAGCCCAGGCCAGTTGGCACATGCACAGGTAGAACCTGCCCGCCCCAATGGTTGCCAATGTTGCTTGTTTTCATTACACTTTTCTAAGAAGCACACAATAGGTTTATAATGTATGATGCTATATTGCCTGTCCAACATTTGGCTCCTTGGGTCAGTCCTTATCTGGCATCTAATCAATGCTGGGGATTATCAGAGAATGAGTGAGCTCGCTTTGCTGCGATCTGCTCAGGCCAGCCCACACACATTCTTTTTTTTCTGAGAATAATCACCCATCCAACCTCTGAAATCCCTCTTTGTTTGGAGGACAGTACCAGTTATCATTGTTGTGGGTGAATCACCAGAGAAGGGAACAGACTGAAGAACAGAACTTGGCTCATTCTCTAGAGAAGCCTACGTTGGACTGTGAGTCATGCCGTTAATAATGAACCCACCTTTCCAAAACAGTTTGTCACCAAAAATGAAAGGTGATATCTTTATTTTTAAAAGTTGCTGTTTAATTGCATATCAATAACCCCCCTTGCAGTATAAAATAATGTACCCTTGTTTATCTTGTTCTCATTATTTCTGAATGCATTATGGTACACAGTACAATGCAGTACAATATATCTCACATTGTTTCAGAACAAGCTGTTAAAATCAGCACTGTTTTGTACATACATTATACTATATAGGGTTTTGTCACTTCTAAGTTTGCATGTGAAACTGAGAAATAATGATAATGGACAAAGATTAAAGAAATTATAACTTACAACATTATCAGCTTCATGCAAAATTAAGTGTCAAAGGTTTTTGAAGCAAGATCAGATGAAATTGGTTGTTTTCCAGATCATAATTTTAATGGTCACTCAGTTATTGTGCGCTTACACATTGAATGTGTAATAAGTCCTATTCATTGCCCCTCAAGGTCTGTCATTTAAATTTTGTGAAAAATCCTTATCAATAACAAAAAATATTTCTTCAAAGTGATTGCATACAAGAGAAAACAATGCGTATGAACCAAACATCAGTGCGGCCTCAAGTGGTACAACGTAGTTAACATCTGCCTCCAACAGTGTGTCCCATTAAACATAATCATGCTGTATTGACCTCTGATGCTCCACTCAGCTGTGTCATAAGGCGATGCGACAGATGGTGACACGATGTAAAGCTGAATCCCTCTACATGGACATGTTCCAAGGGTTCAGAGCCAGAGCTAGTCACTGTTTCTCCCAGGTTTTCCACCGGGGCTTTCTAAATCTAAATCTAAATCCCTTTCCTTGTAAAAGTAAAATCAGTACCGAAATAAAGTGCTGTGTTCTTCTGCTTAGCACTAATACTATTGCTAGTATTACTGGTATTTCTGCACAACTGAGTAATATCATCATTCTTTTGTTAGCGCATAACTCTGCGCATGTGGCTTTCAAAATGTTGGTAGTTGCAGTATATTAATCTTGGTGAAAAATTACACAGATACACATATCATAAGTCATATTGTGTGAAAAATATAATATGCACCTGCAAAATGGTTTGTTCTTGGCATACATGAGTAACTAGGGATAGAATCTGATATGCCCACCATATTTGCAGTTAATCAGGCTTAATTTAACTACGCACCCTTCACAGCTTAACTTTCATAATCAAGTACAGTCAGGTACCACTTCACCTTGTGGTCCACCAGCTGAAGAGCATTATGCTGCAGAACTACACATTCCGCAGCTGCCTCTGTTATGTGCCTGATTGACCAGAGGGGTCGCTATTGAGATGAGCTGACCGATCAACAGTGTTTCTTAGCTCCAAAGGCAAAAGTCATACGATGAACTGATCTTGCTCATCCACATGGTCTGTAGACTTTAGGTTCCCCCATTCTACTTCCCTGGGTATAGTGGGAAAACCTAGTTTAAAATGTAATTATTTTTGCTACCATTTACTGTTTCTCATTTTCCATATTAAACATGTTTTGTTAAACTGTATGACAGGAATCTGCCTTTGGCTTAGCCTGCGACCATCAGTGGTGCTAGCTGTGTTTGACCTGTTCAACTACTTTTTCATCTGTGAAAGAAGCTCCGTTGCCCTTGTCAGCACTAACACTTAGGGGATGTTTGCTGCCACCATGATTATAATCGAGAAGAGGTTATTGATAAAAATATTAATAAAATAAGGAAAATAAGATATGGATGGAGACTGTTGTTTCAGGAAATATTTTGCCTTGGGCTGCAGGTGACGTACAGGCAGTTGTTTTGATCTGAGCAGCTTCCAGGATTCAGTAACAGTTGGAGTAAAATCTGTGTAATGATTATATGGAGGACTGACTTAACTTAAAAAATATACAACTTTGTTAAAGCAATAACCATTTATAGGCACCAACTTTGTCAGTGAAGATATTTGAGACTTGGGCTTGAGTGGAAAGTGTGTGGATTATTAAGCCAATCAACAATTAATATCAATCACTGGTTTTGAACCACTCTGAAAATTAGCAGACATCGCAGCACTCCAAGAGTCTAAAATCTGTGCACTAGAGGATTGTTTTTCATTGAAAGTTTCTAGTTTATTCCCTACCTAAAATACATTACTCAGTGGTGATAATCTGAAAACTGTTTAATGATCACAAATGTTGCTTGCTGGAACAATTATCTGTGTCACCAACTTGTCTTCAGTTGTTTCCTCACATGTAATTCAGCACTCTGCTAACAAGGGTTCAATTGCATTTTTTGTCAGGCCATGCGCCAAAAAATTATCCTGATTGCACCACCTCAATCATCTACCTTGATAAAGTAATTACCACTAATTAAGCTCAGATGATTATTGACACTCCCTTGTTAAATTTAGTCTGATTACCTAGGACTGTGGACATGTGGCAGTTTTTCTGAAATGCAGTACATGGACTGATATTTTTTTGTTTAAAGCAGTTAAAACATTTAATGTGTATAGAAATGGTTAAATGTAAAGAATCAATAACAAAGAATGTCGTATTATAAACAATTAAAATATAAATTCAAGGTTCTAAACTGTTATTAAATTTGTTCATGGTCATCAATGAGTGTTGATGCTTCGTGAAAATGTCCATATGAAGAGACATCAAAAAAGTGATGCATGGTTACAACAGACAAGTATTGTTTTGCCTTTGAGTAAGATTTGGAAATATGTCCTTTGCTGTATCCCAGAATTCACCCAGTGACATTTGGGTGCTATGTTCTTGAGCATTTTAGCTATAATTTGTCCAGCTTGAATCTATACTTCTTGTCCAAACTTGGAATTCTGTGGTAGGGTTTTCACATTGAGTCTTCACACTTGTTTACAATCAAAATCTTGACAGCCTGGAGAAATTGAGCTGGTTTATGGAAATATGACATTTTTTGACATGATCAGGGTTGTAATGCGTTAAGGCATTTCACAGCAGTAAGGCACAGTGTATCAGCAAGGAAAAGTTTAAAATCAGTGATCGATTTTCCCTGATGAACACATAAAATATGTAAAACATAATTGCTATCCGCATTTGTTGTTTTGTGTGAGACCACAGATGTATTTGACCAGTTCTTTGCATTTGATGCCAAGCAGTGGTTTGCGGCACATACTTCTGTTGACGTTATCTAGCTGACGGAAATCCCCTGCCATTTATGGCATGCTTGTTTAAAATGCAAGCAACTTTAGGATTATCCACTTTAAAAATGTTTCATTTGCACATTAGAATGCATTTGCTAAATCTTGAATGACATCCAGCTGTTTCTGAAGGCAGTCTTTTCCCCTCCTGACAGACGATTGCCCCTCAGTGTTTATCAGACCTTGAATTGATGTTTGTTTGCTTTTTAATTGTCTGTCTGTTGTTATCTTCGTTGTGTGATTTATTGTCAGATTTCAAGTTGTGCAAAATAATTTAAATCTGTTTGAGTGCATTGCACCAGTTGGAAACATTCTACCTCAAAGACATGGTTTTTGCAGTGTGTACATTTGATGCTCCATCCACGCTCACTTTGCTTCCATCCTCTCTCCCCATGTTAGGTCAAATAATTGTTTTACAAAAATATCACAATTAGCGGAGTTGTATAATGAGTCACTTGTCTGAACAGTTTGAGTGACTACAGAACCTAGAGGATAACAGCAGAAATATATTTGAAACCATGCGGCTCACACGATAGAGTGAACATAACTGGTGGCCCCACTCATAAGGCTTGGCACACTGCCCAAATTAAGATGGTAAACCGTGGTATAATTTCAGCACACATGCGCTGAGATGTACAAGGAATTGTGTCAAATTCTGGAGAGCAACTAAGACTCTGGGATTAACATCATTTGCGCTTGGCAGCTAAATGCTTATTATCCTCACAACACGCATGTGCCTTGATAAGAAAGACACTGTTCTAGTGTATGGATGGGCCTCACAGTTGGGTATTTTGTCTGAAGTGTGCCAGTGACTGTGGCCGGCTGCCTCGCGGGGCAACACGCAGTGTATTGGCACCCAGAGAAGGGAGGATTTTAGTCGATGACAGGGTTGACGACAGAGTCTCCCTGCACACCAGTGACCCCTGCTGGTTGACCAGTTGTCCAGTAACCGCAAATTGAGGGCTCTGTTTTCTGGCCAGTGCATGCCGTTTTGCGAGTTGTCGCACCCACCAAAATGGCAGTTTCGCCATACTGTATATTTTGACGCACCCGAGCGGTTAGGTAATTTCCAAAATATTTTTACTTTGTTTAATAAAACTTTGAGATGCTGTTTTCATTATTTCTTGGTTACAGACCATTTAAGCTATTTAGCTGCAGGTTTAATGGGAAATTAAAACTGAATGATAATAAATATTTAGGCAGTGTTCTAAGAAAATTCGAAAAAAGTATCTCTTATTTATGAGATTCGTTTGCACCCAATTTTTGAAAAAAAATTGACAGCCCACCTCCCGCAAACGAAAGTCCTGTGAGAAACATTTGATTAGTGTATCTTTATCCTCATCTTCCATCGCCGCGGTAGGCTACGGAAATTTTCTGCATGCCCTGTGTAACATGCATGGCTCTTAAAATGGAAAAGAAAAGAGGTCATTTGATTGGCTATTAACAAATGTAGCTGCACCACACCCACTGATAATATTTTCAGTACAATCCAAACCAGTCTTCAGATGCGCCACTGTGCTTTCCGCAGTGCACTGCTCGCCTCGGGTCCTTAAAATACCGACAATCACAAGCAACACCCGGTGCACCTCGCACCGCGCCATTGACTGCGCCCATGCACCGTGTGGCATTGATTCAGGAAAACAGAGCCCTAAGTATCATCGTGTGTGAATTGCATGAGCTTGACTTGCGAACCGTGGTGTTAAAAGAAGCATCGATTGGCATCGCGTGCTTCAGAGGAGGGTGCTTGTTTGCTCGTGGAGATTTCAGCAATGAGCATAGATTTATATATATTCAAATATTGTGCAATTTGGTTTTTAAATTCTTGTTGTTCTTAAAGCTTGTTGACATTACTCATACTGATGTTTTTCATATTTCATAAGACTGTTTGTGTTCGCTGCATATATTCCAGGATCATGATTGGGTCTCACTACAAAACTAAGCCATAGCAGCTAATCATATTTAAAGCAGTGGGGATTCAATTTTCATTTTCTCATTACTTTTGACTTCTTAATAAATACAGTTTTTTTTTTTTTTTTCAAAAACACTGTTACAATGTTAGTGCATATGATTACATAAGACTACATTTGCAAAAAAAGAAAAAAGCAGCAGTGCATCATTCATAATTATTATTAAATTAATATTAGTAAGTACTCTTTTGTTATTAGAGGCTCTTATCTGGAGCAAATTACAAAAGTAATTAGAGATGTATATCGAATAAACAAACTGCAGATTGTTCAGATTATTCATGATGACTTCAGATCACTGCTCTTTTTCTTTAACAAGTATTTTAACTCCTTGAATAGCATTCATAATTATCTCTCTAGAAATAGTCAGCAGCTTCACTCTGATTGGTCAAGAATATCAAATGAATATCAAGAATATCAAACACCATTCAGAATGTCTCACAGAAGTCCCAAAATCTCGAATTCTATTATTAAGGATTTTGCTAACCAGATTTTTACTTGTTGATTATAAAAGGCAGAGATAAGCCACTCCAACATTGTTTTTTTGTCCATTGCTTTAATTGCTTTATGATTTGCACAGGGTAGGGCAGTCTTCAGTATATATACTGTATATAACCCTTTCACTGATATGAGACATATTCGCCAAATCATTCTTGCCTGAAACAAAATGATCTCAGACATGAGGCATTTCAGAGATAGCCCTTGGGCATAAGGTGAAGTATTGCTCATTTAGCAGAATCCTATCTGACATTCAAATGCAGACACCTCCTGGATTCTGTCCAATCTGGCATTCAAATGCAGACACCTCCTGAATTCTGTCCAGTCTGACATTCAAATGAAGACACCTCCTGAATTCTGGACCCAATCAGAGCCAAATTGAATTGTTCAGTGCACTTTTCAGATTTGAATGTGGAGTGCTTGGAAAGTATAATGCATTGTGCTTACACATGCATGCAAATAATAATGCCCTTTTAAATGCATACATTTTGATTTTTTCAGTTATTATTGGTTCTTTAGCCAGTGACATTCAGGAAAATATTAGAAGATGCACATGTTATAGCTATCCTTGGCTATTGAGCATTAAGGAATTCTGAAAAATATGTTTTATATTTAATTCTAGAAATTAATGGAATGAGGAAACTAGCATGAAAGAAGAATATTTCCCATGTTTAGTGCCCCTCTGTCTTCCATTTTCAATAATGGAAATCAATGCAGCTTCTGGGTTTTGGTTTTCTGTATTTTAGAGAAGATAATGTCAGACCGCAAAAAATAGGAAGATCTATACAGAGCTTTAAAGGCTTTCAAAGGATTTTTCTTTAACACACTTTCAGCTTCATCAAGCAAGTTTACTGAAAATGGGTGCTAGTGCCCTAATGGATAACATGTTGTAGATTTGGTGCACTATAATAGAAAGGCTTTCTCTTGCCCCTATGGTTATCTTTGAAACCCAGCATCATTTTCCTGTACAAGTTGGAATTCTGACCATGAAAAAAATATGCAGTATACACATATTGACAAATTGGAGGCCTAATGGAGAAGGCTGGACTTTAACTGCCAATAGTTTGTTTGATGCTATTATGATCTTTCTGTAAGGATTTAAAAATATATATACATATAATCAGGATATGTTTATTGTAAACTACAGAGTGGGTGACTATATTCTGATACTGTGGAAAAACAAATCCATTTGTAAACTGTGTTCATCCCTCATATGAAGAGTGAAGGTTCATCTCTCATATGATGTGTAATATTTTTCAATCTTGAAACTCCAGGCATTTTTCTACTTTCAAGTGGGGCACAACAGGATTTGAAGACTTTGTGGCCTCAAGTAAGTAGCCATAACATGACATATTTTCCGAATGGAACAATGAAGTGGAGGTCAAAACACTGAAAAATTGGAAGACAAGGACAAGGAAGACAATACCACTGACAGAAACATCAAGCACACGTGTTTCTGAATCGTGTGTCTATGTTTGTGCTTTGGTATGCAGAAAAACATGACTTAAGCATACTTTCCTTTGGAAACAATTAATTAGACAAGGAATACTTTGAAATAGCTTGCATTCTGATATTTTATTTGCAGTAATCTCCTAATAATAATTTTAAATGCCTTGGTAATGATCCCTTACGTAAAGGGGGTAATAAAACTACTTAATGGGGTGTAAGCATAAAAATTTAATGTGACACTAAACCCAATGGACATTCAGATACCATTTTTAGCATTTTAACTGTGTACTAGAAGATTTCCTTCTTTCTTAGCTGTTCCCATCAAAGACAGCAACACCAAGAAAACAATGTTCTGTGTGTGTGTGTGTGTGTGTGTATGTATATATACACTGCATGGCCAAAAGTATGTGACTGCATGGCCAAAAGTATGTTGACGCTGCACATCCAACATCTCTTCCAAAATTATGGGCATTAATATGGAGTTGGTCCCCCCTTTGCTTCTATAACAACCTCCACTCTTCTGGGAAGGCTTTAAACTAGATGTTGGAGCACTGCTGCAGGGATTTGCTTCCATTCATCCAGAAGATCATTAGTGAGGTTGGGCACTGACTGGGTCATTAGGCCTGGCTTGCAGTTGGCTTCCGAATTGATCCCAAAGGTGTTGGATGGGGTTGAGGTCAGGGCTCTGTGCAGTCCAGTGAAGTTCTTCCACACCGTTCTCAAAGAAAGTGTTTCTATATGGACCTCACTATGTGTCTATGGGCATTGTCACGCTGAAACAGAAAGGGCCTTCTCCAAACTGTTGGGGAAGCACAGAATAATGTAGAATACAATGATTTAGTGATGCAAAAACCATAGGCACTGGTCTATGCCAAGGTGCATTGAAGCTGTTCTGGTGGTGGCCCAACACCTTACTAAGACACGTTATGTTGGTTTTTCCTTTACTTTGTCACCCGTCTATGTGTGTGTGTGTGTGTGTGTGTGTGTGTGTGTGTGTGTGTGTGTGTGACTCACAGATGCTGACAGATTTTCAAATATTATGGAAACAGTGCCCTTTCTAGATAATTGGTCATTTGAAATAACACTGTGAAAAATAGCAAATAAAGAAAGAAATTGTGTTGCTATAGGTGTTGTCCTGTGGTAATGGTTTGTATTTCCGCTGTAGAAGAGCATAAAACAAGAAGAAACATTTCTGTATTTCTGTACTCTGGCAGCGACTCCAGCAGCCCAGTGAGCTGCGTTGTTGTTCTAGTTACATCACTTATAGCCAATTTTGGCATTTTCACACTCCATCGCATTGCATGAAACATCCCTATCTTTTATTGTTACTGCTGTAATGCTCTGCTTGCCATTCCTGGTATCACCACAAATCTTTTGTAATGCTCCATTGAGCCTTGATTTAAAAGTGTTCATACAGTAATGTATTGTTTTACACTGAAACAATGCAATTATTCAAGGCTGTGTGCATCAATGCTTGTTATTATCAGTGTGCGTGTCATGAAATAAACTGACACTACATTTTTGATGACCAGCTTGAAGATTACTCAGTTACTCATGCATTCAAAATAATTGTTTTGTGAATGAAAGTACTGACATCACAAATGTGCTTTTTAGCCATAATAAAGTGTCAATAGCCTACCACATTATCTCAAGGCTTTCTGGCCAGAAAAGGCACATCTAAATGAGATATATGCATTTCAGAATTAGAATCAAATTCTAAAAATAACTATGCTTTTTAAGTTAATAATTCAATATAAAATCAAATGTAACACCATGCTGTCTCTTGTGAATATATAGGCAAATGATGTGTGAAGCTGTACACAGCACAGAAAAGAAAATGATGTGATACACCTTTGAAAAAAGAACCTGTACTAAAAAAATATATGCATTTTCTAATTTTTCAAATAAGGGTATCGTAATACTATTGAAGAATCAGTTTGGTCTGTCAGCTGCAGTGTTAAACCCTCCAGTCATGCCCAAACTTGGATAATATGCTCACAAAACAGGACTTTTGCATATCAGTTCAGAGCCTGACCTAATTTCACATTTAGCCTTGTGCATAGAGTCAAGTTGTGTACAGCATTTTTCATTGCCTTTGGTCGTAAGCCCAAATCAGTATGTAGGCCAAATTCATTTTCCATCATTGCACATGTGTGTCACTGATTTGCTGTGTCAAATTCTTGCCTTGAGTTCATTACTTTCCTTGTTTTATTTTGTGGGGTTTTATATTATAACTTTGTTTTTAAAAACTGCATAATGGTTCATATTTCTACATACAAGACATCTCCAGTGTTTCGACCTCCTGCTTCCTCTGCCTGTGAAAGTCATGCAGAATCATTGGTTCCTTCCTGAAGGGCTCCTATTTGTGTCATGCCTTGTCATTTGTTGGGGAGGGAAAAGGTTCTCCTAAGATCATGGGAGAGAGGCTCCCTATTCTAAAGTTTGACATCCCCTGCTCTAGACTATACAATAACTCCAACTCCCCAGTCTTTCGGCTTGAAGACTTGCTGTGGAAACTATTCACATGGAGAGTAACAGAAAAGTTCAGTTCAGTTGACACCACTGACCTCATCTCAACCCCTATGACTACATGGATGCACTTATTTGCCCCCTCACAAATTTCCATTCCATTCCATCCATTATTGTATATTTGTCACACTGAATGGCTTCAGTTCTTTAGACAAAATGGAATATTAGATAGAGGGAAACACATAGCTTCTACAAGCGCACTATGCCATGATCAAAGGAAATTCCAGAAGAGATGAGATATATCAGTCTGGAAAACGTTACAACACCATTTCTAAGGCTTTTGCACTCCTCCAATCCACACCACAGAGAGAGCCATTATCTCCAGAGAACACTCAGAACAGTGGTGAATCTTTCCAAGAGTGGCTAGCCTGCCAAAATGTGTCCATGGATGCAACAAAAACCCATCCAGGAAATTACAAAAGGTCCCAGATAAACATCCCAAGAACTGCAGGCCTCTCTATCCTCAGCTAAGGTCAATGTTCATGACTCCACTCCACATAAGAATGAGACTGGGCAAAAATGGGATTCATGGGAGAGTAGCAAGACAGAAACATCAGTGTTCGTCTTCCATTTGCAAAAGCACCTGGAGGATCCCAAAGCCTTTTGGAATAATGTTCTGTGGACAGATGAGTCAAAAGTGGAACTTTTTGGAGAACACGTGTCCTATTATGTCTGGCATAAAGCAAACACTGCATTTCACAGTAACAACATCATACCAACAATCAAACATGATGTTGGTAGTGTGATGGTGTGGTGTTGCTTTGCTGCCTCAGAAGCTGGAGGATTTGCCATTTCTAAAGGAACCAAGAATTCTGCTCTGTACCAGAAAAGTCTTAAGGATTTGTCATCTGTCTGTGAGCTGAAGCTGAAGCATAATTGGGTTTTCCTACAGGACAATGATTCAAAACACAAAAGTCCACATTTGAATGGCTGATAAGAAACAAAATTAAAGTTTTGGAGTGGCTTAGTCAAAGTCCTGACTTGAACCCGATAGAGATGCAGTGGCAGAACCTGAAAAAAGCAGTTCATGCTCAAAAACCTACCAATTTGTTAGCATTAAAACAGTTCTGCAAATAAGAGTGAACCAGAATGTCTACCCAGTTATGTGACAGACTGCTGTAAAATTATAGGAAGCATTTGGTCGCAGTTATCGCTGCGAAAGTTGGTGCAACCAGTCATTAAGTTTAAGGGTGCAATTACTTTTTCACTTGGGTGAAACTCAGTGGCAGACTACATTGGCTCTAATTGGCTCACATTGGTGTGTTTCCACGGTCACCTCCTGTGAAACTACTGGCAAAATATAAGCCTGTTACCAAAGTGGCAGAGCAGGCAGAAAGTGAAAACGTTGAGGGGGTCTGAATGTTCTGATTCGTTCATTTTGCTGTTCTTGACTGGCTTCGAGTTGGTTGTGTTATCCACACTGTTCTATATATCCTAAGATAGCGGGTGAATTTTGAGAGATGGCAATTTGTTTGTAAATGATGGAAATAAAGGCTCTTGGAGTGCTAATTCACTAACATAAAGTCAAATGGAAGCCTGCTGGCAGTGGGCTGCTTTTTCTGCTAAGGGATATATGAATTACAGTGGTGCAAAAGCATATCATTGTATACCATATGCACATTCTTTTAAACCATTTGCAACTGCAAAGGGTGATAAAATGCAGATTGTACCAGTCTTAGTGCAGTGAAGCTTTGACTCAACCTGGCCACTTGTGAACGACATGTTCTTTGGTTTGAAAATGTCACACCTTTCAACGTGTATTAGATTAATTCAGAGTACTTGACTATCACCATTGTCACTTTAAAATGAGAGCAAGTATAGCAGCAAGCCAGTATTTTTGACCACTTGATTCAAAGGGTTTCATTCAAAAAATACAGAACAATGGAATGAATGCAGTGAAGTGCTTTATGTTTTGGACAGTGGATGGTCAGCAGGGAGGTCATGTTGATACAGTTTGCGCAGTATGATATAATGTGACCATGGAAATATGGTTTGAGAGTTATTACCAATACCATATCCAGTTATAAGTATCCATCATGAGTATGATTGATATCTAAATAGAAACCCATCTGAAATAGAAGACAGTAAATTCCCATTCGGCCAGCAGAAGTGGGTCAAAACAGAAGGAACTGGCACATGCATATTGTTGAAGGGCCTTCCTCAGAGACAAAAGTGTGGCACAGTACTCGCCAGAGATTAACGATGAGAGCTGATTATGGGAGCTCATTACCTGATAGTGAAAAATATGGTTACAGAAAATGAATGGTGAATTGGCAAAAGGAATGTTTCTTTTGGTTGGAAATTTAAATCCACAAGGCCTAATGATCAGACTGAATGAACATGATAATAATTAGGGATGATTAGGTAAAAGACTGCCATTGTAGATTCATCTGATTCATGTAGATCAGAGGAGAAATAGGAGAAAACCCACATCTGAGAAGATAAAGTGATGAGTATATTTACTGAAGGAGTGAGCTTTGTCTCAATGGAGTGAATACGTGTTAGCCAGATTGACAGATATTATTATATAAGCAATTTACCCTGATGCAATAGCAATCATTGCTCTTGTGGTTTCTTAGCATTACAACTGGAACTGCTGGCTCTCATATTCATTCTCTCTCGAATCTAAAGTGGAGCAACGAATATAAATATGCAAAGACTGTTCTCTGGCTAATAGCTGATATTTGTATTGATGTGTGTTCTGACTCATTTTAAATTATTTGTGTAAGTTGCCCACAAAATATAATCACAGTTAAATCCAACAGTTTACACAAGCCTGCTGTGGAAAAAAAAATTATCAAATTGCCCAGTTTTGGTAAACAACGCAATACTGGAAATATTGTCATACAAAATAGGGTATGGAAACAGGTTATAATACAAACACTCATTGCCTCTTATTTGCTATAGATATAGCACGCATTGCCTGCTTTCTGAAGCAGACTGACATTATCTCTGAGACGTAAATGGGCTGGTTGCATGAAAATATGTATACAGCGGTTGTGCATTAAATGTCAACTGCGGAAGCTGTTTTGTAACGCTGTGTTATGCTCTGCCTCTGATGTGGTTCCTTTGGTCCCCTTGGAGGTGGGGATATCCCTGAAAGTGATTTGAACTGATGGAACTGTCTGACGCAATGTGTTGCAAAGCTTGTTTCGGAAAGGTTGATGATGTTGCCTTGTAACTGTGTGGCCCTGTCTTTCATGTCTCTCCAATTTACTATAAGAGCTTGTAAGAAAAATCCATATTGTGGCGTGACCCTAACATCATACGGCCTATACTCGCTAAAACAAATGGCTGCTTGGTAAACAGCTTATCCATTTGCTGCAGACCAGATTATACAGCGTTCATTTATCATACCTGCAGTGTACACTCGCAAGTGAAGAATAAGCTTGCTTTCAGAAGGTAATTAACCGCAATCTAAATTGGAAAAGTATATGCGTGTTGTATGTTATAAGAATCCCTCCTAATTTGCAAGCACGTTTACTTTTATTTTGAAATGTTTATCTCCTCGCCGGTGCTATTACAAGATAAAATGATTAATTGCTGCTTTCATTATGGTTCTACTATAGAATGGCAATTACTATGTATTTGACAAGTCCTTCATCCCCAAGAGTAAAATGATGGCAGGCTTCAGTCATATGAGCACAGTGCTAATTTATATGTGTTCAAATATGCAGACCAATTTAACATCTAAATAATTTGAAGAAAAATGTGAATAAATCAGGGATCTGCTGATGAAGATCAAATTTTAGGTTGTATATTTTGTATATGTATGTAAAAAGGTGATTGGCTTTTCACCAAAGGTTAGTTCACATAAAAGACCCCTGTAAAAAGTTTCCCCTGTAACTTTCACCATTAAAGAATCCTGATGAATCAAATGGGCAATAAATTCTGTAATTTAACCTGATTTGTTAAATTACTTCAGTAACAGTTCACAAACATCATTCACTTTCTTTGTTAATATTGTGAAAAGAGATACTGCAGGGGTTTCTAGTTAATGTATTGGATCACAATTAATTCAGACTGATGACATTGTGCTTACCATATGTAATCCCTGCTTCACCAATATTGTTGACCTCACCACTGATGGATGAGTACAGGTGATGTTATTTAAAAATGTATTCATTTGTTGCCATAATCATGTGTTTGTCCCCAAAATTGTCTGCCAGTTCAAGATTGTAACTGTTGAATTGAAATATGGGAAGTGTATGTTATCTGAATGAAGTATATACAACTGGTCACTTCAATAAATTCCTTCAAAAATACTTGTTATGTCTGGAGCTTTCAGGGTCTTTCTGTAATGGAGTTTTAATTGCTTCCTCACATTTGTGAAAAGGCAGGGCAGCTAAATAATAGACATGGTTAATTGGATAATACAGGGCTTTGGAGGAAAAAAACATCCACCTCTTAAATGATACCTTTCAGCCTCAAATCCATTTTCAAATGCTATTTATTTTTCCATTATGTATTTATTTATTTATTTAGTTACTTGTTTGTTTGTTTGTTTTATTTATTTATTTATTTATTTATTTGTGTATTTATTATAATGCAAACTACCTAAGCCCGTTAAGATGCTGTAAGCATGTATGTGCTTCAGCAATGCCCATCTGCATTTTGTATTATAGATAAATGAGAAAAGAATTGTAAAGAATTTGTTCCTTGCCTTCCCAAGCCCTCTGCCCAGGGCTGTCTGGATTATGACAGGAAATCGCATTCCTCCCGGTCTGTAATTGGAATGTGGGCTGGCAGTAGGTGTAAAGTAATAGGGTCCTGCAATTTGGTGGCAGCAGTCAGCCCCAGAGAACCTGTCAGAATTTATATAAAGGCAAGCCATGTATTACACTGTATGCGGAGACCCCCTGCATTTTAATAGTGCAGCTGTAAGCGTTTCTGTAATTCAAGGTGGCGTCATTAGAGGTTTATTTATGCATTCTGGGACTGGGAAGAGGATAATGCCTCCCAGATCAGCTGTGGTGCCTCCATCTGACTGGCTCCTGCAGTGTGAGGGAAGGGAAATTAGTGTAAAATGGGTAAACATGACAATCATACCGCAGTTAACGAATCAGCACGTGAAGAAAACACTAGCAGCCTCGAAGGAGGCTGGAAAACAGGGTCACAATGCTGACTTAGTACTGCTGTTGTCGTGTCATTAATATTTCCTGTTAATGTACAACTGAACACTGAATAAAAGGGTCGAAACTGCATAAACCTGGAAAAAATACAAGCGATAATATTTTAAAATGGCACCTGTTTTATGTATGTGAATAAATCAAGATACGCTTTATTAACAAAATATATTTTGCCTTCATTTGTGTTGCTACATTGCTGGCTTACAGTGGGATTTGGAGAAATTCAAAATAATTCTCGTAGCAACCAAGTGAGAGGATAATGGCAGATCTTCAGGATTAGAGATTAAATAGCATGCGCTATCAGTACATGCTCAATAGAAGGTAAAGCGGTGGGCTCTGCACTAGTGTTGACCTTTCCTGCTGTTCGCGAATGTCTGTTGAGTCGAGCCGAGGCACAGTAGCCCCCCGAGCAACAGTACCCTCATTCCCCCTTGAAAACACAGGCCCTGCTTCATTTTTTTGAAGAACGGCTGTCTGCTAGCCCCTTCCCTTGCACATTTACACACCACGCCGAGGGAACGAAAAATGCATTTGCAGCACTTTGTAGTGGCATATTATTTCCGAATAATGCAAACAGCATATTATGGAAAACTTTAATCTATTTTTGGACCTGTCAAAAAGTGATGTAATCTGCAGAATCATTACACTGGCAGAAATAGTTGCTGAAGATGGCTGATCACTGCCTTTCATTGTGCATGCTCAGTTTTTTTCAAGGCTCTATGCATATGATGTTCGGATTATATTTGCTTTAGTGCTTTCTCATTAACCGCCATATGGTTGGGAACTTCTCATTTACACCAATGTCGTCACTGAAATGTGTAGATTATGTGTTATCATGGCAGATGTTCCAATGAAGAGCTCATTAAAGCTTTATATGAAATTATACATTTTAAAATGTACAATCATATTAAAATAGTGTGGGTTGTATTATTTTATATATTTCTGTCACCAGTGGTGCATTTTTATAGTTTCCTGTTCTGTTGTGTTTGACATATATCAGTTCAGCAGTTGTCACATACTAAATATTTTTTTCTTAACACAGACAGTCCATGTGCTTAAATAAATAGGCCATTAGTATACCATTGTGTTGAATGGTAGATGTCATGGTATCTGGGATGTATTATTAAAAAGACAGAGTGTAATGAGCCATTTACTACTTTTTTAGCAATCGCATTCCCATATAGAAGATTTCTTCCTTGGCATGAGGAAAATCAAAATGACTATTGATGGCTTTGTATAGAAGTGTGCTTTTAAAATGCATATTATTTAGATCTACTTATTAGGGTGATATGGCCCTAGATATTATGATAAATTCCATGGCAGAAAACCCCCAGTAAGACTCTCAGGGTTTTTCCTGGCTCAAAGTGAGGCAAAGGTATTAATCGTGATCGCATGGTCACATGATCAAATTTGCCACATCTTGTTAGTACTGTATTGTGAATTATATGTTTTAGACAATTTTAGAAAGTTTTTTGAGTGTCAATATTTTATTGCTTTGGGAAAGTTCCCGGTTGGACATTTTTGGCTTTTGGCTGAACAACTGTGTTTGATTCTTTTGGACGTCAACAGCAGGTGAATTATACTTTAACAGCCAGTAATGATCAGATGATGACTGTTCTGTCATTTCATCTACTCCTCCACAGGAACTCTCTTTCTGGTGTTTCTACGGGCCGTATGTGCAAGATTGAAAATAATAAACAGATAGGATGTAATTTAGGAAACTTTTTTAGAAAATATTGGATGTGCATGAGTGCAAAAGAAAACAAGATTTACCTATCCGAATGCAGCGGGCTCAGAGTGACATCTGAAAATGCACACTGTGGTGCATTCAGCTGCTGTGGCTTGGCGTTCTTCCTCAGTAGAGCCTTTCCTGGTGCACTGTGCTGATTACGACACAGCGCCACATCGGAGTAATGCTGCCATTGCAGTTACAAGTGATAGAAATCCACCGATCGCAACACTTGTATTTATAATTTTTTTTTTTTTTTTTCCATGCCGGCACTGGCCAGAATTTTGTAGAGGCGGCACAAAAAGTGATCGATGTGGCCGCCTGTGCAGGGAAACCCTGACTTGAGAGAACTTGCGGTATAATTCATGGCTATGAAGTAGTTCCAGGGTGGCCTTATCACCATTCCAAATTAATACGCAAGCAATTCAACATTCTGAGCATTCTATTTACAACTGACTATAATGGGAAAACGTATATGCCAGTGGCCATGTTATAAGAGGAACTGGCTCTGTCTCCCAACTCTATGTAAAGTTTATTCCTCGCATAGGAAATTAATGAAATCACTGTCACATGACTGTGTTTTTATGTAATGCCCTAATTGTCATGGTTCAGAAGCTTGACTAACAAGCTTGAGTTTACATTTACCATGTGCCTTAAACATGTGTAATTTACATTTCCGGTTCTTTTTTTTTTCTTTTCTTTTTTACAGTAGTTCTTTTTTATTATTATTATTGTTTGACACATTGTATGCAGCAATGCAGATATATTTCTTTTTTCATTTCTCCAGCATTCAGTTTGTTATTATTATTCTCAGGATTTCAAGCTCAATGGTAACTGGGGAGAGTTTTGGTAGTCTGGTCAGGTTCCTTGGAGGCTACATGCCTAAGCAAATATAAACCCAATCAGCCTCTTTGGCACCATAATTAAAAAACCACATTTAAAAAAAAAAATTTAAAAAAACTAAATGTTTGACCTTTAAATAAGTCCTACACAATAAGCCACCCTTATAATGTTTGGCCATTAGCCCGGTGACATTGTTTATCAGAGCTTAGCATAGCATGTCAATATGTATGATTTATGAAGCCATTATGTCATGCTTATAAAGGCATTATATTTGCTTTATAAAGCCTTTATGAGAAACACTCATTTAAAGTGTGATCTTTTTTGTCACCTTGTCTGCGTTAAAATCCATGAAGTGTCCTCCTGCTTTAAGAATTGAAACCGGCTCATTGCTGGTTGTTATTGCTGTTGTTATTATTTTCTGTTGTGTTTCTGTTGTGTTTTTATATTTCATACTTTTGAAAAGAGCTTTTATTGTCAATAAATGAATGCAGTGTTGCTTAGATATTGATGCATCCACTATTTGGTCCCATGAAGGGCAGCATTAATTAGCATGTGTTTGTTTGAATTTTATATACCAAAACAAATCAATCAATGGATGTCAGATGCTGTGTCTAGTGAAACAATGCAATTAATTTGAAAGATAAATGCAGTTTAAAAATCCCAGAAAGTTCAATTTTGTTATTGAAAGGAAAAGCATCATGTGCTCTTATCATGGGCTGTATCCAGTTAATTTAATCCCCATGCTTTTCTGGAAGGCTTTACTTTCATCCCTTACACATTTTAGCCAGGCGCATTGAGTTCTGTATGTGGTCTGTTTGTATCCTGGAACTAAAAAGGTTTAGTTTCCCGCATCAAATTTCACATCGTTCATGCTTGACACATTTTGTCACTCAACAAATTTTCTCCTGTTTTGTTTGTCCTAGGTAACAGAAGAATATTGATACCTGAAATTGGGTGCTTTCATTCGGAGCGTTCAGAAATGAAGTATTCAATATAAACAGTCTTCTAAAAAAATATATATCAGTGCTTTAGCTGCGATTTGGTTTGTGCTATTCTAAATTGCTATTGAAGAAAACTATCAATATCAACAAATCCTACAGCGTAGTCTGTCCCGTGAATTCAAAATTAGTGTTGCAGACTGAGGCATCATAACTACAAGGCCTCTTGTATGCAGTCAGTACTGAAAGATATGGGTTGGCGACATGCCTGAGGCTCAATGGACTCGATGAACTTTTTTCTTTGGATTAAGGAAAACGTGAGAATCTCTGTTAAAGAATGATGTTATAATTGTATAATCATGCCAACTCATGTTTCATGTACTCATTATTTTATTCAATATATTTTATGTGTTTAATTTAGTTAGAAGTTCGAAGAGACAATGTACACAAGTAAATATGAAAGCAGCTGCATCAGTGTGCCAGCATTGGCTAAGCAGCTTGTTTTCAACTGTAGTCCCTTGGCAGGTGAACAGAAACTTGCGTACAGTGTTAATGCTATTCTGAACAGCTTTACTTTCACGCCTTGCACATTTCTCTCTCATGTGCATTGAATCCTGTGTGTTATCTGTTTGTGTCCTGGAGCTAAAATGGCACGTTTTCTGTTTCAAATTTCACATTGCGCACGTTTGACACATTAACACTGAGTTGAATGCAGGGGATTTGAATTCTAGCAGCATGTCGATGGATCCACAAGGATGAAGCTGAATTTAACTGAAAACAAAACTTTTACTTCAGGTCCAGTAGGTGTTTGTATTATACTGAGTGCTTGGCAATGGTGAAATAAATGAAATATATACTCAAAACTCCTCAAAACTGTCCATGATGATTCTACATTTTGACCACCTTCAATTTTAAGTCAGCAAGTATGGTAAAGAGAAGTGTTTGATGAGCTCAAAAAGGAAAGATGTTGCCATTCCTGGAGTGTCAAGGTTGACATACATTTTAACAGTTAACTAGTTAATAGTTGAACAAATATTATGATTGTTCTTATTTTGCTTTTGAAAAAACTAAATCTGTTTTCTAAAACAACAGTTTTTTATTTTATTTTATTTATGAAAACAATAGATATGTCAATCCACAAGAACATTCCAGATGATACACAGGCATTCCATGGCCCATGGGGGCCTGTTTCAAAGTTCCATCACGAGGCCCTCTCCTCTCTGTTATCTGGTTTAGTAGGTGCACAAGGCTGCCCACTGTCTTGCAAACAATGGAATCTTAACTCTTATGTGCTGTGACTGTGGTGCTCCCGAGAGTGCTATCAGTGTGTACCATAGGGCAAGGGCTGAGTTTATGAATGTATTTTTATTTTTTTGCTGTCTTGGTATAGGGTTTGGGGTTTTGTCAGACTGGGTACTTTATATATTTAGTCAAAATTGGCAAATCACAAAGTCCTGTTGGCATGCTTTCTAAATACATCAAAGCATCTCAAAATATCGATTGGCATACTTAAATGGGAGAAATGACAAAAGAGGTACTGGACTGGACTTTGATGTAATAAGGCCATGACCGATCTGTGATAATGCATCCATCGATTGATGGGGGGGAGGACGCACACCCCCATCAATCGATCATAATTATAGTTTTCTTGTGCCAAACATTTCAATTGCAAATCCAATTATCTTTCAATATTCATTTAATTAGTGTAGTATCTTAAGAGTTAATGGAAAATTTGATAAGTATTGTGTGTATTTGGCACATGAGGAATGATAGTAAACGGTGAATTCTGACTTTGCTAATAAGCACATTTCTTCCAAACGGTGTTATAGTCAATATGAGTCTGAAACATTTATCAAAAAAGGACCATTCACATGTGTCGAAGTTTCATTCCTCTGTTACTTCCTGTTTCAGTGCTTTCAAGTGGACGGTGGATGGATTTATTATGTCACTATCTGTGTCCAGCCAGACCCATTGTTTCCCTGCTTGAGTCACACCTAAGGAAATGAATAGAGCTGCACTTATTTCCATTCATAAATAGCTTATAAGCTCACCATTGTGAGATTGTGTTTGGCGTGGGCCCCGGGCTGGCTGCCAAACTGTTGAGGAACTGCCAATTGAAAATATTGGGTCACAGTTTTCCATAGTTAAAAATATAAGGCATAACGTGCTAATGGAGTAATTGTATTTTTGAACAATCACTGGTATGTTAATATATTTGGTGTCTGCTGGCACAGTAGAAATACTGCTCTAAAATGGATATTTCAATGGGAAAATTCTGGATAAGGCCAAATTCAGTGGCAGTGGATGATACATTTTTGACTAATTTATGGAAACCCTGTCATCATGTTAAGTGTCCATGTGCTGTCATCCAAAATGGCTATATGACATACTTGCATGCATTCATTGCTCATGTTGTTTATATACAATTTGCACATTACTCAAGCATTCCTGAATAATGTATTCACAACTGTAAGCATTGCAGAATCTCATGAATATTCAATATTCTGTCATATAGCACTTCAGCTATACAGTTTAAAGACTAAGTTTAAATATATTTTACCCATCTGTACATACAGTAGCTCCTTTTTCTGGTCTGGGCATTTTGTTTTCTTTCATATATGATCTGGAAACGGTTGTATTTTTATATTGTATAAACTCTAGTTAGTTTATAACCTAATTATTATGTTTGACTGATTTATTTTACCAGTGCTAGCACATCATTGTGTAAAATATAATGGCTCTGTGATCTTCAGTGACCAGCAACAGTGTTTGTATTGAGACGTTCTGCGCTGCTTAACAGGTTATGTTTTATTTTTAATGTGAGCATCGTCAGCAGAGAAGTTCAGCATTTTCCATTTGTTGCTATCAGTCACTGAGGCTATTTGCCAGCAGCGAGAGCAAGTACAAGTAAACAATGAAAGGCAGACAAGCAAGGAGAATTCAGCATGGCTTGCGCGGCTAATGAAAGACGGGGACACTTACTTTATTTCCATTAAGATCACAATCTGTTTGACTTACTGAAATAAAAAAGCCATTTCATAGAACAGCCAGAGTGAGAGAGATTAAAGCAAAGTAAGAAGTAGGCCAACATTTTAATGTTTTTTTCTGTGTACAAAAGCAGGCTTAAAGCTTAAATATCCAAAAATGTTTAAGTGTTACCAGTATACAGTTAGGTCCAGTATATCATGTCCACTTGTCTTTTTTGGGATATACAATTGTTCCTTGTTAAAAGCTCTGATTGTGCATAAATATTACAGAAAGTAATGTCTCCATTTTCAGCATGTAATATAGCTTGTTACTTGTGTTTATTTTATTCAACTTTTTTTATCAGGGATCAAGGTTGTCAATAAGACTGGATTTGAATATGTCAGTAAAAATTAAAGATAGCAGACATATCTGCTATGTTAAGGTTTTTACCCATGTCAAAAATACGTGAGTGTTTCTATACAACTCTTTTGAATTGGAGGACCTTCACATTTGTCATTTCATACATACAACCCACCAGTTGGTAAGAGTGTTAAACTTAGCTATGAACGCAGCATTCTTTCAAAGGTAGCCTCGCTACAACAAGTCATTGGGCTCCACTTAGAAATGTTCCTCCTTGTTTACATTCCAGATGTGTAATTATGCTGTGCTGCCCCCACAATGTTTTGACTTAAAGGGGTCTGTGGGTAGATTACTGGGGCTGTATGTAGGTCAGGTAGTGCTCCCTTGTCAAATAATTTCCTTCCGCTCAATTGTCCAAAACACATAAAAATAACGCAATATTACAACTCTTTCAAACGTGATGCTACAAGTAAAATGTTCAGCACAAACCCCATATTATTTTCTTCACCTTCTCCCTGGTCATACCCAGAGCTTGGTAAATCTATCTCACAGTTGCAACAATTGAGTTGGATCCTTTGGGACCCCCTGGCTACCAGTCCCACTGCAAAGCTTAAAATGAAGGTTCCATTATTGCTTTGGTATTTCACATTCTTTGAATGAAAATCAGCCAAAAGGTAGTAAAGTAATTTGAATTACATTTTAAAAGTGGTCTGCCTGGCATCTATCCATCTTGCCTGTACAATATTGTTACTGTAAAGCCTGCTGTTGAGCTGTGCTCCATCGGAAGAGAATACCATTTTCTTGCTTTGAAAGGGTACACATTGTCCTAGTAAGTAGAATTCAAAATCTAGACTTCAAAATCTAAAATCCAATTTTGTGTCACTGTCTAGTGCTTAACTTGTTTGTGGAGAAAGGTTCGCATTCTTGCCTGGAGCACTAGGGGACCAGTTGTCCGATTTTTTATTATTATTTTTTTTTTCAGAAACAGGTAGTGAGCCCACTAAACTTTATAATGCCCATATATAGTAAAAAGTAAAAATGTGGAATATGATTGTTTTAATAGGTGAACAGTCATATGCATGCAGTCTCAAATGTTCTTGAATCCTATGCAGTGAAATGTATACCTATAAACATGCACCTTTGTTTTGTGGCAGTACAGTTATCCCCAAACTAGCTGATCAGGAATAAGTCTGTACTACTTTCATCCACATAAATCCCTCTTCAGTTCCCAAGAAAACCAATTAGGAGTTGGCTTTCTCTCCCTTTCCTTTATAATTTACATTCTTTTCTGTTGAACAGCAAATAACAAAATGAGTTATGTGGATCGGAGGAGGTTTTTCAAAACTCAACTTTCATGAAATAAAACAAACCCTGTAGCACTAGGCAATCATTCAGGCAAGTAATAGACTTACGATGATTAACCATGGCTAGTTCTGCTAGTCACCCAACTGCGGGTGACCTAGAATATGTGTATTTTTTTTTTAATAGTACGCCTTAAAAATAGCTGGGCTTCCCCAACTTTTTTTATCACTTATCCTCTGTAGGTCTGTCACCCATCCGAGGGTACAGCTAAAATAAAGCAGCTGACACGAGGGCAGGATCTGAAATCAGCGTGGCTATGCCGTTTCCTGCCTTTTTTAATGGAGCAGAGAGGGTTTCACCTCTCCTTTATTGGACGAGAGATAATGCACCACAGCAGCTCGCAATGACCAGTTAACCGCCAGCCTCCTAGACACTGATCAACAGCTGATCCACATAGCCCTATAATCAAGTGCTGAGTCGACGGAATCTTGAACTA
Source organism: Anguilla anguilla (assembly GCF_013347855.1). NCBI lineage: Eukaryota > Metazoa > Chordata > Actinopteri > Anguilliformes > Anguillidae > Anguilla > Anguilla anguilla. The sequence goes on along the minus strand of NC_049204.1, from coordinate 56,930,841 downwards.
CGAGAGGGAGTTACGAGGTCAAGTTTACAAAATCAAGGAGAAATAATCGAACTGTGTGAAAACAAAAACTGTGCAAAAGGAAGCACCATAGGATTGGTGACTGCTACATTCCAGCAAGCACCATAAGGTTGATGTCTGCTACAGTTTGGCACCTCCAACTCAATATATCCCATCAGACTTAAAACTAGGACATTTAAGAAGAAGTTCAACAATGAATCCGAGAAGAACGATGCTTTCCCAACAATATTAGGAAGGCTCAGCCCCTTTAATTATCTGTAGGAACACAATCCAAGAGCTTTGGTGGAATCCAGTTCTGTGCCTCCCACAGTGATCAAAACAAAGTGAATTCCTAACATAAACAACACTTATCTCCTACTCCTCAAATTCCTTCCTCCCTCATTGTCTAAGGGTGCAGCTTTTAAAAAGCCCCTGGGGTTGACAGTCATGATCTGATGACTGCAAGCTTTGCCTCAATGTTGAATTAGGGTTTAAGAGTCCTGGAAATTGTAGTTATCACTGTGTGGGGACATTTGAATACAGTGTCACAGAAAAGGAAATTCTGAGATATACACTAATCTTCTCATACAGCCTCAGAAGTTCTTCTTTGAATGTTAACATTTTTAAATATATAGTTTATTTTAATCTGAAGTAAAGATATTATTTTAAATATTGTGAAGTCGCCTACATCGAGGTTCACTGTAATTTCACTGTAATGCCACTGCCTGTTAAACCTTTCCTTTGCATGCTATTGGATGGAGGTGACTTCATTTATCTATCTTTATGCATACAATTCTCTTCGACATATGTTCTCTCTTCAACATATTTTTTTGAATATGTGATATGCCAGTGTCTCATAATCTCTGCCCCGTGTTCTCTGTCCTAGTTGTTTGCACTGGGTTTTCTCACCAGGTAGTTGGCCATAAAAAGAATAGATCAATCAAACACATTTTTCAGCAAGCGTTTTCGCAGCATGCTTATTGAAAATTGTAAACGTTATTTAGCAGATTCGTTCATGTGCATTCATTTTTACACTGTAATGGGTAATATTAGTAAACTAAGCCATTATAGGACTTGTCAAATATTTAGTTGAATGTTATATATGACATTATCTTTCAGTTTACTGGCAAAACGATATTTTTAAACTGTATGTGGATTTCACACACAATAAGTGAATTATCAAGTTTTATGCTCTTTCAGGCTGTGCGATGATTACTTGCATAGCTCTCTCATACCCATAGGGGACACAATTAACACTTGCTCATGTGTTTTGCATCATTAAGGGGAACAATGTGCTGCGGACAAATTTATGCATAAGTTATGGAATCCTTTTCTTAGAGTCCATTCAAATGATTGAACTAGTTTTAACATTTTTTTTTCCTTTTAATTTTGTCACATGGACACTTTTTACTCTGTACTTGTCTTGTGTTTCTGCAATAAGACTGGAATAATTTGCCAGTTGATGCTTAATTACTCATTGCATAGTTACCATTTTCATGTATGCAAATGGATATTTGGAATTTGAGTGTGCTGTGGAATACATAATCTTTGTTTACATGTGTTTGTGTTATATAACTTCATACAATACAAGACGTTAAAAGTGAAAGAATCTTGATTCGCCCAGTAACACACTATTTAGATAAAAATGGAGCTTTGCAAACCATGTGCAAATTACAGTCCATAAGAAAGAAAATCTTTTTTGTCGAAAATTCTACCGTCTGACATATAACATCATCTTGAGGGTTTTCAGTATTGGGATATACAAATGGTTTGATGCTATGAAAACCTTGAGAATCAAAAGGCATTATGTGGATGAAATATCTGAAACCATGCTGTAAACATTATACATAAATATATGTTCCTGTGTTAATGACGCACTATTCTCTTTTCAAAACATTAAGAAAAATAGTGGAGGTACTAAGGTGAAAAGAAGGACTGCATGGCAGTTTTGTTAAAACATTTATCTTTTGTTTCTGTTTGTTTGTTTGTTTGTTTGTGGGTATGAGTTTTAGGGAAATATATCTGAAAAGACATGTTTTAGAGAGGCTAATCTTTTTTTTCAATTCAATTATTCGTCTGGGGTGTCACTTTTTATGTTGCATAGCTATAGAATCAACAGCAACAGGGCACATAGAAAATATTCTGCATGTGGCATGTAATTGCTTCATTTCTTTGTTGCTTTGGAAAGTAAGGATTGAGTGTGACATACTCAACCTGTTTGAAATATGATTTGAGTAATACGAGTTTCAGATCAGGACAGATTGAAAAAGTTACAATATGCAATATAGCTGCCATATGACAAAGCCAGTGGCTTATATAATGGCCTTTTTATCCTTACAGCAAATGTATGCTATATTATTGGGGCCTGAGCTTTATCCAAATCTTTTTTTTTTATATTGGTTTTTCTGGCTGCACACCAGACATATGTGTTGGCATAATGGTTAAATGAAAAAGTTGAAGTCAGCTAGTTCCCCTGTGACTAGTTAGAGGATTAAAAGACAGATAATGATTATGTGGCCTGAATTACATCGATATTTGCACTGTACTTTGACCTAAAATGAATTTAAACATTTTTTTTTTCTAGCAAGTGCAACAAAAACAAGATTAACTTCCCAAACACTTTAATTTTCAAACTGTATACAAAATAAGAGTTATATTAATTTGTTGTGACCTGCAAATTTCTAAAATCAGAGATTTCTAAAAATGTAACCCCTAATACACAGGTGGTTTGGATCACACATCTTACAGAAAAAGAGAAATTATTAAGTAAGCATTTAGTTATTTATTTATTTGAATTCATGTTATGAATTTTATAAACAATTACATATTCAGTCATCTTTGTTCAAGTACAGGGGCAACATAGCTCAGGAGGTAAGAGTGGTTGTCTGGCAGTCGGAGGGTTGCCGGTTCAATCCCCCGCCCTGGGTGTGTCGACGTGTCCCTGAGCAAGACACCTAACCCCTAATTGCTCCCAATGAGCTGATTGGTACCTTGCATGGCAGCCTTTCACCGTTGGTGTGTGAATGGGTGATGAGAGACATCAATTGTAAAGTGCTTTGGATAAAAAGCGCTATATAAATGCAGTCCATTTGTCATTTACAAGAATGAGGATTCTCTCATGTGGAGAGCATTTCTGAACTGTGGCTGAAAAAACGGCGATGTTTGAAAAATAGCATAACCCAAATCTCGCATTTCTCCCCACAGTTCCTCCTAAGATATACGACATTTCGTCTGACACCACTGTAAACGAAGGCAGCAATATCTCTCTGATCTGCATGGCCAGCGGGAAGCCAGACCCCACAATCTCCTGGAGGCATATAACCCCATTAGGTGAGTATGAAGTTCACCTTAAGCCACCCAGACATGCCCTGTCACAGTTGTGATGAGCGTGATGTACACGCATCGTATTTTCTGTAGTGTGCACTTGTCTGCATTGCATGTGCTTATCATGCCATTGCACCTTTACAGTTTCAATTGAAATGACCTTGACCTCTCAAGGGTTTTATTAATATTAATGAAGGATAGCAAAACAGAAACTGCATTGCACTTGCACTGCATTGGATCTGAAAACAATCGAAATGGCTGAATGTCTTATTGTACATCCTCTGCTGTGGTGTTTTTAACTCATTGGACAAAATAATCAGAGGACTTAGGAGTATCCATACTTTTATGTCATCAACATAATATGATGAAGCAGTCTTCATTGTATCACATCAAAGCCATTGCATATACCATGTCAGAAAATTGTGTTTATGTTAATGTACAGGCTGTATGTGCTCTATTTATTCTATTCAGTAGGGCTATTGAACTGGAAATTGGAGCATATCTGCTTAATTGTAAGAAAGTCAATGCTACGAATTGGCAAGTCAGATGCTTTGTTCGAGTCCAGGCAACAGCTGTCTGAAAAAGTGTCATATATTCAGTTTTCTAATCCCAACACATTAGTCATCAAATTAGCTGTTACAGAGGTATTCTTCTAATTGTATTCAAAGCCTTACCTGAGACAAACTATAAAATATATAAAGGTTGTGTAAAAACCCAGTGTGTTGATTACATTTTTAGACCCATGGAGTTCTCTTTAAACCTATTATGTATGTAGAATTAAAGAAAATTTGAACTACACAGTATGTGCTTGTGCCTCGATACTGATGGGCATACTAAGAATGTCCCAGGGACACAGCAAGATTGCTGTTAAGTAAGGCCAAGTGATAGATTATGTTAATATTAAAAATGCTGCTGTGTGTTACACTGTGTAATGAGAATAATTGCATCTACCCTAATTTAAATTTTTTTTAAAAATATGAGCAAGGAACAAAACTGAGCAAAAGCAGTCAACAAGAACTGTGTGAGTTTAAAGATAATTTAAATGTGTGATCAGTTATAAACCAGAGAAGGAAAATCTGAGCATGTACACAGTTTTCCAAATACGACTGGATTATATGTCCTCAAATATTATTTCTGCTTTCAGAACTATAATTTCTACTCCACTACAATTCTTGAGACATTGAGGTTGTTTAATTGTTCATTAGTTTCTGAATGTGAAATAAACTCTGAAATCTGATTGTGTTCTTTTCTTAAATCAAATGCATGATTGTTAGGATTCATACTGATGTATTGGCCCTTTAAATTAGACTGGAAAATTCAAAACAAAACATACATATACAAATTTCTTTGAACACAGCCGCATGAAAAACATTAAATTTTGTGCAGATACAGCTAGGTCGTCTTTGGCTTCGAGTCTACATGAGTCTTTTGTGTTGTACATAAATCAGTAAAGTAACATTAAAACATTTGAATACAGAGACACATGCACTTGCTTGCCAATGGCAGCCAATGAGGACATAGTCCCAGCTGAGCAGAAAATGTTTTAAAAAGCTTTTTTCCTCTGTGGGTAGAAGCTTCCAGATATAAAATCGGCCTTTGAAATACCTGAATAAAATACCACATATTTGATTGTTACGTTTTGTATATTAATGGAAGTGAGCTGGAACCTTTGGCTTTCTTTTCAAAGAAGCCTCATTGAGCTCATTCAGAGTGTAATTATATGTTCAGCTGGTAGAATTAAAGGGTATAGAGCACACATTTCAACAAGGTATTTTTAGGACTGTGAAGTCTATTGACATCTGCTGTAATTACAATACATTTTCAAAGTGGACCATTTGGTAAAGGTCTTTGCTGAATGTAGGTGTACAATTCAGGTGAAGTATTCAGTTTGATCAGTTTTGAAAGTCAAATAGAAAGATAAGTGAAGACAGGTGCTTTTTTTAAAGTCAGAATGGCAATGATGTTCTAGATGTTTTACTTCAATTCCTTGTGTAAAAGAGAAGAAATAAATCTCAAAATTTGAGTTTTCAAAAGGTAAAGAATGTCATTGGTATAACAGGATGATAGCTCTGTCATCTTATAATCCATGAAGGCCTTCCTTTTTCATATTTGATCTCACATTTAAATGTTATCCATTAGCATATTGACAATATGTCACATGTCTACTTAGGATTGTATCAGTATGTTAAATAAGCAAAATTCTGTACAATAAAATTAGATCACAGTATGAGCACATTAATGTTACACATTATAGTGAATTGTAAAAATCAATGCACATGAACGAATCTGCTAAATAAGGTTTACAATTTTAAATAGTTACTCACATAGTCGATATAGAGCTTTGCTTTATCTGTAAAAGCACACTTCCAAAAATCTGTCTGCACACCCAGTCATTGATATCAAAATGACATTCATTTACTGCAAAACTTTGACAAATGTGTTTCACACATACTCACCAAGCATGACTATGGAGCAAAATAAAAGAATAACTTGGTGAAAACCTGGCTCACACTCCACTCTAAAAGAGTCTTCAATAAGGCTCATCCTATCTCTGCATGGCAGCCCTGAAGGAATATTATTTTGTTCATAACAGTACGGGAAATTGCTTACTGTGACTTCACTTAGCAGAAACTAAGGCTAACAGAATACTAAATGAACCTTGTTGTGATGTCCTTCTATATATATATATATATATATATATATATATATATGTATGGAAAGACTTGTCTCTTCAAAGTGCAGAGCCCTGGCTTTTATTTAACTTGTTGTTGCAATAATAATAAGTAATAAGGTCAGGGTCATGGTGGGTGCTGGAGCCTATCCCAGCATGAATTAGGGGAGGAATACACCCGGGACAGGGTCACCAATCTATTGCAGGACACAGCATATTCACCATTGCAGAAGAAGAAGAAGAGGAAGAAGAAGAAGAAGATTATGATTATTTGATAATTTGATTTGAGAGCATATCATTGGTCAATACTTGGACCATTTTTGCTTTAGCAGATAGAGTGAATGTAAATGTATGGCATTTAAATTAGGTATTGAGGAAGGAGACAGCAGGGGAAAGCATTAGCAGGGTTTAAATAAGTGGCTCTTTAGGAAGTAACAAACAATGACAGTCCACACTGTTCTAATGTAGGTGGGCATTTCATTTCAACGCCGGCATTAAATTAAAATAATGAGCTGAAGAAATAGCACAAAAATCCATGAATGAGATGTTTTGACATTGCTACATCTTCCCTCAATGTAAAACTTTCGTAGCTGTTTGAGCTGAAGCAGATTTTCAAATTAAATGTAAGTCAATACCATAAAATACACTGACACATCAACCTCTAAACTTTAATTGTGTACTTCTTTCCATTAAGTTGTTTTATGTTTTTAATATGACGTTTTCAGGAACTTTATTAAACTGGGCTCACAAAAGCAGAACTGACGCATTTTATATTAAAATATATAATCTTTCAATGAGAAATGAGATTTCCTCAGTATTGAACTGCCCCAGTAGTATTTACTGTAGGATAGTATAATGCCAGCGCCCACTGTTCCCTGCTACTGTATGATATTCCAATGCAAACAGTAGCACACTGCAGTAGTGATATTCCATTGCATGTACAGCAGGCATGTGGACAGATAGACACCAACATAGGCTGGCACATATGCCCACTGCTCTACTACAGAAAAAGTGCCATTTTGGTTGCAGCAATTTTTTATTAGAATTTCTTTTACTCTTTTGTCTGGTGTGTGTTACCACAAAGGCATAAAGCTTTTTTTTTTTTTTTAAGAGCAATGCAAACCAGACCGTATTGCCTTTTTATTTAAAATGAGGAGCTAAAGGGTTAATTACATTGCTGAAGTTGGAAGTTGGCAGAATCAAGTCATATAAAATGTATTCTTCCTGAAAATGTCCAGAACATTAACATTTTGTGTCATGATAGCCAGAGACCTGAGACTTTGAAAGGAGGAATCCAGTCAAAGTCCACCATTGATGCAGTACCTGTAATACGTATGAGATATTAGCTTGACGGCTGAGGGTGCTGCTTCTAAAGCACCTTCCACAGCTTTGCCATCACCTGGCAGAACACTTCTTGATATAAAGAACATATTAATTGCACGTCAGTTATGGTAACTTTGGAAAATGCATTTACTTGGTAACTTATAAATGACTATGATTCAGTGTTTGCCAGTAGTCTGAGTAGTCCTGGAAAGGTCAATGCAAACAGTTTCTTTATTTTACATCAACATTAAGCATCTGTGCATGACTAGAATCTTTGCCAGAGGCTTGTTTACTTCATAAATTTAATGGCCTATTTCATCCCCTCCTTAGTGGGTGAAGAGTGTCAATTTCAGAGACATTCTGTGCTAATGCTGCTAGGGGGTGTAACAATGCACCTTTTCCAATGGATGCACCTACTAAGCTCTCCTTTAGTACCCCCCTTTGCCTTTTATTGTTATTGTTCCTGCTTCATTGTTACCTGTGCATTGTAAGAATCCATTTAAAAGATTATCATTGCACATATATAAGTATTAATCTAGTGTCACACCACAAAGCAGTGGTAACCAACCCTGTTCCTGAAGATCTACCGACCTGTAGGCTTTCACTGTAGCCTAACAAAGCTCACCTCATTCAACAGCAAGGGATCTTGTTCTGCTGCTAATTAGTTAAATCAGGTGTGGTAAATTAGGGTAGTAATGAAAACCTACAGGATGATAGCTCCCCAGGAACAGGGTTGGTTACCACTGACTTAATCAAATAATACAAGGACACACTGCAGCATACCTGGAAAAATGTGATTGATGCTGACAGATTGGGCATCTTGATAAAGATTACACCACATCTGTGACAGCTTTAACATGAGGGGCACCACAGATACAGTTACATAGTTCATTTGCAATTTGTGTGAAATTCACTGGAATTCATAGTCACAAGCCTGTCATCATTTAAAAGAAATTAAAAACATTTTAAACACAACAGAAGCAATACACATTATCAAGATATGATGAACTATATTACTGGGAGAATGTATATTTTTGTACTTTTATTTTTTTTTTTAAATCACCCCTCCCACCACCTTGCCATAATTCAGTGTCACTGCTGTTATATATCTGTATTGAAGATGCCATCAGAAAGCATAATGGTTTCTCAAAGTTAAATGCTGTTTTGGAAAGTTTGACACTTTTAAGAGATTGAGGAGGCAAGCTGGCATTTCCTCAGAGGGAAGCAAAAAAAAAAGAAATGAATAAATAAACGCAAAATGTTCAAATTGTGTCTCTTTACCTTCCTACTGGGCCTTCCTGTGCACCATATATCACATCAGGAACGTCATGTGCATACTGCTCTCATTATTTATGACAGCATTTTAGCTGACTCAAAAATATAGATGGGCATATTCTTTGTGTACCTGAACAGACGCTGTATTTGCTGTGGCATGGTACTTCTTTGGAGCTTTATATAAATACCTGCCACAAAGTGCAATATTGTTGAAGATTAATTTGGATCTGGAGACTGGGTGGTGTTGCATTCATTTCTCTGCATCTGAAGGCTGATGTGCAATACCGCTGTTTACTACGTGAGGCCTTTTTTATTTATTTCATTTTTGATATTTGGCATATTTGCGGTAAACATTAATGATAATGATCAATGGCATTAATGATTTTTAATAGCCAAATAAATGTTGCTCCACTGGCCACACTAATTTAGAAACCGATAGCTACAATAATGTTCCTTTCTAATGTTCTACTAATAATGTTTTGAAAAGAAAGTGATATTGAACAGATGCAAGTCGAAAATATCCTTCCACAGTGAGGCAAATTAGAAATGAAAAACTAAATAGACATTGCATGGGGTGAACTTTTGCTCCTGATTTTCCTGAATTATGGCTTTCAAAGCATTGTACTTATTTTGGTGTTCAGATTGTTTTTAAAAATATGTACCAACATAGACTATTGTCCTCATTTAAATAATGACAAGATTTGAGTAGATGATTGTTGAATCAATATGTATGACTCAGTATCTGTGAAATGCTTTTACAGTCACTGTTGCATGAGTTCCTTATAAAAAGTGTTTAAATTAAGCAACGAGTCATTCATTATTGGTGTTGTGTTGACAGGGTTAGAATATATTATATCCCATTGAGATGATTTTTTTTTTAATTGAAAATGAAGTTCTTTGAAATCAGTTTCTTGCTTATTAAGAATGGATGGTTTTCTACTTTTATATGCTTTCCATTTCCTTTCTGAGTAAGATGAAAAGAAGACAGGCTTATGCATTGCTTATATTATTATTCACGTCATATTAATGTTAATTGTCAGTCCAGTGTCAAGCAACCCCACATTGTTAATGAAGCATATTAATTATTTGACAGGATCCTTTCTTTTTAATAGGACAAAAAAAAATATGTGGGATTGTGAAATGTAAATAATTTTGATGTTATATAAATAATTATTTCAAGTGGAATCAAGATTGTGTATTATCACCAATATTTGATCATTATAAATATTTGGTATGTGGTATATGATAATGGTATATGACATCAAGGTGCACCATTGGAGTTTGATGTAATGCAATAATTAAACATTCAAACCATTCTTTATATTAGTACTGAAACATAAGCAATTCACTGCAGATATTTGTATGTTTATTCAGTTGTAAGCACTTGTCTGACATGGCTTATGTATTTACAAGTTCAAACAATACATTATACATTTACTATTGTAAACCATTAATCATCTCAAAACAAGAACACATTGTCCTGGCTTCTGCCAGATCTATGTATCCTTCTTTTTTTTTAATAAGAACTGCTAAATAAGTATCCACTATCAATCAAGCTAAAGAAAAAAGAAAAAGGAAACAAATAAAAAACAGCTGTTCACTCAGCTCTCTGTAGAGCTGGCAGCTTTGGGCAGATCCAGAAAAGATGAACCAGGTGCGGTCTGGAACAGGGAGTTTTCGGAAGGCTTCTCGACGGAATTAATGAGTGCGCAGCCCAGGTCAGAAAAGGTCAGACCAAGGCTGAAGAAGGCGTGGCACTCATTTAGGGAACCATTTAGAGGAGGGACAGACACATGTCCAACAGCACAGAAGTGCAGGTTTACTTTTTACTGGTAGATAGATACTGTCTGTAGTTTCGTAGCATGTCAAGATTAATTAGCGGAGTAGAGATGGGGAGGGAAGATGAGTCAAGCTGCACATTTTTTGGATGAATTCAAGCGGTCAGATGGAATTGGCAGGTAGGCCAGATGGTGGGGATTTGCTGTGGACTAGGAAGGACTGAGCCGTGTTCAGTGTGTGGTGACAAATTAGCACGTTCTTCTCATCTTGTGCATGAAGATGTGTCAGAATCACAGTGTTGTGAGATGATGTCTTGGGCTGTTGAATAGCTCAAGCATGTCTAAATAGGATGGTTCCATTTTATTTTTGAGTGATAATCTGTTGGACATTTATGTTCTTGAAGAGATCTGTGATCCGAAAGGAGAAAAGGTGTGAGTTTCATTTGCCCTCAAATATATCCTTCAAATGAAACATCCTACTCACTTGTCTGAAATATAATCAGCTTATTGAATTGTATATTACTTATGTAACATTTTATATTACTATTTTAAACTCTGCCTTTTCAATATCTTATTCATTAAGAAAATATCATTATGAGTTTATCTTGCAAAAAGGCCTTTGGAAGAAGGTGGCATTTCAAAATGTGTTTTAACATGATAGCTTTTCTTGACTTGCAACATTTATTTATTCATTTATTTTTTACATTAATTAAATCTGCAGTTGGGTACCTTCGGGAAAAAAAAGCTATTAAAGTCTATAAATATTCTGCCTTCCCTTGACTTTCCTCACAGGTAAGAAGATGAGATTTACTGATGAAAGAGAGCTGTGAAATCCACCGCAGTGATTTTTTATTTTTTTTTCTCCTTACTTGTAGCCAAGAAGTACGAAAGTGGAGAGTATTTAATGATCAATGGAATCAACAGGGATCAAGCTGGGGACTACGAATGCAGTGCTCAAAATGACATCTCCTACCCCGATACGAAGACGGTCAAAGTAACAGTCAACTGTAAGTACAATGCTCTTCCTTTTCTTTATGCTGACAGGGCTTCAGAACAGCAGAACCTCCAACAAGGACTTTGTCACTTCCATCTCATTAGTAACCTGGCTTAATCCACGAGCACCTTGCCCACAGGACAGAAGTTTTTTAATATAACTTCTTGATTGAAGTTTCTGAATATTTTACGGGAGAATTCCCTTTTTTGTCTGCGCAGAGATGATTAATTTTCGGTGAGGAAAAGTTTTCAATGTTATACGGAGTCTTCCATTATGCAGGTAATGAGTCTTTCAAAACTGTGAAAAGGCAGTAATGAGCACTCAAAGCATTAATGAATTATACTGGCTTTGCTCACCATGGTCACAAGAAAAGCTACCTTTTTGGGAATGATGAGGATGAGTACTTGGCAGTTTTTTTTCTTCCCCACTTGCTACACAGCATGTGCAACGCATACCATTTATTTCATCTTTGACAAGTATATCATTTGTTTTTCTTTTTGATACCTTTAATATGCTAAACCCTATCTCTGCAAATGCCCATCATTCAGGTCTTTTAGCTTGTGAGCATTAGAACTGTAACATGTATGCTGAGGCTGTTCACGGATACTTCATTCATTTCACACACGAGTAGAATATGGAAAAAAGCTGGTATCAATAGTTTTAAATGTGGGTGCATTAATTCATTGGTGTGTTTCCTTAATAATCAAACCAAAAATACCTAAAAAACCTAAAGCATATATATAGTTTATGTCGAAATCTATGATTTACATTACAGGTCATTTTATGTTCCTCATAGTGATGTTTTGTAATTAGTGGCTCCTAGTGCAAATGGAAAAAATCACATTTTTTCATAGACACTGGGAGGCAAACAATAATGCTCCTCTCAGTTAATCACACTGGTCATTTGTGAAGTTGTGAATTTGTGAATTCTTTATTTGAATTATAAGCCATAAAGCCTCCATAATGTTCCTTTAATCATGATATAACATCTGCCATAATCAGCCATGACAGTGTACTACAGCTTATTACAATTATAGCACTGCCGTAATTTATGCAATAAATTATACAAATTAACGGTTAGAAAATGATCACTGCATACATTAAGGCAGTGTTGTGACAATTTTCACAAGCTTTAATATACTGTCATGATTGGTTATAGCAGATTTTATTCAATGTGTTTGACAAAGTAATGTATGCCTTATATCGTATAGTTCAAGTGAAATGTTACTCTGAAATGCTTCCTTTTTTACGTATAAAAAGTGCAGATTGAAGAAGGGGATCATATGTTGCCATAGGTTATAAAGAATGCCAAACGCTTGAAAAGTTTTAAGATATTCAAATAGAAACAACATAACCTCTATAAGCTCTCTCAAAACTGTCCATGTTATGGTAAAATTGTGCTATTAGGTCAGACTTTCAGTGTGGAAATCTGTCTGAATTAAGTGGTGTTAATTTGTTTTCGCTATCCTGTCATATACATTATTGACGAGGTTCGAGTCAGCATCATCACTCTGATAATGCTCTGGCTCACCTAGGCTATTTCATGTTGACATGTACTTTCCGACATACAAATTACGTCGACTATAATTAGTTCAAGCGGGATGGATGAGCGTGCTGTGTCTAAATGAAGTGTAAATCCTAGGGCAGCGATGAGCTTTGGCGAAAACAATTTATCCCTTTCACTTAAGCTGTGTTATCGAAGGAATCGTAAAAATGTTTGAAAAGTTCTAAATCTCGATTTCCCCTGTGAATCGTGCCAGACATGCAGCTCACTGGAGTCAAAAAGATGAACTGTACTGTAGTGGGTCTTTCAAAATGAGCAACCACAAGGCCTGAACACACTTTCATCGTTTGTATGTTCTTACAGCCACTAAGGGACACACATTATGTGAGCCAATGAATCCAACTTAAAAACCAAATCCAGAGAATAGCAGAGAGGGGAATCTCAGAAAGGCTTGTCACACCCGGACAGACAGAATGGATATGTCAATTTTACTTCCTTGTCAAGGGTGAGGATTTGCAATCCCATTACTCAATGCCTTTTTGTGTCAGCCTAAATTCAGTCAAGGATTGAACGCTGTCCTTTCTCACCGGCCCCATTCTGTGCTGTGCTGCCATAAAGATAGTTTGAACAAAATAACCCTAATCCCAGGACAGGAGTAAAAGAGGAATACTTTGAATGTGTCAGGCCTGGGCATGGTGCTGACTGTGAGCACATGCTGCCCCAGGGTTCCATGCTCTCATCACTCCTAGACAGACAGCTAGACACTTGTGGCAGTCTTTCTGACAGCCAGCCTGGGTGAGTGTAGATGAGTTTAGTCAGAGATGGAGCCCCACACACTGAGAACAGTAGGCTTAGCCAGCTGATTGGCAAAAGAATCAAGTTATACATCAGTGCTAGATGTCCTGAGTGTTAGTGGGGTGCGTGTGTGAGAGAGAGAGAGAGAGAGAGAGAGAGAGAGAGAGAGTGCGTGCGTGAATTGTTTAGGGTTTATGTATCCACCTGTGTTCCTTCTGAAAAAACTTCAGGGACAGTCTCCCAGATTCGTCACCAACGATAAGCCCTTGAGCGCCAACCTCCAACATATCATATTCATGTGTCACTTTCACAGGAAACATCACAGACAAATCCACAGTAATTAATTATGAGAGGGTTGGTGACTAGGTATACCCGAATGCTTCTCCAATCCTCTGGATTCATGGTTGCTATTTGCTGTTTGGCGAACACTCCACGTCACTGTTCATCGAACTGGCTTTATCTCCAATGCATTCTGAAGAGAAGTGATGCTAAAATTTGGTAGCAAAGTGTGAAAAAATAAAGTAAAGCTGAAAGGAAAACTTGCTATACCAATGAAAATGTGCATATTTAAAAGTGTTTGTCAGCAATTTTGGATGTAGATGTTTTCCTCCAGTAATTTTTTCGCTGGCAGAAAACATCCGCATCACTTAGCCACATTAGAGTCCTCAGGGGGATACAGAGAAATATCAGCCATTTACAGCCTAAGAAGAAGAGAGTTTGGACTGAATTAGGTAGTAGTAATTATTTGTGGTTTATTTCTTCAATTAAATTTTTAAGCTTCCTTTGGCTTTCTCCAAACATGAAGCCATCCACATTTAGGAAAGGGTAAAAAAATTAAAATAATAGTAAATAAATCTTTGTACCCTATTGTGTTTTACCATTGTTCTGAGGTCCATGTTTTGTGCTCTGCACCAGGTTATGAGTGTTTGTATGTTAGCCTTGGATACAAATGGTTTCTGAATGGTGGCCCTGCCATAAAAACCAGCTTTGTGAAGCACACAATGTACAGTATTTGTTGAGACTGGGTCACTGATTACATTTTGTGGTTATTTTTAGGGCCATAGTTTTGAGGTGTTTAGCAGATACCCTGTTAATGGTCCATCTCTCACTATTGATATGCTTTGACTTGCAACCACTGTTGCTTTGGTAATTTACATATCTAAGTACTGATTGTCTGCCCTTTTTTATAGCTCACACATGCTGTTAATTGGAATTCAACTTACTAGGATTCACCTTTTTTCCAGCAAATATACATTTGTACATTTCTATATGTGAGTGAATTCTGGGATGTTTGTAGAAAACAAGGAGATTATGAAAATGGGTTTCTTTGGGTATTCAGATAAATTCACAATTGTCTGTGCTAATTTCAAAGAGCTGCAAAGCAAAGCAAAAAAAATGCAATGCAATTAGTTTCACCATTGGCAGCTATAATTTCGGCAAAACAAAATCATTATCAGCAAATCAAGGCAAGAAAGACTATAGCTTCACTTGAAACTGACTGATGAGGTGATTAGTAAACATTTCTGGACCCCCTCCCCCCCCCCCATTCTTTGCCATCCACTGCTCTCACTGTGGTCTCTCCTTAGGAGATACCATTCCATGTTTGCATGGCATTGACTGGTCTACAATATAGAGTCAATTTGTCTATATGGTGTCATGTCATTCCAAAATTATTTCTATTTCTAGATTAGGCGATAAATTCAATATATATGTTTAATGCTTATTTGCTGAAGTTTAGTATTCTCTCGTGTGCACTGTCTTCATTTCAAATTTTCTTAGTCAGTTAGTTTCTGTCGGGCATAGGACTGTGGGAAAGATGATGCTCTGATTGAGACACGCTTTTACAAAGTAGCCTGTTCAGTTATTGTGGCCTGCACTAAAAAAAAATTATTGATTGTTTTGGTGTTTAACATAACATTAGTGAATTGGATATGCATACACAGTTAAGCTTCAGCAAGTCAGTCAATGTGTGGTTCATTGGTCATGTGACCATCTTATAGCTCTTCTGTGGCTCTCTGGACTCTCTGGAATCCATTCTGTGACACATGATAGCATCACAATCATGAAATACAGTTGTTCCGCATGATTTATTTTTTTTTGTTTTGTTTTGTTTTTTGCATTTTACCACAGACTGCAAAAGTGATAGTAGCACAAATATTGGTAGATACTTTTTAGTTGTTCTTTGCAAGTTCTGTGAATGGTTGTCACCCAGGATGTGGAGTGAATTGTTGGTACAGGCTGTGTCTTATTTTCTTCAGTTTTACTTGAACGATTTCAGAGTACATCTGGAAAAGGTGAATTTATGACACCTTCATTGATACCAGAACCAATACACTTTTCGGAAAATTCAAATAATTTCCTATAATTCAAATTTTATTTTAATACTTCATTTACAACTATAGTGTGTGTGTGTGTGCGTTTGTGTGCGTGTGTGTGTGTGTGTGTGTGTGTGTTGTAAATCCATTGTGATTGTAATGTGCATAGATGTCCATGTGCCTCACAGAATAGACTTTTTGGTCAGAAAACATCTGTAAAATTAAAGTTTCATTACATTTTATGATGTGTCTACCAGTAGGTTGTGGTTAGTTTTGTGTTTGGGGAGAAAATGTCATAAAGGGAGACATTAACAAAATCAACAAATTAATTAAGAATGCTGACTCCACAGTATGTGGGGAACCTAGACTCTCTTGGGAAAAATGTCGAACGGTGTATGGGAATGAGAACGTACCATTATGCAGAACAAGCTGCATCCTCTCCATTGAACACTGACACGAAAACAGTATTCACACTGGACATTTTATAATACCCTAATGTTTCACGGCACAATTTATGTACTCTATCCCGCCTGCAGCAATTAAATGTTTTTATGAGTTCATGTCAACTAAGACTTTTAATTGTTCTTGTGTGTTAAGGTTGTTCTCGCCAAAGAAGCCACTGATTATTGAAATCCAGGGTGCTTTATGGAATCGGTGGTAGATTTTAGTAGTATATGGTACAGAATCTGCTCATATTTATCTATTTTAACGCTGTCTCAGTGTGTGCTTATGCTGACTTAGGCCGGAAACATACCCTATGTACGTACACTAACGCTAATGAGGTTGCACTAAGAGCCGATGCACTGAAAACGGACGTTTTGTTGTACATACTCAACACGCGTTCCCTGTGGAGTTAATGAACACCTTAAGGAAGCGATCCAGGACAGTTGTGAAAGACTGAAAGACACAACTGCTGCAACACTTGATACTGCAGTTCATGCTTATGTTGCGTTAACATGCGTGACATTCAGGTGGCGAGAGGCAGGAGTACACCCTGGACAGGCTGCCAATCTATTCCAGGACACGCACACCATTCGCTCACCATTCACTCACAGGACCTTCTTGCTCTGAGGCGACAGTGCCATCACCGTGCCAACCATCTCATGTAATCTGTGGGTGCAAAATTATGTATTTTCAAGTGGCATTCTGTTCATTGATTTGTCTAGCCTCTAAAACGAGAGTTTATCATGATCAATATTGTTTTGACACGTTATGATATTGTTCAATGTTTCCCCTACAGAGGCACAGTGTCACTGCTGAATTTCTGCTTCCGATTTTTTTTTAAAAGCAATGCTTAGAGGCAAATTGGTCCATTGGCTCAGAATAACTATGTTGAAACAAACGGGTAAAGCTGTGGTGTATATTATCTTGCAAAATATTGTTTTTCCCACAACACTGCTTTCAGCAGAACATTAATCTTTTGCCATATTGTTCACATTGAGCCATGAAACTTGCCTAAATAATTGTGTGCATTTACTTTAGATTTTAAGTCAACTTGTAATATGTAACATCTTCGGTCATTTGTTAGTTGTTTCAGGGAGCATTATGGGAGTTCTTTGCGGTGTTGTTCGCGACCAAAACTCATCTGTGCCAAGTGGTCAACACATAGGAGCGATGGACAACTTGCTTTATGGTACACATAAATGAGATGCTGGCACGAACATCAGTGCTGTCATAAAGTTGCAAGAACATCGATGCTGATGCAAAGTTGCAAGAACCAGCTCTGCGTGTGTGTGTGTGTGTGTGTGTGTGTGTGTGTGTGTGTGTATGCAACATTGAGTTGCACTGTAAACCTAAGTATTCTTCCAAAACCCATGTGCCGTTTCTGGAATGATGGCCTGCTCTACTGGCACCAACGCTTATTTGGTCCTCATGTTGAAAAACAGCAGCAACAGTCTCCAAATGCAAATTCCATGCTTAGACCTTTTAGACCTCTAGACTTTTTGTATATGTATTAACTCAGGGTGCAAAGACACACAGCTGGCCAAGAAACAGCCGAGCAGCCAATTGTCAGATTATGTTTCCTCCCTTAAAATGGGGGATCTGTGTACAAAACGGGCTAGTTCCTACATGGATCACCGGATATGGATGTAGATTTAAATTCATTTTTATTGGCTCATTGTTTACTCATATCCATTGTTTAATTTCAAATCCAATGTGCTGGAGTACAGAGCCAAAATAACAATGGTGTTAGTGTCTCAATACTTTTGCATTTAACTGTGTAATATCCTCAGTATATACTTTTCTCTCTTACTTTGACCTTCATGAAGACCACAGATAAAACAACTGACACTTCAATTTCATGGGTAAACAGAGCAATTAAAGGACCCCAAAATAATCTTCTTCCCCTGTAAAAAAAAATAATTACAGCTTTTAGGTAAGGGCACAGTTGACCTACAGGGTAATTGCAGATTAGGAATGCAAATTAAAATAAGCAATAGAAAGTAATGAAAACAAAATTAAGCTTATGCATGTTTTGATTTTTAAATAGTTTTGGATGCAATTTAGTTTTACATTCTTCATTAGTATCAAAGATTTGCCTGGTCAACAGAATACTCTGCAAAATGTATTCTTAGTCTTGTGACCAGAATCATTATAACTGCTTTCGCTTTAAATCCTCAGAAAACCAAATGTTTTACCAGCGATCATTTTGTGTGTTTGTGTGTGTGTGTGTGTGTGTGTGTGTGTGTGTGTGAGAGAGAGAGAGAGAGTGCGCATTAATTGATGTCTGCGTGCACATGTGTGTTGTAAATCCAACTGAAGTCTGAAAGCTGCAGGATTGAGTAATATTTGCATGAGCTCAAACCCTGATTGAAGTTCATCATCTGTAGTAGTGAAACTAGTTTTTTAAGTTATATTTTGAATTTATTTGTTCAGTATAGTGTATTTTCACTCATTTTAAAAAGCATCTGTCATAGGTCATCGTATTGTATGCATCTTGATTCAAAGACAATTGTCCTCATGTTGTTCCGGAGAGCGCCAGTTTGAAAGATTTTTTGGATGGGACATACTGGCACAATGGAAACTCAACTCAATATATCCTTTTCCTTATTGCATAGCATCCCAATTATAGTATCGAAGAACTTGCAAACTATATGTTAACTATATTACATCCATTCCCTCAAGCCACCAGATAAACCATTTTTTTATGGTATACCTTTGTTCTATACTGTAAAAGAGCGTTTTTCACAAAATATCCCAAAACCGTGATCCCTCAGAAATAATGTCAAGTGGTACCCTATTGAGCTGAAAACACTGAGGGGGAGTATAAAGACATATGGCTTGATTATGGCCTGAGGAACTTAAGTGCTTTTTAAATCATCGGTATGTAGGACTTAAGCACATGAGATACATAAGAATTTGACCTACAGATCTGAAATGGGTGCTCTATCCTGGGTTGCTCTGTATATAATTAACTAGCTGGACACATGCCCACACAGATATTAAAACATGAAGCAGTCTGGATTTCCTATTCAAGGAAGGAGTGACTCTTACTTACAAAGTATGCAAGATATTAATGCAAAGGGGTACCCGTTCTTTGTGGCTGAAATGACCAAAATAAGGTGCAACTTGTAAAACAGCGCATACACACACACACACATGCAATATGTCTAAAATCCGAAGAAGCATGAAATAAAATAGTCTGGGACCACCATTGTGATTCAAGGTCCAAGTGTGTAATTAACCATGTGTTCAGAGTCATCTTTGTAATAGTTACTTTGACTTTAGTGTGATAGGGATACGGATACAGTGATATCAATTCAGGTGATAGGGTTTTGCCTTCACATTGGATGATGGCAGAATTATTAGTGTGACCTTCCACCTTCAGTAAATTACCATTCCTATAAAAAATGCCTGATTTTTAAATGTGTAATAAGCATTAGCAATGGGGAAGAAATGGGAATGAGGTAAAAGCACAGACAAGCTAAAGTTTCATGCAGGAACATCAAGTAAATAGATTCTGTTAAGATTTCAGTTTTTACTCAGACTTATTTTTACAAAATCCCAGGCCATACTATTTATAAACATTGTTTATTTGCATATCAAACGCTGCTGAAATGTTCAAAGAAGCATCAGCATATTTCGTTGTTTGATCTAGTTATTATGGGTCTTCATCACTGCTTACTGTATATGCAATGCAAGCAGAATTAACCATGAGTGCAAACTGTCACAGGAAAGAGGTGCGTGTGACAGTATCCTAGGAATAGTTCTGCTGTGTTTGATTTCACGAGAAGACAAGAAGATAAAATATGTTTCAAGCTTTTTTTTATAATGAAATGAACTATATATAAGTTAAAATGCTTTCCCACCCCTGTCACACTCCCCTTTATTGAAATGTTGGTGGTATGCTCATACATGTACTTTGACACAATTGGGGTAAATACAAATATCCAATTTAACACGTTATGTCAATGTTTCGGTGTGCAGTATATGAGCAATACATGTAGCTCTGCATGAAGTTACAACTTTGTTATTGTTTAGTTTTAGTTATATGAACATGTTGGCATACATCAAAACCATTGAAAATAAATATGTAAAGAAGAGTTGTGGATACTGTTGTTGATCAAGATTTGCTGAAGGAGTTTTCTCATGTCTTGAAAATTGTATTTGTTTTTGTGGTAAAACTGACAGAGCTGTACATTTTCCTTATACTGAATTACATTTGCCAGTGAGATCAGCATAATTAGCATTCGTTGTGTATCTTCTATCGTCAAAAGGTCAACCACAAAGCTTAAATGCTGTGGGAGAAATAAAGCCTACTTATTAATTTATTTTACGTGAGAAGGTAAATGTGTCATTATAGGTCTTGTGGTGTTATATTTTCCCTGCACAATTCCACCCATATGCTTCACTGCAGACTGTTATGGCATGAAATGTACGAACATCTCAACAGGAATCTAAACAGGAATATTGTAATGTGAAATGTACATGTCACTGCTGTGTTATCAGTATTAAAAACAGTGGTATGGGGTTCTCTTAAGCTGGAATGTGAATTTATTTGCAGGTTTGTTCCCCAGTATATGCTTCTCATACTAAATAACACAGCAGTATGAAATGACCTCCTGGTCAAAACCACTAAAGATGCAGACAATCAAGATTTGGGACAAAGATGAATAAACTATTGCCATAAAGGAAATAGTTAAAAACAGAAAGACATGAGGAAACTGAAGCCAGATATGAGAGAGCAGCTGCTGTCTCCAATTGCCCTTTTCAGTGGTATTCTTGCTCCATGAATCAGCAGGATCAAACTGCTAGGATTAAAAAAAAAAAATCCTAATCTTCCATTGAATTAATTATAAGTTCAATTTAATATATGGAGGAGGAGTGGTTGTGAAAGGGGGCACTGTGTGCCTTCACACTGGCTCCATTTCCTGGCTAACCGGAGACCCATCACATTTTGAAACCTGACAGGATATGCTCCCCGGAAGGCAAAGATTCAATCACAGCCCTGTTTAATTGTCACAAGCTCCACAGCTGGTTGGGAAGTACCACTGCTGGAAAAGAGAGCAGAGTTAAAGTTAGTACAGCTTGGATTGAAAGGCATGCACGTTTCACACTTGCTTCACATGTTGCTTGCTCTATTTCTTATTTTTATTTTTAAAAATATAATAAGGCTACATAAGGTACAGTACACAGATTTCATTCATATTGAACTACTGAATTATTCACACTATTTATAAAGATGAGCCAAGATGTCTGTATGAAATAAGTAAAGCATGTACTGTATGTTGTCTGCTGAAAAATGGGGAGAAATATTTCTATACTAATCAGGGCTCTATGCTTACATTTTTTCCAAGGAGCACATTTGCTCCTAAGCTGGAAAAGCTAGGAGGACACAAATGCATCCAAATTAGTAGCTGTGATCCCAAATAATGTTTCCAGTAAGCACACATAAAATGGGAGCACTGTAGAGCCCAGCTAACATAGCTTCTCAAAGACAAATAACTCACAGTGGAAACATGACAAAATAAAGGGTTGTTGACTCTCACAAGTCAGGAGATGGTAACAAAGAATGGATGAAAATCAAAAGATACAACTTTGCACTATTAAGTCATTAACTAGGAAGTTGTGATTCTGCCTGGACAAAGACAAGTAAAAACCTGCCCCACAAAGAGCAGGGCTGTTGGTTTGGAGGCAAAGAAAAATCAGAGGGCCACAATTATTGATAATACTTTATTGCAAAATATTTTTTTAATTTGTTCCATTTTCAGGAAACAATTTTCCAAACTCACCATCAAATGACACCTCTATGCCAAGAGGCTTTTTGGAAGATTTCCCAGAAAAAAGGCCTCTATTGAATTAATAAATAACAAAAATATCTGGAGTTTGCTAAGTGGAACTGCGTGGAACTTAGATTGGAACTGGGTTTATGGTCAGATGACACCAAAATCGAACTTCTTGGTAACGCTCACCAACAGTGGACTTGTTGTTGGAAGAAGGATACTTAAACCATATCAAACCTACAATGCAATATGTTGGTGGGTCTTTGATTTTTAATGATTTTTGGATGCCTTTCAGGCAGTGACATCTAAGTTCAGTGCAAATTGATTTATTTCAGTCTCAAAAGGCTTGGCATTGTAGTGTTGTTGACTATTAAATATTGCACTACCCTTCTGTGTTATCTAACCCAGATGTTTATGATTCTAACCCACAATTTATAATTTAGGCTGCTTATGTTATTTCTGTTGGTTTGCATTTTATACAGCACATTTCCCAGCAACTACTTCACCGAGCGCATTACAGTGAATGCCTCTCATTCACTCATTCACGCACCCGCCAATGGCGAACGGCACGGCAGCCATGCGATGTGCCTACCAGTAAGGTGCAATTGGGGTTACAGTAGGTGTCTCGCTCAAGGACACTTCGATACACCTACAAAGGCCAGGGATCAAACCATGCTACCCTGAGCTAATGCCACCCCAGTCCACAATAATGTGTTTTTTAAACCTGGTTTTCATCTTAGCTTTGGTTTATGATAATATTGTTGGAAAGACATTTAATTTATTTCCTCATTAATGATAATGATTGACAATTGGATATAAAGACCCGCAAGTGCACAACTCAACCCAACACTTAGCAATGGCATATTTGCTGTTTTGAATTACTTGGCCAATTGTGCCTTGGGGAGAGAGTGCGTCTTTAGGTACTGGGCAGAGAGTGGAGAGTGATGATTTGTTCATGCTTGCACATGACCCTGAAATTGGCATGCCATGAAGGGATTAGGGTGTCTCCTAATGCAAATAAACATGAACAGGCACGTGCAACCAATTCACGAACAACTGGCATTCATCCTCTGAAATGCCTGAACTCAGAATGACGTTCTACGCATGCTTCTTGAATCCCATATTACTTTTTCAAAATAGATTTTATTAAGAACAGAAGTAAGAAGAATTTAAAAATAATTTTGTGAATTAGTCCCATTATGTTATGCTCTGAGAAAGTGATTATCCTACAGTCTACAAGTCTTTCTTGAGGTTGCTTCCTATAGTCCCTCAAGGCTGATTGGTCCCTCTGGTTCACCACAGGTGCAGCATCCTTAGTCCTTTATGCTGGCCAGGCCACTTGCCTCGGTTATGTTTTTTTTTTTTTTCAGCTGTGAGCCGACACTGAGGAAACTCTGGTCCTTTTTTCCTGGTGAACGCTGTCTGTTTTAAATTTTTCAGTAAAACCAGTGTCTTGACCGCAAACGATGTATTGACCTTATTTGAAATTTTCCATCGTGAGTAATGGAGTGAAGGGAAGCGTGCCTTGTTGCAAAGGTGAGTGCCATTCCACTGGATTAAGACTCTTATGTTGCAAGGTTCATCACAAGGGCAAGGCCTGGCATTTCCCAGGGTCAAGTCTGTTCTGGTGAAGAACAGATATAGACAAGGTTACTGCTAGTTCATACACACACACACACACACACACAAAGCTGGAAAGTGAAAAAACTGATTTTGATTGGCTCAGTGTAAATCCTGGATTTAATCTGTCTATTACCATTTATACTGTAGATGGTAAGTGGTAACCAACCCTGTTCCTGAAGATCTACCATCGTGTAGGTTTTCATTTCAACCCTTATTTGGCACACCTGACTAGTAATTATTGGCTCAATGAGATCTCTAGCTGTTGAATGAGTTGTGCTTTGTTAGGGTTAGAGTGAAAACGTACATGACAGGGACAGGATTGGTTACCATTGCTGTAGATTACTAAGAGAACAAATGACCTCTACAGTTGAGAAGTATATATCTGAACTAAGCAAGCATTTAAGCTGTTTAAGCAGCAATAGTTTAAATTGAACTGGCTTGAAGAAACCACTGGAAAAACAAAATTTCTACGGATTAAATGTATTGTGTCGATTTGTTTAAAAATTCAACAATGACTTATACATATTGTGTCAAAAAAAACTTCAGTTAGCTTTTTAATTGCTATATATTTGTGATTACAAATTACACAAGGCAATGCATTTTACCAGCAAAATGAGATACTATGTGTCTGGGATGTGTGGGGGGGAGGAGGGGTTCAGGTTTTAACCCACCACCCACCCCCCTGAAATCTCTAAGATATTCATTAAATATGTGGCTTGTACGAATGGCCTTTGTCCTTTAAGGACATTTAGAACATGGAGGACTGTGATGCGACTTGCCAATGCCGGCATGCAAGCCTTGCCAAATTGAGCCGTCTTTCTCTGGAGCATTCAGAGTGCATACTGCGTGGCATCCCCTGGTAGCTGTGCTTTAAACTGCTAAGGGGCCTGAGGCTATTCCAGCCCACCAGTGCGCACGTTATGCTTTATTTATATCATTTACATTTTTGCAAATGCGCTTGGTCGAAGCTAAAGATCAGCCTCTCTTTGTGTGAGCCTCAGTGTTGCCCCAGAGCGTAGACACACTTTGAGCATGGGGTGCCTAGGTGACAGTGTTGTCACACACACACACACACACAGCAAGAGAGAGAGTGTGAGAGAGAGAAATACATACTTGCACAGTCAATTAAGCTTAGATAGCTGTCTGGGTCCTTATGGTATTTTTATGTATCTCTTTGCAGGGCCGTGGGTAATGAGATTATGGTTAGGAGCTTCCTTTTAGTATTCACTGGGAGTAGATTAATGCTGAATCTAGTTTTATTTTATTATGCCATATTGCTATTCATAAGTGAGTGTAAATGCAGAAAATATGCAAAATCAGGAAATTAACAGATACACCAAAGATCTGACTGCCTAGATTACTTTACTATAGACAACTCTGACAGTGCCCCAGTGCTCTGGCTGTGATGACCTTTGTGCTGCACTCAGAACTGAATGGGAAGATCTGTCATCCTTCTGAAGGGTGAAAATACTAGGAAAGAAAGAATATCATTTTGGGACAGTAATAACTGACAGGCAATGAAAACAAGGGCAAACAGTTAGCAAACAGTTCTTCACATTTCATTTATTTTATTTTATTATTTTTTTTTTTTGCCGCCTAACTCTGGGCTGTATATTCTCACCCCAAACTGAAATGTCCCATTGTCTGCAACTGCAGCCACTTTCCATGCGTGAACCACCCTGCCTGCTGGGACATCAACGTTTCTCCTCCAAAACACTTATTGTCCAACAGCTGCTTCTTCTCGTGTTACAAATCGCAGCTTGCACATCAGAGTGGCATCAGAGGAAGACCTTTAATATGCAAATTTAACATACAGTCATATGAGTGTACTTATCAGCCAGTGGGGGTCACCTAAGAGTGATGAAATGTGGATTTTAATCCCACTGAAACCTCCCATACCCTGGGCAACCCAGGCGCCAATTGTGCATTGCCCTGTGGAGCTACCAGCCACAGTTGTTCCTGGCATGGTCAGGATTCAACCCATGACTGTGAGGCCCATCCATGCACCACAGCGCGGTGCCTAACCAGATGACTATTCACCTTTTGATTTATTAGGACAGTGGTTCAAAACTCTCAGAGTAGTTTTCATGCAACTGAAATTGCTAAGTCAACACTGGTTTTGTATGCGGTGTGATCTTGAAAAGAAATATGCGGTATGAATAATAAGAATATTTTGGAACTGAAAAGGTGTGAATAAATATTTGTAGTCCCATGTTTTGAAATAGGTTTTTTCCTGTGTGTTTCTAAATATTAAATGGTGTCTGCCTAAATTATTTAAAGTTGTAAGTAGCAATCTCCTGATATGTTTGTTCTCTATCTTCCTTTTAAGCATCAGTTTTGCACTGACACCTCAGGGAGTCTCTGTGACATCTGTGAGAGGTATACGGTGGGGGAAAGTGGGGCTGTGAAGCATACAGTAATAGCCTGCAATGTCAGGAATCATGTACTATCCCTCTTCTCCAGAGCGCCTTCCCATATTTCCACTCTGAGATCCATCTCCCAGAACTGAGAACTCCCTTTACGGCCAGATGATAGGACAAGAAAACACATGGCCTCCTAAAGGAATAACAGCCCGCCATTAACTAGGGGAGCTTTATCTATTCTCACGTATTAACAATACCACCGGTGGGAATACCAGGGGCTTTATGTATTGCTGCTGTGATCTGTGATGACCATCAAATATCATGACTCCTACATAAAACACAATCAGGTGTAATTTCAGAGCCTCTGGCAGTCCTGCTCCATTGAAAGGGAGAAAACATGAGAAAAATCTATCCTTCATATTCACACAGCTTGTTTTTAACACATAATAACATTATTTTATAAAATGTTAGGTCCAAATTTACATACATAAAACTCGCAGCACAAAATGTGGCCTGACGAGGGTATGTTGCCGCGCATGCAGTCTGCTTTAAATTACCATCTTATTTACTAAGGCTCAGCTAATTATGCAAACAGTGAATAGGAGTGCCTACTAATCGCATTTTGTGTCTGAAGCGGCATTTAAAATAATTCATTAGATATGGGGAAATTGATGTATCTTCTGGTGCAACAAAAAATGGTATCCAGCACTATGGTCAGCACATGACAAAATGTTGACTGTCATATTCCATCTGTGGCTGCAATTGTCGATTGAAATGATCCAGATGCATGATAGTGTAATGATATAAATCTTGACTGTTGGTAGGATGGAATGGGAACATTGTGTGGGAGGTTCTAGGTCATCTTTTATTTCTCCCAGAATAGTAATTTATGGTTGGGTGTTTGTCACAGAAGTCATGGGTGTTACTGATTCCATGCTTTTGTCTCTCTTTTTTATTGGCAGTTTCATGTCTTACAATTGTCGCGGTAAATGTTGGCCAAAAAAGTTAATTTTGTACATACGACCAAAGCAATTACATGAATTTCTGAGCGAGCAAGTTCCTAAAGTGGATGTTCGTCATGCTGTATTGTGCATTGTGGTGGGGGGGATACTAGGCTTTTGGCCAAAATGTCTCAGTACTTTCTAGACTTCATGATTTATTTGACCTTAACAGTGACTCATCCCAAGACTCATTGATGCAAAACAACCCCATAACATCAAAGATCCACCGCCATATTTCACTGCAGGAAGTTCTTTGGCATGATGCCAAAACCAACATGTTTCCCCATAGTGATGATGTCCTTTTTTTCTTACAAGATTTTTGCTCATCTTTTCAAGGGTACCGATATTTCTGTCGGCATGATTTGCCCCACAATTTATAAAAATAAAGCTAAATGTATATTTTTTTCAATGAAGATTGCATTTAAGACTACTTTTTTATTTCTGTGTTTGTCCTCTATATGAAAACTCCGGGTGTGAATTGTCTTGAAAAGTGGGAAAGTGTCATGCAATGTTGTAGAACTATTAATGGTGGTTGTAGTAATCATCATGATCATAAATGTTATATATATTGCCAGCAAGCAATTTGTGTAACATGGCATATATGAACTATTAAAGGGAGAGACAAGCAATACATAAATTAGAGGAACAGTAATGTCATGGTATATACAAATACCATTATTATACCCTGAGGTTGTGAGACAAGATTTGAACATTTCAGGGGAAGAAACAGAATTCAGCGTAGGGCCAGCTCTGACAAAAGCATGATCACCATGTAATTCCATCATGTAATTCGTTTTTTAATCTGACTTCATAGTCTCCTCCGGTCAAAATGTCCATATTTGTGTTTGCAGTTCAAATCAAGCAAAGTTCAGGAAAAAATATGTCAATTTTATGCATACAATTAATTGACCATCAAAGCTCTTTAATCATTTTAAATGAATAATTTAAAAAGAAAAGTATTTTGTAATAGTGAGAAGCAATCAGACCCATAGTACTGATATGCTTTAAACTCCCTTGACTAATTAAATATTGAAAGTGAAAATGGTTGCCCTGACCTGTGTGACATTTTCTCTCTTAAAATGAAATATTTTCCTCCTGAACGTGTTTTTTTATCCAAGAAACTCAGAAATGAACCTTTCCTGAGTTACTGTCATGTATTACTGTCATTGATATAACTTTGGTAATGACACTGCAGAAAACATTTTTAAATAATGAAACAATAAAATAAATAAAACTTGTAGTCATGTTAACACCAATTCATTCATTGATATTTCTGCACTAATTAATGGAATATAATTGTATATAAAGTTTTGGAAGTTAACCTTATAAACCATTATTAAACATTCCTTTTAAACAAGGATGATAAGAAAATATTGCAGAGGAAATAGCATGAGAAGTGGAAAATACAAGGAAAGTATATTTGGCAGAAATCATTTGAACTTAACTGTCAAACTCAATTTTAGATATGACAGTCATTCATTAGTAATGTCTGATCATGTGCTTCTTACTTTTGATGTATTGTGCCAAGTGTTGACCATAGCATCAAATAACATTATTTATTTTCTGATTACTGTATTGCTTATTGACTCACTTAAATTACACTTATAAATTATTGTGTTTTTGAAAAGAAAAAACGCATTATTAATGTATACAATTTACACTGCCACATTAGGTATTATTCAGCATAATGGTGCATGACACTATAGCAGCCTGCATCAGTCTGTGTCAGATCATCTAGGAATGTCTAATTATGACATTCATCATGACTTTGTGAGTGCAGGAGCTTTGGAAGTGGTGAAATTATGTCAATTAACATTATTTGGTATGTCAGATGTGACCACAGTTTATTTAGCATGCACTAAAAACTCATACTTGCAATGACATACACTATATGACCAAAAGTATGCTGATACTCCTTGATCCGGGGCTGTTTTTCGTGGTTTGGGCTAGTTTCCTTAGTTCCAGTGAAGGCAAATCTTAATGCCCTGACATTCTAGGCAATTCTGTGCTTCCAAAATTGTGGCAAAAGTTTTGGCAAGGCACTTTACTGTTTCAATTTGACAGTGCCTTCGGGCACACAGCGAGGTCCATATAGAAATGGTTTTGTTGAGATTGGTGTGGAAGAACTTGTCTGGCCTACACAAAGCCTTAACCTCAACCCCATCCAACACCTTTTGGATTAATTGGAAAGCCAACTGCAAGCCAGGCCTAATTGCCCAATCAGAGCCTGACCTCACTAATGGTCTTCTGGCTGAATGGAAGCAAATCCCTGCAGCAATGCTCCCAAAATCTTGTATAAAGCCTTCCCAGAAGAGTGTAGGTTGTTATAGCAGCAAAGGGTGGAGCAACTCGTATTAATGCCCCTAATTTTGGATGAGATGTTGGATGTCAGGTGGCCACATACTTTTGGCCATATAGTGTTCAAAAATATTGATGTAATATTCTATGGCAGCCTTCATAATGTTGCATACATGATATAAGGCATGGTCATGAATCCATTATTTGTTTTTTATGAAGAATTAATGATGGTAAAGTTGACATTAAGAATGACCCGATTTAAGAACATCATATTTAATTTCATTGATGGAGTGGACTTTGCTTAGCCTGTCATAAGGAGGTGCTCAGGGAAAGTCTCTTTCATATTGTATCGAAATACACACATTTTATAAATTGTATAATCCTCCTAACCGTCCTCTTTATATTCAGAAAGATCAAAGTTAAAATCAACTCTCCA
Organism: Anguilla anguilla; assembly: GCF_013347855.1. Taxonomy (NCBI): domain Eukaryota; kingdom Metazoa; phylum Chordata; class Actinopteri; order Anguilliformes; family Anguillidae; genus Anguilla; species Anguilla anguilla. Next base: position 56,900,920 of record NC_049204.1, on the reverse strand, counting down.
GTTAATGGGTATGGATATCAAACCAAACAGAGTAAATCCCAAACACTAATATTGGTTGGTGGCTTAAACAATTGCTCCCCGAAACTATGTTGCAACACAAATTGAGTGAATCTACATTTACCGTCATGTCGCCTTGAATTGCCAATTAAACTAAGTCTCTGGCTCAAGCCAAATAATAATCGTTTGGTCCCTTTCAGAAATTAGTTATCATTTTCTGTGACCCATTTTCTGGAGACTGCATTCGTGTTTTAACATTGTATTAAAGACTGTGCCTATTAATACTGATATAATGCCGAAAATCCGACTTTTATTATTTAACTGCAGGCAGACTTAGCATAATAGCAAGAGGAGTACAAAGTCAAGCTCCTAATATTCTCAGAATTTCCTCCAGGCAATCATAAAGGTATATTGTACAGGTGTGAGTGTGGTTCAAATGCTATTTAATTACTGTACTGGCATTGCATGGTCCGTTTGATAAATAAATGCCTTGGTCATCTATCCTTGAGCCTGGGTGCTGAGAAATGGTTTATATTCTTAGAGAAATCTGCATCTCTTTACTGGGAAATATGGCTTTATTCAGTCCCAAACAGTCCCAAAATTCTCATGGCAAAATGTTTATATTTTAGAAGGTTCATGTTTATGGGAGAAATGTTATGCTTTAAATTTAAAACAGAAATTTAGTGAATTAATAAATCCTGGCTGCAAACCTGATGCTGGATGACAGAAAGGACAATGAACCACAGCAAACATTTTGAACTGCCATTCTGTTTATAAACTGATAAGTCATGGACTGATGAGTCTAGTTCTTAATTGCCAAGAAAACTCATTTTAAAATGTGACTGAAGAGGTAGATTATTAATCAATCTTTTAATTAAAAAGCATGCCACTTTTTCAAATAGCAGTGGTTATAAATTGTTGTATGTATGTATGTATGTATAATATATATATATATATATATATATATATATATATATATATATATATACAGTGATTTATAACCACTGAGGAGTTTCCAAAACATGATATCCATCATTTAATAGCCGCACATATATGTATATGATAATAATGTATAATACAATTTATACTAAATTTATACTACTGAATCTATGAATTTTGCTATGAAATAATAAAATGTAGAAAGGGCTTTATTAATGTCTTAATTATATTATTACTTACATGGAAAATCTGTTCTACCTGAAATTTACTTGACAATCATCCCTATTCAATTAGTTTGATGCTATGTATTCAAGGGTGCACATTTGATGGGGAAAAATAGAGGGCTCATTTAGAACTTTGTCTTCTGGGAGTGATTTACAATTGTAATATATCATTATACAGCCAGAAAATTACAAGGATCATTGTATTTCCTCATCTTTTTTGTGGACTATGCATGACTCACTGTGTTGACATAATGTTGCACAAGCCCTGACAGACCTAAATTACAAGAAATAGGTTTTGTGACAGCAAATATTTCGTTTCAGAGAATATCAAGAGAATATGTTTTGAGTGCCAAAAACAGTACGCTTCTAATCATAATAAATTAGCTTGACAGGGATTTTGTCTTTATTTTTTTTAAATACTGCTTACCCATATTCCAAACAACAAATTCATGTTGTCAGGGCGGCAGTGTAGTATGATGGGTAAGGAGCTGATGTTGTAACCTAAAGGTTGCAGGTTTGATTCCCTGGTAGTATACTGCCATTATACCCTCGAGGAAGGTACTTAGCCTGCATTGCTTCAGTATATATCCTGCTGTATAAATGGATAAAATATAAATGCTATATAAAAAGTCACTGTAGATAAGAGCGTCTGCTAAATGTCTGTAATGTAAGTTTACGTTTGTGGATGAACCAGGTAAGATCCTCAAGAGTTATGTAGAAATTTCAGTTTTGATGTTTAAAAATCTTTGTTGGCCTATTTGGCCTACTGCTGACATAGGGCATAAATTATAGTGATGAAGCCCACAGATCATTTCATATCAAGCTTCCAAAATAAATGTTTTAGGAAAAAAAATAATAATTTTGGTTGAATCAACGTTTGTTTAAATCTAAGACATCAAAGACAATTTAGGAAGTGCAACACGCATGAGTCTGTTATGATGATTACATGATCATATACCTCCCAATAGAAAGGACAAACAACAGCAACAGAGACGGTGGGACTGACTTACCAAAAACTGGTTACAATCAAAATGTGTCCGACACTTTGACTCACAATTGCTTGTACTTCTTTTATTCAATAATATAGTTTGAATTCAGCACACACCAAAGCATTGTGAGTATTGTTAGAATGTTCACATATTTTAATTTATGTATCTGGAATTGATATTGGACTGCGTGGCCTGCACCTGTATATGCTGTAATTAGCGAAGCGATTAGCAGCTGAAATTAGTGCAGTTCAGGGAGGCAAATACAGTCACGTGATACTTTGAAGAATGCAGCAAAGAAGAGTAAAGAAAAAAATCTAAACATACAATTTTATGTGAAATGCCTCATGTATTTCCAAGTCTAGTCTATAGAAGACTTCCTCTAAAGTACCCATCCCTGGCGAGGAAGCCATATGCCACAGTGAGAGAAACATTCCCTTTAGAGGAGAAAGAGAGAAAGCCTCAGGGGGAATCAAATTCACTTGGGATACACATCCACTAAGGCCAGGAGCTGATCCAGTCTCGGTCTGTCCTTCATGAGAGGTCAGCTGAGTGTTGTCTTGTGCAGATTCAGAGTTAAACAGATCCTTTGTGGTGACTGCTTTTTGAAGTTGAGATGGTGGATATTGATGGTATGGGACAGTGAGAGACATCTGAAAAAGAAATGAGAAAGGGGCTCATTTCCCCCAAGCTGTAAGTGTCTAAAAATAAAGACTTTTGTGCTAGGAATCCAATTTTATATTTCAGCCCCACGTGTAAGTGGCTATAGTACGGTATACCCTATGGAGAAGAGGGGTTATGAACAGCAAAAAAGGCTTCTTATTAGTCTGGATTTGAATAATGAGACTGATTTGGATAAATGGTGATGTCAAATGATGAAGTTGTTTGACGATTTAGGGCTCCTGTAACCGAAAGCCATACCTCGCATTTTAACATAAAATTTATGGGAGGACAAGGTGGCCAGCAGCCTGAAACCATAAGGGACCAACAGGATTATATTGATTAATGAGCTCTTTCAGATACGTGCCAACCCATTCAGAACTTTGTTCTGCAGGTAAGAGTTTTTTTACAATTTTCAGTGTAAACAAGTCTCAAATGTGTGATGTGGGATCTGATTTTTGTTTTGCTTTAATTAAAATACTTCAGCCACTATGCTTGACTATTTGGGGAATATAAAAGTTTGGACTGCTCTTGAGGAATCAAAGACACCAATTAGTTTTATGCATCCTTGAGCTTTTGAGATTTCATTGATCGTATCTCCACTTCAGCAAAGATAGAGTGAGTACTTACCACTCCAGAGATACTGCAGAGAAACCAGAGCATACTCCCTAGATTCAGTCAAAACCAGAGATGGAGTGTTTTGGTATTTTTAAGACCAATACCCATTGGATTTTTTTTTTCTTTAGCCCTGTTGCATGCTGAATTGTCCTTGTGCTTTAAAAGGATACAGCACAATAGTTTTTTTCATGTTAATGTGCCGATTCGTTAACTTGGTAAGTATTTGATGATGATTCTAGCTTGTATAAACCCTTCTGTTTGCTTTTGTTACAGGATTTTTTTTTTTGCCCTAGTCTGCCAGAAGTAATATGAGGAAACAAATGTTAGTATCAGCAAGCTTGTGATTGCTGGGTGAAATTGGTTGACTGCCTGCTTTGCTCATCACTCAATAGTCTAGCGTAAAACTTGTAATAGCTGTCTGTTGTTTCATCTTGTTTTGGCTATGCATGTGTTGGTCTGGAATAGCAAATTCCCTGATCCTTGTTGTTTTACTCTAAAAAACTTTATTTTATGAGGTTGATGAACCAAACTAACCACATAATATAGGGTAGTTTGTCATTACCCGATAACTTGAATTAACCTTTGTTAAATGTTAGCACTGTTAACTTCTACACTCACCGGCCACTTCATTAGGTGACAGGAGTGGCACCCGGTGTGGTCTTCTGCTGCTGTAGCCCATCTGCTTCAAGGTTTGATGTGGTGTGCATTCAGAGATGCTCTTCTGCATACCTCGGTTGTAACGAGTGGTTATTTGAGTTACTGTTGTCTTTTTATCAGCTTGAACCAGTCTGGCCATTCTCCTCTGACCTCTGCCATCAACAAAGCATTTTCGCTCAGAGAACTGCCGCTCACTGGATATTTTCTCTTTTTCGGACGATTCTCTTTAAACCCTAGAGATGGTTGTGCATGAAAATCCCAGTAGATCAGCAGTTTCTGAAATAGTCAAACCAGCCCATCTGGCACCAACAACATGCCACGTTCAAAGTCACTTAAATCACCTTTCTTCCCCATTCTGATGCTTGGTTTGAAGTTCGGCAGATCGTCTTGACCATGTCTACGTGCCTAAATGCATTGAGTTGCTGCCACGTGATTGGCTGATTAGGTATTTGCGTTAACGGGTGCAGTTTGCAGTTGAACAGGTGTACCTAATGAAGTGGCCGGTAAGTGTATATTTAGCCATTACAGAATGATCATTTCCTCTGATTAAGGGTCTTAAAATATCATATTATGCAGATTATTGTTTTCAATTAGCCTATTAATTTATTCATTGTCATAACCAGTAAAATATATATCAATATTTCAAACCATTGTTGTGTCTATAGTATTTCACTAAGTTGGGCTCTACAGAAGTACAGAATATTAATGGGTTGTTGAACTTAATTTGTTCTGAATAAACCTGACCAAAACCTCACTACAATGGAAATGTTGGCACTTTATAGGGACATTCTGAGAAAACTAATTTTCTGATAAAATTCTAAAAATTTATATCTTTAATAACGACTTATTGCAGTTGCATTGTACCCTGCATATGCTCTTGTATTCTCCATCAAAAACTTTCTAAAAACTTTCCCTTATATCTCTGGCCTGATCATCTGTACAGTTAAACAGGAGCTCCAGATTCTCATTTTCAAAGACATATAGTACACTTCAGCTTGTTGATGAACGTAGGCAAACACACAGCGTCGAATGCTACATTTTTCTTAGTGTAGCAGTATATTGCAAAAGCATAGTCTTCTTTAGAAGGTTGATATAAATCATGGACATTTTTCTCAGGGTCACGCCCTGTTCTATGAAAATTGTCACTGTAGCAAGTGACAGTATCGCATTTATTTTTATTATTATTATTTATTGGTCTTATTGTGGTGTTTTGTTTTTTCACTTGAAAACCACAGTGGGTTATATGTTAATCCAACCTAACGCCCAATCATTAAGAGTCTTTGGTACATGCTTACTACCCACAATATCACATGTTCCCTGTATTTACCGTAGCTAGTCCAATGAGCCACGCTGGTGCTTGAACAGTGAAAGTTTTCAGCTTACCTCCAGGCTCTCTAAACATATACTTAAAATACTCCACTGTAAGTGAAATTCCAAGGGATAAAAGATTGTGCCAAGCTGACACACTAACTCTCTAAACACCTTTCACAGGCAAACGCAGAAATGGCCCAATAAGGTGAATGTACAGCTGTGCTTCCTAGGGTTTTGCATTGCAGTAAAGCAGCTTATTTATGCACATGCCTGGGCTATTCACAGGGAGGGAAAACCTTTCCTGTTTATGTTGGGTAAATGATCAAATACGCACCACTCTGGCATCCTAATCTATTTACTGCGGTAAACAGCAGGATCAAATGCGCAGAAGGACGCTTGCAACCGTGATTGCTGAATTCCCTGACATGAGTGTGAGCAGTAATCACCTCAACCTGGGTCCCCGACACCTCACCTGACAGGGGCACAACAAGGATTTTATTCATTTATTTCATTTATTTGTTTTGCCTTGAAGGGTAGAAGCAACAGGAGGAGAAGCAACATGCATTGTTCTCAGAAGGTTACAATGGAGCCAAATCTCTAAAGATGTGTTTTGCCTGAAAATGATGAATGATGTATTTATAAAGAAAGAATAGTGCATTGGTGTTGTAGTGAAGTATCAAATCACAGAAAAAAATGTATAAATTATTAAAATAGAAGAAAAATATCATGCATTGCAGTTATTTGAAAGATATTTTAAGGATTGTACTTTGCATTGAACGGCTTCCGTAATCACATGGTAGGATATTTTGTGGCTAAGAATGGAGTTTTGAGCTAGGGGGACTTAATTATTACTAACAAAAACACATAATACTCATCTATATTATCAAAAGCAGGAAATATGTCATTTTTGAAGCAGTATTCAATATCTAATCTGAAGCCTCTCCTGAACTATTCATGTTTGGTCTCCTTAAACAAGCTAAAACAACAATAATAATACAGTGGTACTTAGTTTCGCTTTTGGCAACCTAGAGTTACTTTTTACAAAGTATAATCTTAGATAAACCCTTCCGTGGCTAAATTAACCTGACATCCCCCATCCCCGCCACCCCCCAACGCGTGCTTTAATTTGACATAATCCATTTTGGGTCACCATCTTCCATCCCCACTGGCTGAGGTTTGTGTGACATTTCTTTTTTTAGTTTAGAGTTTTAATTTCAAGTTACATTTTCAGCAGAGAAAGCAATATAATTTTTTTGTTTTGTGTTGTGGTGGCTCATTAGATGTGTTTTTTCCCCACTGTTCCTTTTTACATTATTTTATTTTCTTTGTTCTTGTTGCACTAAAGTTGGAATGGTAATTACCTGGCACAGCATGGCTTTGTGGTCTCTCCTTATGTTTCTAAAGGCCATATCTGTATATTAAATAAATATATTTAGTCTTAAATCTAGTATAGGGTTTGGTTGAACTTGCATAACAGTAAGTCTAGTCACTCTAAATTGTGGCTAGATCCTAACTGTTTGCAATCTGTACTCACTAGTCTGGAATATTATTTGCTATGTCCAGCACTAATTGCTAAAATTGTTCTGGTGAATGAACTTACTGTATGTTTCTTTTACATTGTAAGTTGTTCTATGTCTGTGTGTGTTGTATTATGTCTGAATTTGTATTTTGTATTTGTTGTTTTTAATGTACCTGCCAGAGACTACATTTGAAAATGAGCCATGGCTAAAACTGGCACATTTACAGAAATGTTTATTAATGTGCACTGTCCCTGTAAAAATAAACTGAATAAAGTAAAGTTCTGGATAAGTGTTTAATAAATGTAATGTAAATATGCTGAAAATTCTGTACATTTTCTTTTCTTTCCAGTACTTTACATAACCACAATATCTACAAACTAGGGGGGGGGTTTTCACATTTTTTTTTTTTACATTTTTTTTATCGTGGTTCTTATTCATACCGATGGTAATTAAAGGCACCAGTTAAAGGGCTCCAGATATAACTGTGATGGACATAGGGAGTTAGCGCTCTGGAAATCCATCACAGTCAGCTTCAGACCCAAGCAGGCTGCCTGCCAAGCTCTGCCAATACTATACAAGACAGCACATATCCAAGTGATGAATGGCCAGAGAATGGCCTTGCCACACATGTAGTTGAGTTTGCTACATTTCTTCCTTTCCCATATCTCCACAGTACATGACCTTCCAAAGTGTTCCTCATGCTGTGGGCATATAATATGTGATATGGATAGGGACCTAAATATTGTACATAGGATGGAAAGTAACCTTCAGGTAACATTATAAATCAATCAATTCATAGTGGTATGGTTTTGGTGGCTATTATTACTTTAATTGTACTTTAATTGTAATTTTTTATCAGTTGGAAATTGATAAAGTTTCGTTAAGGACAGAAAATTTGGGCCTGGAGACATTTTGTATTAATTTTGGTTTGCAAATAAATGCTTGTTCAAAACACTGTTCATTTTTATCTTTTTTCTTTTCTCTCTTATTATTCACAAAGACAGGTAATGTCAGTGATCACTGCTCTGCATGTTAGTCTCTGTCAGTCTGTCTTTCTCTGTTAACTGACTGTTAGTGAAGAAAAAACGTGCAAATCTTGATTGAATGCTGGCTAAAGTAAATATGTCAGCTGTTATTGTTAAAAAAAACAGAACTGAAACATTCTGTTCTGCAAATGTGAAATTGTATTGCTATATTTATATGTATCTCCATATCACTCCAGTGCAGTATTAGAACATTGGCTTTACTTTTAACTGAAGTGGGTGATTATTTTCCTATACTCTTTCCTATACTTTCTATATATTCTTCCTTCATATTCTCACCCACGATTTCCCCAGCCCCTTTTTGTTTTGATGTCGCTACCCAGTAAATTCTTGGTTCCCTGGAAATGTTCCCATAAACATTATTTTTAAGTCACACAGACTTATCTATGAATGTTAATCGGTTTTATGTCAGTGTAAAAATGTTTAATTATTTATTGGCTATTCTTGTTAACATGTGTATCCTCCTGGGACCTGCCAGAAAATAAAATAAGTTAAAGTATTTTCACAAGGGTCTTGGATGACAAAATCATGTCGTAGTGAAAATATTTTCCAAAATATGATGTTATTTTTATTGAATGTCCTTTGTAGTGTAGGTTTCAATATAGTAGAATGCATAATTATTGAGGTTAAGACCAGAGACATGTTTCTTACAAGGGACAAAAATGAATGTTCAGGTCTCGGGAGAATATGTATTGCAGCACCATATATGAAACATATTTCAGTAGTAGCAGCAGCAGCAGCAGGAGTAGTAGTAAAATAATTAACTGTAAATAGTTGATGGTTCTCTTCCTGTGTTTGGCCACTTGAGATTAAAGGCATTCTATGGAGGATTTCTTTCTGTGCTTCGCTCCTGTGTTTATAATAAAAAATGTCTCCTCCTCCATTCTCAACCCTTCCCACACCCCCAAGATGATGAAGCTCATGCACCAGCAAAACAGCTAGATATTTTGCTCTGTTACAGAGCTATGTTGGGAGCTTTGTAACCTAATATTGCAGACTGCTGGAATCATGTCTCTTTCATAAATACAGCAATAGCTGCATTCATACCAGTCAGGCAGTCACAAGTATGGCAAAATCCTCGACTGATGTAGCCAATATCAAAAACTCCCATTTCACTGTCATATGCAGCAATGTTACAAGGTAGCTTGCTTTAGCTTAATGGTGATGGAACAGACCTACGCTAGCCAATGGTAGCACAACACCAGTGGGTATCAATCTGCTCTAGCCTGCCTGGAAGCATGGCGAAAGTCTGCAACATGAGCATGCATTTTCATAAACACATGAATTCATTGTCACTTTTATTTTTATTGATTTATTTATTTTATTTTATTTCTTTGCATCTTTACATAGTCTAGCTTTGTGTACACTACATGGCCGAAAGTATGTGGATACCCGAACATCACACCCATACGTGCTTGTTGAACATCTTGTTCCAAATCCATGGGGTCTCGTTCTGTGAGCTTGTGTGGCCTACCACTTCACAGTTGAGCTGCTGTTGCTTCTACATGTTTTCCACTTTGCAATAATGGCACTTACGGTTGACCGGTGCTAGAAGGGTAGAAATGTGACTTGTTGGAAAGTTGGTATCCTATGAGAGTGCCACATTGAAAGTCACTGAGATCATCAGTATGGTCAATTCTTCTGGTAATGTTTGTCAATGGAGACTGCATGGCTGTTTGCTTGATTTTATGTATGTGTTAGCAATAGGTGTGGCTGATGTAGCCGGACCCACTAATCAAACCCATATACTCTTATACTTTTGGTCATGTAGTGTATCAATTGCAGAAAATGTCTCTCCCACCATGTAGCTAGATGGGAGGCTGCAAGGAAGTAGTCGGAAGACCTCCAGGCTGTGGCCAACAGTCAAACCCCACAGCAACAAAGGCACATGACCGCACATTTACCTAAAATATGAATTTACCCCAGATATTTGTCTGTACAAGTTGAATTGCAGAAAAAAATACATATGGGATTTTGCTAGCTGGTGGACTCACCCCAATTTCCTAGCTATCCTGATGGGAGTCGTTTCTTCAAGGATGACAATGCCCCCATTCACAGGGCACGAGGGGTCACTGAATGGTTTGATGAGTATGAAAGTGATGTGAATCATATGCTATGGCCTTTCCACTCACCAGACCTCAACCCAACTGAACACTTATTTTGGGATTTTGGTCCGACATGTTTGACAGCACTTTCCACCACCATCATCAAAACACCTAATGAGGGAATATCTTTTGGAAGAATGGTTTTGCATCCCTCCAGTACACTTCCAGAGACTTGTAGAATGTCAAGGCATACTGAAGCTGTTCTGGCAGCTCGTGGATGCCCAACACCTTACTAAGACACTGTTTTTTTCCTTTAATTTGTCACCCGTCTGTACGTGTTTGCGATTCAATACATGCATGCATGTACATCTTGAATATTAAATTACATTACATTGATAAATTACAATGGGACAAAAACATTTCAAATACTGTATGAGCATATTATTGTATAAAAATGAGGCATGTACCAATTTGAAATTATACACAAACATGGCATGTGTGTTTGGTAAATTCAAAATTATAAAAGCATCTACTTGGATTGTCTGCTTCATGTGAAATGAATTCATAATTGCAAAATGTTTAAAAGTTGAAATCCAGATCAATCTCCATTTCACACAGCTATTAATTTCTACCATTTCACAAAATGACTTCATGGCATTAACACAAACCATATTGAGTTCATATAGCATATTTAATATTCTAATGTCCTGTTTAGTTCTGTGTTGATAGGCTATTTTTGTCATGTTATTTATTTCCTTTCAAACTGTAAACAGTGTATATACAAAAGACCCCCACTGACACAGAAATGGCCTGGGCTTTATAACTTCCTTTATAAATGGGAAAGAGATTCACACACTGCTTCAGAGCTTGAAAGGCTTTGCTTCTCATTGAAAATGTTCAGAAGCTGCCCGCGCCATTTAGTCTTTGAACTTCCGTTAAGCAATTTATGACTGTGCTTCATTTCCTTTTTTTCTAAACATTGGGATAGCTCTCCAACCGTACACTGTGGAATGGCATGAAATTTGCACAAAAGTCGCAATCTATGCCCAGCAATGTGTGTTATGAATGAAAACCGTGAAGCGGATTTCTCCTGGCCAGTATATAGTTTTACTTGCAGAATTGCATTCGTATTTCATGTGCTTAAAAATGTTCTTGTTACTTTTTGTGCCGTGACAGTTGCGCCAGAAATACGTGAAATAAAGTCTGCTGGAGTGGGCCGGGGACGGACCGCTCTGCTGAGATGCGAGGCAGCAGCTGTACCCACACCGGTATTCGAGTGGTACAAAGGCGATAAAAAGTAAGTCCTTTTTGATTTACTGTTTACTGTGTTTTCGCAGACGCAATGACGTTGCAGCAAAGTTTGAGTCTGTAAAACAACTGTGTACAAATCAGCAAGAAGCAGACTGGGGAAAGTCATTAAATCATGAATCTGGCATTTGAAACTTGAAGTGTGTGGAGGTGTATTTCTGATTGCTGTGCCCTTCTTAATTTTGTATCAATCTGAGTACCATCATGAACCCAGTCTAACAGATCTATCAGAATACTGCAGCTCAGTTTCAAGATGTAAAATGGTAGGTTTATTTGGTTTTGAACAGTTAGAAATCTACAAAAATGCAAACCGGGAACTGTCATTGCTTTGGACTGGTCAAAATTTTAAGCATTATTTTCCCTATAAAGCACCGGCTCTCAGTGCAGCCTCACTGTATAAAGGCCGGTTAGGCACCGTATATTTGGCCGATGGATATTGCAGCATTGTTACCAGTGTTCCATTATCGCTTGACTCTGATATCGAATGTTGTCGCTCATAAAATGTATAAACATGTAACCGTTAAGAACTCATCGCCAAAGTGGAGTCATTATTGACATCTTTCTTGTTGGCAGCATACAAGCACGAAACATTGTAAGTTTGTTTATTAAACTCTCAACAAATGTGTGATCTTCCATTTTATTTATTGAAAGGTTAGGCTAGTTGATGATGTCATGCTTCGCTAAAGATAATTACAGGAGATAAGAACGTTCACTTATAATATTGTCACACCAACTGAGCCAGCAATAGAGTCAAAGTTCAGTGCAATTTAAGTCTCAGCCATGGGCATAATGATGATAGTGATGACTACAAATCATCTGTCGCTCTACTATTGTAAAAACTAAAAGCGGTAACCCACCATCAAATGTGATAATCGCCAGTGCCAATGATCATGCATTGCCTTACTATAAATTTGCTTTAATCCATGATGCTGAGTCTGACTCTTGCCAGTAGTGCCACAGAAAAGCTCCATCCTGTCTACTGGAGTCTAAACATGAATTGCACTCATTCAGTGCAGCTGAGCCAATGGGCTGGGTAGTCAGTAGAAGCTGGAGACCCATGCCTGTTTGTGCACTCAAATTGAGGTCTGTGATGACATTTGCAGCAATATGCCTACAAATACAGCTGGGTGTTCCAAATTGTGAGATAAGAAGTGGCTAAAACAGTTGAAAAACATATAAATGTGTATGTATTAAAAGCTGCGGTATTAGGATTACCTGGTTGTCTGAGATATCACAGCCCCATCTTGTAGCATGTGTCAGGAAGAACTCAACTGGGAACTCACTTCTCTTTTGAAAAATGTGTTTTAATATTTACTTGTGCTAGTAAGCTGTGATATGTGGTGTAAAGCATGGCATGTGCTTTATACAAGCAATGTCATGGGCCCTCTTAATATACAGTACCTTCCAGGTGTGTGAGGAAGGCTATGTAAAATAAGCAATACAGGCAATGAGCTATATTGTACACTCAAAAAAATGAAATGATGTTCTTTTATACTAAAACAATTGCCCTAAAACAGTGGTGTGAGTATGCAAGACACAGATTTATGTTGGAAATGAATTTGTCATTTGAAAAATTGTTGTTTTGGTTGATTCCATCAAATCGTTATTGAAGTAGAATTTATAAGTACAATAATACTAGTATTAGTATTTATAGCCTTTTTTGTTAATCAAGTGCATAAATAATTTTAGATGACACTGTAAGAACACAAATGTTTTTGCTTCTTCCCAGAGGCTTGTCTATACATAGAGACCATGCAATTTAACATGGGTTACAGTTTTATTATTAGTAATAATGTATGATGCAATCCGTCCTTGTAATAAATATACTATGTATAGCAGACTCAGACCCATCAGCTACACAAGGAAGTCATTCAAAGCACTCGATCTGCATAAATTTATGGAGGACAGTGAAGAAAAAAGGGTCTGCAACTCATTTATTCTGAGAAAACTAAATTTGGCCACATATTATAATGGTAGCACATAGTCTCCACCCCCTCTCCCTTGTTACAGATACAGTATGTGTTGCAGGGTATTAGTTGGTTAATTATAGCCCATGGCATCACGTTTGGGCTTCAACTTGGGTGAAAAATGAACCATCGCTGAGAAGGTGCCAGGGTGGGAATCAAACCGCTGCCCATGTGGGCGCATGTGCGCACGGGCGAGTGTTAGCTGCCCTACAGACCGCACCACGTTACCCCTCTTCGGCTCCAAAAATTTGTGGGAGTTCATGAATAATATATGCCTTTGCTACATATGCAGGTCAGATTTCTTATGGAACACGCAGGTAGTGAATAAAACGACTGGACGTACAACAGTGTTTTAATGGTGAAGGGCTCAGGTGGTTCTCTTAACTGCGGGGGGTGTATTTCCCTGCGCTTGCACTGTTAAAAGGCATTTATTAAAGGTACTTTAACAAGGCAATAATCTTCCCCACATGATAAAGTGTTTCTTACCTGCAGAGAGGGTGTTAATGTGCCAATTTCCTGTCCACGGAGTACAAGCTAGTGCTCATTGGTTTGAGGAGTGTGACACTGACATTTTGTACCCTTCTCAGATACCATATTTCAGCATCATTTGCCAGTTAGAAATGTCCATGTTTTTCTGTAGAGTGGCAATCAGAGTTGTTCAACTTGTTGAAAGCAAAACCAAGACCTCCTATGAACACACACAGAATTTTTTTGTTTTGTTCATATGTTGGATAATTCCCAGAAATAATCAGAAAATAAAGGTCTGGAAGGTTCTTCTGTTATACTCTCCAGTAGGGCAAAGAGAGCCAAGCTTGATCAAGAATTATATACTTTTTATATACAGTAATTACAGTAAGTTAAATGTTAATGAATGTTGTAATTCTTGAAAGTGTACTTTAATGCAAGCAAATGTGCAAGTTTACCTGGTTTTGTCTGATGACCTTTGCCCATGTTTTAACATGAACTAATCCCACCGTGTTCTGTGTGCCTTTGCAATATTACAATGAGAATGATTTTGGGGAGTTGATCCCAGGACATTTTTCTGAGTGATTAAATAAATAATAGTACTGTCCAAAATACATCAAAACATCTGGCAGTTTTCCCCAGTAAAAAATGCTGGCACAGCTTTAATTCCATGGTGCCATCAAACGATACCCTTAAGGTTTGCAACAATAGTGTTCTGAATGATTTCTAATTACATTATTCATTTCTAAATTTAAAGTTTATCACTTTCAAGCCAGTCTTGAAAGGAAAATAGCATGGCACTTCAAAGAGATGCCTTGGAGGCAATAGCATATCAAGTAGACCAATATTAGACATGAATTCTGTTCGTTCTAAATAACTTTGTTTGGGTGTAACTTTACCTGTCTTCAAGCATGTATAGATTTAATGTGATGTTAAATGTGACAGCCACTGTATCTTGCACAGTTTGAATGCGATAATAGTTATAAAGCTGTGGTCATAAAGAGACCGTTTTGAAGTCCTCATAATAATCATTTAATGCACAGTAGTCTACACTTGCGTAAAGCATATAGACAAATTATTTTAAGCATCATACATTGTGCTTAAAAAGATTTTTTTTTTTTTATTGCCTTGGGAAAGACATTTTCCATACAAAATACACATAAAGGTGTACAAATAATATGTTACACAGGTGTCATACATTTTCTAATTTCTTAAAGTAAAATGGAAAGCAAACTTTTTATATGTACACTCACTTGAGCCAGGTCGTGAATTCAAGTAAACACACTAGAAACATAGTGATGTGCCACCTTAACAATAAAAAAATAAAAAAAACGAATGCACCCTATAATTACAATTAGCGCTATATGAACTGATGATTCAAATTGCGCTCTTTAGGAGTGGGTAAATTATGGTTAATGGCAGTAATTTGGTATTTAAATTCAAGGACCAGCACTTGAATCTACACTGATTGCCTTACATTCTAAGAATGTTCTTACCAGGTTGAAGGAGTTACACAAACATTTAATTAAAATGCAAGGTAAGAATAAAAATATAAAAATATGGAAAACTTTCACATTTTTATTGAATTACTTGAGTTGTATTGCCTTATAAGTAGGGCCACCAGTTTGCCTCTACCATGTGACCAGTAGGGATTAAAACTTGAATTTCAATGGTTGTCCTCCAGGGGGCCCCATAGACACTCTAATGGCACAGTCAAGCGAATAATCGTACAATTGAGTTTTATGTTTAAAAAACAGAATTTGTTTATCTGTTATGGGGAGAGTCAGAATGAAACACATGGAGGAAGTGTAAATCCTGTGAAAAGCATGTCTTTGACCTAGTGATCCTCACTCCTCACTGGTCCTGGAGACCTGCACGGTCTGCTGGCTTCCGTTGTTACTTCAGTAGCACAGCAATTGATTAGTTAAAGCTATTGATTACACAGTTAAATCAGGTCACCTTGTTTCTTGGGTCTGAATCAGCTGCTGATCTTAATTATTTTTTAAAACAAAAACCAACAGAATCTGTGACTTCCTGGGACCAAGACTGACTGTCACTGCAGTAAAAAGAAAAATGAATCCATATAAAGCATGTTTTTTTTTTTTTTATTTTAGCCTGAGACACCTGATTCTACTTCAGGTCTTGATTAAAGACCATGTAAATTAGCTTAATCATGATTTTTTATTTTATTTAATGTTTTTGAGCAAGTTAAATGCTATATAACTGCTGTCATTTTTAATTTGGCATTTTCCCATGCCCCTGCATGCCCCTGTACAACATTTAAAAATACCACAGCATGTCCACGGTGGTAAGTAATCAGACTGAATTTAACATATGAGAGTCCCTTATAAACATCACTGTCAATCATCGTCTGTGCTTAATTAGTGCCAATTACTTTATCAACTTAGATTACTGAGGTGATGCAAATGGGATAATTGTTTGAGAAGGGTCTTGACGAAGAGGCTGTTGTAACCACTAGCTAGTGGAAGACTGAAGTACCATGCAAGAAAACTAGGGGAGACAAACTGGTGGCCCAACTTACTTACTCACTGTATACTGTTTTGCAACTTACAGTACAACTTACTGTGTACTGTAAATTGCAGTGATTTAGAACATGCCATTTATACAGCCAGGTATTACATAAACATTTGATCCTATTCCTACTAGCATCATTGTTCTATGTCTCGTTATTTTATTGTTTAAAAGGCAATTGTGATAACTGGCAGTGTAGGGGCTACCCATGAAGAGCTGGGTTTGCATGCTTTGCTGGTGTCACTGGGGGGAAACAATTCATTGTTATCACTGCTTTGTTAGTAAGCCCTATCTGCATCATTTACTCATTTAAATGTGTAGAATATAATCGAATTTTACAATGTGATGTGTCAGTCTGATTTCCCTTAATTAGCGGTGTTTATTTCAGGTGGAATAATAACTATTACAGTATGTGATGTCTGCTATAATATTCAAGCAGATAAGGAAAAAATGTTTTCATACCTAACAGTAGGCAGACATACACAAATGCAAATAGTAAAAAGAAACTTTTTTTTTTCTTATTTGCTATAATATTCAAGCATCAAAGGCTTTGAGTTGTGCAATTGTTTCTTCTTCTCTTCCAGTGAATAATGTTCTTTGAAATATATGTTACCTTTCTTTGACTTAGAGTTGTTATATGACATTTAGCTTCAATTACTGGGTCTCCCAGTCTTCCCAGTGAAATAGCATTGACATTTTCTATGTCTCTTCCCTCCACACTTTTGCCACTGTCAACCTTTCATGTTTTTTGGGACATGCTGTGAGCTACAATGGCTGTATTATCTTCAGTCCTACTCCTTTCCTGAAAAACATAAAAACATGTGCACCTGAGAGAGTACACCCTGGTACTGTGTATTAGAAATAAAAATGTTTTGAATGGAAAATTAGTACACAGCCAACCACCGTTGAAATACTCCTAGGTGAGTGCAAAACAATTAATGAAAGAATATATGAATACATTAATTTTCGTCATCAAAATATCTTAGTGATAGTTTGCTTGACCTGTGCTGTTGGCATAAAATACATATAGGTAGTGTTGGGCCACCACATCTGGCCATTACCGCCTGTACAGCATGAACATGTAATCTTTCTACCAACATCTGCAATTCTGCAGAAAGATTACAACATCACTGCTCCATGATAAAATCAACTCTAACTTAGTAGATGGATGTGGAAAATGCTGTCTCAGGCATCTCAGTTGTCATTCCGGAATATTTCACGAATACAGAGTTGAGTTCAGATATTAACCTGACTCACACTGAGAAGGCCATGCTATATGTTATATATTATTACTCCCAAAACCATTGGGTGATGACTCATACTCAGTAAACGTAGGTATTATGATCTTAAAAAGCATCCCTGTCTGCATGAAAGTGTGTGCGCTAGACATCTTCATCAGGCTACCAGAATCTGGATTCCAAATACCTGAGCGGGCTCAGGTGCAGAATTTTAAATTGCTATTCAGGTCCAGGTCAAGTTCAGATTTGTTGTCACAGGTCTCAGGTATACACAAAGTGCCAGAAATATCCAGTATTTCTGGGTGTGTGCTTATACCCAAAAAAGCCGAGAAGTGAGCTGAGAATTTTCTGGTAGAATGAAAAACATGTTCTACTGATGGGCAGACAAACTGTGTGGAGTGTGCACGTGTTCCTCGTGTTTGCGTGGGTTTCCTCCGGGTACTCCGGTTTCCTCCCACAGTCCAAAGACATGCAGGTAGGCTAATTGGAGACTCTAAATTGCCCATAGGTATGAGTGTGTGAGTGAATGGTGTGTGTGCCCTGCGATGGATTAGCGGCCTGTCCCGGGTGTATTCCTGCCTCTCGCCCAATACACACTGGGATAGGCTCCAGCACCCCCTGCGACCCTGACCAGGATAAGCGGGTATAGATAATGGATGGATGGATGGATAAATAAACAAATTATTAAAATTAAATCTAGAGCCTTTTAACTAGAGCCTTTTAATTTTCAGAGTTAAAAGTTCACGAACATTCTCAAAGCACAAGCATTCCTGAAGAGTTCATATCACTGAGATTCTACTGTATACAGAATTACAGTAAAATATAGAAGAACATTCACAGTGAAATATCTCCCACAACATGGGTTATCTACATTCTTCATTTATCCAGCCACCCTACAAATCTATCACAGAAGGGAGTCACTGTCTTTCAGTTTAAGTCACAGTGTGTGGAGAATCACTGATATCACGATATCAACAAAGAATACCTCACTTAGTCACATAGAGGGAGAACTCACTCGACATCTTTAGAAAGCATCCGTGGCTGCTGACTTATTGTTTTAGTAGAAAAAGGAAAATGTATGTTTAATGGTGGTCGGGCACACCGTGACTTCAAACTAATGTCAGCCTCTGACATTTTACAAAGTTCGCATTTCTGCATCACAGCAGAAATCACTTTATAAAATTCTAACTTTATTGGAAAGGTATGTCATTTCATATTGTCTGAATTGCCTTATTTCCTGTGTTTTGGAGTATACTGGAGTTTTTTTGGCCACCAACCTGCAACTTCATGGACCAAGACAGCTACATAAAGAGGGTTTTTTAGACTGATGTCAAGCTGTAGACATAAATTTAGAGCCTCTTTTCATGGGGTGAGAGAAACCATTTGCAGTTTTATAACTCACCATAAACAGAATATGCAAACTATAGAAATAATTCACATTACTGATCAGGAACTTATAGTGGGTCTCCCTATACAGTATGTAAAATTGTCTTACAAAAAAATAGCCATTCCTTTGCAGACAAAATGACAGATTTTGTTTAATCTGCTTATTGCAAATGTTGTCCTATAGACAGGCTTTATCAGCGGAATGCAGAAATGTGATGGATGTTGTTGTTCCAGACGATGAATATTGTTCAAAAACCTGTTTAAATAAATATTTAACTCCAACAAAGCAGTATGAAATTTGTTTTGGTCATCCCAAAACCAACATTTACATCATGTTCTTGGGCTTCAAATAAAAGTTTAATCCTACTATGTAGCAGGTAGAAGTACCTTCCCTTTTGTCTCCATTTGACTTTTCAGGGTCGTGTACATGTATTATATGCTTTGTTTAAATGAGGTTTCGCTGCGAGGCATCCGTTCTTTAAATGTGAGGCCCCTGTATTTTGAATTCATTCTATAGATTGGTGTACCATGTGCACTGTATCCATCCGTTAATTGAAAGGTATTACAAATGTTATCCACTATTTAAATGGATAACTGCATCATGTTAAAGTTAAATGTTAAAAAAGTGAGAGGTGCTTTTGTGTATTATGTATCCCTTGCACACTTGTGCACATACGTGGTGCACATGGCCAAACGCACTTGCATGCACAGACGCACGTACATATACACACCCTCACACATGCTCTGCACATACATAAAGTCAACAGTTGACCTAATTTTCTGTGTGCACACATACATACAGAAAATTGGTGACTGGCACACATATGGAAAGAAATACCAAATACAAATTCTAAAAACAGCATGCTTTATTTTTGTTTCACTTCAGGCTTACTAAGGGTCAAGGAATTGATATCAAGAACCTCAGTTCCAGATCAGTTCTCTCCATGACCAACATGACAGAGGACGGCTATGGTAACTACACATGCGTGGCAGCCAACGAATTAGGAAAGGCCAACGCTAGTCTGCCACTGATCCGTAAGTAACAAGGATATTAATTCAATGCTGACTCGTCTCCATGGTGATAGTGTATTTATTTTTAAGCAATGCAGCTTTTTATGGAATGGTAATGGTTTGACTTGTCAGTTATTTGTGACCAAGTGAGTATGCGTTGTCACCATAGTTGTATTTTGTTGTGCATTTATTATAAGTATACATTACATGGAGGTCATTTTGATGGATTGATGGTCCTTTGCATTCTTTAAAGGCATGTATAAACTTTGGAGCAGGAGAGTGCTGTGGTTATCCACAAGTTTCTGGTCTTCATCTTTCACTGAGATGGACAGGTAAAACACATAGGACCACCTGAATCTTCAGGTCTAGGAACAAATGCTAATGCTAGCTGCATTTAAAGAATGAAAGAACTACATTGGTGGTATGGTGTGTGTATGTGCGTGTGTGTGTGTGTGTGTGTGTGTGTGTGTGTGCGCGTGTGTATACGTGCACACGTGTGTGTGTGTCTGTGTGTGTGTCTCTTCCTGCTTCAATGTGAGTCAGTGATTTATTTATTTTTTCTCAGTGGATTAGTGGTGTGTTCCAGCAGCAGTGTCTATAGAATCTTAGTTTCCATTAATAGAATAATGCAAATTGTTTTATATATGATTGAATTCCAGTTCATATGAGCTACATACCCCAACATACTGGATATTTTGACACATTTATGAGATGTTTTTAAGGACTTGATAATAGAAAATTGTGTAGTAATAGTGTCTTAATGCTGTACTACTTAATAACATACAACATGCAGGGACAGCTGGACTCCCCTGCTATTAAACGCACAAAGAACAACATCAAAGAATTTTCAAAAGCAGGGTTTTAATGCACTTGAATTATTGTGTGACTACAATACCCCCAATTCATTTTAATACCTATTAGAAGATGCTCTGATCCAAAAGAGATGCGGACTCTTATTTTGAGAAGAATGCTAGTGAAAATTGAATAAATTATGGTGTTCTTAAATGACAAATGGCAAGCAATTTCTGCAGAACAGACACTCAAGAACTTGCACAAATAACAAATGACAGAAACAACAATTATTGTGGATGAGTTGGAATTGTTATTTTAATACCAGTCAATGCACATGATATATATATATATATATATATATATATATATATATATATATATATATATATATATATGCAAGCAACTATGTGTCACCAGAAATTGGTTTTACTGATATGTTGATGTGTTATATTTGTTATAGTTGTCAAATGTACTCATTACAACTCCATATGAGGAATTTTACATATTACTTATGTAAGTAAATGCTGTTGTGTGGTGTGTATTATGAATTGTTTACTTTGCTTCACCTCTAGAAATGAATAAAATACTACATAATATCACTACGATCTGTATGTTTGAGTCAGAGTTTATAATAATTGGTTTTAGGATGGAAAATAAGCCTGTGTTTATCATCTCTTGAAGTGAAAAACAGTCTTGTTTTTTCCAAGGGCACTGTTTACTTAAACTCGTCTTATGAGGATTAGCTGCATTTCAGCTCCTTAGAATTTACTGCGCTATTCTGTGAAATACTAGGGAAATCATTTTGTGTGTGTATGTGTGTGTGTGTGTGTGTGTGTGTGTGTGTGCATGTGTGTGCCTGTGTGTTTTTCCAGTGGTTCTTCTCAGCTGAAGTTCATTAAATGTCTGTGCACCATTGTAAATGCTGAGTCATTATATGACAGATGACTAGCGGTTGATAAATTATTGTTTGTTTAAGAAAAAGCTCTGCAGCATCATGAACTACATTTAACTGGACCTGTTTACTGTTCTCTCAGGCAATATAAAACTTTGGCATGACAAGCACTTGTGTTGTATCTTGTTCTCAGATACTCAATGCAAAATGACTATTTTGGGTTGTCTCGCATGTTGTGGTCCGTTCTGTGTCTGTCCAATGACTTGTTTGAAAATCTGAAGTCAGAGCTCACAAACATAGATTAACTTTGAACTAACTGTGTGACAAAGCCATACAGTTTCATCCCAGCACCTCTGAATTTCCCTTCCAACCGAAGACAGCCACATTTTCTGTCTCATTGTTATGTTGACCATACCTCAGTGCACATCTTTGCACTACACCGAAATGAAATGAAAGGAGACATGCTGACAGCTGAGAGTAGCCGTTTCTTTGCTCTGTGCGGATGCATCCTCAACAGCTAAAGCTTCGCTGGTCGATGGCTAATGAGTGATTTGTTCGTTTGTCATGCTTATCAAACAGCTGTGTTGTACATGTCATCTCCTCATGTCTCGCCATCTGACACTGTGTCTCGGCTGCCTCTCTGTGACCGTCTCTGTGTCTTGGTGCGTAGATCTATGAACAACTAAAGATACTAAGGGTACCAGCTGTAAAACAGTATTCACATGACATTTGAAGACAAACAGTATACATTCCTGAATTTAAAAAATGGGTTTATTGCATTGTTCTCACCATGCAGGATATGCTACCAGTGATACTGTCACCAACGATTATGATGTTAATCTGTTACTGACAAAACCAAGGAGCATTTTTCAAAAAGCATTTACCCAGGCTCAGAATATGTAATTGTTTCGTCACATATAGTAAAAACAACCTCCAACGATATAACATTGCGATAACATGACACACTATCTAGTTTGACCAGGCATGTAGTGAGCCCTCTGAGAGCTCTGTTTCTTATTATTTTTGTATTTCTTTGCATTTCTGATGAGAGAAATTAGAAAGGCTTCTGCTTCACCCTGCTTCTGAGCATAATACAATCTTTTAGATGTTCATGACCAGATGAACATACGTGTGCTATTTATAACTTCCAGCAAGGACTGTCTTGGATGTGGATATGTGTTTTTTTTTGTTGTTTTTTTTTTTGCTTTTTGTCCTTTGGATTTTTGATTGCGAGAGCTGTGAAGCGATCCGTTGACAGCATGCTCCCCGTCGAGCTGCATTTGTTGTAGGAAGTGTTGCTGAAATGCAAATGAAGACTTTTGGATGAATCAGCTTTATAGAAGCCTAGGGGATAATGGGGAGGGAAAGAAAAGCATGCAATGCAACAGAGGAGAATAACAAATTATGTCAGTCACATGTACACACACACACGCACGCACACATTATATACACGTGTGTGTGTGAGAGAGAGAGAGAGAGAGAGAGTGGTAAGATAATCTCTGTATCCCAACCTCATATTGCATTACTAGTCAAGTCAATTAAAACCCATTCTGTTACATGACCAACAAATTTCTCATTTTGACATCCATTCTGTGAAAGACATTCTATATTCAATGTAGTGCAAATTAACATTTTTATTCCAGTATTGATGTATGCCAATAGTTCATCTAGCATTGTCACTCATGCAACGTGATAAAGCTCATTTTCACAGACAGTAGCTTGTTAACTGCACATGCATTGGTTATTTTGATCAAGTTGAATGAATGCAAATATACATTTTGAAGTCTATCATTTTGTGTGGTCTTTTCTATATGAAGAGGAAAAATGACATGATATTACAATACAAAATTACATTTCTGAGTACATAATGCACTCTGTTTCACAAGTAGGGGCAGAGGACAATTATAAAATTATAAAATACAATATGATGGAATGCATTGCAAAATGCATAAGTATGACTCTGTATGCCCTAAACCAAAAGAGGGGAGGTGCGTGAGCATGGGCATGTGAGATTCAAAGTCAGTTAGAAATATAGCATTCCTCAAAGTGGCATTTTAAAGCAGGTAGTACTGATTCGCAGGGAGAAAACTGAAGGACCATTAGCAATAATAGGGTTCTTCGTGATCCATTAATATTCATATCGGCACGCTTATAATTTTAAAGGTGTTTAATTACATTAATTTCTACAGAAAATATAATTTCTACCATTTGGTATTCCGTTCACATCGCATTTTTTATTTGCTACTTTTTCTCTGGTTTCAGTGCATATTTTTGGAGAATGTGGAGTTTACAAAGTTTGCAGTAAAAATATACAAACAGGGTCAAAGGGATTTTTTGTGTGTTTAATTAGATATTTCATGTTTATAATTGTGTTTATTTTCTTGTTTCAACTACTAAGCCGGTGAAATGTGTTTGGTCTATTGGCTTTTATTCACTGCTCTGATATTAATAGCATGTAGTTGCTAAGAGGTATATCTGGCTTGTGGTCTCCAACTCCAAGTTAATATTTTAGATTTACTCCATAGAACAACATCCCGCGAATGAGAAATGTGGTCAAAATGTAGAATTTGTATGCGTTGTGAAATTTACTAAATGTATTTGTACATATTTTTATTCACAGATAAGAGAATATGTACAAATACATTTAAATGTATTAAATGTATTTGTACATATTTTTATTCACAGATAAGAGACTGGTATTGGAGGGCTTAAGTCCAGTCCAAGTCTGACGCATTTACAAAAGTTAATGGAGCAATATTTCTTAACATTATTTTGTCATGGAAAATAACACATATACTGTATTTACCTGTATGAAGTACATTTCCAAATGGACTTCTTGTGCCTTTGAAAATCACCTAAGGAGCTTCCAAACAAACATAATTAGCAGCTTTCATTGAGTTACATAAAATGCTGTATAGCTGTTCTCTCAGTCATGCTATTATGTAGGCTATTGTACAAAACATGTCTAATTATAGAATTTGACCAAACTTGCCCTTTAAATAAACATATTCCTGTTTCAGAAGAGATTTTGCTCTTGTTCTTGTGGGGGAAGATGGATCGCTTGATGGAAACCTCAATGATTTGCAAAATTCATGTGCTGAAATTTTCCATTTCAAAATACTTCTGTAGGCTAATTTTAGTTTGAAAATAATTCATAGGGTATAGCATCACTGAGATATATACTTTTCCATCGGAAGGATAAAAGTCATGAGGCTTCTGGATCTATCATTTTGATTTCTTAAAACATTTCCCTTTGTAGGCCTGACCCTAAAAAGGCATAAGGAAATTAAAAAATTTGCATGATATCTACAATTCAACTTAAATTATTTTAATTTGATTAACGGGCAGCCTGTGGGGGTTAAAACGTAGCCATGTGTGCTGATTGAGGAGAGCTTCATTTTTTCACTATAGAACAGAGAGAATTCTGGTCATCTCTGATCCTGATTATTGAAAACTTGTGATTTGCATGAAATTGAGCCGGGTGAAAACCAGAAGATAACTGGGTAAAAGCCATTAAGCCCTGTCTTATGTCAGGTCATTAATATGTTGAAGTCAGGTGATTATTTGGGCATATCTTTCAGTGGCTTACCTGCTGTGCAGTGTCACATGAACTTGCAGGTACAAACAGTACAAACAGCAAAATGAACACTTAGATCCTAACTCAATCAGATGAAAGTAAAGCTATGCAATGGAGCAGTACCGTATGATTAATCAATGTGCAATGTGGCCCACTGTCAATACATAATGAATTGCAATTCGGTATCTTGAAAAGGAACACTGGACTAACAACAAAAAACAACTCCTGTGGAGAATTATCAGCACTTGTAATGATTTGTGTACAATGAGTGGGAGAGTCTAAAGCACAGTAAAGTGAACCAAAAATAGTTTAAATGAAGTACATACAGTATGACTACTACCAATCAATGTAATGTACAAAATAGCTAATAAATAAATTAAGAAGTAAATCACAATGCCAAAGGGAGCCTAAAAATAATCATTATAAGTACTGAAAAGAAATTTGAAAGAAAGGTTTCACAGCATGTGTTGATAAAGGAAGCTTGGTGATATGTTACTACAACATATGCAAAACATCAAGCTTTTGAAAATATATAATTTATATTTATTATTTTTTTATATGAAGCCTTAAGTCAAGAGTTCTCAAACCAAGTCCTGGAGACACACTGCATATGCTGTTTATTGGATACCATGAAAAATAAATGTTCTATCTGGACATCAGAGGATTTGAATCAGTAAGACCAACTGATGCATTCATTTTAAGAATGCGCTACATGGCAAGTTATTCCTGCAGAAAAAGGTTACATTTTCGAATATTTTAAATGACTGGTGGATTTATTTGAGACATACTGAATAAATAGAAATATTTCCCTAGAAATAAAGATATAAATCAGGGCAGAAAAATTGCATACACCGAGTTGCTGAAACTATATTGTTTGTGAGAAATTAAAAGTTCAAAGACAAGGCACTTGATGAGCTTGCAACTTATTGAGTAAAATGACGATGGGCAAAAATGTTCAAAATGTAAGTCACTTCAGTCAATAAGTTGCAAGCACAGTGTTGTGGAGTTTTTATTTATTTATTTATTTATTTTTTTTATTTTTTTTAATTTTTTTTATTTTGGCATTAGTGTGTCCTCAGCACCCGTGGTCCACAGCCAGGTGTGCAAACCATCATTCTCAATGAGACAAACCTGCAATGTATTAAAATAACTTTAAAATTGAAGACCTGCGACACATATTTTCCATAGCCTTAATTTTATAATAGATTGGGTCCTCAGGAGTTTCAGAACATCTGAACTAAATTCTACAGTGCATCCTAGACGCTTTTCCTTTACTCTTTTTAGAGTCATAGCACAAAACAAAACCATAAAAAAGATACATATAATGAAAGCAAATAAAGCAAAACATTTTTTTTCCCCCAAGATATAACAGGATAGCCGCCAGACACAATACTGTATTTATGTTCTCATTCCCCGTCTTCTGTCTTTGCATGTTAAATTTTCTTTTGCGTCTCCATTATGTTAATAATACATGAATGTCCTCTTCTTTTTCCTTCCCCTTTTTTCCCCTGTAGCAATTATTGAACCTACCACAACTAGTCCTGTTTCAAGCCCAGGTCAGTATATGGTATTGTGCTGTACGCAAACCAGCATCTTGGGGTCCTCTGTACACTAACCTGAAAATCTCTCTACCATTCCAATTCTTTCCTCTTGACTGGCTGGGATGCCTGCTGGTGTACAGCTTTCTGTGTCGTTTTTGTTTGTTTACCTCTTCTTTTTGAGTTTTATTCAATGTTGGCAGCCGTTTCATCACGCGCATCACCACCAGCACCCTCCCACAGAGCAGTGTTATGTCATTGGCGTGACTGTCATTTGTGGCTCTGAGACCAGTGCTTTCTAAACGCTGACAGCTTCTCTCTGGCTCTGTCATTCCGTCTATGCTAAGTGCAATCTGCATGAAGGGCGGAATATTGATACGCGGCTATTGTAATTCTGTTTGCTCTGTTCAGTGGCTCCCTTGCAATTTCTCTTCTCAGGGAAGCAGCCTCCGTCGCCAATAAATAGTTTTGCTCATTTTTTTTCTTTCTTTCACTGTTATGCTGCATCTCAGCTGTACTGTACAAATCTACAAATCAGGAAATGTAACTGCCCGACTGGTTACATTGTTCTGCTTAAGCTTTCCACACACAAGGAAACGTGGAGACTGAGACTGAGCGGAAAAAAAAAAAAAAAAAAAAAAAAAAAACTCCATCCTGCTTCATAGGATTTTCAATCTGTCCAGTGTTCCATTACATCAATACATGGCTCTGTATGAGCATGTCCTCTCCTGCATCCCTTACCTGTTTATTTCAAATGAATACAATTAGCAGTGGGGGTTCCATCAAAGTGCAAGTAGAAATCAGCTCCCTAACAGTGTGCAACCCTTTATTTTATTTGGTAAAATGCTTGCAGAACAAATGACAATTTCACGGTCGAGGGCAACGGTGCAGTATCAATCAATAAGATACACTAACTCGACATCCCACTTTTTTTGTTTTGTAATGTTCAAATTTGTCGTTATGGTTCATTTTACAATGCCGAGAGTACAGCTCCTTGCTATGGAATTTTTAATGATTCCTGATAACTGGAATTCCCAGTACATACAGTCAGCGCTCTTAAATAGATCATTTGTTAAAAGACTGAGAACTCTTATAATGCATGTATGTGTTGTTAAGATAAAGTCAAATATTCATGTTGTTATTTTTTTTATTGATATGTTTTATTTTTCGTTAGTGTGCTTAATTGATCATTCCTGACTGACCATGATATGCTTGAGCAATTTTACTATGGCATGAACACTGCATAACCTAATTAATCAGCAAGTTAATTAGGCGGAGTTGGTGACATGATTTCATCTGTTGAATGTTAAGCTTTGGGAAATTATTGAAAGAAAGGCACCAAAAAACTGGTTATTAAGATAACAGCACTTTTGTGGTACAGTACAGTATTTCTTTCAAGGTTCAAAATCAAAGCTGGTCTGACAACCTTTATTCAGTCCCAATGGCTGTGTTGCATCAGATATCTGATTTGCATTCCCAATTGTTCCAGTGAAAATTGTTGTTTAGTTTTTGGCTGAAGTACATACATTTTGGTTATCTAGGCAGGAAGGGCCAATGGGGAGACTTAATAATTAGGTTGCCAGAGAATATATAATGATCTAATTGAAAGGCAAATTGAGATGAAGAAGACCATTTCAAACAAGCATTAGTTCACATAATGCTTTAATTATGTTCACATAATGTGCAATGCTATAATCACTATCTCTCTCTAGCACCCATAGTAGCATCTAACTTAAAATTGTAGTAAATTCTGCAGAAGGGATGCACCAGCAGTCCACAATAAAGCCAATCAATGAATGTCTTGTTGATGGAGATGAAAATCAAGTGCTTGATTGGATCCAGATGTGGTGACTGCCATGGCCATAGCCTATGGAGAACATTGTTGTCATGCTTGTCAAACCATTGGGTGACCTCACATGCTCTGCGGATAGGGTCACTGACATACTGGAAGATGCTTCTCCCATCAGGAAAGATATGGTGCAGCATGCAATGAATCACTCAGGCCTCGTTCCAGTTACTTTTTATCCATCCTTGTATCCTCGGTCCTTGCCTGACCTGTAAATCAATCGAGGTCCGCCATCTTTAAGACCATGCAAACCCATTAAATGTTCCTTGAAGGAGCTGGGAACAAGGAGCTACGAGTCTTCCAGAGGGTGCTTGAGCAAGGGTACACGAGTACATCCTTTCAAGAAGTATATTTTTGGAATGATCGATCCCGTCTGTAATTCACGTGGCTTCAAACTGATGCTTGAAAGAGAAAGGACATTCCATTTGCCTAATACATATTTCCTTGTTTCCTCCATCTTCATATCCTTTCTTTGCATCCTTCATTGGGTGGAGTTAAGGAAGTGAGTAAAGGATGCAAGGAGCAAAATAAGCGATTGGAATGAGGCCACAGAATCATTAAGTAGTGATTAGGACTGACTGTGCCTTCTGAGTGTAGTCTAAACCATGCCTGGAAAACAGTACCTCCACTGTTGGAATCAAGAACCCAGGCTTTTAGACTGCTTTAGATGTGCATGTGTGTTCATCTGTTTGGTAAAAACATGGTGAAGGATGCTTTTATTAACCTTTTAGTGATTCCATTGCCTGTGCTCAAATTCAAACCTTCCCTTCTAACTTTTGTGTTTATGTGTGTCTTTAGAGACCTCACATAGCCGTGTTCACAGGGACAAAGTAGAAAGGAAAGTGCATTGTCAGTATTGCATGTTTTGTATTGTTTAACTTCAAATTTCTTCCCAGATTGGGGGTGGGTAATACAATCTGTATTATTAAAAGTGATACACTGTGCACAGGTATGACATGGAAAACAGCTGGGTACATGTTTTTACTTCCAAATATAAAGATCTCAAAATGTTCCGAATCATTCTATAGGACTTTCAAAATAAATGAAGGGCCGCTGATTTATGAGCTGAACATGTTCTTGGCCAATAATTACAAAGCCAACATTAAATTGAAAAAAAACTTTTTTTTCTGACTCGGTATATTAAATTGATTTGGAACAGGTCATTTTGGTCAGTGGTATTTCTGAAATATTGCATTGGGCTTTTGAACTCCCTTGTTCAGAATTAATAAAAGTGCAGCAAGTGCCGGTTTTTTGACTAGTTTGAGTGAAGTACAAGTCTTTTGTGCTTTCAAATTCATACTACCAAGCATATTGGTCACAAGCACATGACTACGCATATTGTGCTATATAGCAAGTGAGTTCTTTAGAAAGAGGTTATTTTTTTATTTGACAAATGATGAAATGACTAGTGACATTGACTAGCTCAGCTTCCAATATTTATTCAAGATAATGAAATTGTCCTTTTTTTTGCAGTAGGAAGGTACTATATGTTTCAGTGTATTTTGGTTTTGTTCAAGAATTATAGAATGTAGACTTATTTTATTATACTTTACTAATTAAACTATACTACTAATTAAACAATGCCATGCCACCCCAAAGACATGAAATATATGACAGGGGATATGACAGGAGAGATATGAAGGGCCAGACTCAATTGTTCTTGAGCCCTAATCAGACATAAGATAGTCACAGGAAATTAGAAAATTTATTTTTTTAATGAAAATATAAATAAATTCAGTACATGATCATCAAGTTTTTCATTCATATTAGTTTATGATATTTATAATATTGGATATTTTTCTTCTTTTTTTTCTTCTTTTGTCCAATATCCACCCTAATTTGGAATGTCCAGCAATCTGCACCCACAGCCACATTAACCCCTCAGCACTCCTCACCCCTGCTGGGAGAACACGGGAGAACGTACACAATCACTTGTCCTCCTCTGAAACACATGGTGTCGCCAGTCAGTTTCTTCTCACTACGTCTCACTTTCTCTCACTCAGCAGAGCTAACATAAGGTGGAGTCAGAGGAAGACCTTTCATATGCAGCTTTGACATTCTGTCTGTGGGCAATTGATCGACCAGTGGGAGTCATTAGAAAAGCAATGGAATCCCTAACCGATTGAACCATCCTATACCCCGGGCGACGCCCTTGCCAATTTTGCATCGTCCCGTGGAGCTATCTGCCACAATCAGCACTAGCAAGGTCTGGATCTGAGACCATGGGACCCACCCTTGCACCACAGCATGGTACCTTAACCACCGAGCAGCCCCTATATTGAATATTCCCTCCTCAGTAAATGGATATTTCCATTCAAGATTCCATTTAAGATTAGACTGTTCTGTAATTTTGCGGGTCCTGAGCCCATGTCTTGTTGAATATTCTGACTCCTGTTTTCTCTCATTTAACCAAAACATTATACTGTATATCCAACCATGTATATGCAGCAGAACATCAGTGATACCAACTTCAGAGTTACAGACTGAGCAGTCAGCAGGACAAGTATGAAATCAGACATAGCATACATAATTGCATGTTATTAACATCAATCACTATTGTTAGCACTTGTCAAAATGTGGCTTGAAACCAAAATGAATGTTCACCAAATCTTGCTGAAGAAATAAAATATGAATAAATCATATATGAATGCATAAAAGTGAACCTAAATTTGTTTTAAGATGTCTGTTTTTACTTTTTACTTGTCCCTCAAAAAATCCTATTAGTCATTGGCCTGTGTGTGTGTGTGTGCATGCGTGTGTGTGCGTGCATTCGTGCGTGTGGAGGAGGGCTCCATGAATTAGAAACCCTTCAAAAAGATAGCTATTGCTGACTCTAAATCAGTGCCACATTTGAACGATCAATACACATTTTTTGCTAATTAGAATGGAGCACTCAAGTGAAATATGCTTTGCAAAACCACTTTGGTGCACCCATTAGTTATGCTGTGGAAACCATGGCAGGTTGACTCAAAGATCAGAAATTTTAATGGAATGACAGTGAAGCTCAGGCAACCACTTTGCCTGTTGGCTTAATTTGTGGATGGAATTAAGATAATTACTGCTCTAGGTGAGGATGTTGATGATAATGGAGTTTGCTTAGTCATTAAAAAAAAAAAAACTTTCAATTCAATATATATAGCACTGTAGGCTAGCGGTTTATGATCACCAACTTATATGATATATATATGCCATTTTAGCCAAATATCCTCTTGTAGATGATGCAATATTTCCACTAAAATATTTTCTTCCTTTATTTGTTAGTCATAACATATTCAGTTAGAAAGCTTTATGCAGTTTTATGCCAGTTTTATTGTAAGAGCACTTAATGCCATTTATTTTATGATTAAATCTGTTTTGAATGACTAGAAAGTGCCTAATGGATTCCCTTTCAACATAATAATCTTATATCTTAAAACTTAAAGTTTTATTTGTTTTCTGCATTCATTATTTTTAAGCAGTGCTTTATTTTCCCCCTGTGGTAAAATTCAATATTGAGATCACAACAAAACAACATGCTTGATTTGGGTTTGAAATAACAATAATATGAAGATATACTTTTTTATTGTTTTTAAACATTTCTGCTCAACTTCAGAAGCACATGATCAGTTTGAATATGCAGGCAAATTGGACCTTGTTTTTAAAAAGCAATTTAACCTTGTATACACACTTTCTTGCATGTACACAAACGCGCATGCACACATTCACGTATGCACACACACACACACACAAAATTATTATTATTATTATTAGTAGTAGTAGTAGCAGCAGCAGTAGTAGTTGTAGCAGTAGTAGTAGTAGTAGTAGTAGTAGTAGTAGTAGTAGTAGTATCACCATCATTAGATTTGCACATCTGACACCATAAACAATATTTCTGTCTGTCTGCTTCTTTGAACATGATAAATGACAATGCAAATGATTGCATAAGGTCCAGAAGAACATTGGCAGAAAACTGAAGCCAGCTTGCATGAGCTAGTATCATTTAAAGGCTAAGCTATTTACTATTTGATTCATATATAGAATTTAATTTAAGGAGAACACTTGAGTTATGATACATGAAAAAGATGTACAACAATATTTTAGTGACAATAAACCTTTAAGTGGATTTCACAAAAGTTATATTTTTACACCAGTTTTAGCAACAGAAAATATATGCCTCTGTTCACTAAATACCATTTGTATGCAACCTGTATGCTTTCAAACTTAGTCAGACATATGAAGAGGCATGCATTCACAAAATTTGTAAAACTATGTATAGTAAGTAAAATATTGTATCATTAAATTGTAATTTAAAAAAACATTCTGCTGCAGCTGCTAATGCTTGTACTGCATGTTCTTCTGTGTGTATGGTCATATAATGATTATTTTATCTATGTCAAAAGTTGTAACCTAGATACATGAAATTAACATTTCTGCTGCTCAGCATTTTTGACAGCTTGTCCAAAGATGTAAGGTGATGATGACACCTGTAAATGTCAAGGGCTAATTCATTTGTCCCCCTTTGGTTCTCAATACGTACATACCGTAATGAGATTATGATCCTGGCTTACTGGAATAGCCCGGACATATTTACGTCTTAAGATACATAACAAAGAAATAAAGAAAATTAAGTAAATAAAGGAAATTATTTGGACAGACACATTTTTTGTTGTTTTGTATCTATGCTCCTGCACATTGGATTTGAAAATAAACAATGAATATAATGTTAAAGTACAGACTGTGAAGTACAGACTATTGAGGGTATTTACATCCATATCAGGTGATCTATGTTGGAATTACAGCCCTTTTATACATAGTTCCTCATTTTAGGTGACAAAGAGTATTTGTGCAAATTATCATTTAAGTGATCCTATTTATTACTTGGTTTCAAAAATTCTCTGCATGCGATGACTGCCTGAAGTCTGAAACCTGTAGATATCTCCAGAGTATCTTCCTAGGTGATGCTCTGCCCAGCCTGTGCTGTAGCCATCTTAAGTTTTTGGTTGTTTCGGGGGCTTTTTGCCTTCAGTCTTGACTTCAGAAACTGAAATGGATGTTCAGTTGGATTCAGGATAGGCGATTGACTAGGCCAGTCAAGATCAAGAACAGTGTACTATTTTGGCCCTGAAAACTCCTTGCTTTAGCAGAATGTTTGTCCTGCTGCAAGGTGAAGCGCCATCCAATGAATTTGGAGAACACTTGCTGCTAGAATCAGTAAAGACAAATGAGCCAGTTCCAGTGGCAGCCATTCATGCTCAATCCATAACACTACCTCACTATGTTTGATGGGTGAGGTGGTATGTTGTGGGTCATGAACAGTTACTTTTATTCTCCACACTTTCCTCTTTGCATCACTTTCTTACTGGTTAATACTAATCTCATCTGTCAGTAAGACTATCACCTAGTCATTCTGTTCTTCAGGCGTACCTGTAGTTTGCATCATGTGATGAACCCTCTGCAGTTATGCTGGTGATCCATCTATGACTACTTCCTGGAGAGAGTTCTGTATCTATTTGAGAGTTGAAAAGAGGCTTTTCTTTACAGTTCAAAGTGTTCTTGGGTCATCCACTATAGTGGTCTTCCATGGCCTACCAGGTTGTTTGCTATTGCTGAGCGCTGAAGTGCATCCTTGCTTCTTACCAATGTAGCAAATGTCTCTATGTCTCTGATCAACTTTATTTTGATTTTTCAGCCTCATGATGGCCAGCTTTACTGGTATTCTTTGATCCACCTGTTAAGAGACAAGTGCAAATGCAAAACCTAGAATCATATTTCATGCAATATGATATAATGACTCATAGATGACCAAGAAACAGCTGAGCAGCCCATTATCCTTTTGCTAAAGGGGGGTGGGGGGACTGTGGATAAAAAGGGCTGTATCCCAACCCAGATATTGACAGGGCATGAACAGCATGAACCCAAAAATGAACCCATAAAAATGGATGTCAGCCTTTTGGGTATATTTATATCAATGTTTTTTTGTTTTTTTTAGTGATCACAAACCTACTTGAACCCAAACCACATCTATTTTGCCATCATGTACTGAATGGAGCTTAATGGCCTATCTTGAGTATAATACTTTTAGGCAGCATTAAAGGCTTGCTCACCATTTCAATGGCGAGATCAAGAGTTAGGGGGGCTTCTGTAAGCAGAGGTATGTGATACAGCCTGACCTTCATTTTGCTCTACATTAAAGGCAAAGAATCCTCTGACAGAGTCTGATAAGCAGATGGCATACCATATATCATACTTGACCTCCAGATCCTTTTGCAGGCATAAATAGGCCACTGTTGCTTGCATT
Source organism: Anguilla anguilla (assembly GCF_013347855.1). Lineage (NCBI taxonomy): Eukaryota > Metazoa > Chordata > Actinopteri > Anguilliformes > Anguillidae > Anguilla > Anguilla anguilla. The sequence continues at coordinate 56,866,091 of NC_049204.1, read as the reverse complement.
TGCCCCAGTGAACTACTATTGTCTGCAACACACTAGAGGAATGGTTTATGGTGTACTTCTGTGGTTAATGGTCAAGTGTGTATGAGTGAATAAATTGATTCAGTTTTGCATGTTGTTATTGTGAATAATGCGTATGTATTTCTCCCTAATTTAAAAAGCATTTCTTGACTCTAGTCCTTTGAATATATAACTGAAACTGAATATATATGCTGAAATATTTCAGGAGTCAATATCCCATCTCCATGGTGTACAGTATGATTTTATGAATCATTAAAATTGAGAGAATGTGGCAAAAAGGCAGTTGATGAGTTTATGGACAGGATACATACTCAATACTGTATAAATTGGCAGCAAAATGATAGCAACGCCTTGTTACAGGAGCAGAACAGTTATTTAATTATGATTATATAGTGCATTATGATGGATGATGCAATGAATTAAAATAATGGTACTGAAGACTTATTTTAAGAATCTTGCAATACATGAAAATATTTAAAATTGCATAATAATTCAGTGTGAGTATAATATAACTTCTGCTGCTGGCTTTCATGTTATTCATGCCAATGGGATTGGGAAATTCAGTTGGGATACTTATGGTTAAGTGGTGGAAGGAGCTGGTGTGATGCCAAGAGTCATGGAATTCCCCTAGCAATCTAAGATGAACGAGCTACTACTCTACTGACATCAACAGTACACAATTTGAGTTTAACAAAATCATTAGAGCTGTCAAACCATTAAAAAAAACTGGTTAATTGCAGACGTTGAATTTGATTAATCACCATTTTCAATTTTGTCTCAAATGAACCCCTATTTGAAGAGTTTTCAACAAACAAACGTAAAATATGTATTTTAAAAGTAAAGAAGCAACACAAGTGTCATTCTAATTAAATAACTTTTTTTTAAATAGTATCTTAGCTAATATCAATTAGCCAAATGTAAAGTCTGTAATTGACAATGACCAACTATGTGACAGTTTACTTCAGTGTTCTTTAAATTGAGCCCTGTAGTCACAGGGGTATATATATATATATATATATATATATATATATATATATATATATATATATGTGTGTGTGTATTGGTAGTCCAGACACCAGGGACATTCTTCTGTCCTGGTCTACAAAACTGTGATGCATCAAACCTAGGAGATCACCAGTAAATTATCTTGTATGAACACAGTATGCAAAAATAAATAAATAAATAAAAATGTGACTGGCCAAGATTACAAATCATTTCTGGGTGACCTCCAGTTTGTTCGCCCTTGATTAGATAAGTAGGCAGGAGTTCCCAACTGCGTGAAGCACTGATTAGCCTTTTGACAGGATAGCAGAGCTTCTTAAGTAGCATTAGCTCAGGCATGCCTGCAGTATATTGTGGTGCTGCGCAGCCATCTCTCTTGGCGTAGCCTATGAAATTATTGTTGTTAGCCAATGAAATTATATTGTAGATATATTTCACTACAGTAGTGTTTTTAAATGTGCCATTCACCCAGATTAATATCTTAGCTAATGTGCCGTTCACACAGGTAATATCACAGCTAATGCAAGCTAAATATGCAATGGGTTTTTTTCATAATAATAACACTAGTGTTTTTTTTTTTGTTTTTTTTTGTTTTTTTTACAAACCAAATTAAATATTGCTTAGCAAGTTCTCTTAACATGTATTGTTTCAGACAATATTTAATCAATTTACAGTCTAGTTTACAGTATGACCCCACCTTTCCAATAGCTGGTGAAATTGCTCGTATGATATAAGAGTTTAGCAAGCTACCTTGCCATGTATATTAAATATACAAGTTGTTGCCAATAATTTCAGAGGAAAAGCAATGGCAAGGTTCTTGAATAAGCCCTGTCGGCTTGTCTTTTTGCTTCACTGCATCTGGACCATTTCAGATACTATACAACTATACTACTTATCTTTAACTGAAGTTAGCATAGTCAAATACAGCCCATACCAATTTAGTTGATTTTACTGTTAGGCAGCTCAGGCATGTACTTTATGCATGATGGCTCTGTGTGTGTGTGTGTGCGTGTGGGCGTGTGTGTGTGTGTGTGTGTGTTTGTGCGTGAGTATTGGCGCTCATTTTGTTGGTGCCAGAGGTATTGGTAGCCTGCATAACGATGTTCAAATATGACCCCATAATTGTTAAAACCAATCCCATGTCCTTTCATGTAGGTGCTGTATATATGACTCAATAACGATAAGGTATGCCGTACTACTGAGATTGCAAAAGACAATGTTTTAGAATAGTTAAATAATAGAATATAAAATGTTTTCCCTGTAACAGGTTTTGTAAAATGTAAAATCCTGTTACTGGGACAATAACCGTTGAACTAGATGGACCTGGAAACAGAAAAAGAAAAAAATCAAGACAATGCTGAATTTAAAAAAAAATTATATCCAAAGAATGAATAGAAACTGACGCCTGCCCAAAACACCAACCAGTTGCCTACATTAGATGTACATATGCTAATACATATTTCATGCGCCAAAATCTCTTATTCATGATCCCTGTGAAGATTCATTTTCTGCCTGGAGACTTTCTCCACTTGCTGAAATGTCAGCCACTGGTACAAATGGGCTTGCCACGGGATCATCATTCTGTGCAGACCCATTCTTTGGCTCTCCCACTCCATCTATTATCTGTGCTCTCCCACATGCACACTCAGTCTGATTATCTCTCCCACTCTGGCCCTCCTCTTGTGCGGTGGCCATTAAATATAAGCTAGTGCACCCCCACCCACCTATTCCCGAGCTCCCTAAACCAAGGCAAATGCTTAGCAAACCATCAAAAAAGCAAAAAAAAAAAAAAAAAAAAAAAAGGTTCAAATGAATGCGTGCGTGCCTCCCCCTCAGATCCATCACTGTGGTTATTCCTGAGTTAAAGTGAGTCTAATTAATGTGGGCAGGGTCCTCTCCCCCATTCCTCTCATCTTATGCAAAGAGTACACTCACCGTCTATCTATCCCTCACTACCTCTCATTGTGTACTTGATCCTGTTAATGCTTTTATCGTGTTTGTACCACTTATGCCATCTCAAACAGTACTTTCCTTATTCTGCTTGTCTGGTCTTTTCAGGTCCCTGGACTCATCATCTAAGACATGATCAAAATGGCTCAAACAAACAAAAAATTCATGATGCCTTAAAAGTTCCTTCCCCTTTAAAAAATAAAATAAAATACACAGTTGCTGACATGCTGAGAGAAAAGAAGAAAATACAATAATATTGCAAGATGTGAATCTCTGCTATTTTTACAATCATGAGAATAGCAGTTCATTGTCATTCTGTCCTGTTTCAGATGGGTTTCTTTTTAATTCACCATCATCCCTGTGCTGCTTTTCAGCCTGATATCTGAGACTTCTGTCAATAATAGTACATTTCATTTCATAAACTTTCATTTTATTATTATTATTTTTTATCATTTTGTCAGCACCCGTGGTAGGCCTAAGAAAAAAATGCTTTTACAAAGTAGTAGTACATCATTAAGATTAGAGTTGGGGTAATTTATAATCAAAAACATCCTTACAGCTGGGACATGGCACATCACTTCACTTGAATGTCAAATTTTAATTATCTATACTCACTTATCCTGGGTGGGGGGGGGGGTGCTGGAGCCTATCCCAACGTGCATTGGGCGGCAGGAATACACCCTGGACAGGTTGCCAGTCTATCAGAGGGCCAGACACAGACATTCACACTTCACATCTCAAACATTATGGAACTGACGTATATATACACACACTATATGACTTGGTCCACTGCAGCCTGTTGTCCTTGGTAAAATCAAGTTATGACCAAAAGTGTCTGGACACCCTGGTGCTGTTTTGCATGGTTTGGGCTAGGACCCTTAGTTCCAATGAAGGAAAATCTTAGTACCCTTTCCGGTTTCAGCCTGACAGTGCCCCTGGGCACACTGAGAGGTCCATACAGAAATGGTTTTGTTGAGAACAGTGTGGAAGACCTTGACTGGCCTGCACAGAGCCCTGACCTCAACCCCATCTAACACCTTTGGGATCAGTTGGAAAGCCAGCTGTGTGCCAGGCCTAATCACCTAATCAGTGCCCAACCTCACTAATGCTTTTCTGGCTGAATGGAAGCAAATCCCTGCAGCAATGCTCCAAAATCAAGCATGTAGACTTCCCAGAAAAGTGGAGGTTGTTATAGCAGCAAAGGGGGTACCACCTCCATATTAATGCCCATAATTTTGGATGAGATGTTGTATGTCGGGTGTCCACATACTTTTGGCCATGTAGTGTATGTCTGGTCTATCCATTTTCAGTAAAACAACTGAATCCAAGCGTAAATAATTGCAAAGCTGTCAATTCCCATGCACCAGGCATGAGATGTACACTGAGGAGCAATCTCACATTCGCATGGTCGGCTCCTAAACTCTAAATCTGTCATAGGATTGTTATGGATGGATGGACACAAATATACACACATACATACTGATGGGAGATAAATTAAAGGAAAAAACAGAATAAATGAGTGGACATAACAAAGGCAGATGCTTCCATACAGGTGTACTGCATGATACAGTCGAACAATTAACATCTTATCATGTTCTGTGGGATGTATAAAAATACTGAGCCCAGTTGACCTTGATTTTGGATCAAGATGGCAAGAAGAAACAATCCAAGTGACTTTGAAAGAGGCTTCGTTATTGGAGCACGGATGGGAGGAGCTTCAGTTACAAACACTGCTCAACTGGCTAGTGTTTCAATAGGAACAGTGACATCTGCATTTTGATGCATGGGAAAGACATCAGTAAATAGGGTCGGAAATTGTGGTCGAAAACGCACATTCAATGACCGTGATGCTTGTGCATTAGTGTGATATTTAATGAAAAACAGAAGAGCTACTCTTCCTCAGGTGACTGAGAATGCAGGATGTGATCAGACTGTGTCAGCAAGAACAGTAGTCGGTTGACAACTACATAAAGAGGGGCAGTAGGGTTGCAGTGCATAAATCCCTCATTACAAAGACGAACGCACATTTGAGAGTTCAGTGGTGGAGAATACCATAGGCACTGGCACACGGTACAGGCCTCAGTGCTTGACCTGTTATGCTTTGTTGTGTTAGGCTGTGGGGGGCATTTTCCTGGCATGGTTTGGGTCCACTTTCCTCAGAGGGAAGGGTCACTGCAAATAAATACAAAGTTATTCTGAGTGATCGCCTTTATCCTATGATGAAATAGTTCTATACTGATGGGAGTCGTCTCTTCCAGGACGACAGTGCCCCCATCCACAGGGCACAAGGGGTTACTGAATGGTTTGATGAGTAAGAAAATGATGTGAATCATATGCTATAGACTTTGCATTCACCAGATCTCAACCCAATTGAACACCTATTTTGGGATTTCGGACTGACATGTTAGACAGCACTCTCCACCACCATCATTAAAACACCAAATGAGAGAATATATTTTGTAAGAATGGTGTTCCATCCCTCCAGTAGAGTTCCAGAGACTTGTCGAATTTATGCCAAGGTGCATTGAAGCCGTTCTGGTGGCTCGTGGTGACGCAACACAAATTTCAAATTTTATTCGATTTTTCAACCTTTGCAGAACTAGTGCTCTTAATATACATGTATTTAGTTAAAAAATAATATGCTGATTTTATTATTAGGTGTCAATTATTATAATTATGATCCCATTTTTATAATAATGATCTTCCCCTTTCACTATAAATCCTGTAATATCTAGGCTCTTCATCACATATTGTTCATCCTGTGAGGCATTATACGTGTGATCAGCTTTCAGGTGACTGGATTCTCAATGAAAAGACCTTGAATTGAAGGTCTAGTCTGTCTATGAATCAGACCAAACAATACAATGGAATAGAAGCTTTATCAGTTTAAACATATTATCCATCCTTATTTGTTGAAATACTGCATGTCTCAGTGATGTCATTTTGCAGATCACTTGAATTGTGATGGATGCATGTATGCATAAACATATATACATATATGGCAGAATATATCATGTGGTCAATGTTTATGTTTACATATTTATTTAGATTTTATGGTATTGGAAAGTTTTCTATTTATATGTTACCAGAATTTTTTGTTCCCTGTTGCTTGATGATGTGGTGCTGTTTTTTTCCGGCATTGTCAAGCTGGAGGCCTTTGGTTTTCACTGTCCATCAACAGAATTCTATACTCTGTACTCTGAGGGCAATGTCATAAAGCTTGACAGTTTTTGTTTTCTAGCACCCCAATTATCCAAAGCTCTGGTCCCTCCAATACAATATATACCCTTAATCCCTCAGCTGTTCCCAATGCACTTTATCCACATCAGTCTCAAGTATAACCATTACCTGACTTTTTGTTTGAAGACCTGTAATTGAAGGCTAAAAATACATCAGCCGAGATATTCCATAAAAACATTGTGTTTTCAATTTAGTGAAAAAAAACTAAGGCATTCAAACTGGCCAGAGAGTTCTCGGCATTAAAGGCATAATTTTTCAGAGAAGCCTGAATCCTTATCCCACTCTGTATCCATCGCTGTTCTGGCCAAACCCTCCTCCAAATCAACCCCTGCCCCAAAATCTCATGTGTTTAAATGCTTCTTGTGAATTCCAATCTGTTCAATGAACCTTCACTCAAACAACTACATCTGCTATCTCAGTCTCATTTTGTTATGAAAGTTCATTATGTTTCTCCATCACATGCATACACATAACATGCACACATGCAAATATTATTGAATCTGCAGACCCTATACAGCATGTCTCTGGCATAATTGTTTTATGTACCTTCCACTTTATGTTACTCGGTTAATTCTTGATTTTCACTTAAGCTGCATTTAAAGAAGAGCCCTGGGAGACACATGCAATCATTAGCCCTTTTGATATTTCAGTGACGATGCCAAGGCATGTAAGGTTTCCTATGGAACCTGTGGTGGCTTTTATGTGCTTTCTCAATGTGTGGTAGTGATCAAGGAGGTCAAGCTGAAGAGCAATGCCTTTGGCAAGAGCTCATAAAGATCTTAAAGCATATGCCCCAAGGTCCTGTGGGCTTTTAAAACCATAAATGTACATTTCTGTGGAATTTTTAAATCATAAATGCATATTTATGATTCTCTGTTTGTTGATGATGATGATGTTGATTGTTATTGTTGTTGTTGTAGTTACTGTCTTAAAACTACCAGTTAATGAAAAAGGGCATCTTATGGAGTTTTTGATATAATTAATGGATGGTAAACCCCTCTACATATATGCTTCCAAACCTGTGCTGCTTTCTATCTTAAATGAAATGGAAGAATATTAATAAAGAAATCAGGCTGTCAGCATGAAACTGGAGTTTTGGAGGAAATTCTGAACTATATTTGAAACGAAGGTGGTTTATTTTTATGGGTTGTACATGTCTGCCTTGAGATTAGATTTTGATAGTCTGTCCTTTGCTTTGTTTCTTGACATTTCAGTGATTGATGTGGATTCAGAGAAGAATAGCTGAGCTTAAGGACTGCTGAGGCAAAACTCTTTTTATGAGTGGGAAAAATAAAGGAAAATCAGCTACTCCTGCCACAATCTGCTATAAAGTCACAATGAACCATCATTTGATTTAAAGGAGCAAATCATACATACAGACTTCATACAAAAAAACGTCTAAAGCGTACATTATTGTTAGGTGTCCTCTGTGATTATTGTATGTATAAAAGTCTGATTGTTTTTCTATTTGGATTTCCATTATTATTTCAACAGTAGCATTAAAGGGATGGTTCATGTTCTTGAGTTTTTATGTAGGGCCATGAATTGATGTTATTTTGTCATCTGTTCATAATGTGTGCAATTGCATGCAGGTAATTTGGGTGAGCTTTCAAGATTATACGATTTCTTTATATTATATAGCATTTATATAATTCCTATAACATTTATTGACATTCAGTGTGCTTGAAGCTTGAGTCCTGTCTGACCTTACAGTCTACGGGGATGAAAAAATGGCCTTTGTTTGGTGAAGACATCTCTGAATTCACTGAACATATTGTCAACTGAATCACAAAATTATTACCTTTTCCAAACAGAGGTGTATTTGCTGCCATGAAGTGAACATTTTCTCAGGATGAACCTGTCAATATGAAAATGCAAAATATAAACTAGGTTGGACAATTGAATGATCAATTAAATTGATTTGATTTTTTTATTTAAGTTTCAAGCAAAAAAACATATAGGAGAGTAAGAGTCTGTTTTTGCAGACATAACTTCGACAATGGCATCAAATTATCCTGACAGGGGTGTGAAATGACAGGAAAGATAAATTATTTCTTACTTTAGTCATTTTCTGATAAAGACATGCCACTTAGCTGCAAACTGACAAATTTGGACTTCAAAATGACAAATTGTTTAATTAAAAAGTACAAGTAGCTAAATACTGTCTGACCGAAATTTAGGTGGTGATCATGAATCAGTTTTAGAGAAGGAACGTGGTATGCTTGGACAAATCAATAGCTATGAGCTACAGTACTTGCTGATAAGTCTATCTTCTCAGCCAGTCTTTGTTATAGCATGTATAAATTTAATTTCTGCATACAAGAAAGAAAATGGGGTTATGAGTGTGTGTGTGTGTGTGTGTGTGAGAGAGAGAGAGAGAGGGAAGGAGCAAAAGAGAGAGAGAGAGATTTCAATCAAATTGAAAAGGGAAAGCAATTTTCATCAAGACATTTTTGAACTCCCTCCAAAATCATGAATAGTCAATCAACTCTGAAGATCTGGAAATACTTGTGAGACTAAGTTGCCAATGGCAAAATCATTGAGAGGAGCAAGTTTTTTATTGCCCATGAAGACCTCAGAGAACTCTTCCCACCTTTGTCACAAAAGCTTGTAATCATGGCTGTGCCAATTGAAAAGGACCTCCGGTGTTAAATATTTGTATTTTTGTTATCACTTCAGTTTGAATGCACATGGAATGTGTGTTGATGTGTACAACAGTTTAATTTACTCTTATTGCTGATGATTATAACATAATATTGTTGTTGAAAATATATAATATGGAAACATTAATTTCTTAATTCATATTTTTTTCCTGCAGTTATCCCTTTCATTGACAGTGAAAATAGTGTTCATTAATACTTTTTTTAAAATTTATTTCCCATCCAACTTTGAATTCCAAACATTGACAGCCATAAGTATACTGGGTTTATTTTGTGGCAGACAAAGGTAACTGTACAGAGGAAGATCATTTATAGCCGTAATTGTGCAAAGCAAAGTGAAAAAAAATCAGATTACCGCTTACTTTATTCTCACAGCATTAAAGGCTTTCCCGCTGTCTCTAAGTCTTAAGTATACATTCATGTGAACAGAAGAACTAACTATAATTGGTTTCTGTTATAATATTGAACCTTAAACAGGAAAGACTGAAACTGCCTATGGAAGCTTTTATCATTAGCCACTTGCTGGGTGGCCATTTTTAGAGGAAGGAAGATAGATTTTTGAGGGAGAATATAAATGCACAGCTGAATTTCAGAAACATCAGTTCTGATATATATAACCTGCTACAGATGTATAGTTGACAATATTAAGATGTGGCCTCATACACTGAAAAAGACTTATCTAATGGCATTGAGGCTAATGTCATTTGCGGTCAACCAGAATTGCATTCAATAGAACTTCTAAATAGAATAGCTAAATAGAACTTAGGTAATTTACCTCAGCATCATTAAACTTGCAGTTGTTAAACAAAAGCTTCACAAACCCTTTCTAATGTTACTTTATACATATGGAAATACAGTGTAGCCTCTTTGTTGTGTTTATTATGATTGCATTCTTTGCAAATTTACCGTGAAAGCAAAGAAATTAGAGCAATGGTGTTGTGCTGGTAACAAGATTATGTCTCTCTTGCCTTTACCTATACTATCATTGTGGTCACACATGGAAATCAGCTCCACAATCTTTCCTATTAAAAACGTGAGGGAAAATAACTAAATGAATTAGCTGGTTCTTGGAACCTAATGGACTTTTACTTTGAATTTGCTGAACCTCATTTATTAAGCAAGGGATTGAGTGTCTATGAATAAACCGATGTCAGCTACTGAAGAGCTTCAGGGGAACAAGCTCACGGGCTGCCATCTGTGAACATCCTCTGTTTCGACAGCTCCATTTTCCAGCACAAATAGAGTCATTCTGACCCCAAAACTTTCAAACCCTGGGAAAAAAAAGAAAGCTGAGCGTCTAAAGCACTTCCTGCCCTGCAGCCACGAGGCTTGACAACACTGATATCAAGGTAAAGTGCATGTGTCACCGGCAGGGATGTGGTATTTATGCAGCAGTGTAAGTCACACACAGATAGTGTCAGTGTGTCTGAAGGGATAAGCCTCACAAAGGACAGAGTGGATTTGGAGGTGATAGCATTCAAAGGCTTTTTTTTTCTCTGTGCATACTGACTCTTTTCAGCCCTCTTTACATTATCACTTAAAATAGGGCTTTGAATCATGCTTCCTGAAATATTGTTGCAATGCCAGTTTTTTGTGAGAGAAAGAAAGAAAAAAAAAACATCTGTGCTCAAAATCCTTATCCAATGTGAGACCCATCTCTTGAAGCTGCATGGTATAATTCACATCACATCTACAAGAAGGTACTGATTCTGATGTACTGAGATACTGTGCTGACAAATATAGCATGGTGGCGGTTTGAGATACTGTAACATGCTTGGTCCTCTGCATTACAAGTCAGTGGTCCTATATTTGAATTGAGTGGATTTTGAAGTCAAATTTCAGACAGTAATCCTGGCCAGTAACAACCTTTTTTAAATGGTGGTGCCTTATATTACATTACATGAAATGAATCTAGCAGACTCACATATAGTTACACTTAGTGAGTAATTTACCATATCAGAGAAGTATAAACGCATTTGCCTGATTAATTTGACCAATAGTGCTGGAGCCAGATAACAACATTCCCAGATCAGTGAGTGAAGATACAACATGACTACAGCACTAGTGTATGATACCTACATGCAGAATACATACATAGCAAGTTGAAAACAAAACCATTATAATACCATAACCTAAGTAATAGTTGTTGTTTTCTTTTTTTTTTTAGTTGTGAGCGCGATGGGGTGCGGATGGGAGGGGAACAAAAATGCAGTCGGAAGAAGTTCATCTTCAGCCTGCAATGAAAAATTGCCAGAGATTCTATTGTCCTGACCACAATGGGAAGTTAATTCCATGACTGGGGGGGACAGTACAAATGGCCATTGTGATTGAGAGAAGTGAGCACGCAGGGTGGGGTGGCCAGTGGCCTTGTGCTGTATCCTTTTGTTCCCATTGTTGTTCCTTAGGCTAGTATCAAGATTTTAAACTTTCTATGTGAGCTGTAAAAAGTGGTCAGTGAAGTGAGAGGAGGAGGGGTATGACACAAGCATGCTTGGGAAGATCGCAGATGTGTGGCTGCATTCTGTATTAACTGCAGGAGTTTAGAAGCAGTTTAGAAAAACTGTAGAAGTACAGGCAGGAAGATGGGTGAGAAGAGAATTGTAATAGTCCAGATATAAGAGCACCAGGGAATGGAGTAGGAGCTGTGCAGTGTAGGCAGTGATGAAGGGGTGTGTCCTTTGAATGTTGCATAGAATCTGCACACTCCGGTCACTGTCGCTACATGGAAAGAGTAGGATTACCTCTTGGCTTCTTGCAGTAGAAGAGCTCTGTGTGAGCTCTCCTGTAGCATATGGAACAGGGATACTCAAATCTGGCCCTCGAGGCCAGTAGTACTGCTGGTTCTCATTCTTCCCCTATAATCAGGACTGATTTAAACCTGGGACACCAAGTGAGTTAAATCACTGGCTAATCAGCGGCATTCATCAATCAATTAATGATCAGGTAGAAAAGAAAAACCAGCAGTACTACTGGCCTCCAGGACCGGATTTGAGTATCCCAGACATAGACAGAGAGAAAGGTCTTGCTGTAATGAGGACTTGGTGGGAATGGAGAGCACCTCACTCTCAGCCAGATTGAGCTAAACATGACAGTCTGCCATCCGCCTTGAGATGTCATTCAGGCGGGGCCAGTGAGTGAGGTTTGAGTATCAAATGTCGGGAAAGAAAGGAAAAGCAAAGTGTCATCAGCATAGAAATGGTACGACAAACCATGGGAGATGACTGACCTGGGAGTTTGCATGTAAAGGGGAGGAGGACAAATATAGAACCCTGATGGATGGTTAAAAGCCACCGTCTTGGGGAACCCTAAGCCAAGGAAGTAAGAGAGCTGTTTAGATGTTGCAATTTCAGAGTTTTGGACGGAATATGGACTTCAGGGACAAACTAATAATTCAGGACAACTGTGATGTCTGGAGTCTGTTTATTGAACAAGCACGTAACTCCTGTCAGAGTTGTATAACTACTAGAATTCTGTTGAGTAAAATATGTTTTAATTAATATGTCAGCATTGTATTACACAGAACTTCCTAAAAAAATTGCATGAGTCCATATGGTTTCTTAATAACCGAAGAAATGGGGTCAGAGGTAAACATTTTCAATTCCCAGTCCTACAACAACACGTTGCAAACACTGCATGCAAAAAATATGTAGCTGTTATTGTGTCTGGCACATAACACACTGTTTGTCTTCTCCTCTTAAAACACATAAACATGTTGAGGCACCCAAGTCATTATAAAGCACGACAGCAGTGAATTGATTATTATTAAATAATAGGTGTTTTCTCTGTAAAATAAGGAATATTTCATGTGCAGTGTTGACAACCTGCAGGGGTAACAACCAGAACCAGAGTACGGCTGCCATAATCAATGTAAATGGTAAATGGACTGCATTTATATAGCGCTTTTATCCAAAGCGCTTTACAATTGATGCCTCTCATTCGCCAGAGCAGTTTAGGGGTTAGGTGTCTTGCTCAAGGACACTTCGACACGCCCAGGCTGGGGTTTGAACCGGCAACCCTTCGACTGCCAGACAATCGCTCTTACCTCCTGAGCCATGTCGCCCCTGTATCAATGTAAACATGTATGGTGTGTACCCATATTGAATATATTGTAATCATGCGCTTTACAGCTGAATTGCAGGGCAAACATTTATGAGACATTGAATTAGCTGAACATGCTTATGACCATAGGAATTAGACAATTGAAATGGCAACTGTCATTCATTTTTCCATGATAACTAACAAAATGTCCAATTTTATTTGTGCATCACACCACCTTTGCTAACTGATGAGATGAATGCACCAAACACAACCTATAAATCACTAGCAGCATCTAACCTGGTGCCAGTCATGCAAAATAGTACCATGCGGCACAAAAACAAGCCTGAGAAGCAATGTATTAAAAGGCAAACTTCAAAGGAAACATTAGAGTTATAATAAGTGTTCATCCAAATCTTATATGACTTTTAGGGGTAGTTATTTTTGTAAAAGAAAAAAAACTGTCTGCACTGGGCAATCAAGAGAAATGAGCAGAGTGCAACTGAATGTAAAATGTACTTTAATTATAGACACACTGCCTCGCAAATGTCTGTTTCTGGTATTCAGAATGTTCTGAATGACCGTGACCCTGGGATTGCTTAGGGCACTTTAGAGTATTAGTTTATATCAAGAAAAAAGAAATATCCTATAAACTTTAAATTTACTCTGGGACTGACACTTGCACTTAGATTGCATCGCATTTGTATTTCCATCCTTTAATTTGCATGTTTTCGCTGGTATTTCTGATGGAGTGCAGTCAGTGCAAATTCAACTGTTGAATTGTTGATGCCTTGCTTATTAAAGGAAGAAGGGGGGACCATGAACTCTGGTTTGACCTCCTATTTTTTATCAATAGCATATTTTATGTTGAAAAGCAGCTGTTAAGCTTGTAGTACATTCCAATGAACATCAATAAAAATGAGGAAATGTTTTTTGATAATAAATTTAATTAACCCCCATTTCCCCCTTGGTCTGTTAGAATTGTTATTTTTAGATATTGGTGTCTAATCCACTGTATAATGATGGCCAATGGGGGTGATAAGGCCTTTTAAGTATAAAATCTTGTTGAGTATGTGTGGTGGAAAACAAATATTTGTGACAGAATCCAATGGAAGGAACTATTAATTAGGGGTTTCAGTCCTCAGAGACTTGTAAAATTGTCCTAATTTCTTTTTGCCATTTTGCGTGTTTGTAATTTAAGTAAAAATATTTAGTATAATTAAGGGTCCCTCACTACGGATTATATACAATCATAACTCCCCATTGGATTGCAAAAGTGGGTTAACAAAATGTAGTGTTCTAAGCAGCTGACATCTTTTTATGAAATGCCTTTTTATGAGTTTTTTTTGAGAGATGTTCCTATTTAGTCATTTTTGGTGCCATTTTGTTGTTCATTTATTAACAATGATTCATCATCACCAATTGGACACACATTGTGTCAATCTGGTTGAGTGACATGTGTTTACCTTCTTTTCACATTTCGTTAAGAAAGGGAAATGAGCCTGAACATTTAAACAAACCCACTAATTGCATAAATTTGTGTTTATTTCAATCAGGGACATTCATATGAAGTGATCCTAGATATGCTGTCAGCTTTGTAAGATATTAAAATAAGCATGTGTACCCTAAAATCGCACTTGAAGGAAGAAGGGTTGTTCAGGAGAGAAACATATTCCTCAATGGCTGATGCTAGAAACATTATAATGACAGAGCTGCATGGACCAGAGGCCTGTATCAAGAAGCAGGATTACTGAGTTAGCTAGATACACAGCGGTCTCAAGTGTATCCCCTGTATAAATAAGGAATGATGATGGATAACTGTACTGAGTAAAACCCGGAACCCTCCCAAATCAGGAACATGGACTGAAGTACAAAAAGAAATTACTTCAGTGCAGTTATCCAGCTAACCCAGTAATACTGCTTCATGATACATGGCCCCAGGGGTCCGTTCCAGAAAGTAGGCTCAAGAAATCTTGGGGGCAGTTCAGCCTAAAATAACATAAAGTTTTATACATAAAAAATGTATTTCCAGTTACCCGGAGTGCTTTCTACCCATCCAGAGACTATCTCTGAGATTTGATAAGTTTTCTAGATATCCACTGCAGCTCACCCTGGTACAACAGACCTCAACAGGTCCAACATTTGTTCCATTCAAAACGGCACAAATTTATATTTGAAAAACTCAGCAGCAACGTATCTTTCCAGATATAATGTCACTCGTGAAAATCCACAGATGGTTTCATCGAAGTATGCCAACTGTGTATATCCGCGCATCCGCAAGTCTAAACCAGAGCATGCCAGTATTCTGGGGCACAGTGTCAACACTGTTAAAACAATGTTGAAATAATGTTTTAAAACAATGTTGACACTGCGCCCAGAATACTGGCATGCTTTGCTTGAGACTTTGCATGGATATACGCAGTTGGCATACTTTAGTAGAAAGTAGTTTTTGATGAAACCGTGCACAACAAGTTCTGCTGAGTCTGTGAGTAAAGTATAAACTATATAACCAGAAGTATCTGGACTCCCATTGGTCGGGGGCTGTTTTTCATGGTTTAGTCTAGGCCCCTTAGTTCCAGTGAAGGCAAATTTTAATGCATTGACATTCTAAACAATTATTTGCTTCCAACTTTGTGGCAACGGTTTAGGGAAGGCCCTTCCCTGTTCAGCATGACAATGCCCCCAGGCACATTGTGAGGTCCATATAGAAATGGTTTTGTCGAGATCGGTGAGGAAGAACTTGACTGGCCTGCACAGAGCCCTGACCTCATCCCCATCCAACACCTATGGGATCAATTGGAAAGAAAACTGCAAGCCTGGCACAATCACCCAATCAGTGCCTGACCTCACTAAAGCTCTTCTGGCTGAATGGAAGCAAATCCCTTCAGAAATGCTCCAACATCAAGTATAAAGCCTTCCCAGAAGAGTGTATGTTGTTATAGCTGCAAAGGGTGGACCAACTCCATATTAATGAACATAATTTTGGTCGAAATGTTGGATGTTAGGTGTACACATGCTTTTGGCCATGTAGTGTATTTAGAAAGATACGCTGCCGTTGTGTTTTTTAAATGTAAGTGTTTGACACTTCAAGCACCACTAACATTGGTCCTGTTGAGGTCCATTGTATGAGGGTGAACTGCAGTGGACATCTAGAAAACTGGTTGGACAGAAAGCACTCTGGGTGACTGACTTGTGTGAGCTAAATGTGGTATATCCGGATTTGTCGGTTCCAAAACAACGGATATATAAGGGAAAAAACATGGTTACTTACATTTTTTCTCCCTCTTTGTATCAGTGTACTTTCATGCTGAGGCCTAAATGGCTGAAAGTAGTAACACAACAGTATAAATCACATCTTCCTTAAACTCTATTTTAATATTGATATGAGGTTGATATGTGTATATACTTCTTTACTGGCTGTATTTCTGAAAACCCACATATATTCCAAACATTACATATATATTTTACAAGATTGTACACTCACAAATCTGTCAGTGTGATTGAATGCAACTGTATATACACAATCACAGACTCTGGTGTCAGATTCTGAACCAAGATCTTGATGTGCTAAGCACAAAACCAGACATACTTAGATGTTTCTGAGCATTTCTTAATAATAACTATTAGAAGGTGTCGTAATAATGTCAGACCAACCTTCTTCAAAGTCCTTCTTACTGCAGAAAAATGTAATTCTGGCATTTGGCTTTTGCTCCTATTGTTCCTTTGTAGTCTTGCAGTATGAAAGGCTTCTGTCCCAGGGGCACAGGTAACTTCTGAGCCATTGGGATATAGGAGCACACAGGGTCTGTCATCCAGGTCTTTGTTGAAGTCTGTCATTTTTTTTTTTTAAGTCAGTAGATGTGGTTTGAGGGTCTGTGGCCCAAGGAAGGGTTTGCCCTCATCGTTGTTTTAAACTACCATTCTGTAGGTGCCTGAAAACTACACTAATCAATGAATTTTGCAACTTCAACAGACATTCAGATAGACATTAGGCACTGACACATGTGAAAACCTAAACCAGCTTACCTGACCTTTCTTTTGTTTCTGTACCTTTGAGTTCAGTCTACTTTGGGAAAGAAAGAAGAAGAAAAATTAATAATTAAGATACAAATGTTATCTTTAGCAATGTAAACTTAGCTTCAAGATAGCTGCATTCTGACAGTTGGATGGTTGGTTTTTTTTTTACTTCATTATTCTTCTGCTTGGAGTCTTTTAAAAAATTGAGCATGTGCCGCATGAACCGCAAATGTCCAGCAAGGCATGAAAATGTTTCCACAATATGGACAATACTTTATCTTTTGGCTTATTCGTCTTCATTCTTTAAAGGTCCAGGAAAATTGATTCAAATTATGGTTATATTCCCTAGTGACAATTGATTGTTTTCTTTTGAGTTTTTACCCCAGTTATAACCATTAAATTGTAATAAACACTGTTCAATTCTGCACAGGTTTTTCTATGTTTATTTTATTTTATTTTATTTTATTTTATTTTATTTTATTTTATTTTATTTTATTTTATTATTTTTTTGTCATTTAAAAATATTTCTGGGCCACTTTTTTGCGAAGGAAAAAAAAACACATCAGCAAAGAATTCACCAATTTCAGCTTCCTGGACCTTTAAAGCACATTTAGTTTTACATGCTTGATAACTACTTCCTTAACACCTAGATTGACAAAATATGCATCCAATCAGCAATGTAATCATGATAATGATGAATCATTGTAAAAATTATATAACTACCTTTTCCAATAACAGTTGGGTTTTAAGGTGCTTTGATTTCTGGGCGTGTTGCATTTTGTTTTCTGTGTTGTTTTGATTTTTATTTCTGGTTTGTTGTTTTTTTTTTTAATGGTTTGTTATTTCATTTTGCACTTTTGGACTACCATAAGTATCCCTCAAAATGCAATTTACAATCAAGAACACTTTGAAAGGCAGAAAGTTGTTTTGATACAGTTCAAAATAAAAGGTGGTGATGAGGTTGCCTTGTTATGGAAATGCAATTCATTTCAAAGTTTCTCTTTTAGCAACAAAAGAAGAAAAAAGAAAGCACTGTTACCATACAAACAGTTTTTTCCCTTTTTCCTATACCACAGTTCTTCCCAAGTGGCAGGGAGGACGCTCTGGTGTTAGAACTAAATAAGAATTGTATATTCTCTTAGAATCCATAGTTTTTTTTGTTTTTTTTAATGGCTTCAAAGGGGAGTGTTCAACTTTAGTTTGAGGTAGGCTGTGAAGAAAATGGCAGAAGTCCATCATACCTGGAGGTATGGGGGTTTTGGCACAGGGCAGGTTTAGCATTATAAGAAATCTATGGAAATCTTATTTCATACAGACATTAACTACAGTCAACTATAGTGTATCATTGGCAGTTTTATTTCATTTCAGTTCAATTCAATTCCATTTATTTCTTTGATGCTTTTTAATAAAATATTTTTAGTATGATGCAATTACGATGATGCTTTAAATGGGAAAAGGAACAGTAGGAAAGACCAAGCCTGAACCCTCTAGAGCCAGCAAGTGATGCCGGCTAGAAAATCAGTGGATCAAGACAAGATTACACTTGTGACATGGCATTTGGGTTTATTGACATGTAACCATAAGTGGCCGCATTTTCAATCAGACCAGCCAGGTCAAACCAAAGCTTGAGCAAGTTTGTGCCTAAAGCTTCACACCAAAGAACTTGCTGGTTCATTTTCATGTCCACTGTTAAGCCTTGGAGATGCCAACTTTACTCTTAGTCCCTCCAATAAAAAATCTCCTCTTGGTGTTATTATCATACTACAAGTGAAAGATGAGTGATAAGCACTGAGGGAATTAGAAAGGCAAAAAGCATGGGATTGAGGCGCCGTGAAGCAAGAACCACCAGCAATGGCCAGCTTGCCCAGCATTGCCACAGCTGTGGAAATGCAACTATGTCTCATCAAGTAGAGCTAGGTCCTCTCCTTTTCTAGATCTAGTATGAAATGTGCATTTTTGCCACACCAAATGGACTTTCAGCCTAATGGTTACAGTTTTTGTGTTTTTAACTTTGAGTATATAACTAAGAAGGACCTGTGTATTTTAAAATTGTGGTCCTGGTTTACATTGTCATTGGAACTCTCCAGAACTGTGCCAGGCTAGAAAGACTTTCTGTGTTTCCTGTATGTTATTTGCCTCCCTCTTTTAATTAGTTAAAAAAAGGGGTACCATTTTATAGTTTTATAGTTCTTATGCACTTAAAAAAAGCTGATTACATTTTTTTTTTCAAATATTTTATTCAGCAAAAATTTAACTAATTTTGATTACAACCATATTTGGAATATATGCAGCAGCGGTATTTAAAATTGGTAGAGGCAAAAACTTCCCCTTAAACCAATTACTGTCATTTTCCTTGATTATCAATGCAGCAATTAACAAAAAATATCATCAGCTATAGCCAGCTCTCCTCAGTTAGGCCATTTAGCGAGCAATATAATTATTTTTATTTCTATTGCAAAACTGTGCAGATTTTATAAACACTATTTGTGGATGCATGTAGACGCCTTCCTTCTGCGCACTCACACTCATAGAATATTCATGTTAAAGATCTGCAATTTTCAGATTTCTAAACAATCTTGAAGTGCGGGTTTTTGTTATTGCTGGTTATACTGAAAGCTAATGTGGTAGTAAACAGAGAGATGCATCTTTTTTCATTAAGTGTACTTAAGCCCTATTCGCACGGGACTAGTATTACCTGGGGACCTCTAGTAACGTGTAATAATCACGGAGGTCATCTGTGATCTTAATCCCGTGCGAATCTGCCAAGTCCATAATTTGTAAAGTAAAAATTCCACCGCAAATTACCTACCATATTTCTCCAAACACAGAGGTCATGTGATAATATTAGTCCCGTGCGAATCAGCATCTCGGTGATTTGGGGTTGTATTTTACTGTTACGCAGAGCAGAGCCTTGACATTTTCAGTCATATCCGGGGGGATAATGTCAGTAAATTCAAGTAAAATACAGACTTTGCTTATCTCGTGTGAATGCGCCGCACGAAACACAGACATGGGGGGGTCATTTCTAAATCACATGAGGTCCCCAGGTAATACTAGTCCCGTGCGAATAGGGCTATAGTCATTAAAATTGATTTTTCTAGATTGAATTTATAATTTAATCTCCCGAACACGATGTGAAGAAGCTGTGCATTACTTGCCAATTGATTAGTCAGATCACTAGCATGCTTGTTCATTAAGGAAAATTAATGAGAACAGGTTGAAACTAATAATCAGTTTAAAGGAAAGTTTTTGGCCACACCAATTTTCAGCACAACAACCACCACTGGATATATGTAAGAGCAAAGGTAATAAAATGAATAGCACCCCAGTTCCCACCCCATCTTCCCAGCCCATAACAAAAATGCAAAATTTCATTCAGCCCAATGTGGCTGTACTGCCTAAACTTTTAATAATAGCCGAGAAAATATACTATTCATGTTCGCCCACCAATCAAAAGAAATGTAGATACACCACTGCACACTGTTGCTCTCCCTCATTCCAATTGAATTCAAGATTTCAATTAATTTATTCCGAATTGGATTCTGTTCAGAACCAATTTAGTTATGAATACACTGGTCCAATTAAGCCTGTACATTCGACATTTACGTCGGTAGCTACCGAACTCGTTTGTAAGCTAAAACTTTTGCAAAGGTTATGAACTGCACTGGTGTTCTGATGATTTTAAAACATCCTGGCTCGATTATAACAGTGGAGCTGGTGCATTGATAACATCCTTGTAAGTTTTTCTATGTTAAACCAATGAGACAAAACAAGCACTTAATCTGCTTTTGATTTGGTACTGATTTAAAGATTTAAAGTTCTATTAATAACTTTTTTGTGGAAGAACATAAACAACTCCCGGTACTCTAGTTTCTGCCCACAGTCTAAAAACATGCAGGTAGGCTAATTTGAGTCTCTATATTTCCCATAGGTACGAGTGTGTGAGTGAAAGGTGTGTGTGCCCTGTGATAGACTGTTGACCTGTCCAGAGTGTATCCCTGCCTCTCACTCAATGCACACTGGGACAGGCTTTACTTGTCCACAGTAAGTGAGCAATACAGCCATAACTGATTTCAGCCTGCCAGGGATGAATGTTATAGGCTGTTGAACCGAACCCTTCTTCTAACAAATTTCTACCATGTGCATGCGGAACGTGTACCGTATATTTTCACTCAAGGCAGCAGGCCACAATTGTGCATTACTTCTGCCTGTAGTTTTCCTATCTAATATAAAGAGAGTAACCAAATGCCTTAATGCAGGTTTTAAGGTCCTTAGTTTAACATACAATTGTAACAAATCACACCATTCATTCAGTTCAAGAGTAGTCTCTTTTATGTGGTAACAAGGAGGTGTGGGGGGGGGGGGAGTAACTGATGTGAGATTTAGCAGGCCTTGTATTACCCATGGAGAGCTTTATATTTGATTGGAATGATTTAGCACTGAGTGGTTCCACAGGCTTGCTGGGATCAAGCCAGCATGCTAAGATGTTGCTTTAGCTCGGAGATGTGTATTACGTCTCGACGTCTCTGCAGGCAGCTAGGGAACAGGAGGCCACTGATTGATGGTCAAGGACGTTGAACTCGTCGCTCAAGGCAAGCGAGGAACGTCCCCTGTGGGTTAGGGGAAGCCATACTGACAGCGGATTGTATGTTCCGGACACAAAATCTGGAACAAAAACAGCTCTCAAAAACCCTCCAATACCTATCTGGAGCAACAGGTCTGAACACTGGGAAAACCATAGGAACAATTCCAGTGTTTTGTGTGCTTAATCCAGTTTTATCTGTATTGGTCTCCAGTTTTGTTACGTTCTGTGTAGATTAAAAAGTATGAGTCATTGTGTTTAGAAGTAGCTTTTTAACGAGGACACGGGAATGCATTGCTATATTATCTGTTAGTTTTATAATAAGTTTGTTTCTTGGCAACTTTGAAAGGTTTCCGAAAGAAATAACATCAATAGCATGTGCAATCAATGCCAAAACACCTGAGGAGGATATAAAGCAAAGTGTAAAGAAAGCAGACTGCTGAATTTGAGAATATCTTGAATTCTCATCAGGAATATTCATAAATATTCAGGGGTTTTGGACTTGATGATTCCTCCATTTTATTGTGAAACAGAAATGAGAGAATACTGTCAGTGGAATTGTACCCTATGACACTCATGTGCGGTACCTGACGGTGAGTCATTCAGTGTGAAAACACATTGCCTCGCACTTGAGCTGACTCACCCATTTCTGTTTGACAACAGATTTGGTCTTCAAGTGACCTGGGCAAATTGTACATGCCCTCGTTTCCTTTTGGTTTAATAATGAAGCTGTCCTTTAATTTTCCATTTATTTGTAACAATTGAGATAAGCAGTTCCACCTCCGGAGGAGCATCAAGGCTAATGGCTCTCACAATAAATGTGATACATTTGAATGTGGAGACTTTTTTTGACAAAATGGTCAGTTAGTTCATCAAGGAAATGTTTTTTTTTTTCTTTCTGTTCCATAAAATACAGTCATTGGTGGCCATTGTTGTTGGATATCTAGTTTTTAGATTATCACCTTTGATACACAGATTACGACTAGCTGGATTTAACAATTATTTGTATTAATAAATCACCTATTTTGTTAGAAGTGCAAGTACATTTCCATGTTTGTAGAGCTGAATTACCATGTTCAAGAAGGATTACATCCTAACATGTTCACGTTTGGTGTCTTTATATAGAGGCTAAAACCATGCACATTTTAATGATAATATCATAGTGCTCAGCCCGGCTTCCAACAACATTTACGTTATCATATGAAATACACTGTCAAGTATAAACAATAAAAATATGTTTACCTAGCTTTATTTTTCCTATTTAGCATTTATTTGTACAAACACCAAATAACGATAACAAATAGGCTACTAACATCGTTTTCATTCAGGTGTGATTCTATTGTAACATTGCTGTAAATTACATGATACCGTGACTTAATAAATAGCTTATCCCCCATGGCCTAAGGTTGGCTGGGTGACCCATAGTTTGTGCACTGCTGCCCTAAACAAGAGCGTCAAGGGCAATTATTATAAGCACTTTGGCAGAGTGCAATAGGAAATACGTGGGTCCCCTCTCTCTCTCTCCTTTGGAAATGAAATTCTTCCAGCGAGAGCACTGCCGGAATGCTGTGTATAATGTAAATCCACGGCAACTCATAATGACTTCATCTCCCACAATCCAAACTTGGGTCATGACTGACAGGTTATGTCTGTTTTAAGGTAGATGACCTTCATTGTTAGACTAGATGTTGAATAATTTGTTGTGACTTATTAAATTATATCTTTTAAATCTGGTTGTGATTTGTACATTTTAATAAAGGTTGATCCAATAGGTTGCTCTGCACTGTCAACAAATTCAGCAATTTAACTGATGATTAATATCTTACAAAATTAATTTAAATAATATTGATAATAATAAATATAAATTTATATGTTGGATAAGCGAGAAGTTTTAACTGTTGATATACTTCTGTTCGGTATTCAGAGTGCCAAAAGTTACACAAGGATGTTAGCTGTTAAAACTGCTGTATTCAGAACATAAAGACATTTTGTTCAATCCTCACTATCCCCACATTGAACATATGGTGACTGATAATGCATCTCCGTGTGTACTTAAGTGTCTGTCTGAAAATGTAAAAAATGAGAATTTTCTAAACTTTTGCACTTGCATTTTTCGCACATGAGAGGTGAGAACATTTGGAGCTGCTGGTTTTGCAGATGAGCCTTCATGCATATGTATTTTGTTTAGACATACATATGTGAGTGTTCAGATAAATGCATATGGAGTACTTAATGCAATATATCAAGGCTGTTGGAAAGATAATTGCATGTTTTTCTTTTGGGGTTTTTTTTTTTGCAGAAAATTAATTTTTAATTATGGCCAGGCACAGAGTATTTGGTCAAAGGGAGAGAGTCATAGTCACTGTGCTGGTCCCTTGATTAAGACATTAACTATGCTTCCTGCCATAAGTGTGAATTTATTATTTTCAAACTTGGCAATTGACTTTAATTTCACAGTCACAACAGACACATGGGCTTTGCCTTTGAGTGCCTCACTATCCTCAGCAGAGGTATATATCTAGAGCAGGGGTGTCTGGTCTCATCCAAGAAGGGCTGGTGTGGGTGCAGGTTTTTTGATTTATCACAACATTACAACACCACCCATTTTCAGATAAGGTTGGACACCACTGATCTAGAGAACTTTATAAGAAAAGAGGTTGTGGTGAGGGAGGGAGGGAGGGAGGGAGGGAGGGAGAGAGAGAGAGAGAGAGACTGAACTTATGAGATTGCACTGGTTATCATTATTTTGTAGTGTTTTAAAATGTTTTATCATTACTTTTACCGACAGTATATGCTGAACTAAAACACAATGTACTGTAGTTATTTATTAATAATATATTTAAAATCAGTTTGTATAGAAATTAACACCAGTGGTTTGTGATGTAATGAACAACCATATTAGGACCTAAATTTGCATCTTATACTATGGTAATATCCCTGCTCCCAGTTTTCTGTCATGTTAAAACCTAAGCAATCATGTCTCAGTCAATTTCTGCTGCTGGAGTTAATTAAAATGGCAAGTTACAGCCTACACAGTCACAAGTACACAGGCTAATTTGGAAAAGACGCAGTGGGACATTAAACCAGCTCAAAATGAAGTGCTATAAAGAACTAGGCAATATAAGCTCATTTCTTAATTACCTCTAGTATAGGCTGAAATCATCTTGTTGGTACACTTAGAACAAACAGCTGATTTTTCAAGATGTAGATCTGGTATTTATACTGCTGATTTCATAGAACTCAACAGGGGAGGAGAATGTTCCCTTTCCCTTAACTTTCAGTCATTTTTATCTTTCAGTTAAAGAAAGAGGAATTATTTGGCACATAATACCGAGGCATCTTATAGCCTGGATTATTTTGTTGCAGTTATTACACAGTATGTCCTCAGATTCTAGCAAAAGGACCGTACAGGATTTGAACTGTCTCCATGGTTACCATCTCCACTCCCCCAGAACAGCAGCACTGTGTCATTATCCGCTGCTCTGGATGGAAGCAAAATGAGGGAGGATGTGGTCTGCGGCTCTCTGTTCTCTCTCAGATCCTGCCCCTGCATTTTCATACACCATCACGCTATGAAATATCTCCTTTCTTTTCTCCACTTTTCTTTTTTCCCTTCCATTTGATTTCCAACTGACGAGTCAAAAAACACTGTCAGAGCTTACTTTTTCACCATTTTCAACTTTGCAGAGAGAGCATTTATGTTATTGTTCACAGCAAAGATGGGAGTCATAATAAATCACAGGCAAAATAGCCCTTAAATGTAGATAGCAACAACAAATTCGCTTGTGTTTTTTGTGATGGAGCTTTTGGAAAAGTAGTGTCATCAGTTGTGCAGCTGTTATTAAGAGTACAACCAATATAATGAAGAAAGGGCTTGGGACACATACTACAATAAGAGTTTTATTCATGCATGATGTTTCAATGTCAAAACACACATACAAATAATTAATGCATGCAAAGAGGCATATTCCAAATAATAATTTAAAAAAATGTATTCTGCAAAATATATATAATATAGTATAATTTCTCTAAATCTGTTCAGTTTATTTTTTATCTAGCTATTTAGTCACATATATAATTTATTATATTTCTAACATTTTGTTGTCTGTGGTGTTTCTATGTCAAAACCAAAGAAAAAGCCGTCTGAATAGACCCATTTGACATTGACATTTGTCAAATTAATATTTAACAATACATTTATATAGACAAGATATACAAGATTTATCAGTCCCAGAAATGTCTGCATACTTTACAAAAGAGTTATTCAGGCGTACCATCTGTTCAGGTAAAAGGGAGCATCCAAGGGAAGAGGGTTGAAAATTAAAGGTAAATGTGTTAAATTGTGCTATTTTACATGAAAACCATATAATAAAGTACACCTTGAAGGTCTAATTAGAACCTCTGGAACTACCCTGAGGGTCATCATCCCCATTTTGGTGACCCAAGTGCAAGTCTCCTGAGAATGTGCTTGTATATATTAAATACGTGTTAGTACAAGACATAAGAAGGAAAAATAATATACAGTGCCCCTGTTGTCCATCGTTGCCCTGGACTTAAACTGGTGATCTATCTTCTGTCTGTTTTACAGCTGATTGAAATTAGCAGTTATTTTCCTTTCCAGTTATTCTATTGGTTTGTGTGTGTGTGTATATATATATATATATATATATAGATATATAAATCCATGCTGAAGACTATGTAATTTGGTTTGGAGTTTATTATTTACTACTTTTTAGCAGGAGCACTGTAGTAAGCCGGATGAGAGGCTTTTATTAATGCATGATTCCCCCCCCCCCCCCCCCCCCCCCCCCTAGTTGCAGCTGAGTCTGGCGTACATTGTGGCATTCATTTCTTTCTCAGGATGAATGTTTATGATTAAATAAACGTAATGTAATGTTTATGCACGCACCTGCATTGGAGCCCTTCACCACAGTGTTGGGTTCAGGTTCTGTTCGGATCTGATTGAACTCTAGTTGGTGGTGTTCGGTAACAAGGCCAGTGTATACTGGGACGTTTTTTGCATGGCTCAGGCAGCTGGGTTTCCGATGACCAGTATGTACGTTTTAAAGTGGGGGGAGTTGGGTCCTTGAAATTTAAACTGTGACATGTATCCACTTCAATTACAAATACATATGTAGAGAAAAGTACATAATGAAACTGAATGAACTTTTTGCTGTTTAATCTGGCTGTGTATGTTTTTGTATTAACTTTTTTTTCCTTCCGGGCAAAAACACTAAATTGTGTGAAGATAGGTTTTTTGATGAACCGCATCCCCGAATAAATGGCGGATATTGAGGTAATGCATGAATGTTTCATCATTTTAAGATTAATAAGTGCTTTTCTTGTTTCTTGCAGCTCCCAACACAGCACCATATGGAAGTACAGGAAATGCAGATGTCCTGTCATCCTGCCAGTACCTGGTCCTGCTTCTCTCCTTCATCAGTGTATACTAGCTGAGGATGGCCATACACAATGACTGTAAAAAACCCTTAAAAGCATTTATCGGTCCTTTGACATTTTGACTTCTGGATACAATCTGGTACAGTTTGTTAAAAACAGCGTGGGATATAATCAGCATTACTTATGCGGGGATGGTTATTTTTTTGTGGGATTTCTCATTATGTAAATACTTGAATTTTAATTTAATTTAATTTGTTTTGTATTTAGTTTCATTTGTTTGTTTGTTTGTTTTATTATCCACTTGGAAAATTAGTACACATTGTGCGCTTTTAAACGCACACAAATGCTCCAAAATTATTTCCTGGGGTTTAGGATGCATTCATTGGCATTTTGATTTTTGTTTGCATAGATGGCATAAAAAGTAATGCCCAAGGTATGTGAAATCTCGCATTATACAAGTACATAATTTGCATAAGAATGTTGTAGTCAGTGTTAAAAGTCCTTGAAGCAAAAATAATATTCGTTCCGATCCTACTGAATAACCTTCAGCAATGGAACAGCTCAGTGAGATGGTTGAAAATCTGTAAAGGAAACAAAATGATTGACAATATAAATGAAGGTAGATAATAAAACTATATAGTCTGAGAGACACTGCAAAGTAAAACAGATATTTCCCAGACCCGATAAGCCCTTATCTCTGTTAAAGATGTCATTCAGATATTTTTTTTTAACAATAAGACTTTTGCTTTTTGAAAGATCATCACGTTTAACATCATGTCATTCATAATGAGATACTCCTTTCTCTTATATTTAAGCCCAGCTCGAGGGCATTATTTTTAAAGGTGTAATTACTGCCTGCCTTTTGACCTTTGAGGTATATGTTGGAATGTGCTATTATTCCAGATAATTACTACAGTGTTGACTCCTTGCTGTTGGAGTTAAGGATGGAATAATCAATTTGCTTAATTAAAGTCAGGATTTAGTGCTATGCATTTTTTAAAGTCATTTTTTACATTTTCCACTGGTCATACGTCATTTCAGAATTAATATAGCCAGTACAGATGTAAAATGATACTAATTTGGAAACACCTGCGGATTTATAAAGCTGAAATTTTATTGCAAATGCACCGTCATATCAAATGCTCTGAAATTTTTTTGGAATTCCAACTATGATGTTTGAGAAATATAAAGTGTGGTTATAAATATAAGCAAACTTTTATGGATTCAATTAACCAAATTAGTGCCTCCATCACTTCAAAACCACTGTAATTCGGTTAGGCATTAACATACATTAACAGAACTTTTTATTTTATTTTTATTTAACCTCTTGTTCAACACTGTACTTTTCTTCAAAAGTGCCCAAAATCATGTAAACTGCTGGAAATCCCTTTTACCTTTTCTTTACGGTTTTAAAAATAATTATGTAAAGCAGGGGTGTCCAATCTTATCCGAATAGGGCCAGAGTGGGTGTAGGCTTTTCTTATAGCCCAGCACTGACACACCTGATTCTACTTATCAAGGTCTTGATTGAAGACCATGATTAGTTAATTAGTTGAGTCGGGTGTCGTAACGCTGGGCTAAAACAAAAACTTGCACCTGCATCGGCCCTTTTCTGATTAGATTGAACACCCCTGATGTAAAGCCATGAAGAATTTTCTCTAAGAATTTTGCTCAAGTGTGCATATGACATCCTTCATTGCAACTTCTCCATGGTTCCTCAGAGTGAATGAAGCCATTGTGTAGCAGGGAAATCTTTGCTGAAAGGCTCGTAATCCATTTGAAGCTAAGTATCAATAAGATCATTGGCCAAACGGGTGAATTTTGACTCACAGATTATGGCTAATCAGGGTGTGGGAAATACCTTTGTGCATATTCAATGTCCGTTTTATTTGTGTAACCCAACGGAAACCAGTTTAACTATTTTTAAAAGGGAATTATGGTGATTTCAGGAAAGGAAAATAATCATGAGGTGGAAAAGAAACTGGGAGGGAACAGCGGGAGACACACATTATAGAATACAGGATATACAGTACCATATGTTACATGGTTGTTTCTTTACATTTTTTTTATTTTATCTTACAAGCTTGCATGGATTTTGATGGAGGCACCGACCATAATCTCTGTTTATTTAGTACAACTTCAGTTCCTAAAACTATGAAACACCAATGCAAATATGGTCCACAGGACTTAAATATTTGTAAGGATTTACAGTTGTTTAATTACATGCTAACACAGTTTATATGTTTTGCTGTCTGTTCAATATATGTTGTTTTGGACTTTATGTTTTACATTTGGAATATTGTACTAACATTTATATCTAATTTCCAATGTTTTATTTCTCTTACACAAGTGAGATATTTCCACGCAGCTGTCTCGTTATAAGTATTATTTTAAAAATCCTTGCTACTGTTATGGAAAGTGAAATTTGGTATTCCATCCAAAATTTTCCAAGTCAATTCCAGTCAATGAAAAACTCAGAGTAAAAATGAACAAAAATTATATTTTAATTGTAAAATTGACATTTTACATGGCTGGTTTAGGGAAAAAGAGACTTTAATGTGTTCCATTTATTCATCTGGCTTCTGTGAATCTCCTAGTGCCCAACAAAAGAACCAAGGGATTATGTTTGCCAACCCCAGAACACTCATGTTATTGAATTAAAACAGTGGCAGCAAACCTATCCTTAGACTGAAAGCACAAGTATTTGTCATTATTGTAGTGTTGGTTCAATTTGTGTTTCATGTGAATTTGCTATGGTGCAAGAAAAATATAATGGATTTTTGTATGTGACTTGTTAATATCAATTTGTCTGATGGATTATAAAGTTCAGCACCATAAAATTGGTGTCATTATTTTACTTCAAAGATGGGGCAGAAAAAAAGGTATATCTTTGGTATCTTTGGTTTTGATGAAACATTTTGAACATGGATCCAAATACGTGTCATTACAACAACTTGAAAGAAATACTATTGTTTACAATCTTGCTAGTTCCTTAGGTACTCTTAAGTGTTGTTTATCCTTGTCAAAGGTTAAGATTAAAAGAAAGTTCCCAATCTAGAGATTTTCCTGATTTTCCCAAGGGTGAATAATGTTATTATACTAATATATAAATCAGTGATGAGAGTGAGTATTTGGGGAGTTATTTTATTTGTACCCATTTATAGGGTACAAATCTTACTGTATATGGGTAAATTCAGTATTTATTCTGCCTTAGTACACCCGTTGTGTACTACCATGTGCTGGAATTCATGAACGTAGTGCATGCTGAATTAACCTGTATATTAATGTGAACACTTTACTAAAAACCCTCCTTGCATAGTTTCTAATTTTCACAAATGTGTTTGACTCTATTATACAGTATATTTACTCTTACACTGATTTTAGGGAACAGCAATTGGGGTACACTGGTGGCAGAATGTGGCACATTGGTTCACAGTGGTTTGCATATCTATCGTTCTATTTGTTTTAACTGAACAGGACGGATATATGCCGAAGCGGTAGGAAAGTAAATTATGTCTAGGGTCTTAAAAGAACATTAGTTGGTATTCCTGAATTCACACAATTTTGTATTTAGCAGCTATCGAAAGTAAAGAAGGCTGTAGACTGTGTAAAAAGTAACTAATAATGTGGCACAGCAGCAGCTGTGAAAATTGGATAACTGACTCATTTAAACCACCCCGTTATATTACGATACCGTAATTAATGAAAGGCAAAGCTAGAATACCAGGAGTTGCTCCACTCCTCACAGTTTATGTGCTAAAATGTTCTTACTCAAGTTAATTATAAAAACTATGGATACAATACTTTGCTGAACCTTATATCTGAGGTGAATGTAATCAAATATCCACTGCTCAGTTTGTTAGAGTGTTTACAGATATTTATTTGAAATAACTTTTGAAATGTGTGTTTATAAAATCAATACCAGTACCTTTTTCTCACTACAAAAATATTTTTTTCTCTCCCTACTCCTTTACTGAAAAACGCTTTCTTTTATTATTTATGCGAGGAAACAGCCAATTAGTTGCACATAGTACGCAACATAAATACCTCATTGTTACTTATTAAGCTATGGTTACCTTTTACACTCTCTCTGGCTCTTCGTCTGCCATTTAATTGTTTCAATACTTTCTATTGCCCTATAATCAATATATTCACAAAGCAGTGACATCTGGTTTTTTAAAAAAGGTACGTTTCAATGACCTCCCCTCACCCCCCCCCACCAAGCATTAGCATGCCAGTTGATTTGTCCTAATGGGTCCTGAGCCCTAAGACAATGTGCACTTCGGACACCAGTGTGCTGCCAAACACATTGCATTCCTATATGCAAGTAGCTGAGAAGCAAGCAGCATTTTAAGAAGGTTTGAAATAAATTTAAAAAATGGACAAGGCCAAGTGAGAGATGTATGATAAAAGTAATAGAAATGAATAAGTTGTAGTAATAGTATAATTGTGAAACAATCTGGAAAGCCGTGGATTGGCAGCCTGTCTTGTTCAGCACTGTTGGATTGAGGGAACAAACGCAAAAAGAGAAAATTGAGTGGAGGAGAGCACATGCCCTAAAAGATAGGATTTAAACCATGAGATTTTGATATGCGCTTTTGAAGATGTGAGTGGGTTGTGGCCTTTCTTGAAGCGAATGGAAGTCATATTCATTTTTTTTTTCTTTCTCTT
Organism: Anguilla anguilla; assembly: GCF_013347855.1. Lineage (NCBI taxonomy): Eukaryota > Metazoa > Chordata > Actinopteri > Anguilliformes > Anguillidae > Anguilla > Anguilla anguilla. The sequence goes on along the minus strand of NC_049204.1, from coordinate 56,834,516 downwards.
CTTTTTGTCAGAAATGGGCCTTTTCACATTTATGCAGTGGTTATCCCCCCAAGGAAATAGTGTCACGTGTCTCTGTGCTTGCTGAATGTCAAGTTTATAACCTTCAAATTTTAGATAATAGGATGTTTAAATATTTGTTTATTTGTGGACAGGCAAAGACCTGACATTTCCTGTCCTTTTTTTCTTCTTCTATTGTAATGCAGGAAGTAGCATCAAAGCACCCACCTGGAGTCACAATGATTACTCACTTTCAAAGTTGCGTGTTTTCTATAATAAATATAAAGCATTGTTTTGAATAATTAATAAAGAGCAGTCAATCAGTCCATATGGGGAACAAGTACTGTATTTAATGTGCCTTTAGTGTATTTAATTAAGAAGTTAAATACCATATCCAAGCCTCATTAAAAAACAAAAAAACAATTATTCCAGCTATAGATAAGGCCATTACTACACTTAAGGGTAATTTATATAAGGGTTATAAATGTCCAAAAGCACCTCTTTTGCCAATTCCTTGCATATCACAAATGTTGTAGATACTAAAATAATAAATCCAGATCTTAAAATGTTTAATATTGTTTTACAACAATGCACAGCATGTAAAGCTATCCAACATATAAAACTTCACTTGGTTTGTTTGCAGTTGTTTTTTTTTTAACCAGTGTGAATGTCTTTTATCACATCTTTTAATATTTTCCCAGCAATGATCACATTTGTGTGATATATACATCACTCAATAAAAATAAAATGATACCTTTAGTTAGTCAACACTACCACTGTGTGCAAAACAGGACATTTTATTATGGATATTTGAGGTCAAGATATAAACCATTACCTTTCTTCCAGTATCACATATACAATTGTCTTTTTTTTGTGTTATATATTATTGCATCATGGTCTCATTTAATCTATATGTGCATTCAGTTACAACACATAAATATCTCAGACCTAAGACAAATATTAAAATCAGACTAATCACAGAAGTAGAGCAGTACAGTGCATGGCTATTGTGTAATATAGCTCTTCATATACCTCTTAGGTGGCACAAAACAATAAAAGTACATTACAATTTCGCTTAAGATAACCATGTATAACCACATGACATGACCTATAATGGAAATGTGCTGGTAAAAAAAAAAAAGAAGAACAAAGAACAAAAGAGGTTTAGGTGTACTTTGCACAAACAGCGCATTGTTTAGTATGTGCACTGTCTGTAATATAAAATTACTTGGTGTGCTGCCATGTCTTTTTGGCTTCGTTATTTTCAGGAAGCAGGCACTTCATTTTAAGCATCTGGTATAAATTAATTGGCATATAAAAACAGACATTTGTGTCATGGCTGCCTGGTGGTTTCGTAGAGCTGAACACACCGAGCACAGCTTTGTTACTGTGGGTGAGATGCGTCGCCTTTCAGGACAGAATGGGGGGAGGAGGCACGTCAGAGTGTGTCACGATGATTAAAGTACTGTCAGGCTTGTGTTTCACTTCCTTTCCTGGGCCCTTAAAGAAGTATTTCTCAAAGAGTCAAAAGGAGGGTTCTGGGGTGAGATGACTTTTCTGACCCTGCAGTTAATGAAATCCTTTCTGTGCCTTTTTGTCAGATTTTAGTGCAGGATTTGGTCAGGTGCTGCCAGCCTTTTTCCTTTCCTAGTCTAAACGCAACACACTTAACTCGCCATTACAAATAATTGGGGAGCACCTGCATTCAACCTCTTTACATTTGCAACCTATGATAAAACTTTTCCTTTAAGCCTTGCCACTACAGTCCCCAACATCTGTATGTACATTAATACAGAGTACGGAAGTGGTATACTGTATTAACTTTTTTTTCTCTCATCCAACACTGTATGCATCAGTCTAAGCCACTCTCTGGTCCGCATCATGTGTCCTCAGTTTCCAAAATACTGAAGTTGTGTTTCATGAGTTTCCTGACAAAATTTATTCAGTCGTTGATTATGTTATAAAGGTAATACCCCTCTCGATAATACAATAGCTGCCGGAAAATAAGAATGTGTGGCTTAAAAAGCTTTCCATGAAGTATTTGTCAACCTGTTTCCCATTATTTTCAGTGAGCTGGAAAATAAGTTTGCTAGGCAATGATGCAGAGTTCTAGATAATTCAACATTTTAACTGAGGTATCTAATCCCCGACTCTCTGAGAAGCTGATGACTGAGTTACAATGCAAGAAATGTTTGAGTGTCTTGTGAGCAGGGGTTAGTTTTTTTAAAACAAACTCTTTTAAAATGAACATATAAAGGACCGTTACAAAGATCAACTGTTTAAAGTAGATACCACCACTCTTTCTAGTTATGTTTTGATGGTTTACACATTGAATTACATGACAGTTTTGACTCGCTGTAAAACCAAGCATTGAAATATTACTTTATAATCAAAAAGCAAGCATTTTAATTTTGTGCAAACAAATTACATTTTCAAGGAAACCCAGGACAGTGCAGGATGAACATGTTACAGTGATACATGCTCTTGTTATCATCAAATTCCACAGAATATTTCAAAAGAATCGAGTACTGTATTTCATCTTCTGTTTTTTTTTTCTTTTCTGTATATATGCTAATAGTATATCATTTTTTAACCTTTTATAAGTTAGTGATGATGTGGAATGGATGGTACACCTAACCTAAGTCATATTTATGGGAAGTTTTATCATTTGGTTATTCAAAGCATTATTCAGACAAATTTGTGATGAGAAATTTGAAATGGTTATCTTTACTCAAATGTGTATGGAGGTCCTTTAGCCACCAGGGATATAGTTGTATATTTATAGGCTCTAGATCACTGGAATGACATATATGGCTTTAAGTGGCATTGATATATATATTGATATTTGTTGAAAAAAGAAATTGAAATTCATGTATTTGAATTACTTTAAAGCTTACATTGTGTATAGCACGTATGCAAGTACATTTTCATCCTGTTTGATGTAATTTTGTAGCAGTGGTTTGATACTAATAAATGGCAGTTGATGATTGAACTGTAGAATGTCGTGTGTGGAATCATTTACACTATGACTGGGAGGCAAGCAATAGTGAGGCAATCAAAAGTTGCCATTTTACAGAGCAGTGAGAATTACTCCTTTTTTATACCCTTATCTAAAAAAGAAAGGAAAACTCATTTTGGATTTCCAAAAGGTAGAGTCTGATAGCTCCACTGTACCTTTCATCTTTTTTTTTTTTTAAGTCTTTACAGTGGAGGATTTCGTTTTGGTTCTAGGTTGAAGGAAGGTCATTTCCATCCGGTTCTGGAAATCCCTCGTTTAATGTGGCATATCAGTATGGCGCTCTCTCCCCTAAAGCAAAGCCCGAGTGCAGTTTGCTGGGCAAAGAAGTGGCTCCGTTTCATGCAGCCTGGGCCTCTTCCCTTTCACCAGTCAAGCGTGGATTGAGGCTTCCCCTCAACACTTAATGCAAATTGGCTTTCACATTCGTATGGTGCTCTCCAAAACGTCTCATCCAACACAGCTCATCTTTCGTGTTCCTGAGTGCCTCACATGATTTTTATTACTTCGAGGTCAATTTATTTTTTTAGTACAGCTAAAAGCTGAAAAGTCTAAATTTTTTATCAGGCACTTACACTACATGGTCATAAGTATATGAACACCTGACCTCCAACATCTCATCCAAAATGATGAGCATTAATATGGAGTTGGTCCACCCTTTGCTGCTATAACAACCTCTTTGGCTTTCCAATTGATCCCAATGGTGTTGGATGAGGTTGAGGTCAGGACTCTATGCTGGCCAGTCAAGTTCTTTCACACCAGTCTCGACAATACCAATTCTATATGGATGTCGCTATGTGCCTCTGAGCATTGTCATACTGAAACAGGAAAGGGCCTTCTCCAAACTATTGCCAAAGCTTGGGGTCCAGAATCGTCTAAAATGTCATTGCATTAAGACTGGAGCAAAGGGGCCTAGCCAAAACTAGCCTGAGACTAAGGGGTGTCCAGATACTTTTGGTCATATAGTGTACTGTATGTGGGCCCAACTTGAATTTACAAAAGGACGACAGTCTGTAGTGGGGCAAGGTGTGTAATATGGGGTTTAACTTTGAAGCAAAACAAGCATCCAAATCAGGAAAAGAAGTCCAGCTACCAAAATCTCTTGGACTGCACTAAACACTCAAGAGACATACAAAAAACCAAACAAAATGAGAATGGCACCAAAACTACTGAGTTATGTGCAAATAAAATTGTCAAAAATACTGACAATTATAAAAGAGCAGGAAAACAAATCTTATGATAAACTATAACAAAAAAATCTGATACTCTAGAAAATAAATTTTAAAAAAACAGTTCTTCCACGGGCTTAATCATTAGCTGTTACCTGGAAGAAGATGTCTGCTCCCTGTTTACCGAGAGCAAAACAATGAATAAGAACAAAAGAAAACAAAAAGTGACCCAGTGATGTTCCTGGAGCAGCCTGCAAAAAATAAGGGAAAAAGAGTGTTTATGAGATCACAGCCTTGCACCGGCAGTAAAGGGGCCTAGATAGGTAGATTTAGGTAGATTGAAAAGGCAGTGGGTACACCAGGTACAGAGTCTTGGACGGGACATTTCAAAAGGCAGATACAAGGGTCAAGTCATCCATAGATCCTGAAGACATCTGAAATATGTCCATGCCATATGCATTGCAATGGAAACTGCAGTACACCGCCATTCGGTTCAGTGTCATCGGATTATTCAGCTTCAGTTCACGTCACAACAGGATCTCATCTGAGAAAAGGCTTGACGGAACCCCTCCCATAACTATTGTTTTGCACAATTGATTATTATCTTTTTCACCTCCCCAGTGTCCTCTAATGCAGTTTCAAATCTTTGAGCAACATATTAAAGCACATTTTACCCAGATTCATAAAAATTAACTACTCTTTTTCCTGCTGTGATCTGTTTCCATTGATTTGATCCCAAATGTCCTCGAGTGTTTTTTATTATTATTTTGTTCAATACATGTTTTCACAATATGAAAATATGTAGATTAGTTGCATGTCATTCATTTTATGGAATGCAATATATTTTAATAAGTATATAAATCAAACATTTTGTGGTATGCTCTTCAAAAATGCTCTATAAACCATGATTTCTTAAATAGTATATATCATAATTATGGTTTTATTGCCTGAAATTCATCCCTCCACCTGCACACTCATGTGAAGACCTGTTGTGCGGTAACTTATGGTCATTATCCCCCATCAGCATACTTTATGACTGGAATTAATTGCGTTGTGTGGGCGGTGGGGTTTGCTTGACTTGGTGGATATTTTCTTCTGAGCTTCATAATGAGCAAATGTTTAGTTTGCTAAATTATAATTACCACGTTCACATGTAAGTACTCAGAGATGGGGACGGACCAATCAACCTAACAAGGACTGAACCCAGATGCAGCAAAAGCAATTGGGCCTTTTCAAGTTTTTGTATTACACAATTCACACATTCTCTGTGCTAGCAGTTTAAGTTGAAGCCAGGCAGTCAGGGGCCAGTGTGTCTGCAGGCTGCTCACCTTTCAATGTTCCCTCACTGATGCTGTGCCTCATGACCCAGCAAGATTACTTTGCATTCGTGGTTAGCTTTGAGAGAGTATCTTCTTTGCTACAATAAAGGATTTATAAAAATCCTTGATCTGAACTACGTACGTAAATAACTGTACGGCAAGATTAATAAGGGTGCTGCTCACGCTATTTCCTTCTTCCTGTGCTGGGAGAGATTCTGTGGCCTGGTAGAAACTCCCCCATACAAATTATATCCCCAGGTTTTCCTGTTACTACAATACCGTTTCTGCTTTGAGTGCACTCTCTTATCCCCACCTTGCCAAATAAGGGAATTCAGTTTCACTCGTGGCGTTATAAAAGTTTAAAATGGACGACAATATGGAGAGACTGAAAACCAGATCACTTGAGTGATACTAAAGGAACTGTCAGAATGAAGGAGCACTTTGAAAATGTCATATGCAGAGCTGAAGCATCAGTCTCTTTGGAGATAAATGTGAAACTAATAAATAAGTAATGCTTGTGACAGAATCTTGTCCAAGTTTTCTTTTTTATAGGAAGAAGGGCAGTGAAAACAAAGCAGCCTAATCAAAGAGCTTACCGCCTTATATCTTTCATTGATCACTCAGTCACAGGTGATAATGGTCAGAAAATGCTTTTTCATCTCCAAACCTCCATCCAGTACAGATAAGGTTTTATACCAATCAGTCAACCACTTAATCAAATGTATAACATCATTCCCTTTTGGCTATTTTTGGTTATGTCTTCTTATGATAGATGCTGCATTTCATATTTTACTATTCTCACAAGTGGAGTAGTAAAAGATGTGGTATATAGTGGTCAATAAACAGAAGCTGATATTATGGTAATCTCTCCCTGCTAAGCTCCAGACAGATCACTACCAGGGTCGGGGTCAACATGTGGGACCGTAATGTTCATGGCCACGTCAAAATTTTAATACATTCTAAAATAAAAATATAGGATCCACCATTCATGTCAGAGCTGGGGACTAAATGTGTGAATTCATTCCTGTAAAGCAGCAGTATCTTAATATTTAATTAATAATAAGTGATGTTCTCTAAACAAAATAAATAGATGTTTGATTCTGAAGAGAAAAACACATAATTCAAATCAAGAATACCCCCCTTAATCAGTAACATATATTTATTCTAGTTTGACCATTTTTTAATGGTTTTTGATGAGACCACAGATCACGGGTTAAGAGCTGATGTTAAAAATACCTGTCTATGGACAATGGTAAATGTACAGTTTTGGATATCAGATTGTGCTAGATGGATAAGAGGCATTTGAATCTTCAGACTGCAACATTTAAAAAAATAAAATCTGTGTGCTTTTGTGCACATAGCATTATATTCATAAAAATGTGAGGTGTGTCATAGTTAGGCATGTACTCATCTTGGCGAATGGAATAGATTTTGAATATAATTTATTTCACATACTTCAGAAGTCATATGACCTTCAAAACTGAAATTGTGACATTTAGGGTGACTTAATGGAAACCATTAATGTCTTGGTACATAACCTTTTTTTAATGTCAAAGAAACAGTTTGACTGTTTATAGCTTCCTGTACTGTAAGTACCATGTATAGATCTCCCACATCATTTCATGTTGGTTTTTTTTTGTAGTTCGATGATTCTTCGTTTCTTAGTCATTGATGAATTACTGTCAAACAGAATCGCTCCTCACATTATGCCACAGAAAGTATGTCCCCATGGTTGTACTCTTCCCTCCATTTCACAACATTTTGAAGGAACTCAAGGTATAACTCAAGTTACCTGTGAGTATGGAAAATGGAAATTAAAATGTAGACAACAGTTTTTAAATATCCCAAGTTTCATAGAAAATGGTAGAAGGAAAAGCACTGGCTGCTGAAGTTTACCCAAGTACTCCCTGTCTATATCACTCATGATGGTTGTGATATTACAATTTACATTTGTGGAACATTTATTTTGCAAAAAAGAAAAAATAATAATTGCCTTAATGATTTGGAGGATTTTCCAGAAAAACACCATCAATAGGCTATAAAGTGTAAGTGTACCATTTTTGCTCTTGTTGTTCTCCAAATTAAACCATGTTTATTATTATTATGATTATTATTATTATTATTGTTGTTGTTATTGTTATTGTTATTATTATTATTATTATTATTATTGTTATTATTGTTATTATTACTGTTGTTGTTTTTGTTGTTGTTGTCGTTATTGTTATTATTATTTCAGAAAAACCTGCAGGTACATGTGATGTTCATGAAAAATCTTATAACTCGCACTACATGACTTGTTTTTCACGCCAAGGTGTATTTCTTAAGAATGAAACACAGCCTATCATTAGCACTAATATAGCTGTCAGGCCCGACTGTGTAATGGGCCTCTTAGAGAAAGCAGGTTTTTTTTTCTTAGGCTTCAAATTATACCTAGGTATGTGTCAAGAGAGCATGCAGTTTTGAACAGCCAAGTGCTTTTGTATTTTCATCTTCAGAAAAAAAAACTTCTAATCAAATGTGTTTTATTTGAACTGACTGACTGCATTACTAAGCTTTATTGCCAGAGGTGTCTGACATGTTTATGAAAGGTAAACTGGTGATGGTCTTGGAGACATGGTCACCTGCTTACAAGACACAAATCCAGTACATTTTCTCAGGTTAATCTTAGTTTTTATTAGCAATTTATCTATTCTCTGTATCTGACACAAATATATATTTTTTTCTACTTCCCGTTCAATTTTCACTGAGAAATCAAATTGGAATTCTATCTGATGTGAAGCTGCTTCAGCCCAGTTGGTAATAACCATTCATATTTCACATATCAGCCATGCCTTACATGCCAGCAACAAACATCATTTTCCAAAATCATACAAATTCATACAGCTACAAAATCAACTGTGAAGAAGTGAAGAAAACCTGGCAACACACTGATTTCAAGAAAGGAAACAAATATGCTTAAAGAAAACATCCCCCTGGAGATGTGCTGAGATAAGAAAGAATTGTGTGCATGTTACTTGTGTACATGCCAATAGTCAGAAAAATATCTATTTTTTTAGCACAGAAACACAAGTAAATCATGAAATTAATTGCAATTGCAGTAGAGCCACAGATACCATCCTATTTTATCAGTGATTACCGGAGATTCATTATATTGAAAGCCTCTGTTTCATCAGAGTTCTAGATCACCATAGATTTCTACAGAACATCAATGTCTACTTACCTGAGGTATATGATGATACACAAGCCAGTAGTAGGCTACTGCAGTGAACTTCGACCCAGACCCAGACTAACCTGAAAAGATTCACATCATCAATTAATGTGAGCCACTCTTTGTTTTAATAAACAGTATTCAGCTAATTACAGATACAGCTGTCAGACACACACATCAAAAAGCATGTCAAGCAAACAGTACAATTTTTGCTTAGTGATACTGATATTCCTGTTTATTCATATGTAAGTAAACAGGAAGCAAGCAGAGGAAACATACTTCTGAATATATACAGTATATTCTGAATTGTGAATATTGGCTTAACTTGCAATATATATATATATATATATATATATGTATGCACTATAGGTATCCAATGGAGCTATTATTTTACTTACAGAAGGAGAATCCCTGGCTGGGGTGGGTACAGTGACTATAGTACAGAGCTCAGTTTAGTTTAAATGCTGAACTTAGCAAACCCGAATGGAGAAAAGCACAACCCAAATTACTATCTGCTTATCATGTGAAAAATACAATTCAAATGAACATGGTCAACGTGTTTCCCAACATTTCGGGTTTGTGCCTCTGCAACTGAAGACTGGGTAGTTATTAAAATGATTGTATTTTGTTCAGTGGTCTGAAAGAGCAGCTGATCTCAATTTTCCTTGAGGGAAAAAGACTGTGCTAATTTGTTTGAAGAATCACTGGGGAGCAAATGAATACTTTCCCTTGATGCCACCAAGGCCTCATCCTGATTGGAAAGCTATCCATTTTAATGGCTTGTTTTTACTCAGCTAACTAGGGGAACCCTTACATTAAAATAAAGAAGTAAATGAAGCTTCGTCTATAAAATCAGTCTCACTATTAAAAGAGAGAAAGGCTGAAACTAGCAAAACAATACAAGCTAGATAAATCTTCCTGACAGAGGAGTTAGTGAGATTTACAGTCTACTCAGGATAGTGCAGAAAAAGATTCATGTGGTGTGGGAATAGTATCTGCATAGTATTTTACTAAATATATTAATGCAATTGTTCTAATTACACTCTTTGTCCTTTTATTCCCCGACATATATCTCAGTCCTTCCAGATTGTGCCTGGCTTTGGTAAGTGAAATCCAGCACACAGTCCACAAACAACCAAAGATTAATCCATGAGCTCAGTTCTCCAACAATAACATTTGCTGTATGAAAACAACTGACGTTGATCTGAATCAAAAATGCAGCGTTCGTAAATGGAGAGATTTCCCAAGGTCACGTTGCCTGGCAGACATTAGATATTTACATTGCGAGGAATACACTCCCCAGGAAATATTAATGTGTCCTCACTAACATAAAGGCATATCGAAATCAATTTGCTGGCAAACCGCCTCTCGATGAAAAGTAATGGATTTGACCTGTCATAAAGGGGGGCCATGTCTGCACCAAGTAGAACCATCTCTGGGAATCCCTGACAGAAACCATTACCTCTTTTATTATTTATTTCTCTTGTTGGAGAGGGAGCCCAATTGATTTCCTCCCTCCCTGTAGATCTGCCCAAGCAGCATCCAACACGAGACGAAACCAACCCTCAACAGATTTGAAAATGGAGTAATTTGTTTTTACTGTATATCAGAAAAAAAAGAACTTGTGATGCTTATTCAGCTTGTGTATTGCATACTGGCATCATTGATGATTTATATTCCAGTTTAAAAGATAGTTATTGGTTATTCAGCACACTCTATGAAGAAAGGACCAGATACCCTCAAACAGACATGGTCCCCTATTTTATATCAGGGCCGTAATTAGCAACACATAATGATTACGTAGTACCAATAATGAATTATGCTAAATATTTGCACAAAATACTTGTAATCCATATTTCATATGTTCGTATGTACAGAGCAAAATAATTTCATTATAAAGATTTGCTAATGGTGTTTTCAACAGTAATTATAATTCCTGGAAGCATAACTGGACATCCTCAGAAGAAAGAAGACAGAAGAAATCCTCACAAAAGCAAATGAAACAATATGTCGCAGGGATATTTAGAGAATGAATAGCTACGAATGTTGCAAGTCTTAAAAATGCAGATGCATTCAGGAATCAAATATAGTGCTTATATATTTTCTGTACACAGATATGAAAACGAGATTTGAAAATAGCTCATATTAGACAATATTATGATTGTGTCAATATAGTTGTGTAGGCCTGTTCTGTCTCATTTAGCAATGTTGAACCATAAAATATTGACGGGAGAGAGAAGTTAACACAAAAACAAAACTGGTAGAGCTATCATAATGTCAGTTACTCAATGATTTTAACCAATCCTTATGTTTTACTCCGGAGAATAAAACCTGGGCTCATTGACTGCTTATTGTATATTCCCCCATTACAGTAACTAACATTTTACCATCTTTACACTAAACCCCTTTGTCATACCAATCAGACACAAACCTTGGAAAATAGGTGGTAAAAAATTATACTTTATTCATCCAAGCTTAGCATACCTCCTTATCAAAGCATCTCATTTATAAGACTTGACATTTGCACAGGTAATATAATTAAAGCTGTTCCCATCATTGAGAAACTAATATATTTTGAGCTTGGGCTATTTTCACTTGACATTTACATACATTAATAGCAGATCAGCTTTAATGCAATAATTTTCATAGGCAGCTTTAATGTGTGCGTGTGAGGACACACACGTTTATTTTTGCACCAGTGGCGGCTGTTCAGCTGACAACAGATGAGGCGGAGAAGTTCCCTTTAAACTGATCATTGGTCTTAACCAGGTTTCATTTATTTTTTTTGATGAACAAGTGTGCCAATGATCTGAATAATCCACTGCCTATACACAAGATTTATTTCTTCAGTTTAGGCCATGTTAGGGAGATTAAATGATAAATTCAGCACAGGAAAAAAAATACTGTTTTAAGTATACACATAGCAAAAAAGATGCATCACTGTTAGCTACCACGTTGTCAGGATAGCCCACAATAAAGGCTATCTAACAAAGCCTGTGCTTCAAGATCATTTAAATTACAGAATCTGTGCAGATGTAGATCTTTGTGATGAATATTCTCTCAGTGTGGGTGTGGAGAAAGAAGAGCATATACATCCACAATTTTAAAAATGTTTATGAAACGGGCACAATTTTGTGATGCAAATAAAAAGAACATCATAACTTGCCTAAATAAATGGCTATATCTGATAGTACTGAGTATTTGCTGAATTAACTGCTGTATTGTCTATCAAGGAAAATGAAGGAAAACAGGTAGAGACCAATGATCAGTTTAAAGGGCAGTTTTCTGTCACATCTATTTTCAGCTCAACCACCGCCACTGTTTTGCACTTCAGTATATGCATTACTTAAACTAATAAAGAACATAATGAAGCAGACCTTCCAGAAAACGGTTTCTACTTCATGTTTATTACCATAAAACAACATTTCGAATGACTATTTTCCACCCATGGTAAACTGCATTTCTTAGCAGATAATCAAGGTTCACATCTTTATTTATAAGCATTGCACATTTTACCTTTTATCTGCTTTCTGAAGATGGTGGTTGATAACCATGTGTATTGTGCTAGTTTGGGTGAAACCTGCACTCCAAGCTGTAAAGTCCATATCTCCAATATCACATCACTTCTCATATCAGATTTAAAAATGGCCCAGATATGACAACTGGTAATTTAAGAGATTATCTGGTGGTGGTTATGGGTGCAGTCTTATCCCAAAACATCTGTGCATCGCATAATGAAATAGATAAAAGGAAGGTGGTTTACTTTTAGTGCTACTTCCGCGCATAACATTCCCCACAGTCTTCATGAACCCGTTTGATCTGTTGGTTAGATGGTACTGATAGGTGTAATTTCCTCTAATGGTATCCTAAAAAAAAATGCCTGAGGCAAAAGCAAATTAATGTGTCTGCATGACACAACCAGGTTTTAAAGTGATCGATGTACCACAAGCACCTACTTATAGTGCATGCATTGTTTTATAGCTGTTTAATAAAAAAATAGTAATGACAAGAGCACCCTAATAATCCTATTGAGACACCCACATGTAAACCTACATACCCCTAAGTCCAAGACCCCCATAGGCCAAGAAAAAAGGTCAAGGATATATTACAATGTTAACATTTCCCTGAAGTTTAACACATGCCATTGCACAAATTGTTCATCAATTAGAACTGATTGAATCTGCCATTTATTAGTTTTGATAGGGGGCAACACCGAGATCTGTCTCTTCTTTTGTTCAATTGAAGCCTGTTACAATTCAGTCAAATTCATATCTCCCTACAATATGTCAGATTATTCAACTACAATTGATTATGTCAGATGTGACATATCTGTTTGGAACACACAAGAAAGGTTTTTCATAAAATGTACACACTTTTGTATATTTTATATTTTTCCTGGAAATACCCAGGTATCCCAGCTTTAAAATGCTGATCAATGTGCATATTACATTATGTTGCACTTTAACACAAAAGTAAGATTAATGAAAGGTGATATTACATTTTTTAAATCATTTGAGCGTCCAAAGATATTGCATACGACATCTGGCCATTTCCACATCAAGTGAAATGCCAACAGTAAAGTGTGGGATTTCCACAACTTTCCAGGGATTGAAAATATTTAATTTCATGTCGGAAGCTGTTCATTATATTTAGTTTTGCAAGAGTAAAGAAAATGTAATTAACAAAATATTTCCAGGTGTGCATGGGTTGTTATTTATAAGCTCTGATTTGTTAGTGCTGTCCTTTCTTGTCTTGAAGCCTGGAGCGCTTTTCGTGTAATGACCGCGGCAGAGTCAGGGAGGTCTCTTAATGATTCCGCCAGGATATGAGGATAATGAAGGCCTTTGCCCCTCAGACTGACTCCTCCAGAATGCCTCACCATAATAAGCAGCTAATCTGTGTTTGCAGACTTTTTTCCACTCATCCTTTTCTCACCTGTCTTAGATGACCCAAGGATGAGAACACAGATATCCCCAAACACTTCAAAGCCACCGAGTGGCAATAGAATTCATTGTTTTCGAAGCTAATTGCTTTAAGTGCCTGTCAGTGTATATAATGAAAATGAAATATTTGACAAGGACTCTCTGCCTGCCGCTTGTGAATACATCATACCACACACTGTATTATGATTGCAGAAGAGTAACACTTGCTTTAAGGCAGGTAAATGAAATAACACTTAGAAATTACTGTAGTCACCTTGTGCATGGTACAGAGGGCAGGGCAAGGGTTGCGTGAAATCCAAATTGCAAAAGATTTATTCATATCTTAATGAACTTTGGCCAGGTTGGCTGCACTGCTGCTACCAAAAATAACAAAATACTTCCATTTGGATTTTCCAGAAACCTTATTGAAGCAATAAAAACTTATAATTACCATTCCAGTTGGAACTGGTCATCAGCAATATGCTTAAAAAAATTTAAAAAAAGAACCAACACTATACCGCAGAATAATTGAGTTTATTGTGTCTATAATAAACAGATGTTGCTGTATAAAATGACATTTTTTATCTTCAATGCCCTATTCACATTTACTGGAACTACTGTCTGTGAAATAGCAAGATGAGTCTCTGGGCCTAGGCAATGAGTCACACATAGCTGGTCACTGAGTAAGATCATTAAAAAAAAGGTACTCACACTCAAACCGTCAAAAAAGAAATACAAGGAGACCAAGAGAGAAGCTTATCTGAGTTTACTAGCAAACCTGGCTGAGGTTCAAGGTGCAAAAGAGTACAAAAACGTCTCAGCTTAAACCTTCAGAGCGACATCGAGGAAGGCATATCAGCAAAACATTTTCTCTTTTCACGTCACACTTTCACTTTTCAGTTTGAAGGTAAACTGACTTTTTTTGTGCAAGTCCCTATTTCAAGCTGCAATCTCCAAAAACAGTTGTATTTCTCTCCTGCCCAAAGGAGAAAATGTAAGCAAATGCTGATCTCATTACCGTGATGTTAATTGCTTAATATTTTCAGGACAGTCTGTATGTGCAATAAGATCCTGTACTGTAGTTCTGCACTCCAAAGAAACCAGAAGAACAGCATCAATTCAAACCGCTGTCAGTTTGCTTGCCTGAAGGTTATTGATTATCTTGGGCAGTCTTTCTTTAAAAAGCACATAGATTAATCAGGATCTTTATATGAATGCAGATGCTGATTGTTTTCTGGCGTTTTTTTCCACATATACTGCCTATTCGGGTGAAAACGATACTTACGCTCCACAACTGCACATATGAGTGTCCATCTTATGTAAGAAAAAACACTTCACATTGCATGCATAAAAATAATTACACTGTTTCCCAATAAATGGCTGAATACTGCTTAACTAATAAATGACAGTCTGACATACATGACAAGAAATGCTGAGCATATTTCAGCTGGAATTCAATCAGAAAATAGAATAAACATGATAACACTCATGTGATTCTCTGTTATGGTTCTGTACAAATTAAAACTAAGCAGAGACATTAACCATAACAAGATGTTGACTAGAAAATATCAGATATTAAGGAAGTCATTACAAGGTTTGTTACTCCTGTGTTCACTGCTACATTTACACACTTCAGCTCCCCTTGAAAAACCAAACCTGGTTTTTAGAAACTTGAACAAGGTGAGAATGTGAACCTCAATGAGTCAGAGTAATCTGATTCTTAAATACATCTGCTGGTAATGAAAAGAACTGTAGTATTTGACAATGTTATCAGAAAACGATGCCAATATTGAGACATACTGAACAATACATGATTTTGTAAACAATTTTTAGTGCCATCTTTGACACAAACACTAGCTGTCAAGCACTTGGCAGCTATTCTTGTATCAACAACAAAAAAATCTATGAAAAAATCCATAGTCTAAATTGAATAAAATTAACATAAGTTCTAAGGCTTCCCATTTTCTGTGCTGCATGTTTCAGAAACACATAATAGAACTTAGAATAATATCTTTTGTTATTATATTGCCGAACATATACCCCACATATTATCTGACCAGAAGCAGAGGGGACTTGTATCTCCCCCATTTTTAACACAAGCCTAAAAATGATACACCCAAAATAAAATGGTTACTTTTCTTGAACCCTGTTACAGTTATAATAATAATAATATTTTTTGAAGAACATGGTTAAAGGTGCTTACTGTGTGTGTTTATGTGTGACAGGGTAATGAAAAGAACTATGCATAACAAATCTGCCAAAAAACATAACCCTGGTCAGCTAAACAGAAAATACGGTTCCTTTAAAGAGCTCATGAATTTTCTCCAGGCGGTATTTTTGACACACAAATGACGGCACAATCTCCAACAGTAATCATTCTTGAGCAGAATGAAAAGTGACTCGTTCGCTAGCTTACAATTCCATAAATTTGTATTTAACCGGTTTCTATCATGTTTGCTTTTCGCAGGAACAACTTGCTGCCTTATGCCAGTCATTCAGCGTACATACATGTTTACAGCAGGCTACGACACCTTCGTCTTCGAGTCACCGTATTTACCGTGCGGTGTAAGGTGACCTCGGTATATTGGCATCTAGGTGTTTTGTGGCACGTGACGATGCTGATCTTGGGGATAAATGGATTCCCCTTACACAGAGGAAGCAGTACGCTGTCACTGTGGAAGGAGTTTAATATTACTGAATTTTTATGTGACTGCAGATTGTGTTAATCGGTGTGGAAATCTTAGGCACTGGCATACAGGGCCTCCCTGATGTCTGCTTGTGACAGCCATGGTCTTTTTTCAGAGGAGTAATGAATATAAGTACTCATCTCCTTTTTGTACCAGAAGTCAGAGGTGCAGAAAATTGTGACGATTATTTTATAAATGTTTTCATTTAACATTTTTAACATAATTTTTTAATGACTATCACTATATATACATACATAAACTGCTGGCTCTAACAAAAGGGATACAGGGGAATTGTTCAGTCTCTTATATAATCACCTAGTCTAGTTCTCTTCAGATCTGCCTGGCAGAATGATGTGGAGGGGGTGTGGTCTACTGTTCACATTCGCTTACTAGACAGGCCAATATGACATGCGATCTTTTAAATTATTATTATCTTGTACTTTTTCGCAGTTGTGATTAAAGTAGGAATGTCAGGAGTCCTCAGTGAAGGCTTTTGATCATTTTGCATTTCCGTATATGTGTTGAATGGTGGGAAATTAAAGCTTGCTGTAGAAAACCCTGATAAAAAAAGATGTGATAAAAAGAGGGGAAAAGCTTTGGCACAGTAGTACTGTTGTCATAAATGTGAATTATAAGGCCTTAGGAAGCAGAAAGCAGGTAATACTCATTAAATTTGTCCTGGTAAATCTTCATATGTTATGGTGCTTTTGACATAAAGACAATGGCCAGGAACTTTAACTCACAATTAAATGTAAGTGTTACATTGTCTGCCTAATATGTTTTAAAGTTCAGGGATGGATTACTATTTTTGTATAATTAAAATAACTGCACTAAATGTTCAGTTAAATTAAATTAAAAGAAGCATGTTCATTTTTAAGTAATGGTCAAAAGAGGTTGATTAATTCTAGTCCAGTCTCTTAAAATGACCATTTTTCAAAGTTGTGATATCATGCAAATGTTATGGCCTTGATAATCATTTTGGGTGGTTTTTATTTGCCAGTTTCTATGTTTGATAGGGTTTATGATTTTAGAATTAGTGCCTCATTAATGCCTGCTGTTCGTTTTTTGTCTGTCACCCGAAGCTTCTTCTTTAATAAATTGTGGAGTATGCGGTACGGTAGTCTTATTTCACTTTGTTCAGGAAAGATACAAAAAGAAAAGAATAACAAAAACAATAACGATAATAATAATAATAATAATAATAATAATAATAATAATAATAATAATAATAATGTTTTATTTGCCACATGTATTCTCTTCAACTATCACAATGTACCAGCACCAGCAACTTCAGATATATGCCCCAGTTTGCCCATTTCATGTGGCCTGCCGGCTCAAGTATTCAGTTGTCTCATCAGTTTGTGACTAGCAGAAATCCTTCTCTATAAATTTGTGCAGGATAATGTTTATAACACAGTTATGCAACATTTATCAATACCCCATACCATGAGTATTAGGTATAATGCTGTTTACATACAGGGAAAAATAATCACTAATAATAAATGTCAATTCAATGCAGTTTAAAAAATCAGATGAGCCAAAACACCCACAGTTTTCTGACCACCAAACTGTTAGACAAAAAGAGCAGCTGATAATATTAAAATAAGATTTTTTTATGTGTGGGCGGTGTCAAGCTAGAATTGACTTCAAAGATTTCTGAGTGGGAAGGGGGCAACCCAAAGCATATTCATAAGAACTGGACATTGGCGAGAGTGTTTAGCCATATGACATTCAAGCAAAGAATCACACAATTCTTACAAGTTTATTTACTTGAAAGGGGGATAATGGGAATTGCTGCTAAATTTGGCTTTCTTCCCATGAGTGATGCCAGTGCCATTGTGATAGGCTGCACCACCAACTTTAAATACTGGAACCTAAAAAACGTCTTGGATCTGGGATTGAGAAATGCAGGCCAGCAAGAACAAGTACAGTTATTAGAAAACAAAATGTTTTATTGGTGATTTTACATTATTTAGTCTTTTTTCAATGTGCTTGATTTTTTATTTATTTATGTTTTTTTTTTTGTTTACACTTTCTCCATCTTGTTGAGCAACACTTACATTTTCTGTGATTGTGTTTCAGATCTGAGACAGCTTTCGGTTGATTTTAAATTTCTCACATTTGTCCATGACAAGTTGCCAGGTCACCAAGATCCCAAGCTCCTGTTCTGAAAACCTGAAGCTTCTCTTCCTCCAAGGTATTGTTTTCACTCACTTACAGGTATCTTGGTGTTGTGCTTTTGTACCACCACTAGCTTCACTTGCTAACATTTTGGACATGGTTGATTTGCATCAATGCTTGTCAAATATTGTGCACCTATATTGTTGAGCTTGTTTACTCATTGATGTGCCATGCATACTTGTTAATATGACCCCTTTATATGTTGGCTCTCCTTGCAGACTCCAGTTCCACTGGATGCTACATGCTATACTATATTTTTATGATATGCTATCATAATACTGAGTCTACAGTGAGGAAACCCATTGTCACATGTCATGGGAAACATTAATATCTAGCAGAAGGAATAGCTATGTTTCTGCATTCAACCATTACTGCGATACAGTATGCTGTAAATGAAATGGCAATGCAGTGAATTGGCATAGCAATGGAATAGCAATTAACAACAAGCATAAAATCATAAATACTGTCAGATGTATATCCTGCAAGATGTCATCTGAAGTGTGTGCCTTAGGCACCTTCTATTTTACACAGAAGAGTTTGAGCGTAAATTGAAAAAAAGAGAAAAGTTTCAAATGCAAGCTACGATTTGTATACACAGTATTTTCCGGCAGTAATCACTAAACTCATCACTGACACATGCAAAAAATTAATGATTTGTTACATGGAATTATGGACAATTTGGCATTTATATTGCTTTGCCCCCTATATACTATGATACAAAGGCATTACAGTTTTATTTATTTATGTTTGTTCATGCTAGATGTCTATTGTGGAGGGAGACTGTAATACTCAATTAGATTTTGTTATGGGGATGAAAAATATTAATATCCCTTGAAATGTGTTTTCCATGATATTAAAGGGAGCCTCCACTGGGGAAAAATGCAGAGAATGGGAAATTAAGAATATCTCTCATTTGGTTCCAGTTTCAAAATTGCTTATTTTTTCACTTTTTAAAAGATTGTGTCATTTGTTCATAAGCAGAATTGAGAAGTGCATTGTGGGATGTCTGGTTTACTGGTTACAAAGTGTGTTCTTTTGAAGGAGCAGTTCATTGTTCTTGTGATGTGGTTTTAAGTCATGCATTTAAATTAATGTAGATCAACAATAAACCATGTGCTGGACATCCAGAGCAGTTTCCTTTACATGTGATAAAGGTGCAATAAGCTACTACATGATATTCAGATTTTAATCATAGAATGAAGTATCCCTATTTGAAATTGGCCAGCAGGATATGGATAATTGAAATGTTTATGATTATTTGTGAATATGTAGGACATAGGCCTACTTAATTTTTTTCTTTTGTTTTTTTTTTTTAACTTGTGGTTTCTCATTTCAACCAGAAAAATGAAAAAAAGAAAAGAATATTGAGTACTTATTCAACCAACAAAGGGCAAAATATTCAACTGAGTATCTGGGTGGATTCAAAATGTTATTAGAATATGGTTACATTTTCACCATCCAATCTAAATGTGAAGAGAGCCCCTGTCAAAAATCAATATTCTTTAAAATGTATAGTTTTTTCCTTGCACTTGGACTTGAACTTGCTTGATATCTCTCATGGATAATTCTTATTTTGAAATTGTTGCTTGTTTTTAATTATTTATCATTTTCTTTAGGCAGTTACCTATACTTCATGAATGAGTCATGAAATATAGGTAACTGCAGACATATCCAAACATATCCATTATTTTCTTCCTGAATATGCTCTGGCTTTGGAATATTTAATCTTCTTGCCTACACTTGAGGGAAAATGACCATCAGGCTGTCCTCAACATGGTTTCCATCCCTTTCCCTTTCAGCCCAAGTTGCATGCTGTCATGTAATATATGTGATTATCGATGTTCCTCACTTTCCTGCACTGTCTTCATCCTTGGATGAAACCGTCAATCATTACAACATTATTCTCAATCCTCAACGAACTTCCTTAAAAAGTAAAGGGGTGTGCCACCAACAGGGACTCTGCACCATGGCATAACAATGCCTTGCGATTGATAATAACAGCAGGTCATTGATTAGTCTGTGGAAAGGACCAGGTTGAGCTGCTCTTGCTCAGCCTACAGCAGACTATCAAAGGGTACATATGGCTGCATGGTTTTATCTGTTATGGTGGTACTGTTGAGCGTGACAATAAGAACTCCATGTCCCCTTCGGACAGACATACCTAAACCCTCCTCCATCTTTAAATACAGGGCAATGTGAAAAAAATCAAGGATGTCTATAACACTCCCCAATCTACTTCCTGCATTGCACCCCATTTACCACATTTTGCACATTTACTTGCTTTGCACAATTCAACATCCATCCATAGTGAAACTGCCAGCTACCTTTTAGACCCTATCCATACATTCAAAACCCATCTATTATTATTGTGCCTATTATTCACCTAGCTTTAGCAAGCATCATAAATATCTATTGGCACTAGCACTCTAACTATTGGCAAGAAAATGACTTTCTGTTTCGATTTCTCCTACCTTAGGTTAAGACCCTGATATCAACAGCAATTGCAGACTCCCTTCCAATCTGCCTTTACTAGTGCCTTTATCATCACCCTAGTTTTATATTGATGAGTGGAACCCTTTCCGTGTGGGTTTTGAATGTGGCACACCAAAATCACTCCAGAGTGACTTAGCTGGCTTAGAGGCTGACTTTATTAACATCAACCTGTTGTTGGATCAACACCATCTAATCCTATATTATGAGATACCAAGAGAACATTCTTCAGAGGCTCAGATCATAACCTAATCGTAGACGTTTGTTTGCAGGCCTTATTTCTTGGCCTACTGTTATTATATTCAATGCATAATTTTGTCAACAACAAATTGAAAGTGATTTGAGGTTAACTGCTTTGACACTTTAACATCTGCCTACAATAAATTCTCAATGCACCAATAACACTATTGCTTTCTCTCAAGAAAATGAATGTTATGATATAAAAACTGCACATTATTGCACATAGTGTTGTGTAAGAAATATTATTAAATTGTAATATTTGTTTTATTTCACATCTCTAATGTAAACAGCGATCACTTTACAGCTTATTTATCTTCATTGGTTGAAAATACTATCTTATTTTTTTTATTTTTTTTTTTATTTTACTTTAGCAGGTAGATAGTTGATTTCCTGTTGAGTGTGGTAAGCTGCAAAAAGTAGAATGTGAACACCAGACCTATTACCTACCCGTTCCTATCTCAGGTTCCATATGTCGTGTGATGTGAATTAAAGTGGTAAGACCAAGAGAGATTGACTCCTTGACCTGCTCTTGTTATACTTGAACAACAATCATACAATAGCAGTTATATTGTAGAAACAGAAGCTAGAGGTTCTGTCCTTTGAAAGTAACTGCCTCTCCTTTTTTCTGGCCTTTGAGGTTCCTCTTTTTAAATCTTTTTGTTTTTGGGGAAAAAACTTTTTTGGTTCATTTTGACTTGAACCATCTTTCAATATGTGCTGAACATTTTTTTTCAAAAATGCATTTCCAAAGCCTATGCCAGGTTCAGATGGTGAGAAACAAGTTTTATAACATCCATCACTGGCTACTGCTCTAAACACTCTCATCTTGCAGCTAGAGGCATTTCAGGATACAGCAGTGAGAGTCCTCTTCAATAAATCTATCAAGGGTTACTTTTGAACCTCCATTAGCACTCCATAAAGTCCAGTACTGAATTTAAGGTACTCTTTTTCATGTACTAACCTCTTCACGGGCCTACCCTTTCTCATTATTATATCCCAGGCTACCCTACTGTCCTCAGACTACCATCTTCCTGCTACTGTCCGCTGTCTATTGATCTGCACACCAGGGGTCCTGGAACTGGGCCTTCCTACCTTCCCAATTTAGGTCAGCTATTTTACTGTTGAGACATCTCTGTCCCCTTTTGTAGCCAATTTGTATCCGCTATTTTAAACTCTTGCTGTCAATTTGGAAAGCTCACAAGTAGGGATTTACCGATTGATCAGCCAAAGATCGTTATAGGCCGATAATACAAAAATCGTATTATTATTAAAAACAGCCAATGGTCAGCTTTGATTATGTCTTGTCAATCAAAAGGAAAAAGGTCTATAGTTTATTTGTAATCCAAAAGTTTGTTTTCATTTGCCTGTCAGATACAAAATTATAGCACTTTGTTTTCCACATTCATTGCTTCCCCTATAATTGCATAGGCTGAAATAAGAGTCAACCTCCGTGTTGTTGCCTGGGAAACTTGACGTGATAAGTGTCACTGCGGTGTTCTTTGCTGCTGTCAGTCTCACTGAACTGGTCTGAACTGGAACCCTTTGCTTATTTCTGCAAAGCAAAGTGAAAGTAAGTTTCTGATATTTAATATTTTCTTGCAGGACTGCACAGTCAACCTAAAGTTACCATATTGTGTCGGCATGGTTGTTGAAGGTTGTGGGATAATGTATTTTTACCGTGAAGAAGAACATTTTCCTTACTCAACCTACAGGGTTCTATGTATGTAAATGAAATTCAGAAAAGTGTAACATTCTATTAACACACTATCTATAAATGGCAACATATGCTAAAGAGTTAAGAAATGATAGGTAGCTAGCTATGTTAAACTTTTGTCATTTTGTATTCCTGAAAGTAACACTGATGTTCTTTGATACTCTTCATTGCTCTGCATAAGAGTGTCTGCCAAATGATTGTAATGAAATGAGAACTCTGCAGTAATTTGCATTTGAAAGTACAGGTAGTTAGGTACCAGGAAAGGTCCTAGCTACCTGAAAAGTTGTGAATTTGTTGTGAGTGAAAGTGACCCACAGAACAGGCCTGTGCCACTTTGCTTCACATAGAAGTTTGTCATTGGATTGTGCTAGCCTGAGAACAGCTAAGGAAGCCTGAGCATAAGAAAATGAAGTTCAATGTTCAATTCATTATTATGGATATAATACAATTCAATGAACTAACACATTCATCAGGCAACTTGGCTATCTAGCACCACTGATCAGCAATGACCTGCACGTGTTCCTGTGACACCAATAAATTAGTAGCTATCGAGTATGTATGCAAGTATTCACAAAACAAATGGTAACTAAATTAATTATCCTATGTGAGTAACTGGTGAATCAGGAAGTCTTTTTTTTTTTTTGTAAAAAGTACTAGCATTAAGGCAATGTCTGTGACCTGCATTGGGTTAGAGTTTGTTCACCTGGCAATACTCCATTTAATCATTGGCTATGTCCAATTATATATTGCTCTGCAGGACTCCTGACCAGTGTCAGAACATTGTATTTTGGACCATGGGGTCTTTCACTGTACACTAAGGACACACTCAGGAGACAATTGTCTATGTTTAAATAATGTATGTCTTAAGAACATACCTTGCATCTATATGTGCTCATTTATGAATGAATGATTTTGTTCAATATGTTACGCCTTAATTCTTTAATGTTTATAATGGGTTACAAAATAATGATTAAACATTATTATACCTGTACTGTGTATCACTGGAAAATGCTTAATAAAAACAACATGGAGAATAATTTATTTTCTACATTCTACAAGAAATGCAAAAAAATGATTTCTTGCGGGAGGGGTATTAATACATGTCTCTGATTGCCTGACTTCTTCTCAACTTTTAATTTTAATTTCATAGACATATGCTGTTTTACTGATGCATTGATTAATAAACAGTTTTACAAACAGTCTGGTTTCTATATCTTTCAAAACATCAAGGCTTCAAACGTGATTGAGGGTGATATAAAACGGGGACAGAGATCAAATTAAAATCTCACCTCGCAGTCACCCATCAATAACAGGCCATCGTGGTGATTATGAAACTCTGTAAGTCACAAATTGATGGAACGTAATAAAATGGTTTTGTTTAGCGTGACAGGATAAAGAATTGCATTCTCCTCCAAGTCAGTTCAGAGCCTTGTAATCCTCCAGTGGATAATTAAAAAGTGTGTGCTACAGTCACACAAATTAAAATAAATAAATAAGTGAGCGAAGATGCTTGGTGCGGGTCCCCGGGGTATCCATTAAAGAATGTTTTCTTGAATTGAGGTTAGGTACATTGATCTCTGTCGAGGCTGGCAGCGCGCTAGAGTTAACATTCCCCACTGCAACTGTGACTCATTTCATACATTATTCCAATTAAAGCAGCGAGATTCACGCCACAGCCTGGGAACCACAGGCACTCACAACAATGCCTCCAGTGCCACCACACCACCAAATTAAGCTTTAAAGACAGATGTGACAGTAAGGAAAGAAATAAGGAAGAGTTCAACCTTTCCTTTTCACCCATCTAATCCTTTGCAGATTTATTCTTCAAAACTACCCAGCATTACCAGAGCAAAACATTTTAAAAGATAGTAGATATTGCACAGCAGAAAAGAATGAAGTGTTCTCTTTTGTAAATTGTTCATTTATGTACCTTAGAAAGAATCTGACATATAAATGAATGTTGTACTGCATAACACCTCAATTCTCCTCACTAAAGGTGCATGTTCTTTTCAGTACTGGAAAAATATGTGGCCACAGATGTTGTCAGAAATCAGATTTTACTATAGAGAAAACAGTGACAAACACACATTTTCAAAGCCACAGGTAAAAGCTTTTAGCTGACCATGTACGCAGACACGCGTTCTCAACTTGCTTGGCTTGTTAGTATTCCAGCAAAGCTTGCTACCAGGCACATGTTATGTTACAATACTGTTCTGTATCACACTCTTTTCTCTAACATAAATTAATGATCTCATTAGAACCCACTGTAACTTTGTTAACTAACCACGTGAACAACAATATAGCCTGAGGCTAGCACACAAGCTAGCTATGTTATTAATCGGTTTAGCCAACATTGCCTTACAACATTCTCATCTATAAGCATGTAATGCAGTCAATAGGAATATGTACGCATACTAAAACTATTGAACATTGAAAACTATTAAAAATTTGTGCTTCATACAGTCTCACCTGCAAACAAAACATAAAAACTTTTAGCTGAGGATGTACATAGACACTTGCTTAGCTTGCTAGTATTCTCCATCAAAGCCTGCTACCAAGCAAGTCCTCCTGTGCCTGCAAATCCCACACAGACTGACGGCCATTGACTGGAATGACAATAACTAACCAAGAGACAAAAGATGTTTGCAGGTAATTAGTATGAAGTCGCAGATTGTTATATTACTATTTTAAAAAACACACACACAAAAAAAATATATAGACATTATCAAAATATTGTCAAAACCAACCACATATATATCTGCCTTCGGAACATATTCAGGGCATCCATTCCACAAAATTCTGGGCTAGCAGTGAATTGCTTCAGTGAAAAAAAAAACAGGAAATACCATTACATGTTGACAACATGCCATTTAATTGTTGCTGATAATTCTATTCACAGTAATGCACAGTGAAAAAAGACATGACAACAGCAGTTTGTATGCTTACTTAACCTCACATAGGTTAGCTCCACGATTATATATTTATTTTTTTGTTGGCAGTCATCAGATTTAATGCAAAATAAAAGTCAAATTTGCAAAGTAAATGAACTGCACCTGGAGTTTACAGCAAGTTTAAGGAGTTGCATTTTTTGTTTGCTGAAGCTCCCTGAAAAAGAAGCTATCCCTCATATCTGGACTCTAACAGAGATTACTACTTTAAACTTGATCAGGGGTTCACAAGCTTTCTCCAGAGCACAGTGTGGATCATTAATCTAGGAACATGAAAAGAGTGTGCCTGGTTACCTCATGCCAAGTTAAGATCAAATAACAGTCATTTAAACTATTCCTTATATGGAAATAGCAAAATTAGCTTCAGAGAATCTTTCATTTGTGTGCCTGTGTGTGTGTGTGTGTGTGTGTGCGCGTGCGTGATTTTAAGCACTTAGACGCTAGAGGCTGTGGGGAACATTTTAACTAAAAAGGTGTATTTGAATTTGCTTTGCTATTGTCTCAATGGAAATGAGCGTGCCTTTGAAGTCTCTTTCTTCCATGCCTCTATCGATCGCCTGACTGATGGAGACATCAAGCGGAGAGAGAGAAAGAGACGTCCTCTCCCTCTCTGTTGACATCAGCAGGTCCCCTCACTGTGAACTGCCGGTGTGGCCCATGCAAGAATCACTCCCTAATGAAGCTTCAAGCCTGTCACACAAACATTTAAACAGACCTCAGGGAAATGGTAATCCTAAGAGTACAGCTGAGCGGATCAGGAGCCCTCATGTCACAGGCCAGCCTGCCTTTTATTCTGGAGTCAAACAAAATGCGATACAGAAGTTTGGAGCTTTTTTCAAAAGTATATTGAAATTGAGATATGTTAAAATGTATTACAAAATTGGATTGAAAATAAATAGCCTAAATAAGTTGATGATTGGCCATCATGGCCCTAATATTAGTTTTTGGCTGTTATAAATGGGATGTTTTTACTCTGCGAAAACTTGATGAGCTTGAATTGGCATAAAGCAAATTGCTGTTTTATTGCTTGTTAAATGTATTGTTTTGCATTGCAGGCCAATTAATGCATCATTTACTATCCTAATAGTCCTATTCACTGTGGTGAATTACAAAAATTGTGTAGCCAAAGAGATTTATTTTTTCATATTTATTTAGAAGAAATGATTCCTCTAATTTTTAAGACAAATATGTTTCATTAAATAACTAATGACCCAAGGTCATGTCTGCTTCTTTTGTTTGTGCACCCACACACACACACACACACAAAATGAATAAGCACAGATGCAAACTTCCTTTTCTTTTACCTACTGCATGTTGTATAAAGTATATTTAGCCTATATTTGGATATTTTCATGAAACAGTTTTAGCTCTCAGATAACCATGACATTATCATGTATTGATATTTTTGGTTTATTATTTTTTTTCTTATGTACCTAGTGGTTATAAAGAGGCTATTCAGAATGTCTTTAAGAAGCTTTTTTTTTTCAGATAGAACTATTAAAAGTAAAAAATACAGTAATTGAAAGGACTTGCACACATGCCATGAGGCCCTATTTTATGGGCATTTGTTGCTGTAAAGGTCCAGGAAACTGGATTCAAATTGTGGTTATTCCCCAGAAGTGATTGTAATAAACACTATATGGTTACTGTTCAGCTAATAAGGACAGGGTAGGTGTATATCTAATATTCATATCCATAAGACACCTCATATGTAAACCATTCTTCATCGCAAGGTTAGAGCAGGCTGTTTAGTTCAAAAGAAAGCAACATAAGCTAGGCTTTACCATTGTATAGTTAAACTATAGTTAAAATTGACTATCATTCAATTTGTAATAACTTAATTATCCATCATTCATCTGTTCTGTGACCATCAGGAGAGTCACTGGCAGCAACAGTTGGGAGGGAGGAAATGCAATGTGCAAAAGTGGCAAGAGCATCATTTTCATATTACGAGTAGAATGGATTTCACCAGTCGTAGTGCTTTCGTGACATATTGTACCCAGCTTACTCCGCCTACTGAAAGCCTGGCATTTAGCCAAGGGGGAAAGCAAGCCAATTTCAGCAAAGGTTTTTCTTTTTTTGTTTTTTTTTTTGCAAAAATGATTAAAATATTTATTTAAAATAGGGCCCAAGGAATTTTCAATTATATTGCAAACTGGATTCATTTATATTATTATTTAAAAGAAATATGAATAAGAACTCTCACAGACATTCTACATAATTAAACTGTGAATGAGTATTTAAAGGAAAAAGGTATCATC
This sequence comes from Anguilla anguilla, assembly GCF_013347855.1. Taxonomy (NCBI): domain Eukaryota; kingdom Metazoa; phylum Chordata; class Actinopteri; order Anguilliformes; family Anguillidae; genus Anguilla; species Anguilla anguilla. The sequence continues at coordinate 56,806,364 of NC_049204.1, read as the reverse complement.
AAAATAGAGATAAATAATACTACATAATAGCAAAACTGTCTTTAATGAGGTGGCCATTTGTTTTGTGATGTTTTGAAAACACCAAAGAGAAAACAAACATAGATAGTTACATACAAACATACTTATAAAGTGCAATTCAAAACCCACAATAATATTTTTGGATCCTTGTGATGTTTCATGAAATATTTTCCACCTGTTGTTGTTTCAAAGCCTTTGTGGATTTAGAGGAAAGGTTATGTATTTCATTACCTTAAGCCTCTCTCCATTTTGACCCTCCCTGACTGAACTTCCTGATACCCAACACTAATGGAAATGCATACAGGATTTCTGTAAGAGGCCCAATCCATTTTAATCCTACAAGTAATTAAGGCTAAGGTCTACTTGGTTTTAGGGCCAAGCTAAGCAGTCAGGTTGATTGATGATGAAAAGCAATCCCAACATAGCAGCATAAACTTCGACCACCAAAGTCCAATCCATCAAACGGCTCAACTGAACATCGGTGACAGTTATGCGTTTGGTCATAACTTTATTAATTGTAGGGCTTGGTAAATAAAAGGAAGAGAAAATTAGAAAATTATGAATGTGATGTGGATAAATTTCACAAAAAGTCAGAATCAAAATGGATTATGAATGGATTATGTTTAGAATCCGGACCGTGCCAGTGCCGGTAGCCCCACAGGGCAACACACAATTGGTTCTATCATCACCCAGGGATGTGAGGCATTCAGTGGGCCAGGATTAGGGCCTCCAGGCCTCTCAAGCAATTCCTGCTAGTCAGTTGTGTCCCCGTTAGTCTGCCTGTCGACCAGAACATGAAGGGTTCTATTTTCTGTGTGTTGCGAGTCGTTATGCTGCACTGCTTGGGGTGTGCCAGGCAATACTGCATAATGCAGTGCATTTTTGATGCAGCTCATCAGAATTTTTGGGCAAATCAAGTTTGCCATTTGCACCTTTTGCCACGCGTCTGCTCAAACAGAATCTACAGTGTAAAGCGTAGGCCATCGTATAGTGGATTGCTAATATTTGAAATTTCCCAAGCAATTTCAACAAATGTTAATGTAATTCAATATTACATCTGCAAATGATGTGCAGAACAGTTGTAACAGTGGTGTGGTACAATTGTAACAATGAAAAATGGTATAAATAAATATAAATAGTTAATATCTGCAATATTTATGAGAAACACTGTTAGTTCAATAGACCATACTGTGCATGGATGTTTGACCCAGCAACTAATTAGGAAAGTCTTTTTTTTTTGTTTATTGACAAAAATGGTATGCGGGATTGGATGGGTTTGTCATGTTTAAATGCAATTGTCTAAATAGTTATATCAATAGGGAAGAGTAAAGAAACCTTTTTCAGCCAATCTTAATTTTCTGTAGGATTTACGCCATTTGTTGGCCAGTTTCTAATCATGTGTGAGGTGCAGACATTGTGAGAAACGTCTGATAATCCTCCTGATTATCATTAATTATCCTCATCTTCAACTGCAGCTGTAGACTACCTAAATTGGCAGTACAAAATCATATTGGACCATTTGCACAATAATCCCAAACCCAAAACTGTAAAATCAAATATATATATATATATATATATATATATATATATATATATATATATATATATAAGATAATTAATGTGGACTCAATGCTAGAAGGGCATAATACAGAGATACTGAGAGGCATGGAGTATACAATGGAAAACAAGTGAAAAATATATCTGGAGAAATCGTCTGGAGTTTGTAATCTACATCTAATGGATTTAGAGATACATTTGGAATTCTGCAAAAGCACAGTCTCTGTGTCCCATCTCCAGGGTGGCTCTTTGTGCACTCTCAAATCAGCCTATGTAGAAAGGTCATTTAGTTTGTTCCATAAAGAGCTGGACAAATGTCACCCATCTGTGCCAGCTGAACATTCTATACTTCAATTAGGCAATTATTAGAGATGTTTAAAAAATTAAGGATGTGTGATTAAATGTGTGCTTTAAAATGATTGTCTTCTGCCATAATGTTAGTGGGACTAATGATTGCTCTGGGGTATTTAATTTAGTAGTGAAATGGTTTCTTCAGTTTTGTCATTAAAATTGACCAATTTAGCATAAGGTTAGGCTTTCTGTGACTGAAAAATAATTGTTTATGTTATTTACCAGAAACTAAAGGAATACATCAACTCCCTGCAAAACAGTTAGATAAAGTATTATATTTTGTGCTATGCCATGAATTTAAAGGCACAGTTTCCAGTGCTCTGAAATGGGGCTATTCTCACAGTGAAAATAGAATGAGATGCCCTCATATTAAATCTGACTTATAATAAGTCATCAATACAGCTGCGGATCAGCATGAGCTTGTACTATAACTTTCACTTTAGTGTGCCTACAAACCATGATACCCTTGGGTCACATGTGATCGGATCTAAGTACAGGTAAAATACAGCTTGCATCAAATTTAATCAGACTTGCTAATGATCCATTTAGCTTTGGTTAATCAAAACAAGCATTTCACTTCACACACAAGCTTATGCAGGCAATTTGTTGAGACCTTTTACAAAGTTAAAAGTAAAATTAATACAAAGTAGGCAGATAAAACGGGAGCATTTTAATCATTGCAGTTATGCAACGGAATAAATTTACATTTTTACGTAGACACAGATCTATACATGTTAAGTATGTATGTTGTATCAATTACTTAGATAAGCAGGACAAATTATATGAGCTTGACACAAATCACAGGTCCACGTCCCAAAGCTTGCACTATGAACAACAGTCTTGTGAATTCACAGAACATAACTGCTGAAATACTGGCAATAATATATAGACTACACACTACCAAAAAGAAAAAAATAGTCATATGCCACACAAGCTGAGTCTCGGTTCAGTTCCCAAAAGAGCCTGCTTGAAAATTAATTTCATTTTTTTATCATTATGCACATCAGGTCTGTTCTCAGGCAGTTATTCAGATCTTAATCATGTCTGGGCAGGACATTCTTGGATCAGGCTCACTGTAGCATGGTAAATTACTGCTTTAACTTGAATCTTCCATCTTCCATCATGCTATTTCTCACATAATTACTTGGAAATGCCATCTACAACACTTTAAACTTGTAGTTGCAGTAAAATAACAGCCACGCCATAAAGTTACATGTACAATATATCTCCTGTATTATTATGAAATCACAACCAAGGGAATAAGGAGAAAAATCGATCGATCTAAAATATTCAGATGGTGTAACTCAAAACTTAAGTTTCTAGAAATGTAACAACTAGTTGTTTAAGTTTGTGGCAATAGTTTTCACAGCATCACTCCCTCCCCCCTCCCCCCCTTCAAAAATGAAATCTCAAAAAACTGAGCTCACCATCAGTCCATCCCAGAAAAAAAAAATCTATATACACAAACCATGAAATAATGGGCATTGCGTTTCCTGTATCGAAGACGTTGTTGGATTTCTAGTGGAAAACTAGTTACCGTTCAGAGGGAAGCCGGATGCTTTTGATGACGTGTCTGAGGGGGGAAATGGGGGCAGTAGTCTCTTCCTCTCCTTATTGAACTATACAATTAAAACAGACCTAGAATTGAATGCCACTTATAGCAGTCACATATGCAGAACGAACTAATTAGCACACTTGAGGCTACAGTGGAGGAAACAGGCGATTCCTGGTACACAATTAAAGTTGATGGAACCCATGTCCCCACAGGGTGTGAAAAAATATCCATTGTCATTCGATTTGTGGATGAGTCATATGAAGTGACAGAGCACCTGCTAACCATAGCATTTATAAATAAAGGTGATGCAAGCCAGGACATTGACAGATACCAGTACTGCAGACCTGACCAGTCTGTGTGGTTCTTGGGGGGATGGGGGGAACCATTTCAAGTTTTGCCAAGGGTACCAAATCAGCTAGAACTGCCACTCTGTCCACTGTTTAAACCATCAGTTGCATTCAGTCGCATGTCAGGAGAGGCCACAATACAGATTTTTTTAATATGCGCAATGCCCTGTGCAGATTCCATAGGAGGCCCACCATTGCTGTGCACTACAGGGGTGAGCAACTTAAATTCAAGGAAAAGCGGCCATGTGTAGAAATGCATAGGTAATGTGATCTTCCATTGGAATGGATCACAGTTGGTTTTGCCATCTGACGTTCAGCAAATGTAGCCCCGTTTTTTGTAAGATAGGCATTACAATTAGGGAGTCCAAGGCAGAGCAGATCTGACATTTTCAATGATTTCTGCTAATGAATACAGATTTCCTCCAAAGCCATGTTTTCCCCAAGAGTCGAGGAGCTTTATCCTGCCTCGGCTATGCCAAGCTGTGGGTATCATGATTTTTCAAGATGTGCAGTTGTCACATTATCTTTCAAGCATGTCTCAAGCTGCTGATAACCTACAAAATGACTTATACGTCATTTATATTTAGGCCTATGAATTAGCATTTTCAACACTCAAGGCACTATTTTTTCTTTATTTTCGCATAGGTGATAACTCTCGTTGCATCAGCGAGAGAACATAATCACCATAAACAACATTAATACCGAGACATAACGCTTTCCCTCATTTGCATTTTGTTTTGCTGTGATCACCAGTTAGAATTCTGGTGCATCCACATGCTGTTAAACATTAAAGAAGAGAAAGAACATTCATCAGCTGATGCTCGGAGGGGAAAGAAACTTTTACATAAAGCCCATTATGGTACAATGATCAAATGTCGTTTGTGCATTACCCCTCACAAAAATGCTGATTATTGTGCAGGTATGTCAAATTTTAATTTCAAAGTATTACAGCCGGCAAGATGAAATATCATAATTTCTCAGAATGTGGTGTGCACAACAAAAGCACAGAAGATGAGAGGAGAAGAATAAGAGTTTAGTAACAAAGTGCAGACTGAAAGAGAGTAAACAGCCCGAAACTGTAGCAACACAAGGCATAAACAAATGAGATGAGCGACTGAAAGATAAAACATTAAAAAAGGCAGCAAGTGTCAAAACAGGTTAAACAAAGCGAGTAGGTGGGTGAAGAGGTCTTTGTAGGAAAAATTCTAATAGTCCCAGAGAGAAAGCCTGAGGCAGCAAACAGAAGAAAGAAAGAAACCTCTACGGGAACTGCGTTCAGTGGGGACACCCTGGCCCTAGGGGCCAGCAGTCAGTCTACATCTCTCTTTGTGGCCCCTGATGATAGATCGGAATGCTATTCATTAGTATGGCCAGGAACAGTTGATGCTATCCCATACCTTGATGTCCCACGCTTATGTGCATTGGTTGGTCTTGCAGTTTCATTGTTGTGGGGCACCATCATGGCACAGATAAATAAGCATGTGACATAAATTAGGTTTGTTTATGCAAGCAGTATATCCTCCTGAGAAGCGAGTGACAGTCCTCTTTACTTTTAACATTAACCCAATTTGTTTAAGCAAAAGTTAAGCCTTCTGGGATGATAAAACACAAAGAAGGGAGCCTATTCCAGGGACCTCCCTGACTCCCTCAGCTATTTATATACATGATGGTGATAGGCAGGCCCAATGTCTGCTGTGGAACTAGTTGTAGCAGTGAACAAAGTATTCCCTTATACAGCTATTACGTAGGCAGTGTGCTCCAAACAACTTACTGTACAACTTACAAACTTCATGTTCTTCATTATATGTCAATCCATGCCACGGGGTGGGGGGGGGGGGGCATACACACACTTGTTGCCCAGGTTTTTACAAGTTGCTTTGCAGGAATTTGAGTGCATTTCATTTTCTTTAAAATCCCTGTGTGATGGATAATGAAGATAATGATATCCTTGCACAAGTCTGACATCTCAAGACTCATGACCATGACATGGTCGTGTCTAGATGGGATATAGGAGATTTCAGGAAGTGGTTTAACCTGACTTGTTAGCCAAGGATAAGGACAGAAGTGATGAGATCAACGGGAAAATAAAACTGAACTCTGGCCGGTCAACTGTGATGCAACCAACCATGTGATCATTGGATGGACCACTTGCAGACAGGGGGAGGTCTGAGAACTGGTGGGCTGTTTGCAAACTGCTTGTGAACAGTGTGTGCTGGAGCTTGCACATACCGTGCCATACGTACTCAAAACGACCATGTGTTTTTGTTCGTCTCTTGTTTGAAATGTGTCATTTCAAACAAAAGTTCTGTCTCGTTTTGAGTATGCTGGCGCCTTTAAGGTAGGTCTCATGCACTGCACGTACAGTAGAACACATGGTGAACACAGCAGCGTTTTGCTAATGACTTCATTTTTGGATCGCCCAGTCCCGCGCAATGTTCTCTCAGTAGCGCTTGCACAAGGAAATCGTTTTGCCATAGGTTAAATATTTGCTTCCTGTGATCCTATCCCCTTTTGATTAAAAACATCAGCCCCATAGCTGACAGGTTGTGAGTCATGTCATCCCAGGATATTTTCGGTGCTGAAACAGGTGCGCTCTGCCCGGGGGCCCGAGAGAGCGCGTGAGGTACGGGAGCGAAGGCCGCTCGTCGGAAGCCCCCCCCCCCCCCCCCCCCCCCCCACGCCGCTCTGTCACGGCCGGGCCTCAGTCCAAGAGTCGTTTGTGTCAAGAGGCGAGCCTGATTCTGCGCAACACGACTGTCAGGGGCCCCTGTCGAACACCGGCACCGGCTGCTGTCACACCACCAATCACCCGGACAGATCTGACGCTGGCTGGAGACGGCCCGGAGCTCGCCCTGCGTGTCAGCGGAACGGGAGACCCGGGGGCGGCTCTGACTTTGCACAGCCCTGAGCGGGGGGAGAGAGAGACAGTGTCACCGCCGAAGTTCATTAAGGCCCTCTTAAGGATCAGGTCCATCTGTTCCCACTGGCCAGTGACTCTGATTTCTCATTTCGCTGGGCAGCAGATAATCTGCCGCTAATTTCCCATCATGCCCCATAATGTATTATCACTGATATGTTTTGCCATATCAAAGTGATAAATGTGCTGTTTTTCTGTGAGCCCCTGTGTTTGGATTGGGCGAGGGCCCGTCTGAGTGCCTCGCTCCACACTTCAACTGCTCTCCTAATGGTTTTATTGACCCCCGTCATTGACTGTGCTGCTCTAAATTACCACAGTTCTCTGAGCTTTGGACAGTCTGATTCTGAGTTAAGTCTGGAGGTCGCTGCCCTTTAGGCTCATGAGCACCTTCATAAGCCTTTCACCTCAAATAATAAATCACACAATAATGGATGGGTCTGCCGCGCATGTGGGCTGCCATGGATGCATTCTGAATTTTGTGCGTCCAAATTGCTACAGATGTGTAAGTCCGTGCAGAAAATATGATAAATGTTAGGTCAGTGCAGAGGTGCTTTGTCTCATTTTTTTACTGTGACCATAGACTGTTTTTCCATTGGATGTTGTATTGTCTCTTCAAAAAAAAAAAAAAAAAAATTGAAATAATCAGAGTATTTCAAATATTTTGAGGGTTTAGACACATAAAGTCGGCCACCTTGATATCAAAAAGGCAGCAGCTGCTAACATGCATTCATTTAGTTTGCATTTCCAAACATAATGCAACTAATCAATATCTCTATCGCAATATTTCATGACTCAACAAAAACAGGATTTTATTTTTAATTCAGTGACCTAATTTGTCAAAGCCTGTTTAACTCTATTTTTAACATAATGTCATACACTGGCAATGATAAAAATAAAAAAAATTCACAGCTGTGAGTTAGTGGAAGCCATGACAGGTGACAGTCAAATCAAGTGTGGTGATTTTGTGATGCACAGGGTGCCCTGTGTAGCCAGACAGAGGCCTCAAACTGAGTCTGCATTGATCTCGAGATCCACCTCCAAATCTCATGTGGATTTTTTATATTTGCTTTGAATTAATTTTTCATCCTGAATCCTCGTGGGTTGCTGCTCAGACATAACCTCACGGGGAAGCCACGCTGGGAAGGTCCCGTCATTTCATGCAAACTCCATCGGGGCGTGTGCCAAATCAACACACCCGCGTGCTACACGGGACGGGGCTAAAACATTTCTGGGTTTTCAAAACCCAGAATAACAAAACTGATCACTGCCGACAGCTTGCCCACTTACAAAGCACAGGAGGATCACCGCGCTTAGTTGTTGCTGAGCTTGGCTGTGGAGCAGGTCTATCTCGTGGCTAAGTGGACCATTATAAAAACTGACCCGTCCCATTTTGAAAGTGAGGAGGATGAGCTTTGGCTATTTTTATCATTGTAATCAAGGAATCCTGCTGACTGCATTGGCATCCCACTCCCCGAGACCACACTGGTGAGGGCTGGTTGCTTGCCATGAGAACAAGTGCCCTTACAGCCCATAATCATAATCACATTGACAGTCCCAGGAAAGAAAGAAAATCTCTCTCTCTCTCTCTCTCTCTCTCTCTCTCACTCAACACTCACTCACTCACTCACTCATGTACACACACACACACACGCACACACATACACGCGCGCACACACACATGCGCACACACACGACAGATCTTCCACAGAGCAGACCCAGTCACTCCAATCTGTGGGTGTGCCTGTCCTTATCGTTGGAAATCCATTTTGAAAGCATTTAGAATTAGAGGAGGCTGATAATCTCCGATTATATACACAGAGATGCTTTGAGTGCTGCAATCAAATCTGCAGATTGAAATGGTGCAGTAGTGACCTCACTAATACTTTCCTATAGAAACACTACCAAGGAGAATTACTCTGTTTATTATCCTCTTAGGAATGGTAAAATAGAATACTGGGTTCCCCACTGACTCAGAATGCATGCGTGTATTGATTCATAATATACTCTGTATCTTTTTTTTATAAGTTGCCACATCTTATAATAACACATCAGTCATACAATATGACACCTCATGCAACAAAAAAGCTATAGTAGGAACAGCACCAAATACCACAATTTTATTCAAATGAACAGCAATATTAATCTCAAAATGGGGAACTGTCGCAAATACTATGACTTTTCTCAGGTCGTTAATTTAAATTAAAATTGATGAGGGGTGGGATATCATTTGATTGATCACTGCTGTCTGTCCTTCCTATGTTGAAAGTTTCTGATCAGCCCTTCCCAACGGGAAGCATTGGTGACATGGTAAGATCTTGCATAGACAAGCTCACTTGATGCTTTTAAAACCCATAAGCAAACTATAAAGTGAAAAACACATCAATTTCATTCATCAAAACAACGTGCAAAACCCCCTTTGTGGATCTACTCCAGCTGAGTTCCTTGTTTTCAATCAGTTCTGACACTGAGTTAATTATTTCACAGCAAGCATATTATAAACTCTGAGTGAATTGTGATAAGGGTGTTGATATGAAAATGCAGTGTCGCGAAGGACATCAGTGGTAGCTGTGGGGTATTTTATTTTTATTTTTTGTAACTTCTGGGTCATTGTCGTTATGATGGAAATTCAACATTGCCCTTAACACTCAGTCCACTCACAGTATGCATGAGTGTTTATTTTGAAGAAGGTGGCATGACAGCGGAAAAAGAAGAGTCATTCAGCAGTGGGAGCCGGGTGACTAAGAGGACAGTGGCCTATTATAGAGAAATTTAGGAACAATTGGGGGGTGAACAAACAAATTCTACTGCAGGCCCTTGAGCCCTTCCAGAAAGCTAGTGGATGATGTACGTCTCTGTAAAATTTACTAATTTATTTGCTTTAGTGTATGAATTATTATAATTTCAATTGAGTGTTCTGTAAATTATTTTTTTGCTTACTCTCCCTTTTTTGTTTATGATTCCATAAAGCCTGTTAAATGTAGCCTGTCAATAAGCACAAACTGTAGGAAAAATCATGAATATAATATCAGAATATTGATAGTCTCAATGACTGTAATTTATACTCAGTGATTAAGTATAGCCAGACCTAAGTTTAAAACAACCCTGGACTTAAAAGGTTATAGTTAAATTAAATTTAAGTATATACAAAGAGGAGGGAAATCCTTATTGAACAACACTGTCATCTGGTGGTGTACTTTATTCTGGGCTCCTTTTAACTTTCATTCTGGGGAAATAATGCTCCAGATTTCTGTTGGCACATGAAAATCAATATATTGTTCTCTGTGTACTGGTGTGCAAAATCAGTGTCATTGGAAGAAAAGCAAATATTTTTAGACTATTAAACCAATGGCTGATGCAAATATAATGCAAAGGAGTAAGGCAGTTTTATGACAGTTTTAAAAAGAAAATGCCTTTTGGTTTCTACCATCCTGGCAGCAGGCAATATTTTCAGAATAGAATTATATATCTGATTTTTTATGTTAATTATGGAAAATAGTTTATGGTTCCCTATTTTGGCATTCCAACTGGCCTTGTGCATTCATTACACACAACTAACGCTTCATAGTTGACAGTGTGTGAAAGCGAAGAAATAACAAAAGGTTTTCAAGCCACACATGATCTCAGTAATGCATTCATGCAGAACTGTCACAGCGGTAGTGAGCATTATTACTGCGGATATCTTTGAAACTGCCAGGGAGAGACAGGAGCCTTCAAAGAAAGACGCCAAACTAACCATATGTCTTGGCTGTTATCAATTCTTGCCATCTTGGAACATTTTATCCGTCCTCTCAACATAAATTCATCATTTGCAGGGAGATGTCCCATCCCTCTCAGTTAAGAAATTGTGTGTGTGTGTGCGTGTCCATGTGTGTTTGTGCATGTGTGTGTGTGTGTGTGTGTGTGTGAGAGAGAGAGAGAGAGAGAGAGAGAAATTAGAAATTGGTGTATTTATCAAAAGGTACTGTTGGGCAGCTATGGAAATTAAGTAACAATAAAACAAAAGATTAGAGCCATGTGGCGCTAGTATTTAAGGCAGGGTCTTAATTATATCTATCACTATCACTGTTCCAATATCATTGTGCTGTTATTCAGTTTCCTCAATTTTTTTAAATTTCACTTTAGAGATTCAAAGTGGTGTTCACGCAGCCACTGGAGAGTTACTTGTGTTACAATGTTTGCTCTTAGCGTTCATTTGTCCATCATCACTAAGTCCATTGTGAATCTTTTAAACTATTTAAAATTTGATCATGCCTCCAGAAACAACATACAGAGTTAACTTTTCAAAGTACTCGCCGCATTTCCTGTGAAGCTTCAGGAAACATGTTCCTCCTCTGGTCCTATAAATCCTGGAGAAAATGTGATGCACTGGGAAAAAGTGCACTAGAAGCTGACCGAGAGGGAAGACTGTTGTCAAAGACATACAGAGGAGCATAACATACGTACCATTATGGGACACGGACTGAAAATCAATCTAAAACGTCCATGAAGACAGGCAACTTTAACCAAAATGGTCCTTTGCGATGGTGCAGAAAAACAAGCGCCGTGGGTGTTGCAATGCAAGATCACTGTCGAACAAAGTGGATCAACTCAAACTGCTCTTGAACTCTAAAAAAAGCACACATCTGCTGCGTAGCTGAAACATGGGCTCACGAAAGTATTTGTGATGTATCGCTTTACATACAAGATGTTCAGCGGTTTGAAAAAGACAGGGGGACAACAAGAGATGGGAGCAGAGAAGGGGGCGTGGCTATCTATGATCATAATAACTTGCAAGATAAGAGAAGGCCTTTCCTGGAAAAAGAGGAATTTGAGTTTATACAACTCCAGCTTCATACCGATAGACTTCCCAGCTCAATTTATCAATGGCAAATCAGACACTTTTACGGCAAAATGCAGTGGATTAGCTAATTAACACAATTTATGTGATCAGATCCATCTCTCCTCAGAAGGGGCTTAAATCTCTTATGTGGAGATTTAACCACCTGTCCATAAACATTTTGATAAATTCCCACTCAGACATGACACAGGTGGTTAAAGAGAAAACCCTGGGTGATTCTATCCTAACTTTGATCATAACCAACCTTAAGTACCACTACAATATTACCACCCTCTTGGACCCACTTGGTTCCAGTGACCATAAGTGTTTGTTCCTGTGCTCAAACCGCCAATCAGGAGAGAGAGCTGAGATAAAGTGCAAAAAGTCCAGACAAAGGGACATGACAGAAAAGAAGACTCTGCGTGGTGCATAGCAAGCACTGGTCGGATGTCGGTCTACGAGGTGGTCAGCATCGACTCCAAGGCTGAGATTTTTAACTCCATCATACATACTGCCTTTAATGTTTACATGAGATTTGAGAAGAAAAGAATAATCACATTGGATAAATCATGGATGACAGAACAAATAAAGGTAACCATCTGGAAGAGACAGAAAAGAGAAAAACAGATGTGAAAAGACAGAGAAATGGAGGTAAGCAAAATGCGTGGAAATTTACGACAGAAATATAATCCAGGACCGAAAGAACAATAACCCCAAAGAGTGGTGGGATTTTTTTAAGAAAGTCTTGGATGGAAAAACAATCAACAGAGATGGTGGGGAAGACAACCAAGTAGCTGATATTTTACATGTTTTGTTTTTTTTTAACAGGAGAATGGAGCAGGACCACTCCTGTCTCTATCTTTCCTCTTTCTTAGTCCACAGAGTTGTGGACTAAATGTGGAAATGAATGTAATAAAGTTGGATGATTGTGCAGTATAGACCAGATGAAGCAGGCCCTAATACGACTAAACCCTCGGAAGGTCTGTGGGCTTGATGGCATTCCAGCCTGGCTGTAGAAGGAGCATGCTAAAGACCTTGGTCCTGTCCTCACTCGCATACTTAACACATTTTCCCTCAACGAGAAGGTACATGCACCATGGAGAACATCCGATATGTGTCCCATACCCTAAGGTGGTAACCCCAGTGATCCAAGTGACTGGAGGCCCATCTCCCAAACATTGTGCCTTGGGTAAATACAGGAACACTTTATCATGAAAAACTCATGCCAACAGTCATCTCAGAATGCAAAATCCAATATGTCTACCTGGCTAAGTCCAGCACCATAACCACCTTCGTCAGAGCCACACACACCTGGCTAACAGCTACAGATGCCAAACAGCCAACAATAGTGAGAGTGTTGCTGGCTGACTGGTCCGAAGCTTTTGACAGAATGAATCATGCTATCGCAGCACCTGGTTGATATAGAGCTGCGTCCCAGAGTTTTTGCCTGGATACACAGCTACATCACCGGAAAAAAGGCAGAGGTTGATGGCCATGGGCAATTACAGCAATTACATCAGAGGTGGCATCTCATGTGCTGCAATCTTCAAGAACACTGTGGACATGGGGTACACAGACACTGGCTGACTGCCATTCTCATCGACACCTCCACGGAGATGGAGGCCTAGTAACTGAATGAGTGGGCTGCATTCATTAATAGGTACATTTTTCCCCTGCTAAATGGGGAAAAAATCAGTGGAGCTGGGAATTTTTTTTTTTTTTTCAGTAAGCCACCACAACCGCCCCCCCCCCCCCCCCCCCCCCCCCATGGTAGAGGTACCGTTATGGTTTGAGCATATATAGCTGCCACAGGACCTGGCTCACTTGTCTTTATTGATGATGTGACTGTGGACGGCAGCTGCAGCATGAATTCTGGAGTGTACAGAAACATCTGCTCAGATCCAATCACATACCTCAAAATGCATTGGATGGCACTTCACCTTGCAGCAGGGCAATGACCCCAAACATACTGTTAAAACAACAATGGGCCAGAGAGTGGACTGTTCTTGAATGACTAAATCAATCACTTATCCTGAAATCAAATGAACATGCATTTTACTTGCTGAAGGCAAAATGGCCTGAAAACAAACAGGAACTGAAGATGGCCATAGTACTCGTTTGGCAGAGCATCATCAGGGGAGATACCTAGCATCTTGAAATGTCTATTCATAGACTGTATATGTATAATATATACAGTATATGGATAAAGTGATTGTGATGTCACCTATTGACTTTCCCAGGGCTTGTGAAAAGCATTTTGAAGCCATGGAAGTGCAGTTTTTATGCCACCATATTGTACAATTTGGAACCAGAGACTGTGTGGTAGGGAAATGTGGGACCCTTCTATGGTTATAAATCAGAGCCAGGTCCAGTTCATCCACTAAGCGCATGAAATACTGCCCCTCTGAGTGACGCACTATGACTAGACAGTGACGCAAACTTTCCCTGACATTTTGGTCAATAAAATATTTAAATATTGTCCAGATGACAGATGGGGGAGGGGGGATTATTGACTTCGTACTTTGTCCGCATTGATTCCATTGACTTACACTGAAACAGGTGGCTGAAAGACCTATACTGGAGCCAACTGCGCTGGTGCTAGAGAGCGGCGTCTCAACAAGACCAGGAAGTGAGCTTCAGAAACAAAGCTCGGCATTCACCCCTTATGTCTATGGGTTGCAAACTTCAGGCAGTCATTGGATGCAAATGATTCGCAATCAAGTACTAAATATGATTAATTTGTTTCAGAGAATACAATGTGTAAAATGGGATGTGATTTCCACACTGATCATCCAGTCGGGATGTAAATACTCCCTGCACTTACTACACTCATTGTTTTTATATCAAATACAGTGTGCTGGAGTACAGATCCAAAACAACAAAAATTGTATTACTGACCCTATACTTTTGCATTTAACTACATATATGTATATATATATATTTTTTTTTTTTTTTTATATATGTTTATCTGTGCATGTGTCCTTTATCATGCAGTGTTTTTGTGCTGTATTGTCTGTTATGCTGTGCTTATCTACATCTAATGTTTATTTCATAAATTATTTTCAACCCATGTCAAAATTAGTATGTATTATTTCATAATGAATGTCAGACAGGATTAAAAAAATGTCAGCATTTTCATCATACCAGCATGAGCATTTTATTTGGCAATCAAATAAATACAGCACAGATTGTTTAATTCTGGCTTGGTAAGACTCCCATACATCCTACATTAAAGCGTACTGGCATTCTTTTAAGTTTTGGATAGAACACTGGAAGTTCTTGCAACTCTAATACATAAGTAAAAGTCTTCACATAGAATTATAATTTAGTTAGGAAATTTTCTGGAGTGCACTGGCTACTGGCTGCATAACAAAGACCCTCTATTTTTGGAAAGATTGAACCAAATCACATCATTGTTGACCAAGACATCAAGTCCATTTTTGAGCTTTTTTATTGTTTTGTTTTTTGTACGTGTATGCAGACATGCATGCCTGTTGGTGTCTGTGTTTATGAACTAGAGCCAAAGATTTTCACTCTGATCTTTCCCTGGGTACCATCAGGCATCTGTGGCCTTGTCCCTCAAACATCAGACAAAAGCACCCTGTGTGAAAAGCAGGTCATCGTGTAATTACGACTTTCCTTGCTTCGCATGGGCTCTTGTTGTCTCCGCATAATCACCTCCATCAGGGGTGAAATATTTGATTTTCCTTTTATGCTAATAATATGGATCCAGAGTAGCAAGGAGCAAATAATCACGAATGTTGTCTCATGCACATGACATTTAAAGGGAATGGAAATAAGCACCGCATTCCAGAGACACAGTGCCTGCCACGCAGTTGTGTACAAGTCCTTCCTGTCTAACTAGGCTGCCCATCTGCAGGGAATGTGACCTTTAGATTGTATTTTATCACACCCTGTTTTTTGGGCCTTTACTCATCTGTGCCTCATGATCGAGGTAAATTAGGTCCTACTCATGCATGCTAAGCCCGCCCCATAAATTCCTCGCAAATATGGGCTGCTCACCAAGCCATGCAGAGATAATAAATGTGCTTTCAGCTTCACCTCTTATTCGCCACCGCACTTTATTTTTATCCCGCATTCCATCATCGTCCTATTGTCTTTTAATTGCACACATTTACCAAGCTAAAATGAAATTAGTTTATTGTATTTGCTGGAATTAATTTGCATTCTACAGTTGGATTAAGAAATTGTATTAGCTTTCATTTTGATAAATTTAAAATCTTACTTATCACCCTATTGCTGTTGAGAAAACTAAATGTAGACAAAGTTTTTTTCTTTATTGTGAAAGTCAGCTTGGCAAAGCTCGATAAGGTTTAATTGAAAAAATTATAGTTTAATATTATTTTAATTAGGGGCTGCTGGATGGCTCATTTCGTTAAGGTACCATGCTGTGGTGCAAGGATGAACCCCAGGGCCTGAGATTTAATCTGGACCATGCCCGTGCTGACTATGGTCAGTAGCTCCATCGGGCAATGAGTAATTGCTGATTGTGTCACGAAGGCATGGGATGGTTCTGTCGATTTGTGTTGCCCAGGGTATGGGATGGTTCAGTTGATTAGGGGTCAGCGTTTCCATGCTCTGTAGTCTACTGACCCCCACTAGTCCATCAGGTGACCATGGACTGCATGTCAAAGCTTCATATGAGAAGTCTTACTAAACTTTTCCACAAGCCACATTTCCAGTTCCATTTTTTTCAAACTGTTAAATTCAGCAAATAAATAGCAATTGTATATTGAAATTGGCAGACATATGTCTTAAGTTCATTTCCTGCAGAGGTTGTGTTTTCACTTACAGATTCAGTAAAACATTAAATTTGAACAGGGGTGCACAAACTTCTGCATACCGCTACATAAGCACCATTTGCCCACATGTCTGTTAGAGAGTCTATGTATAAGCCCTGCAGATTTGTTTCTATTAATGTTTAGAACAGTTTGCATTTTGTCGCTTTTTTAACTTTTGAAGAGTACTTTCACACCCTCTTTTGTCATGCATAAGTTGACATGGTCTTCAGCGTTAGTCAGTGCAAGTATTTGACAGAGCTGACCTGGTAACTTTTCTGAGCTATCTGTCTAGTCACCTACTGTTCTTTTGGTGTATAGAGAGCTTACATCCCGCAAAACTATATGTGGTACCTGATTTATTTCTTAGATTTGTCTCCATCCCGACAAGGGAACTTCAGTGAATGTCAGTCATCTCAGTGGCAACATTCTCCACTGTGTGACCTGAGCACTGATATGCCTGCTTCACATGGAAATCCAAAACAGCAGCTGTCTTGATGGGGAGCAGATTAGCCATGTTCCAGAGCAGGTTGCCACTTAAACTTGAGACATCAATCATATTATCCCCTCAGCCACAACTTAAACACTATTTGTCACAGGTTCTTTAGTAAAATGTTATATTAATCTTTCAACGTTTGTGCTTGGTCTCCTGTGTTAATTAAAGTTAATCTCCAGTATGTTGAAGTATGGTCATTGGTGTAAGACATCAGTACAATTTATAATGATGGCATATTTCAATTGGCATCAGTTAGGGGGAAATAGCCTGGTGAAATTATTTGCAAAGTTAGGAAGAAATATCTTAGGGGAATCAACAAATAAATATCAGCAACACTTATTCCAATGGTGAAAGAGAATCAAAATATTGTTTCATTGTTTGTGTGCAGCTTTCAATGTACACATGTATTAATTATGAATGGTTGGAAATATATCAAATATAACTACTCTCTCTAATTAAAGGGCAACATAAAATGCCATCTTTACTCACAATGGGATTTAAAGTGGATTGACATTTATTTCTCTTCAAATTCCAGGACACAGTCAGAGCTCACCACTCTCAGGAGAATACATTCCCAGACCGACAAGAAAAGCTGTGCATTAGAGAGACATATAATCAGTGTTAAGTGATTGCTGGAACTAATACCAGCTGAAGAAGCCTCATCGTTTTACAACATCTTTGGGTAACGTTTTAGGATATATGTTTGAGTAGCAATTGTTACATATACATTTCTAAGGCATAAATCTTATTTTTAAACATTTTTTCTGAAACTGTGGAAAACATAAGCTGTCAAAACAGAAGTGCTGAGCTTTCTAGGTAATGTTTTCCCACTCTGTGTTCAGGGGTTGTCAAAGCTGAAAGAAAAACAGCCTATGTAAGATTTCCACCGGGGCAAGCCACAGAAAGCGGGCGTTATGGGGCCCAATTTAACGCTCCATTATGCAAATTGATCATCTCAATTGACCATCTCTCTGATAATGACACAGGCAGACAGACAGGGAGTTTTAATATTCCCAGGGAGGACATTAGTAAAAATTCCAGAGAGCTAAAATAAGACTAGAATTAATACATGGAGCAACACGCTTGGCTGTCGTCAATGAGGCATGACTCAGCAGCGTGGCAACCGGCAAATGGCTACCGTGCTGACCCCATAAGCAGTCTCCTTAAAATGAAGCTCTAATCTTTCCAGTACACAATCACCCTGCAATGCACTGTACAAGAAGTGCCTTATGAAAATGTGCTGAAGTGCTGCTAAACATGAGTTCCCCCTGAACATGGAGGGATGCCTGATTGCCCTGGGAATGACACAGGCAAGTTCAACAACATGGGGAATTCATTTTGACAGTGCATAATTACATTCATTGGTCCAGCTCATACCTCTTAATCTAGGATTATGATGATGCATTAGCAACTGTGATTCACTGTTTACAGGGCATTTATCATGGAATGTCAACATAATGAGACAAATTGCACATATCACATTAATCATTGACGGCAACAGCTATGTATGTCATAGGCTCCAGGTGAATCAAGTGGGTCGATGACTTTGTACAGACAAGATCTTCATTTGTCATATTAGACAGACGTTCAGTCCATGACTCATGCTCTGCTTAGGTATGAAACAATTGCTCTTTAAAATGGAGCTCCTTTCTGAGCACATGGTTGCTCAGTATTGTTTTGACAGACAAAAGAGACTTGAGGCTGATAACAAAGGTGTCCATAGATGCAATTACTAGATAAAGACATAAATGCATTACACTTTGTTAACCACATTGACTACATTGAAAACAAATGTACTATAGAAATACATCTTGCAGAAGTGCATTGTGTTACACAGAATTACTGACTGGTCAGCTTTCTCTATTAAATTCATATTGTCCATGTCATAGTATTATCATGCAAATAGCTGGGAAAAAAGTAGGAAAGTTTTGTATTAGTTTTCTTAAAGGAAAAATCAAACTGGCAGAGAGCTGGCATGCTTATTATTTTATTGCTGCAAACAATTGTTAAAGCAATTAGAATTTAGATTGCTATATCAGGTATATAGGGTATGATATTCCACTCATTAGCTGGCTAATTACAAAAAAGGATAGGTTGCAATTTATTGGCTTGAACATTATGCTGCTGGCCTGCTAGAAAATCATTAATAAAGATGTCTGCCTTGATTTTGTTTCTTCCCATTTTAAGTTTCAAAATGTTTTCAGTGGTTTGTGAATGTATCTGCTTGTCCAGTCATTACTGAAGACAGAATATTACTCACTGAATTTTAGCATCTTGTATTCTTCACATTTTTATATGATCTCTGCTCTCATAATGGAAAATTATGCTATTAGAAGGTCACATTTTACAACTACATTATTTATGTGATATTTTTAATGATTTTTTCCAGTAGATTCCCAATCTCTTCAACATAGAAAGAAAACAGGGCATGTATAGAAGCTAGCACATTTACATGCTAATTATTAGCCTGCTATATCCTAATTAGATAATTATATTCTACATATTGTACAGGAATCTTGTACTAAATGTTCTGTTCATTTCAAGGTGATTTATTTCCCAGATTTAAACATTAATCTAATTCAGACAGACATATTTTTCTACGACCAAGCTGTTAAAAATAATGCATGCTCATTTGAATATGTGCCTTGCTTTTCATAGTCATTTAAATAAACTGAAATGAATGGAAGTTATAACCACTTCATATTGAAAAATATCAATTGATGATTCATTCTCATCGCATTTCCGATCACTTCTGAGAGTGGTTCAACATAATTTTGAGTGTCTTTCATTCGTAGAGTGCTGGTTCCAATTTTTTTTTCTTTATTGATGTTCCGTTTTCTGAAGCAGTTCACATATGAGTAATAATTACGACTTAAGAATTTGTATGAAAACTTTTTTTTAAAATAACAGTCGTCTTCTTATTGACCTTGAAGTAAATGGCACATATATTTTATGTTTTGCGCGAGTACGCTGCTTTCATATATGTCGTGCGCACCATTTATGTTTGCCAGTTTGTCAACTCAAACACATTCACTGCTGTAGCCTACATCTGTTCACCACCATAATGTACTGCTAATTATTTTAACATACACATCTGGTTTCAAACATTAAATATATTTACTTTAGTATACCATGTTCAATAAACGCAATGTTAGGAGCTGCTACTATTTGTTTATTCTGTTTGTTCCATGTTCAAACTGGAATGATGTAATCCGAATGTCACTATTCTATGAAATTTTATTGGAAGCGCAGGACAAGAAGAATTGGCTATTTTAGACGGGGGGACACCAGAAAGTGTATTCAGTAATATTTTCTCGTACCCAAGTAGATGGGTGATTATTAAATATAAAGTAGCAGCTGATAATATATGTATAATGATTTATATGTGTAAAAATATATACTGTCATTTCTTCTGAGATCATTTAATATTGTTTGGAAATGGTATAGTCCAGATAATGTGTAGTATATAAGCAAGTCATTTGCTGTCACTAGTGTGGCTGGCAGCAGGTGGGTGTTATTGCATGGGTATAATTGGATCAAATCTGTGAATCCATTCGGGAGTTATGACCTTTTTTGTGATAGGCCACGCCCATCGCCACGCCCCCTCTTGGTCAATTGGCCTGAAAGTTACTCAGCTCTACCTTCGGTCATGACCAACCGCCATTCCAAATTTTAGCCCCCTGGGGCAAAAACTGTGGCCGCTACGGGGTGGGACACTTTTGTAGATCAACCGACCGACCAACCAACCGACCGACAGACAGAGCTATAGAGCTGCGGTCTCAGCTAATAAAAAAGGCAAATCTCCATTTTATTTTTCTGCTTATTTGACAAGGAATAGTTGCACTTAAAACAGATTGTTTTATGATTTTAAAAGTAACCTTTGGGAAAGACTGCTTCGAGTGTTAATATACTCTGAGCTTGGAACATGTTACAGAAAGATTGCCAGTCCTGTTGCATTGGTAGAATTGAAAGATTGGGTTCAAAACACAATATGTGAATGCTTCAAAGAACCAAATCCCATGATTTTATCTCTGATTATTTTTCACCTTTTTGCATTTTATCTGTTGTTTTATGTCTTTATACTAAATCGCTGTATGTTCCCTCTTGGCCAGGACACCCTCAGAAAAGAGATATTAACCTCAATGGGATGTTCCTGGTAATGTACGTGATAAAAAAAGACATACACACTATTACTAAATTCATTTAGACACTTTTTAACATAATGTAGCTTCCCATGCAAACTTAAAGTAGTACTGTATTTCTTTTGCATCTTTCCTCGGACAGATTTGTGTGGAGACATAATTAAAGTGCAAATGTGCTGTGAAATGCTCTGCTGTAGTGCCTCAGTGCTAAGGGTACAACAGTAAATTCATCATAACATAAATGGAAAATGATGTGTTTAGCTTCCTAGCATGCCTTTCTCCACAATGGTGCTGCATTTGGAGATACCATTCTGTCTAGATGAGGCAGTCATGAAACTGTTCACTGTTTGCAGTTTTCCATCATCTTATTTCATTCTGCATTTCCTCGCCTTTTTCTCTCTGTTGTAGAATATTCTTTAGTGCAAAGCCCATGTTTACCACTCTGGTTTAGCCATTTAAATGCAGATTCTTGATTCAATGCTGTGTCAGCAAGGATGCTTGTGCGTGCCTCGGTTAACCACAATATGAACTACTGCTCCAAATCCCAACTGAATCTTCCCAAGTTCAGCAACTTTCAAGCAATTCGGTTTGATTAAAACCTAAGCATTTCTCCAAATTTGACACAGACCAATTCAATTTCATCATCATCCTCTCTGTCCATTAAATGAATTACACTTACATTTTTTTCTACTTTTATATACAAAATAGTACTGGCAGTGTAGTATAATGGTTAGGGCCCTGCACTTGCAACTTAAAGATTGTTATTTTGAGCCTTAGTAGGTACACTGTCCGTGTGCCCTTAAGCAATTTAACCAGAATGACTTTTGTAAAATATCCATATAAATTAATTGTATGTAAAGATGTGCTCTGTGTAGATTACCATAGTTGTGAGAACATGCTAAACGCTATAATGTAAGAATATATTTCATTAACTTAACCAACCTCCGAAAAGCATAATGGTACAGTAAACTTAACGGGGAATTCCACCGTAAAATGAACTTTTACTTGTAGAAGAGTAGCTGTCCTCCTGTTTGAAATGAGCTCTCAGCCACCTGTAGTGAGTGCAGCGATTAGTGACGTTTACATGAATGGGGGGGGGGGAAACTCGAAAACAAGCCCGACGTTAAATTAGTCCATCTATCATCATCAATTATCCTAGCCTACAATCTCGCTAATAAAATGCCCCGGTGGATACACTGCTAAAAACTATCCTGTGTAATTTCAAATGGTCTAGTCGATTTATCTCACAGCTTGTCCTTAAACACGATGATATACTAGCAATTTTTTTTTTTTTGGACTTCTTCTGGTGGGGTTTGTGCATTGTTCCCCGTTTTACTTATTTACTGCACTGTAGTTAATTACCTGTACTGTTTTTTTATACTGCTTTCTTTATTAATCTTTATCAAGGGTGTGATTGATTTTGGATGATAGCATACATATCGCATTGAACTAGACTGAGAAAGATAAATAGTAAAGTATAGCAATGACTGAAACATCATCAGCACACTAGCAATTAACAGTTACAAATAGGTCCATATTAATAAAAGCATGCTTGAAAAAGTGACAAAGAAGGACAACTGAAGTGCTTGAAAAGAATTGCTTGAAAAAATTGTCACATCTGCCTTGTGATTTTGAATGTAACACCATGGTGTTTACAGTATATGTGGAGGGGAAAAAGCCATGAGCAAAAACCTTACTGATGAAGTAAGAGCAGTCTAAATAATGCGGTTAAAATACTATTGCAATTTAAATGTTGGAAATTTTGTAGTGTATCAACAAAACAATTCTATCTGCAGTTTAGAAACGAATGTTTGTGAAACAAGAAATAATTGCCATATCTCAAGACACATATGAATAAATGCTTCACTGCAAACTTGAACAGTGTGACTCACTCATAAGAACGGGGTGCATCATAATTAAAGTATGTGAAATAGTTATCCCAGCATGAAACCATTGAGTACTCCAGGCTAGAATTGTATTTTTCCTGAAGTCATTAGTCATTACATAATTGTTTTAATTCACGATACCTGACGTCATGTACATGCACACATTCTGGCACAGCTGTTGGCTCAAAGCAGCGTCTTCTGAAAAATCTAACTAAATATGACTACCCCCCAAAAAACTACAGATATAATTTGATAGATATAGTGATGAATGGGAACTCACCTCACCCACCACTAATGTGTAGCACTCACCTGGGTGATGCACGGCAGCCATTTTGCGCCAGAACACTCACCACACATTAGCTAAGGTGGATTAAATCAGGATATGATTAGCTGAAAAGTTGGAGAGCCAGATTGAGAATTTAGCCAGGACATCGGGGAACCCCCTATTCTTTGTGACAAGTGCCATGGGATCTTTAATGACCACAGTGAGTCAGGACCTCGGTTTAAAGTCTCATTCAAAAGATGGCATCTCCTACAGTACAGTGTCCCCGTCACTGCACTGGGGCATTGGGGTTTATTTGACCAGAGGGAAGATTGCCCCCTGCAGGCCCAGCAACACCACTTCCAGCAGCAACTCAGTATTCCCTGGTGGTCTCCCATCCAAGTACTAACCAAGCCAGCATTTGCTTACCTTCAGCCATTCGGCAGGAGCAGGGTGCATGGTGGTATGTCTGCTGGCAATTGCTTACTGTAAGTAAATATCCAGTTGTATAATACTTTGTAAAAATGTTGTAGAGGCCTGGGACAAGGGTGTGCTAAATGCAAGTTCATGTCAGCGGGGCACAACACAGTCCTTGCACCGGCCTGCCAAACAGTGAATGTGAATTATGGAATCAAGAAGGTTAGCTGATGTTCTGTTGCTGTACTGTTGAAAATCAGCTATATTTTATGCTTTGTGAAAAATAGGTTGCTGACATGATTGCTTATATTTTTCTTTCTGTGCATTGTGGTTGGTTACTTACAGGAGATGGATGGGTAGAGGTGAGATGGGTGATGGTGACATTTCTGTTGAAAGAGGCTGACCATTTTCATGTGCTGCAGCTGCACTTGTGAGAGTAACAGTGGTTTGGCATTTATTTGTCTTCCCCAACAAACACAACTGTGCCTTATATTGTGATTGACCCTGACCTTCGGTAAGACAGTACTGAAACAAATAGAGTCAAATGTGTTGTGTCTGATGTAAAGGTTATGTGTGAAATAATACATCTCTGTTTGGGCCACCATATAATACCCAGACAGTCAATCCATTCTTGGCTATGACCAGTTATACAGTATGGTTATACAGGGAACTACAGAATGAGATTGAATTTTTTTTTTTTTTGAAAACTCCCACTTTCATTTGTCCTGTTTTCTGTTTGCCATAAATTGTTTAAATATAGCCATTCTTTTCTCTTTTTTCTTTTTTGTCTTTTTTGTTATAAAACCTCCTTCATACACTATGAATTAGAATGGAGGAAATCATATTATTGAAGCATTTGAATTAAAAATGACATTTTGAGGGGTTTTACTTTTTTTATGTATTTTTCATATTTACCACTGGGCTGAAGTGAAAATCAAATTAACTTCTTTCTGTGCATGCTACCAAGGATATTAGTTGTGCCATTGCTTAAATTTAATTAACTTAAAGTTAAATGGAAAACATTTTTAGACACCCACGTTTGCACTGTATTACAGACCTGGGATAAAATAATTGCAAGCAATGCATACATAGTCTCTGTTCACCATTAATTACATTTCTTTCTTTTATCCAGAAACCACTCAAGGCAAGTTCTGATTGATATGGATACATATCCAGATCTCACACAGCAGGAAATGGCTTAAATGCTTGTATAAACAAGATGAATCATCAAGCATGCTTTTCTGTGGAGACAAAAAAGCAATCAGTTTTCTACAGTCTAGATGTCACTGCCACTGTGTGGCATTTTCTGTGACTGTCGGGAAATGAATGCAGCTGAATTATACAATAATATTAAAAACCAGGCATGATGATGTATTTTGTTTAGACACACCCATCTCTAGCACTTTTTGTTTTTAGCAGATTTTAAATTATGCTAAAATGTGCCATCAGCTAAGATTGTTCTTGAAAGCAATATAATAAAACACCCTTTTATCACAAGTGCATGCTACAATTACTTGAAATTTATATCATTCTGTGTGGGGAAAGTGGTCACATTTTAAATCAAATTCAAGCTGAATTACCTGTGACATTACACAAACAAGTGGTTACCAGGTCCATTTCAGTTACTCTATTTTTTGTCTTAATTTATTTATCATGTGACATGCCCAGGGGCCAGTTGTATAAAACAGTGTAAGGCTGATCTAAACTACACTGAAAAGAATCGATTGTTGGGTTTACTTACTAAAATTGTAGAATCGGTTTGCATGCAGTATTCTGAAGTGTATGTGACTTTAACTGATTAAGCAATGCTACAAGTACTTCATATTGTGTGCAGCCACTGTCCATAATTTCATTAAGTAAAGCCAATGATTCATTTTTTGTGTAGTAATTTGAATTCTGGCTTTTTTGTGGGGCTAGATCTTTTGCCTGTTGATCAATTGACTCATATCTTCATTCAGTATTATTTTTGGTTTTTCCAATCATCTGTTAATGAAGCAACAAGCCTCTGGCTCTTCTAGCTTAGAGCTAGAAAAAAAATATATATATTGTGGAAACTTGATTCAGCAAAAAGCACATACCGCAATGGATATTATGTTACAGTCTACAGAGAAACCTCTTGCTTCAAATGTGCATTCCTATATAGATCTCCATGGCAAGTTTGGGTTGTGCAATAGACAGAAGGCGCTTTCACACTGAATTATGTTTGCCAGCGTCACATGCCATGTCACACCATTGGGAGGGAGACGTGGCAATGCCGGGGCTTGCACCGGGGTATCGTCACACGGAGAGAGAAAGAGCGCGCCCACACCACCGCGAAAACAAACAAATAAACACCTTCGCCCTTCCCCCTCACGGGCTCCAGGCAAAAACAATAAACTCAAACACGCCACTGGCAGGCGTGTTCGTGACAAATCCGTTCGACTGGATCGAATACCACTGTTAGCCTTGAGCACAATGCGTTGTGCAGTTAATTATTGGATTTAGCAGCATACGTGTTTTAAAAAAATATATATTGTTATTTTTTGTTATTATTGTTACTGATATTTGAATTAATAATATGCATTTTCAAGCTACTTTTAACAGTATTAACCACATTTTGTTTGCTGTATAGTCATTAAATAAAATTTACCATTTTTGGTGTCAGAAGAATGATGCTTATGTTGAAAAGAACATCTGTCACTCCCAAGGCCTGGGTGAGGGTAGGGTTACCACCAAGGCTGCCATCAATGGTAAAAAAAAAAAATGGCAAAACCCAAAAGCACATGACATGGTGTTTATTGTGGTCAAGTTCAGTGTATGAATACAAATAATAAGGATGACAACATGAATAAAAATATGGCTACCTATCTGCATGCTATTGTGTATGTGTCTATATATATATACAGTATATAATCCATGATGTTTGAGAAATTCATAAATTCCAATTTGATTTCTTTGCATTTTCTGTTTGCATTTTTAGTCTAAGGCATAGAAAAGCTTCCAGTTCTAAGATGGGTTCTGAAATAAAATATCTTGTATGACTTTGATTTTGTCCATTGACAGCATTTGGATTAGACAGGAGTTATCGCCCGAGCACCAGCGCATCTGGGTTCCTGTCCATCCGAACAACTACTGCTCTTGCATAACGGTAGAAAGAGCGGGAGGCATCTCGCAGTCCGCTCACCCGCCGCTGAGTGTGAACAGAGTGCTTCAGCGGCTGTGCGTGACACGGCCCCGTCTCGTGAATGCAAGGGCGTCGAAACGAGAGCACCTCTGAGGTTCCATCTGAGAAAATCCTCTCAGCTGCCCCATTGCTCCTGGAATAGGGGGGCGGTGGGGGGGGGGGGGGGCCAAACAGGTCTCTCTGGCTCAGGTTTATCGCTGAATTAGGGTATCTTGAAAGGGGGAGCATGACAGAGCATGAAACCCCCCTCCTCTCCAGGAAAAACTCCCGCCATCTGTCACTGCCGGGAAACCCGGCCGGGTTTTTACGCGTGCGCTCGAAACACTTCAGTTGTCCTTCCTTGTCACCGAAGCATCTGAGCGTGAGAGCTGAAGTTCCAAGCGGAACGGTGCACTGGACTGGAACGCGGTGTCTGCTCGGCTGAACTCCTCTAGATATAAATGAAGAATTCGGGTTATTAGGCTTTTGACTTTGTCTATGACCAAAGAATGTGTGGCCGCTGAGGAGAGCAAAAAGGGGGCAGGTTTTAACATGTCTTTCTATTCAGGTCCCTTTACATGACCAGGGTGGGTGGAAGAGGAGGATGTAGGCCTAAATGAGATATAAACGCCTGATTTATCCATCTCCTCTTAATCATTAATAAGCTTCGTGGAAAGAAATATGCAACGCAGTGTGCTAGCAGCATCTGCTCATGACTTATTCATTCATTTGCTTATTCATTTGTGCTCCTGTCCTTTGCACTGTTTCTGTGCAAAGCATACTGTGTGCCAAAACCCTTTTTTTGTTCAAAACGTTCCTTTTTCCCAGTTATTACACGGATTTGATATAAAAGCTGCCTCTCCTCCTCCAAATGAATTGAGGGCAATAAAACAAACACAGCGAAAGGAGGCAGAAATAACTTCTGATTTGTGAGCCACGTGAATACTGGAACATAATGGGGTGAGTAACCCATAATTTGCAAACATGTGGTGAAACAAAGAATACAGCACGACAGAACCAGCATGGTCATTTAGTAAAACGTGTGCTGATTGTTTTAAATGTAGCAAAATATGTCATGCCAGGGGATATCCCATCTCTCCCTTCTCAGACACACAATCACTTCATTACATCTTCTGATAATCGCTACAGTGCTTGTCCCCTTGTCCCAGTGCTTGTGCAGACAATTGAACCTCATTTCCACACAGACTAAAGTGCAGTATGTGAATGATGTTGTATGAGATGTACAGCACCTGCCTCGTGAATCTGTTCTTTTCATGTATGTTGTGCACGTTTCTTCAGAATTCCATATTGATCAATAAAATCCTCTACCAGTACATACAATGGGTCAGCCCATTATGATAGCTGAAAATAACATGACTCAGATGCTGCGCTCCAGCTGTGATTTAGAGCCCATAAGCTGTGTGACTTTGGCCAATAATGACTGGATTCCAAAGGACAGACTTGGCTTGCTGGGCAGCATTACGGACAGTTGCCATCTTAGTCCCCACAGGACAGAGCATTACCAGCGAGAGGTGCGTACATTCTCCATCTGGCGTGAAAACAGTTGCGCCTTCATGCCAAGCTTGCTTTGAAAAATAAAAAATCATCTTCCTTCCAGGTCTTAAAAAGAAAAAAAGACACAGAGCCAAGACCTCTGTTCTCTTTGGACATCATTGTTGAATCATATTTGCATGATTCCTTCAAAAGTGTTCTTTGTTCAATGGCATTTAAATGGCCCATGCATTTTGCCCACGCATTAATGAACTGGTTCATTTTCTTTCTTTTTTTCTTTCTTTTTTTCAATCCTTACAGATATTTGGAAAATAACACATAACCTACGGTATAGATTTTCATTTCAGTTTCACAGCCAATTTTGAAGTGCTGTTCTATTGATTTGATGTACTAAATTAGATGATCAATTTGGCTTCCCTTTGAAGTATCAGAAGAAAAAACATCACATTTGTCATGAACTTGGGGCACTGGGTCTTTGTTACTGCCCAAAGGCAAAGTATGATTTCAGTTTTATGTCAATAGCAGACATCTACATGAATTCCTCAGTATAAGAGCAGCAAAACTGCCATCTGGTGATGGCACATTGGTGGTGCATGAATTTCTTGAATTTATTTAGCATTTTTGTGAGTAAAGGACAAATTCATGAAAAAACATGCTAGCCAAGACTCAGATATTTGTTATTTGTGTATTAAATATGTTATGCCTTATAGTAAATACAATTAGCATTAGCACAGTACATGTAAAGAAAAAGAAAATATTTAATTTTGACATACCTCACAAGGAATGTACCTTCTTTTAAATGGATTTGCTTGTTCTATTCATAATGGCTATGAGAACTTAAAGAATAGGAATGAATGTATTTTTAACATAAGATAACTTCTAAAATAATATCTGAAAACAGATTAGGTCTTTTTTAGGTTTCATCAACATAGGTTTCTATTGCAATAATTTAAGTTGTTAATAATTAAACTGTATTTTAAGGTCAGTGCCAACCTTCACCTGCCATTCCTCAACACTGCTCTTATACTATATATTCATTTACAGTATTATATTAATAATGTTAATTATAAATGCATGATATAGGAGCAGTGTTGAGTGATGGCTATATATTTTTGATTTTCTCCTGTTGAGGGGAATTTGAAATTAAACCACTGAGAAAGAGTTGGCTCCAAACAATATTAACAACAGTTTCAGATATACACATACATTATGATAATAATAATCAAATAATCAAAACAAAAAACATGGTGATTCTGCTTTTTATTTGGGGGGGGGGGGGGGTGGTTGGGTATTACATTCTTGGGGCAGAAATAATTCATTGGCTCCATGTTAATGTTGGTTCCATATTTTAAAAGTAGAAAAAATTAATTCAATAATCCACTGGGTGTGTTTGTGTCTGTTTGCCTTGTTCTTGCTTGTGTTTTATAAATTGTATAAAGGCTTAGGTTTTGCTTACCTGCATTCCTCTGTGGTGTGTCATGTGTCCAGGGGATTCCAACAAATCCTTTGTTTGCAAAGGGGAAAACACTGTTTAGTGTTTTCTTATGTTTTTTGAAACCCTGATGATGACCTTGTGAGGGTGCAACGCGTAGTCCAGCACGTTCTCATTTTTTTGCCATGTTTCAATAAAGGCTTTTAACATCACCATTAAGAGTGCTTTGGACTCCCACTTATTTGCCATTTTTACCTTTTGACTGGCAAACTTAACCCTTTTTTGACACATTGGTATTTCCTTCTCTTTCCAACAAGCAACTTTTTGGCTACTATCTTTGTCCATGCAGCACTCTTCTCTAACTTTTTAACCCTTTAATCTTTCCGCTGTAATGGTTTTTAAACTGTAAAGGTTAAATGAAGTCATACCTTTAAGCTTAAGATACAGTACAATAATACTCAATGAATTGAGGCATGCTTGTTCTCAAAAATAAAAATAAAAAAATGGTTCCACATCATTGCACAGTAGATTACATGCATATGATTAAATATGGGAATACATCGTAGAGCCTGTTAATAATGAATGAATGAATGAATGAATGAATGAATGAATGAATGAATGAATGAATAAGACCCACACCAAAAGCCAGCGAACTAAACGCCCGCGAGGCCTTCACGCGCACAATCTTGATTTCAGTACTGTGATCTTGATCATCGTCATATAAGAAAAGACCCCTGTGCGTCCATCTCCATAAGTGCCTGAATAAAAAAAGTCGAGTTCTTCAATCTGTATCAAATTTCGATGGCTTACTTTTATCATTATTCGTTAAATTGATATTTTAAGTATTTGAATGTAGTTCTACTGCGTGAACTTAATGTCAACTGCTTTCTCAAAGAAGAATAAATGGTTGTAACGTTGCATGTGTCTTCCTTCAGCGAGTTCCTTTATCCGGCTTTATGTAGACTACTAAATGGAGGCAAAGATGTCGGGGAAGAGTTTTCGCGTGAGCGACGGAGATTGGATTTGTCCAGATAAAAAGTAGGCAAAATAGTTAACATATATTTAGATTGTCAGTTATGTGGAAGTCCTGAAACTCAAAGTTGCTGTTGGTATATAAAGATTAGTTAAGTAACCTAGAAGTAAAAAGCTTTCACTGAGATTAGCTCTCAAGTTAGCAGGCTAGCTCCGTGACTCAGGACAAGGCCCACTTGCAAGACCGATATGGTAGCTTAGCTCGCTTGTTAGCCAATTTGCTCTATCTAGCGAAAATGGCACAGATAATTTTTTTATGTGCTTCGCATTTTCCTGTGGTCTTTTGTATTCCGTTTTCGTAACACGTAGCTGGTCAATTAGCGAGCGGGTTGTATGTATGTATGTATGTATGTATGTAGCTGGTCACGTAGTTTGCTAGCACTACACTAGTCTAACGTTACTGGTGGTAGTTTGCTAACAACGTAACTTGCACTTAGTTGCATGCACGATATGACACGATTACACTTGATAAGTGGCTAACGTTGGTTTGCTTCTTTTTTTGCGCTAACTTCCGTTATAACGAATGTATCCCGGCCCTTCGTATTGCGTTAAGTAAATGCCTAGTTATTCTCTGGACGACGAGCTAACAGCCCGCCAATATAGCTAGCTAGTTAACATTAAGAATCTAATTTGACTGTTAACCGTGTACTTTTTATTGGTTTCTCGTTGATAGATGTGGAAATGTTAATTTTGCTAGACGGACAAACTGCAACAGATGCGGCAGAGGTACGTCTTGTGTGGACTCCTGTGTGTTCGTATTTGAAATGAAGATGTCGAGCTAGCCTAAATTATCTGGCTACCTTTTTAAGTCAGAAGTTAGATATTCATATCTTAATAGTTGGCTTGCTATTAATTTTTGAATGCGTGACTTTTGTAACTCTTCGCCACAGAAAAAACAACCGAAGCAAAGATGATGAAAGCAGGAGGAACGGAGATCGGGAAAACCCTTGCAGACAAAAGTCGAGGCCTCTTCAGTGCACATGATTGGCAGTGTAAAACGTGAGTGTTCTGTTTCCACCCATAAGAAATATGCAAATGACTTGCCTTGTAAAACGTGAATGTGCAGTTTCCTCCTATTAAAAAAAGCCTCTTTTTTTGATGAGTTGATACTGATGGCCAACCTTGAGTGCATTATTAGACCTAAACACAGTTATGCTTTGTTGTTTAAACATTGGATTTTGCATGATCTAGCCACCGCCAGGGTGATATTTTCTGAAGTGATTAAATGGAAGTGACCCCCTCTAGTCTAGTTGTTCTGCATGCCAAGATATTTTGCTAAACTGAAAATATTTTAGCTTGTACTTTTTAAGGACATGACCGGACTTTTTTTTTCTGTTCAGGGAACTTTCCATTTGTTTCTTGTGACCCATAAAGTAAAAACTGAATATAATTACCCTTTAACCAAGAATATCTACAGCATTCCCTCCATAATCCTTTTGATGAATCCACGATCAGCCATTTTACCAATTAAAAATGAGTTTCTACACAAGATCGCAAATAATTAATCATGCATATAAGTTAATTTTCACAGAGTTTGTGTAAATTCTGGATACGTTTACTGTTATAACAACTTCTATCGACAAGAGGACTCATAGAATCTTTTTTGAAGTTCAACTGTTTGTTTTCATCTTCTGTTAGGTGTGGGAATGTGAATTGGGCTCGAAGATCAGAGTGTAATATGTGCAACACTCCTAAGTATGCCAAACTTGAAGAAAGAACAGGTATGTCTAATAAAATTTCAGAATTGTAAATTGCCAACTTATTTTCTGATGCATGATGATAGTAATGGTTTCTTTCAATGTTGTGTCTATATTTTTGATGTAATTCTGTAGGGTATGGAGGAGGATTTAATGAGCGGGAAAATGTGGAGTACATTGAACGTGAAGAATCTGATGGAGAATATGATGAGGTGAATATTCATTGGTGTGTTATTGGTAGCATAGCAAGGAGGCTTGGTACTAAGGAATAAAATGGTTAAGATAAAATGCAATGCACATATGGTTTTCCATGCATAAAGTGTTTTGCTTATGGTATAGTTTTTCACATTTAGTCAAAGTATTTGATTTCTAATTTGTTTTAATTGGCGGAAAGACACCATGCAGCATTTCATTTCTTGTAATTGTTCCTGCAACTTATGTATGTTTTTAAACTTGATAGTTTGGCCGTAAAAAGAAAAAGTATCGTGGAAAAAATGTTGGAAGCAAATCTGTCTCGAAAGACGATGAAAAGAAAGTGGTGGAACCAACGAAAGATGATGACGATGACGACGACGAGGACGATGATGAGGAGGAGGGTGGAGATCTTTCAAAGTACAAATTGGATGTAAGAAAACTATTTGGTCAGGCTTGAATGCAAATGTAATATGAAAATGTCT
This sequence comes from Anguilla anguilla, assembly GCF_013347855.1. Taxonomy (NCBI): domain Eukaryota; kingdom Metazoa; phylum Chordata; class Actinopteri; order Anguilliformes; family Anguillidae; genus Anguilla; species Anguilla anguilla. The sequence continues at coordinate 56,773,309 of NC_049204.1, read as the reverse complement.
ATCATGATGGCAGCAAGATGCAGATTAAAATAGCTTTTGCATATTTTTTTTGTTTTTTACGTTTGTCCAGGATGATGATGAGGAAGATGACGATGAGGAGGCAGACTTGTCAAAGTACAATCTTGATGCTAGTGATGAAGAGGGCAAGTCTCCTGCGAAAAAGGGCAGCCCCTCTGGCTCGTCGCGCTCATCCTCCCGCTCCTCTGGCTCCAGCTCACGGTCCAGGTCCAGGTAAACGGGTACAGGTCAAGGGTAACTCCGGGAAAAATGTCAGTATCAGTTCAATTTTTCTTCAAATTTATCCTCACAAATAATGTTCTTTTTTCCCCCCCACACGTGGTATCCCTGTCGTTCTGTAATTAGAATACCTGTATTGTGTCTTTTTTTTTTCACTTCCTTGCACAAACTGTGGCCTTGTTCGGTTTTTCATGGCAGTAAGTTAACAATCCTATTAAGATGTACAAAAGTACATCTGACATTTTAGGATTTCAACAGTGGATGGATAAATTAAACCGTAATCAACATGCTACTGCTTCTGTCCGAATACACTGGATGCTTCCACACGGGGTTCTTTGGTCACCAGCTATTTGGTTAATTAATTTTGGTCTGTGTTGACATTAAATGCGTTGACTGACGGCCCCCATTCAGGATGGGGTCTGCTCTGTTTCAAGCTATAACGTGGTTCCCCATCAGTCTTCTGGTGTGAGAGCAGTTATCATATCACTGAAAGTGTTCCCTGGAAAAAAGGAATTTACGCATCGTAATTCATGATCTTAGTCCTGTCTTGCTCAGTGTTCATTTCCTATTTGAGATTTATGTATTTTTTTAATCTGTGTGACTTGAAAAATATGCTCCAGGTGATGTTTTCTGGAAAATTACCTACTCTCTTATAAAAGTTTGAACTTAGGCTTTCAATATGCATGAACACTAGGTATGGAATAATAATTTAAAAAATCTTTAGCCTGGAAAATATGAACGTAGTTATGAAGGGTTGTTCTTGACCCCAGACATGTTAGATAATTTTGTAGTCCTAACCTAATAAGGTTGTGAAATTTTATGATAAATCAATATTTGCTGTCGAAGCATTTAGTGTGCAGCTGTGTTTGAGTCAAAGTTTGTCTCACTAGATAGATAGATATAGATAGATATTTGAAGTTCCCATTTAACATCATGAAAAGTGCAAAACACTTATTACTATAAACTTTCTGTTTGCTGATGAAGATTAAATTTAATATCGCGTATACTATGTCATGTTTGGTTTGTTAACCCCCCCCCCCCCCCCCCACAGTAGCAGAACATTTAAAATTTTATTTTATTGTACTTTTTCTGTTTTGTGTATTTGTTTGTTCCTTTTCACTTTTCCTGTTTATTTATTTTACATATCTGTCTCTTCTGAAAATATTGGAAAAATGTCATTGTGTTTCTTTCAGGTCCCGATCCAGGAGTTCATCCAGCTCCAGGTCCAGGACTCCCTCGAGCTCGCAGGACCGAGCCCGTTCTCGCAGGTCCAACTCCAGGTGAATGATGTGACATGCACTGCTCCAGAGAGAGTGCATGTGACATGGCAGTGGCTGTGGACAAACCCTTTGCTTTTTTTCTGTCCTTGAGGATTAGGAACATTCACAATTATGATCTGAGGGGGAAAAAAATAAAAAAATATCTTCAGTACCAATTTGGTATTCCTGCCAATTCCTGTTTAATTTATTAAACCTCCATTAAGTCAACAGTTATTCCTTTAATAAGCAAAGTTTTTAGGATTTGCCTTAAAATGCCCATTTGTCATCTTGTCTTCAGGAGGTGTACCATCATTATGTGCTTTTACTCGGTAGCTGTTGGAATACCACATCAGTAGACCTGCTCTTGAACACAAACCCCCTTTGTTTTTCAGAAACTCACTGTTGAGTGATAAGACAAGCAGTGGGTAGAGTGTTTGCTTGGTATTTAGCTAATTTTGAATACATATGGTTTATCCCCTCCTCCACCTGCCAAAAGATCCAGCTCAAGGTCTGGAAAGGGCTCGTCTTCCCCGCGGAAAAGGTCTCGTTCCAGCTCCCCGTCCTCCTCCCCAGAAAGAGGCCAGAAACGGAGTCGCTCCAGATCCTCATCTGGAGAGAGGAAAAAAAGGCGCTCTCGCTCGCGATCGTCCGAAAGGTTTGGGTTTCCGTGGAATAGCGACATGCCGTTTGTGCTTTATGCATTGCATTGTCTTCTCCCAGATCAGCAGTGGAACATTGGGATATCTAACACGTCTTTGTCAAATGTAATGGTGTTTTGTCAAATAAAGAAGCATGCTTTCTTTTTTCTTTTTTTTTGGTTTGTTTGTTTGTTTTTTTTCCCCCCTCAAAAAAAATTCCTAAGCAAGAGTACATGGGGGGTAGAGGTTGCAGCATTTGTCTGTTCTCCACTCACAGGTTTCTCTGGTTTCTGTTTTTTCTTTTTTCAGGCGGGGTGGCCTTTCCTCAGGATCCTCTCACTCGGGCTCCCAATCATCGAGTTCCAAAAAGAAATAGGTTCAAATACTCAGCCCTTCCAAAAAAAAAAAAAAAAATGAAAAAAAAAAAAAAACATTTTAAAAGGAATACCAAGTAGGTCTGAGCTAAAATGCATGTTGTGTTTTAAAAAAAATACAGACAAGTTGTTGATGCTGTTAAAAAATGCCTAAGAATGGCAATACATGCTAGACATTATTTACATTGACAACCGTGACATGTTGATCCTCATTCTTGGAAAAAGCTGCTTGTCCTGGTTACCATTAAACAAAAAAAAGCTAGCCCTCCTCCTCAACCAATCATGGATCTCGAACATCTGCTGTTGCATATTATATTTCTTGCGCGTTTTAGAAATGAATTGCATAGTACATTTTAAATGTGGATCCCGGGGCCCAAAAAACACCTAAGATAACCAAAGTTTAATTGATGTGCCAGCATCTGAGAGCAGAATCTGCTTCTGACATGTAGTTCAGAGAATGAACTTCAGATATTTAGTCTATACATACAGGATATTTCTAGTTAGTGGTCTTTAAAAACCATGAGTAATGCAAAGTGGTGTGTGACAACCGGTTGTAAAATTGGGTGAACTGGATTAGTGTGTTACCAGTGCAGTTCTGTAAAACCGCTGTACTGTATGTGAACATCTTCATGGGGTCTGATGACTAACTCGGTACTCGTGTTTGAATTTTTAAGGTAAGTATTGTTTTTGTTCTTTTTTTGTTTTGTTTTTTGTTTTATTTTTCACTCGGATATTGCCTCTTCGCAAACACACAAAGTTCCTTTGTTGCAGTGATCATCAGACTGCATTAGAGTGCATAGTCTGAAGTCACTTGTGTGCAGCCTCTGAATATTTCTTCATTTTGTTTTTGGAAGCACTCTGCTTAATGAGAATAATTACACATTCTCATCAGAATGTGACCTGTATTGAGGTCATCTTTTGAATAGGTCATATCTCTGAGGACAAAAATATTGTTGCTCCATTCCCGTTCCATTTTTTATGGCAAAATTGCTGTAGGCAGGGTAAGGTAGTTGCATAACATATCTAATCCTTTTTTTCCATAATGACAGCAGTGATAGAATGTGATTAACGTGGTTTCAGTTGATTTGAACTAATTTGTATCGTAAACAACATGTAAATAAAATTGTCAACAACCTGGTCTTTAGTGTGTTTTGTCATTTATTGTATTGAGCCAATGGATCAGCAATTGGTTAAATGAATTTATTTAATACAGTATCAGATTTAGAAAGTGCAGACAGTTTCAGTTTTACCATTCAGACTTATACATGCTAAAATTGCCCATTTTTTATTTTCCTTGTCTCCCGTAGATTCCAGTGGTACCCGTAAGTGTGTCAGTGTTCCCTAGAACTGATACATTGTATACTATTACCAATACCCCTTTGTCATTTGTACTGTATTTCACTCGATACCTGTCTTTTATGTGATGAGTATATATAAATATCCAGAATTTGGCTTATGATTTTCTGTGAACAAGTGTTCAAAGTTGACATGGCGCAATATATTAAAGTGTTTACAGATTGTGTTCTGAGATTGCACTGTCCTTTAATCATACAAGCCTTAAATAAGGAGGTTACCCCTTGAGGGCACTAAGTGCAGTGTCGGCTCCAGCGGGTGTTTGTGGGATTTGTACTTTGTTAGAAACATTGGTATATGCTTTCTACAAACAATATGGATAGGATTTGTGAGAACTACTGCAATGCGGCTTGCTGTTTTGTGTGCTGACTCTTATGTTACTGGTCTCTAGACCATCGTGCTTTACAGTAAATGCAACTTTTGGCCAAAAGCATGGTTTCATGTAATGTAAAATACTAATCTAATATTCTGACAAAGAATGTTAGACTAGTGTGTTCTGTATGTTCTTTATACAATTTTTAAAATACATCTCTATTCAGATGACTGTATAAACAAGACAACCCTTTCAGGTGTTTCTGCAGATAAAGCTGAAAGATCTGGCATGATTTAAATAATTGTCCTATATTCCATGTCTCAAAAATAAGGTGTAATATGACGGCAATATAATGTAGAAGGTGCTGAAGATGGTGATCTGTGTCATTAGATCCGGGCAAGGCACGCCATGCCTGTATATCCAATTGTATTGCCAATCCAATTGGCAAGGCACACCATTCGATGTATATCCAATTGTTGTACCCGTGTTTAAACAGGAGGTGGCACTTTCGCCTTTAGAAGCAAAAACGAGTTGCGGTCAATGGGACGCACATTAGTCTGGACCGGGCGGACTCTGCTATACGAAGTAGTTTTCTGGTCTTATTGTATTGCTTGCGTTTACTGATAAATAAATTCGTACATGTAGGCTACAAAATAAGGTGGATGAGGACATGCAACTATAATTTAACAGTTACTGCTCAACCAGAAAGCAGATTAGGCTACGATTTGAAATGCAAGAACATATTCTTTCGTGTATCATGTCTGGAATAAAGTCCCTTAATTATTGGGAAATTGCATTAGTGTCTGAAAACAAGATTCGTATTGCCAAATGTAATTTTGATGCGTTTACGTTGCAATAGATTTATTTCTGACAAGTTTTTTTATTGTTTTGATGTTTTAGAGGCAGTGATTGTATGTTTTTGCGTCTACTAAATGAATGTTGCTTGTCAGGTTACTGGCTCTACGATTGGTCCCTGTTCGTTCGCATAACTTGTATGCTTGCTTTGTGGTTTTCGAGGGTGGAGAGTTTGCCCCGCCTCTCTGTGGTTTTAAGGCTCCATCTCAAATGGTCACTGCTCTTGAGCAGCAAGTTTGCGTGGAAGGAGATGGCGTGAATGAGTGTCTCACCATGCGCGCATATGCAAGATGATCTTTGATAACTGCGATTCCCCCGAAACTTGGAACAAATCTTCTCAAACGATGTGGGAATCGAATATTTCAAAGTCTGCACCAGAAAACGACTCCGCCAAAAGCGGCAACTGCGGATCGGTCTCGGTTGCCTTCCCAATTACAATGATGGTAACTGGAATGGTTGGAAATTCACTGGCGTTAATACTGGTGTATATTTCCTATAAGAAAAAGGAAAATAAAAGAAAGAAATCGTTTCTTCTCTGCATAGGATCGTTGGCGTTGACGGATCTTTTCGGACAACTTCTCACAAGCCCGATTGTGATATCCGTGTATAGAGCAGATTTGGAGTGGGAGCGCATCGATTCCACTGGAAGGCTGTGCGCTTTTTTTGGGGTGTGCATGACAATGTTTGGTCTGTGTTCACTTTTCTTGGCCAGTGCAATGGCGATTGAAAGGTCTTTAGCCATAACAAATCCACACTGGTACTCTAACCACATGAAAACAAGTTTCACAAAGCTGGCGTTGGCTTCAATCTGGTGTATTGTGCTGCTTTTTTCACTGTTGCCCGTTGCAGGAGTCGGACAATACACGTTACAGTGGCCCGGCACATGGTGTTTTATTAGCACTGGGGACAGGAACATACGAGGAAATATGCTCTTTTCAACCACATTTGCTGCTCTGGGGATATTTTCACTACTTGTGACTTTCTCCTGCAACGTTGTGACGATCAGGGCGCTAGTAATCCGTTGCCGAACTAAGCCAGGGTCGTCGCAGTCGTCCAAGCAATGGGAGAGGCTAACCACGGAGACTGTCATTCAGCTGATGGGAATCATGTGCGTGTTGTTCACCTGCTGGTCCCCTTTACTGGTATGTATTCAAACTCGTTTGACAAGGCATGTGTGTCAAATGCAAACTACAGCCACGGGTTTACAAACTGCATTTCAAAATATTACTTATATAATTTCTCATAATTACCATGTTTTCTAATTAGATGTGAGGCTGGTTAGGTGTTACCTGTGATGGGGTGTATGCTGTTTCAGTTGTGTATAGTTTAAGCTGTTTATCTTTAAATGTGTGGCGTGTTTATTTTAACATGGAGACAGACATACAGTATCACTTTGTTTTTCCTCAAACAACGAGCGACACCAAATATACCCCTTTCCGTAGGCTATTAGGTTAATGAGTTCAAGCATCCGAAGTTCCAATTAAATCGATCTCATATCTGTTATTGTGTCCCCTTGTAAATTGTCTGTACGCGTGATGACACATTTTTGAATATTGACGAATGTATTTCATACTGAGCAGTCGCAGGCATACCGCCATGAATCCTGCTCCTGCTAAATGACTGAAGCTGAACAAGTGTGGGCTTGGTTAGTACAAGTATATGAGACCTGGGTGAACTACATTGCGTAAGTGGTGCTGGTGGGCCAGTAGACGGCAATCTTTCCTCTGGTAAAATTTTTTTTAAAAACCTCAATGCCCCAGTGCAGTGATGGGGACACTGTGATGCAGGAGATGCTGTTCTTCAGTTCAGATGTTGAAACTGAGGTCCTGACTTACTATGGTCCTTAAAGGTCCCATGATACTCATTGCAAATAGCAGGGGGTTCTCTGATATCCTGGTAAAATTCACCAACCTGGCTCGCTATCTGCCACCTAATCACCCCTTAGTTTAATTGGCTAAACATTGTTATCTTCCCTCTCCCAACTGATGAGAGGTTTGGTGAGCATTCTGGCGCATACTGTCTGCCTTGTATTACTCAGGTGGGTGGTATATTATTGGTAGTGGTTGATTAAAGTGCACAAAGACAATGAACAAGTTAGAGATTCGCCTGAGCCTAGCTGGGATTTGAACCCTGGCCTCTCACTTGTCCATAGATTTCATAGACAAAAACATTTCCTGTCAGCTATATGATGAAATCGCCCCTAGTCAAGGGCAACGTTGTTATTTACGTTATAAATTTAACGTTTAAGAAAGTGAAGTTTTGGAGCTATAACTTTTGAACTTTTTGGCATATTGTCAAAATTCAGATTCCCTGGCTCACAGCAAACTAATTTGTCCCATAAAGTCCACCATATTGGATTTTTTGCAAATTTGCATTTTTTGAAAAAAATAAAAAACTTAAAATGCTCCTCCTCTTACAATAATGGACTGATTTACAACTAAATTGATTTATAGCTTCTTTAGACCAAGCTCCATCAAAATACCAATCAGAATTTTGATAAGTTAAAATAATGGGTGAATAAGGAGCCAATGAATGTTCATGTGGGTGTGGCTTTTCACAAAAATGCTTACAACTTTTGAACACAAAATTGAAACTGGGAAGATACTTTCAGCATGTCACACCCAGGATGCTTGCAAAATTTAATTCAGTTTGGTCAATGGGTGGCGCTATTGCAGGGGAAATTTTTAAAATTGTTATGAACCAAATGACTAAATCCCATGAAAACCTGTAGGCGGTGTCTTGGTTAAAGGTCCAGACAGACCAGACATGACTCTTCAAAAAACATGGCCGCCATTAACCAATTCGATTTTAGCATGGTTTAGACAGACTTTCTGTGATCTAATCATCTTGAATAGGCCAATATCAATATCATGTCAAGCATTGCTTAAAATAACAGACAAAAGTTATATTAAATTTGAATAACCTAAGATTATTATCGCTATCAAGGGGAATTTTTTGACGATTCAACATCAAAGATTGTTTTATCACACAGCTCTATGGGTGAGACCTGTGAAACTTGGCACAGTGGTGCAGCTGTAGTGGGTGTAGCTCGGCTCGTTTGCTGGTGAAGCACGGTGAGGTGTGATAATGTAAAGGCCTTGTAGCAAATTCCTGTGACGTCACTCTGACGATGCAACCCTCAAATAGAAAAGTAATGACTGCTCCTTTAGGTGACTGGTAACGTGTTTGCCTGTCTCATGGGTGAGTGGGGAGGCCTGGTCTCAAATCCCACCTCAGACTCAGGCAAAATTTCTCACTCGTTACCCTGGTGCCTATTGACCCGGATCAGAATCTAAAAAGAATAAGTGGTTGCTGCGGTGGTTTAAATGGAGGGGGAGTCAAAGGGGGTTGAGTGCAGTGGGTGTTGCTCAGGCTAGTTCGCTAGTGAAGCACAGTGGGGTGCAGGAAAGCGAAGGCCATGTAGCAAATAGCCGTGACAGCATTCTCTGGCGACAAAACTCTCAAATTCAAAAATAATGATATTGCCTTTGGCTACGGGGTGATTTCGCCTTCTTCGCCTTCAGCTGACTGGTAAATGCATTTGTCTATGGAATCTTTGGGTGAGTGAGAGGCCCGGGTTCAAATCCCACCTCGCCTCAGACGCAGGCAAACTGTCCTTGTTACACAGGGAGGTACCTATGGCCACTTAGTGATCTTGATACGCTGATAGGCTGCTTGTTAAGTGGCATTATATTGGATGTGTGCTTGGACCCCATGTATTGCTATTTGCAGCTGTTGTTGTTCTTGTTCTTGTTCTTGTTGTTGTATGAGTAATATGGATACATAAAGACATACACATGCTTTCTCTTTGAAATGTTCTGCTTGCTGTTTTTCCCCAATTCCCTGAGGTGGGGTGGGGTGGTGGTTTGGCAGGCAGGCACTGAAGTCCTGTGAGTGCTGATATAAGTGCAAAATTTGTCTAACACTTATAGGCACTTGCATGTTTACATTTTTAATTGAGAAGAGCGAGTGACTTGCTAGAGCATCCATTTCATGTTTCTTCATGCTCGCTGAATCACACATTTGTTTGCCACTAGTAATTAAACACTAGCCGAGAATAGGGTTGCACATGCACATAATGCTCTTATGAATCCCTTAACTACAAAGAAGTAGTATTTTTATTTTTAAATGCCTTTCTGTAGCCACAGATCTACAAAGTGTACACATTTCATGGAAAGCTTGATATTGTTTTTTCCTGGTCTGTATAAAGATGTTTCAGTGTTTTGAAATAATGCCTCCAATATAAAATGACTGAATATTCGCAGCTGTTTATTTTGGGGTACTTAACCTCTACACAGAATTCCATTAGACAGTTCTTCATAGGTATTTATCAAGTAGCTATAACACAATGTGCCCTTTACATAGATAATTTTTTTTTCCATTATTAGTCCATGAAAATACATTTGTGTTGCTTTTAGGGTTAATGTCTATGGTATATAATTATGGTATGATTTTCCTTCTTTTTTTAGATAATGATGCTGAAGATGATATCTACGCAGACGTCCTCGCATCACTGCAAGCCAGCAGCAGTCACGTTCTCGCCCAGCCGAGATGTCCAGGTCGACTGCAACTTCTTTCTCACTGCCATTCGCCTGGCGTCCTTGAACCAGATCCTCGACCCTTGGGTCTATTTGCTTCTGAGAGAGATCCTGTTGAGGAAATTTTGCCAGGTGGCGAACGCAGTCTCAAACTGCTCCCTAGATGGACAGAAGGAGATGCATACGCTCAACAAGCAAACCACTCATGCCAATGCCCAGCCAAAACAATGAGCTGTGGCAAGTACATGGATTAATCTGACCAGCCTTTATTATTTATTTATTTTATTTTTTTGTGTGAGGGTCAAGTTTAATCTTCCACAAAGCCTTTTGTCCTAGTGACTAAATAGGAACCATTCATTCACTCAAAGTTCATTCATTACTCACTTCTGTTGTAACTGTTAAAGAAGGCTCAAGAGGGAAAGAACTATATGTACTTGGATTTTTTATTAAACATTTTGTCAGGATTGCTGTCACAAGTGGCTTTATTGCAGATTGAAGAGGACCCTTTTACTCTTTTGGAAGTACAACAATCAAGGGGTAATCCCCTTCATTATGCACTCAGTTACTTTCAGTTCAGTTGAGCCAGTCCAGATTTGGGCACCAAACCAGCAGGTGATCTGCTGATCAGTCACTCCTGAGAGTTAATTGTCACAATGAATGTATTTTAATGCATTACAGACTATGAATCATAAAATCTAAGTATTGGGCTACCAAAGAGTTTTCTTTCCCTGATTATAGTGAAATATGAAATTGGACTTGGTGTCCTTACCAAGTCATTGTTACAAGGTGCTTCACAGTGCTATAGGCATAGTATTAGAGGCAAACCCTTAATTAACAGTGTAAGTATAAAACTGTGAAAAAACAAAATGATCAGTCTGTGCTGCAGAGAACTGTGGAAGTCCAAGGTTCAAGTTTATGTGCCGTCACCTTCAAGTTCTCTTTTAATTGTTATTTATTTCGCATGATTTCTTATGCAGAGCAACATGCTGTGATACAGTATGTAACCATAAATTATCTCAGCACTGAAAAATAAATCTTTGGCAAATTAATTAAATCCTGCCTAGAACAGAAACAAGCTGAAATATCTAAAGCTGCAGTAACGAACTTTTTTTGAAAGATATTGGAGAACAATATCTTAATTGGTAGCAATCATGGAAAAAGCAACTGAGAGAAAAATCCAGCACCATACACTGTGTTTATACTCTAAAGTTCTGCATTGTAAAACCAGGGATTCAGCCTGAGTTCTTGTTTTCAAAACAAAGTGGTTCACAATGGGAAGAGACCAACATTGAAACTGACCTTGCACTTTCACATATTTGTACACATAGCTAGATGTAAATGTTGTGAGTTTTTAACCAGTGGTGGACAAACGACCCACTCCTGCAATGGCAGCCTTATCCAATGCCAAAAAGAAGGAAAGAGTTGGATAGAGCTTGCTTTAAAACTAGAATAAACATAGAAGCAGAATTCAGTAGGTGTCGGGAACTTTGGAAATGGGTGGGGTTGAAGACACGGAGCTCGCATTTTTTCTACTCGAAGGGTAGGTCTTAATTTCAAGATACCAGGATTTTTTCAGCCAATTGTACCTTCAATGAATTTAGCCACCGAAGTAGATTGGTAGCTGTTGTTGATAATGTTGCTTCATTCTGCGATTAGTTCTTGCAAGAAGAAAATGTTTGCTAACATTATCTGCGTGAAAGGTGAATTTAGGTAGTTTACCTACCTAGGTAGGTAGGCAAGGTTAGCTTATCGGATAGATCACATTAAGTAGAACCAGCTAGAATCCTGCCTGCCAAGAATGATTCATAGCTAGAAAAATTGATGCATGTTTGTAATGATGTGTCTGGAGAAAGAGACGGGGCAGGTGCTACTCTGTCTCTTTCTTTGTAGATAGCGCTAACGGGTCTTATGATTTTCACAACATTGCAACTGTTGAAAACGTTTGTTACTGCTACTTTAAAATATACTTGTTATAAGAACGTACAGAAAAGAAGTCACTTGCATTTGTTTCATCTTGCTTCTATATATGATTGAACTTCTTTGTGTTTTTAAGAACTTAAAAGGCACCTTTGTGGTCACCGGAAAGAATATCCGTAGTTTATATCAAAATATAAACTATATTGTGTTGTTACCTTTATGACTTTGTTTATGGTTGGAGATTGGTTTTAGGTTCTCTGGATGAAAGTCATCAAATATTTTTGAAAAAAGTATAAAGTAAGTAAAGTAGTTTAGTTGGAATTCTAAGCCAAACGTGCTTACTGTAGAACATATATCCCCCTGTTTTTATGTCTGATGTAAATAGATCTGGCAAGACAAGGTAGTCCTTCCACACTTTTTCCTTGGGGTTTTGCAAGTTTGCTTATCATACATGGCACTACCACTGCAGCCTTGAGTAAGGTACTTCTGAAACACATCAACATCCATCTGTAAAAATGTGGAATGAATGAAAATATGAGCTATGAAAGTCCTCCTAAGTAAGGATAACATCACCTTTCTTTCCTCTGAACAGCCCTAAGTGCCTTTGAAGACAGATGTGATTCATGCTATTTCTTGCATTTGCGGTGCCAGACAGAAAGTACTGTTATGCCATTAAAAGGAATCAATTTTCTGGGTACCCTTAATGGCTTTGAAGGCATCACGAATGCACCAGAATTTTGTCACAAGAGTAATTTCAACACTCAAATGGTTCTGTGACTTTTTACATGTGATAGGTGCCACCTTTTGGTTGTTGGGTTCTCTCAATTGCATTTAAATTCAGAAATGGTCATTAACAGAAAAACAAAAAACTTTAATTTGTGAATGCGATCTGGGCCAGGCCAGAAGAGCATTCACAAATAAAAATTTTTTTATTTTGTTGGGTTTTTTTGTTTGTTTGTTTTTTTGTTTATGACCATTTCTGAATATTCAACAAAATCCTCTGCCTGATATTTTGACATTGGCTGCCAGAAATGTTTTTACTTCACTAAGGAATTTCTTTTGTGAATATGTTGAAGCTGTTTCTTCTCCCTGTGTTCCTGTTCATATGCTCGGATGAACACTTGTACTTGCACTGTAGTTAGTGCATGTGCTGCCATGGGAACACTTATCACCAGGTTTCATGTTTACACATGCAAATGAATTTTGCCAACAGCTTCAACATATGCTTGTTTACCTTCTGATCCTCCTCCCTATTAGTCAACACAGCTCACTTTAAGATGTTTGTTCTTACTATCTTATTGATCCCAGAACTGCTACACAAATCTGATCCTTATTTTAATTGATTAAATAATCATACTGCAGGATAACAAAGTTAAATGCAGTATGTATCCTAATATGTAATTGTAATATAATATACAAAGCAAATACATGTTTTGCCCTTACTGTCATAGTTTTCAGTTTGTTCAAACTTGAGTGCCAAAACCCACGGGGGAGGCAATGGTTTTATAGTCTGCTTTAGTTTCCCTGCCATGCTTAATGGGAAAACAGTGAATATTAAAGTCTGTATTGCAGGCTGAATGAAAGAGCATAAGAAGCAATGTTATTAAAGTGGCATTATCCCTCCTGCAGGCTTCATGCCACTCATTTAAGAGGCCTTTGATACAGAGAATTTGTGATAATGGTTTGAAGCTAAAATATACCACATCAATGGCAAAAGGATACAAACTGAACTCGGTGTCCATCCCTTGGGTGAGAAAGACCCAAGCTCTATTATAGCTCTATTTACGAAAGTCCAGAAAATGTAGGGTGCTGAGTTAAAACGGCAATCAACTGAAAGATTTGTACTCGCAAGAAACAACTTGGGATCCTTGGAGTTTTGGGGACAGATATAGTTCCTTTGGATGTAAGGATGTGAAAACAATGTAAAACATTCACAACTATACCAGGCAACCCAAGAGTACTGGGTTGCCAGGTGTAATCGTGGATGTTTTACATAACAAATGTACTGCATTGAATTCTGCTCAGCCCATTCTTGAGAATGGGTTTTGTTGCTGTCCATTAGCCAGTACTGTGTCCTCTCTCTTTTGTTGTTCCCATGGCACACATTCAAGGTTTCTTTTACATGATGACCTCTATTCTCTTATTTTGCATCAAATATTTTTCTCAAGGTGTCTGTCAGGATTTGTGTTATGGCAGTAGCTGGATTATAAAATAGAAAGTCTCATTAGAACTCAGAAATGTCTGCACGGTTCATTAGCAGTACAAAAGGCAATGATGATCAGTACCCAGGGATGAGCACCACCCAAATCAAAAATACTTACACATAATTACACTGAGTCCTGATGGACTCCAGTGTGTACTAAGACTCCACTGTTCAGACACTGCAATAGCAAGACTTGCACTCCTGTTTCTGAGACTTGTCTTCTGTATGGGAGGCAAACATAGACAAGGAACATTAATGGTTATTGCTCAGAAATGTGCTGGGAGAACATTATATAATTTTATGACCCTAATTTAAAATGCCTAGAGGATGCACCAATGTAAAATTGCTCCAGATTGTTATTTCCAGTCATTCATACATTGGTCTGATTTAAAGGTTTTCTAGAGGAAGACGTAATCAGTTCAGAAGCTAACAACGATATCAGGATGCATAATATATTGTATAACTTTCCAATGATACACAGACATGCATTTTAGTGTTTATTGCCAAACTGCTAAATTCATTAATATATATTTTGGAAGAACTGAGGAAAAATGATAGATAATGAATGATGAAAAATAATATTTCAAATGAATTACCAAGGAAAAATCTATTGACTTTCAGCTAATAACACTATGGTGCCTCTTTTTATGTTTTTTCCCTTCTACATTTTTAAGATGGCAAACGTAAGATTAATTAAATGTACAGTATTAACACAGCTTGCAGAACAAGCCTTTGAATCAGCATGCTTCTTGTTAATTTTGTTTTTGTGAAGCTGAGCCGTGGTACAATTGTGTAAGTTGCTCTGGATAAGAGCGTCTGCTAAATGCCTGTAATGTAATGTAAAATATGATAACAATTAATTAGTTTGCCTGTGTAGTGTAATTCAGTTGCAATATAATTTACCCTCAAGATAAGTTACTGTACATAGGAATTTATATACATAATTCCCCCCCCCCCCCCCCCCCCCTTCACCATTTCAGGACACCATAATGTTTGGGACATATTAATGTTATGTAAATTAACGTAGTCATTGTTTGTACTTTGTCGCATATCCTTTGCATGCAATGACTGCTTGAATTATCTGACCCATAGACATCACCAGGTTCTGCATATCTTCTCTGGTGATACTCTGCCAGGCCCACACTACAACCATCTTCAGTTCCTGCTTGTTTTGGAGACTAGTTGCCTTAAATCTTCTCTTCAGCGTAAGAAGCGCATGTTCAAGTGGATTCAGTTTGGTTTTTGACACTAAAAGCTCTCTTGCAGTAAAGAAGCAGTTTTGCACACCCAACTAATCAGAAACGCCTGCAAAGTCATTGGTCCCAAACGTTATGGTGCCCTGAAATGGGGGGGCTATGTAAAAAAAGTTCAGTTATTTCTACACAGTGAAGCCAAAATGTATTAAAATACCCTTTAATAAAGCTGAAAATCTGCACTTTAACCACATATGAATTGTTTGACTCCAAATCTAGAAGTACACAGTATAGAGCCAAATCAAGAAGAAAACAAGCGCGAATCCGCAATATCTGCGACTGCACACACGCACGCATCCATGTGTGCATGCATCCATGCACACACCCTCACACAAACACGAGACCTCTTCTTTGGCTCATGACCAACCTTTCCACAAAAATGTGTGAAACGCTGTGAATGCGTTCAGGAGTTATGCGCCTTTATGTGATAGGCCACGCCCACTCTTGGTCAATCGGCCTTGAAAGTTACTCAGCTCTATCTTTGGTCATGACCAACATCCATGCCAAATATCAGGGCGAAAACTGTGGCCACTACGTGGTGGGACACTTTTTGTGGACCGACCGACCGACTGACAGACAGAGCTATAGAGCTGCGATCGCAGCTAATAAAAATGGCTTTGTCCCAAACAATATGGAGCTCACTGCTAATTTAAGTTGTTTAACTGTCAACTTGAAAATCCCTGAAAAGACTAACCAATGAAGAATGAAGAATTTCCATGACATCCTAAGCTGAATCAATACATGTGTGCATGCAACAAGATATGACTGGTAATAATTGCATGAGATTCCACCAGCATTTCAAGACCTTGATATGACTTTCAAATTGTTTTACCCTGATGTTTTTTCTATGAATGTACATGTGGATGTCACCATATGTCACTTCAAATGTCCTCTTTTTTATATTCAACATACCAAAATTAATTTTCAAAATTAAATGTCTGGACAAAAGGTAGGCTTTCGTAAAAACTATTGATACAATATTTGTTTTTGTTGTCTCTTGTCAATGCTTCAGAAAAGTTTTGTGAATTTATGCTTGTGATTTTTTCTGTTTACATGTTCTCTTAACCTTATTGTTAGTAAAAACGTTTTTTTAAAAAGGCCAGTATTTTCTGCGTCATATTCAAGGCTGAGAAAATGTGGTTACTAAATATATCTGTGTTTGTGAGCCTTTTTGAAAAAGGGAGACAAAAAATGTGTTGACGTAAAGAGGAATGTATTTTGTCGTGTCTGTTGTCTTCTGAGCAATGGCCTGCGTCACTGTGCTCAATGATATGCTATGAAGAGATGAGATGGACCTCTCCACTGCTTCAGTACATCTGAGGTTCATAGGAGTAGACACTCATGTTATACCTGAAAGTTCCATTTAATTTGTTTCCTTCACCTCTTAGTACTGTGGATGTTCAACTGACTTTTTTTATTTGCAGTCCATGCTGGTCGGACTTGTGTGCTGTTTGATCATGGAAATTAAATGGATTAAATAATTAATCAAAGGAATCTTTGCTACTGTTATTTTTTTATTTCTGCACTTTAATTAAAAAAAAAACATGTATTTGAATACATATTCCAGAACATTGAGTAATGATTGTGACATCTTTGCCAAGTTTTACATATATGAAAAACAATGTCAAATTTTAAGTTTAATTGGTTAAAATGTGTGGAAGATTGAAGCACTTTTGCATGCCTGAGCCCCCAGGTGAACTGTGTTCAATTGACTGAAATCTTTTTTTATTTATTTTAAACCACAAGTAGTCTGATGCCATTGGTCTGTAAGTAAAATAGGCAGTAAAGTTGCAAGAAATATGGCTAAGAAGGAGTTAGGCTTAGATATCCGGAGCCAAATACGCATATTGTGGCAAGGTTATTCCCAGCGCAAAAATGCAAAGAAGCTTTAGATTTCCATATGCAGTGTTCAGTACATGCCCAGGAGGGTCCAGCTGATGGGCGGACCAGCTGAATTTTAACAGGAGAATACCAGAAAGAAGAATAATAACATCAGAGGAAGAAGGCAAATATCTTATGATGTCTAGCAAAACAATCATCATAATACTGCGTCACAACTACAGGAAGAACTCAATACAATGCATATACTTTAAGACCAGCAGATCATAGTCGCCGTTTCATTAGTCAGGGATGTGTATGTAAGGGGATTACCATTCTCCAGGCACCAACCAGATACTCCTCCACTTCTCAACTTCAAAGCAGTCCAAATACAGCCCGGTGGCACTACAGTCAACAAAGATGAAAGAACAAACTGATAGCCTCCGGGTAAAGCCTCTAGGGTTGTATGTACCCAGATGTATGGTTTATGATTATAAAAATGCAGGGTTTTCGGGGGGGGAATAAAATCACAGGAAGAGGGGCCATCACCTTCGACTCATACAGGGGAATTTTCAGTATACACAGAAGTGATGGAGTTAATCAGAAGAGCACCAAAGTCTCTTCTTTGCTGTCAGCTGTCTTGCGAGTTTCCCTGAGCCAACGCAGAGGATAGGGTTGTGTAATTACAATGCAGCCCCCTCTATTCCTCTAGGAAGAGGGTCTGTTGGTGGTGGCAGTAGAGGGGCTAGAACACTAGCCAGGTCAGACCTTATTTAGGCATATAAAGGGAAGTGTGTAATATGAAAGGCTCTCTCAGGACTGCATTTATGTAAGGGGAACCCAAAGAAACATTTAGGCAGAATCTGCTTAGCAGTTCTCCTGGTACAATCGTCCTCTCATATGAGCATTTTGGGCATTCATAAATACACTCTTTGTGTACCATTTCTTTGTTGAAAGTTCTTTAATTGTTGTTTTCTCTTCTTATAGAATAGTGGTCTATATTTGCCTTGTTTTGTAAATAAAATGTTTGCCTTTCAGCATCGGAACTGCCTATCCATGGTCATTGCCAACTATCATATTGTGTGACCATAAAATATTTTCCCTTTTCAGATCATCTACAGTATGTGGTTTGCATATATGCTGAGTGTGCATCTCTGCGAGAACCAATCAGTGTATTGGCTTCATTTGTGGTTCAGGGGTAACACCGTAAACGGGTTACTCACTGGGCATATTGATAGGTTCACCAGCCGGAAGTGCAGCTGCTCGATAGCTGTCCGGGTCAGTGTCCGAATGGATTCTTGTGTTATTTCATATAAATAATCGAGGCGTCATAGTCCATGGTATTTAAATAGTTACACTCACCAGACGGAGTAACCTTAGTCATGGCTCCCTGGTTCAGCTGTTAGATTCAGTACCCGGACATACAGTACATGTTTTTCCGGTTACATTCGCTTCGTCATGGCACAGAAACATTATTTCCCAAGATTCCCAGATGAGCAGCACCTTTACCTCCTCGGATAGAATGTCTCCTTGTCAGAGAAAAATTTGATGAATGCCTGGCAGCAGATAGTCTTCCTCTCCAGGGTACAAAGTTAGATTTAGATAGGCTCTTTTATTCATCATTACTACATTAACCTTTGGATTTGGCTAAATTTCTCTCATTCTTTATCAATTTGGCTAATGCTGACTTTTATAGACCTTGTTTACAAACAATTATTCTGCTCTGTCACATTATATGTATCATATAGTAACATGTGATCCAGTCACTGACAGTTGTTTCAAAACTGTTAGGAGATTAGAGCTAAAGAAAATTAAGTTTTGAACTTCTGACTGAGTGGAACAGTGGTATCTTGGAATGTTTTTGCAAGCTCAGGAAATGTCTACATTAATAAGTCAGGTAGATGTAAATGGTTTAGCATTCCATCATTTTGAGCAGAGGAGCATGATAAATCAAACGTAAATTGCATAAGTTAACTGAGACAGGTCATACAGTATATCAAGGAGTAGACAAATAAATCATCAGCACAGCTGGAGACAAATCAGAAGATTTGAATCAAGTCCCCTTCTGTACATTATGCTCCTTCAGTCAATTAGTTCTGTCCTCTAAAAACTTTTATCAAAATCTATGTGTGATTCCATGTCTCACATCAGCAGGTAAGAAGGACAATCTCTTCAAATTTATAAGAAGCTGGCACATGCTTCCATCTTTGTTTATTTAAATTGTGCATTTATTATGTGACCCAAACAGCTTAAAATGTGGCTGTTTTTATTTAATTTCATTGTTCTTTTTGGGAATAGGAGGGACCACCCATGGTTAACAGTTAAATAAATGCAGTATTGTTTGTGGTAAAGTCCAGCTGCTGGAAGTGGTGAGAAGTGCTTATCACACCTTTAATAATGTTTGAATGGTTTAAATACTGATAAGTAAAATAAAGCAGAATTTTTATTTTAGTAATCTAAAATAAATCTAAAAAAAGACTCTGGGGGATGAAGGCTTAGTAATTCATTTAGACCTGAACTTCCAGTTGTGTGTAGGCAGAAAGAAGAAATAAGAAACCTAACCTTTTATTATGGATGATTACACTGCCATTCTGCAGACCTGTCAGGATATTGAAAAGGATATATTTGTCTGTGGTAAATCACAGGATTGACGTTTTGGTCAATTATCCTTACTTTAAAGGTTAATTGGCCTTGTTAGAAATATGAAATTGCAAGTAACCAGTTCCACAGCAGAGAGCTACATTTTCCCTTTACATGTGTCACACTTTAACATGAGAGATTGTATGCATCACGGTTAATCAGAAGCTCGTTTTAAGCTCACTCTCCTATTTGTTTTGTTGGGTCAAAAGGGGCAATGGTGCTAGAGGTGCCCGCAGGTTCTGTTTCACCCTTTAGGTAATGTCAATGTGCTTGCCTCTGTTCATTTGTGCTGTTGTCATGGTAACAAATAAGGTATTCTGCAATATCCTAAACCGTCTTGATGGAGGCATTATATAAAAATACAGTGGTAATGAGATCACAGTGACAGATACACCAATGCATAACACAGTTGCTACAAGGCAAAAAATTAAAAACACTGACAGTAGGCTTCATCAGCAGTACTCTGGCTACACAGCAAAGAAAAAGAACAAATCATTCATGGCATTCCTTGTGGGGGGAAAAGCATAATTTCTTTTTAATTACTGTTGCCTAGTCCAGTCCAAATGGCTAACTGTAGATACTCAGCTCTCTCCTGTTTTGTAAATGGAAAGAGCAGCCATATTCCTTTTTTTTGTAGCTGAAACACGTATTATGCTTTTCTTATTGTTTCTTTTTATAATTATGTGAATAAATTCACATCCAAATATTTTTGCAATGGACTTAAGCACTGATATTTTTGAAATCACATCTAATCTTTTCATGTTTATGAACTGATTTAACCAAAATCAACGCATGCACAGTTTCTGATTTATAAAAAATAAAACATCCCTGAAGTTTAAATATCCCCCACTCATTATACTAATTATTTCACACCTATTTTATTACATTTTTTGTGCTTTGATGTATATTCCAGCCCAGTTGATTGTGTCTATAGTGAATATAAAAGTTCTTCGTAAATTGGACAAAAAACAAAAATTGAAAAGACTGACATCTTTTATAGATAAGATAAAGATGGCCACACTGCATGCATTTCTTCCCTTGAGAAAATATTAAGAAAATATGTTCTATTAAAGAAGTTGTTTCTCAACTTTTACAAAAAAAAAGTGATATTATTTTCCCTTAAATTAATTACATTCCTTTTAATTATTACATTCAGTAATAGAGGTTAATAGATGTAAGGTTACCTTACATCAATAGCAATAACATTTTTTTAACCCTGTAAGAAACCCCACCAATACAGCGGAAGTATCTGCTTGGTGGAATAACTTGTGTAGACTCACCCATTGCTACTGGAATGGGATTCATTTAATAAGTTACCTGACTCCAAAATAATGGTTTTAATCTTTCCTCTGTGCTAACAGTCTTAAATAGGAGACTGCAAATGACCTGGCAGTAGTGTGGCTCTATATGAATCGCTATCTATCTTGGTCGCGCGGATCTGCCTCTGGCTGTGTGTAGCCTGCATAGATACAATTTTGTATCTTACTACGGCACTGGTGCATTGGTGAGTGACTACAGGGTGCAGATATCTTGAGTTTTATGTTTATGTGTGGACCCTGAAACTGCTAGGTGTGCAGCGGTAACAGTAAAAAAGGAAAGCCAGGTTAAAGAGAATGCATGTTATTGTTCAGTGTGTTCAATAATGGTAATATACAATGGTGTATATTGTGTGTGTAATGAGATCGCTATACGCGAATGCATGCAGGAGTTCGTATTGATGAGTCTCCCCAAATCATTGCACTTCTCTCCCTATATACCCAAAGATCAAAGTAAAAGCCCAAGTCATTCGAATAAGGACACAGTCATAACAAAATAGTACATCAATGATCCTGCTTGCACTCCCTCTGCAAGCTGATCACACTGAGTTAACCTTTGTAGCTGAGACACCAACTTGTTCCCCATGACATCAACTTTCTAACAATACAAAACATGATTACACTGTATTATGCAGAGTTTCAGGTTTATATAATGCTGATCTAGTAGGATGTTTTGTAACTGAGCACTGTGTCTTTATCACACTCTGCTGACTCCCTGTCAGCACAGAAAACAGCCTGTTTTCCTTTGGGGGTCTGATAAGGAGCACAGTTCTGTAAACCACCCTACAACTCTTTTGCTTAGTCAGTTGATGCAAAGAAGAAGAGGGATTTGGAATAAATTGAAGTCATCTTCATATTATGCCAGGCAAGTATTGAAAGAATGTACTGGAATTAAGTTAGAACCCATACCAAGCTAACCAAATTTTGAATGAACCTCTAAACGTGACAAGTCCACATACGGCCTCTACACCTTCATGACATGGAAGTGACCCATTTTCAGGTCCTATCTTAATAAACCATCATTCATAAAATAATGACTGGCACACAGGCAGAGTGCATGTGCTTCATCTGCAAAGCTCCTTCTACAAGTTTGGAGGAATAGATGGGATTCAGGAAAACCTTAGAATCAAACCAGGGGAGGAGAAACGAGGAAATAACGTGTGAAAAAATGATGACCCGGTCATTTTCCACACATATCTTTCAAGAAGAAACTAACGTTCCTTGAAATAAAAGCCAAATTTATGTTTGCTCCCACCTTTTTCACTTATATTCTGAAGGATGAGCCCAGTCCACCATATCTATGCTTAGCTAATGAAAAAACTATCTGTTATCCTCTTGTTAGTGAACGATTGAACGAATATTACATTATCTGTTCTGCTAAACCACTAAATATTCCACTATGTAATGTGACAAATTATAGCCAGAA
The DNA here is from genome assembly GCF_013347855.1 of Anguilla anguilla. NCBI lineage: Eukaryota > Metazoa > Chordata > Actinopteri > Anguilliformes > Anguillidae > Anguilla > Anguilla anguilla. Next base: position 56,751,169 of record NC_049204.1, on the reverse strand, counting down.
CTCATGTAATATGAATGAAGCTACCAGGCCATTCTGTTCTAAAGTTATTAATCTTTCACGGAGGTAGCCAACCACAGCTAACAAAGCTTGAAAGCCAATAAGCACAAATTAAATTAGCCGTATCTCTAAAACCCAGAGCTAGAAGCGTCTCGTTTGGGGGCTTTTTTAAAGATGGAAACTGGCAGAATGAATAACGAACCTCATTTCAACAAAAGCCCACAACAGTATTGTACTGATTTATGAAAATATGATTTCAGCTCATTTTAAAATGCATTACCTTCAAGGGATTTACTTGCAAGAGGAAATGCCACTTTATATGTGTGACAGTGAGAAATATGAGTGTTGAAAAAAAGGTGTTGGCCAGCTGGGAGTTACATGGCTCAAGGGAGGTAGCAATGATTATACAAGAATGTAAACACAAACAACCTACAGCACATATTAATTTCAAATTTAAACATATAAAGTGAGATATTTTCTATTTGACAAATTCTATTTCCATAGTTTTAGTTTTAGTTTAAAATCATATAATACACAAAATTCTGAATAAAATGCAAACTCAATAATGATAAACCATTAACACAGAGCTATTCCCTTGCCCATTTTCTGTATGTGCACAAAACATAGCATATAGGAAAACCCTAAAGGAAGGCTTGATGAATAATAAATAATAGGCTACACCTACAACATCACTATTCCAGAAGTCACTCCAAAAGGAAAGAAAGAGGATACCTGAATAGGGTCAGCCATTGGGGAGCCATAGTGCAGTCTGAAGAGGTGGGACTTCAATCTGCATCAGGAGATTAATAGGTTCCTGCAGTCCTGACTGACATACTCATTCCACCACTGGGGGCCCAGACTGAAAAGGTGACAGGAAAGGGCAGGCACAGGGGGAGAAACTCATCTGATGAAGCACCTAGCATCCTCCTAATTGAATGTCGTTATTACCTTCAACTGTATCTACAGGGAAAAATGTTCAGCAAGCTACCTAAGCATGAGAAGAAAATTGAGTCCTTGCTTCAGCCTTAGGCCAGCAATATAACATTATAAATTAGCTAGCTTTGTCACCAGTCAAGAATAGCTCTTATAAATAAGCAGCATTAATGACACCCAGACAAAGTTAGCTTGAACTGATACATCAATTGGGACTTTTTATGTTACCTAAAGTTTTTGATTGATTCCCATTGTCTACAAAACTAAAATGTCTCATGTGGTCATTGATCAGGTTTTTATCCAGTTTTTTTATTTTTTTATTTTAACTGTCAGCCTACTAGAGAGAAAGTGATCACTTTCCACTCTCGGAAGTCATCATGACTGCTTTGCAGGGTCCCATAGTGCCACCAAATTCTCAACAAAGCAAAATTACACTTTCTAAAATTATACATGTACCCAGGCTAGCAGAAAAAAAACACTTTCCTGGAACACTTTTCCCCTGCCAATGGTTGAAACATGAAAAGCTAAATTAAAAAAAGGTAATATTCATAAAAGTCTTGTGCATATACAAAGATAAATAGTCATAAGGGTTCTGATTCCAGCATGACCTGAGAGTCAAGTATCTCGTGAAATCTGAGACACTGCTGGGTTTTGTTTACCACTGTTTTTCCACCGCTTGCATACACATACAGCCCTAATCATTCTCTTCGTTACCAGTAGATCTTGGTGTTGGCTGTTTATTTGTACTCTGAATGAAAAATATGGCCTTCAGGACGGCCTACAAAAATGAGGAAGTCCTTACCTCTCTATTGTATGGCCCGAGCACGGTGTGTGCCGAGCAGTCACACTCGCAAAGTGCTATTATGGATTTTGGCCACAATCTGAAGCCGTTTAGTCATTTGGAGGCTTGCCATGTCACAGTGCACAGTGATGATCAAGCACTGCACTGCAATTTTGGCGTAGCAGATTGAAATTCTGGAGTTGTAGTCTTTCATTTGTGCCTGCTCAGACTAGGTCTATGGCACAAGTCGCAGCCCAGTGTATGGTGAGTCGCTAATTTCAAGTCTTTCTCAAACAATACGGGCCAGATCATAATCCATTAAATAGCCAGTGAATCGTTTTTTGTGGATCATATGCTGTCCAATTTGACTTTGATACGACTTTGAAATGTTTCAGAGTCTGGAAATATGCCTTTTCATTTACGTGAATCTACACCCAAATTGTCAGCATGGATGATTTTACAGGTAACTTTTTAAAAAGAAATTGTTACAAGCTCTGTTGTAACAAGAGCAGAAGTGCAACCACCCAGTGTCTCACATGCTTTATAGCGTGGAATGTAAGTGGCTGCCAAACCACCATTCACATTTCTAGACCTTCGCTAGGAAAATTCTAGCATTAAATATTTGTTTCTCCACTGTATTCTGTCACAGTAAGTGGCAAATGTTTGCTTAGAAGCATTTTAATCTCAGTTTATCACACATGCACACACACACACACACACAGAAACAAAGAAAAAATGTCTGGTCCTTCCAGCAAAAAAGAAAAAGTATTTATTGTACATTGTCTTCTCTGCTGTTAATACTTTTCTAATCTAAAGAAAGATTGTTATAAATATCAAATAAGTAATCAGAATAGCCACATTTCTTGGCCTCCTAGCAGACCAACCTTTTCACATGTCACACACTGTGTTGATTTAATAAAGGCTAGAGAAGCAGCATTGGTTAATAATTAACAGTTATAGTGTCAGTATTCCAGCCAGAAGATTTTTGCCACAGTGTAGAGGCAGACAGAGACTACAAATGAATATAAAATATAAAATATCTCTTCTACCACCATATTAGCACAGAAGATTATGGATATATCAGATCTTCACTTACCAAAGTGTCATTTAATTATACAGTGTGTCTTCTTGTTATCACATTGCATTACATTATAATCACTTATCAGACTTATCCCAAGTGACTTATCAATGTGGAGAACATCAGTATTTGTTTCAGGAAAAACTGTGAAAGTGCAGAATTTCTGTTTCTAATCAGTAGGTGTAAAGTAAGCCAAACTAGCTTTACTGAATAATACTACAAATACCAAAAGCCTATCTTCACACAGCTAAAGCGTTATTAATAATATGTGGGAATCTAATTATCCTCTACTGGGGACCAGAAGAGATAGCTGCCTGATTGGCCAGAAGTAAGATCTTGAATTTGATATCAGTAGCCAGAGAAAGAGACTGACATAGCTTGGCCTGAGGATGTTGTATATAAGGCAAGCAGTAACAGTCTGGATGAGCTGTACAGGTCTGGTGGTGAAAACAGGAAGACCAGCGAGGAGGTTGCAGTAGTTCAGTTGGGAAATAACCAACACCTGGACTAAGAGCTGGGTTGAGTAGGTGGTATGGTGGGGGCAAATTCTCTGGATGTCATACAGGAAGAATCGGCATGCCTGACTTGCTGCCATGATGTTTCCTGAGAGGGATCGTTTATCATGCGTTAGCACTCTGAGGACCCTGACAGATGACACTGCTGTGCCGTCCGAGGTGAGTGAGAGGGTGTGTGAGGGAGAGGACTTAACAATTTAAGTTTTAGAGTTGAGTTTCAGGTAATGGATTACCATTAAGCTCAAGATGTTTCGTAGGCAAGCTCAGATGCAAATGGACACTTGTCCATTGGAGGGAAGGGAGCAGAGAAAAGGTTGTGTGTCACCAGCATAGCAGAGAGGCCATGGGAAGTAATGGCAGAATCAATAGATGTGATACAGAGAGAGGAGAGGTCCAAGGGCCAAACCTTGGGAAACACCTATAGAACACAGTTAGGTCTTAAAAATACCACACGTGCAGCCTGGAATGACTGGCCATTAAAGTGGGAAGCAAACCAGATGGTGGCTGCTGAGGAGGTGGTGGTGGCTCAGAATGGAGGACAGAGTGGAGCTTCTCTCTTACTACAAAGGAGGGCTTTTTATGTCTGTGACCAGACTTGAAGCCAGACTGGTGAAGGTCTATGAAGTCATTCTGAGTGAGATTGAAAGCTGGTTGGAAGAAAGAAGAGAGATGGACTTATATTTCTGGATGACAGAGCAGTCAAGCGTGTGTTTCTTCAGGAGAAGGGTGAAACAAGCTTGTCAGAAGAGAGAGGGGAAACATCCAGTGGACAGGGATGTTTTATCAAAGAAGAGATGAATAGGAGGATGTCAGGATCGGTGGACTGGAAAAGGACAATGGAACCCAGGGACAGAGGGACAGTGGAAAATGAGAGAGTTTGCCTCCCATAAGAGAGTAAGAATGCAAAGTGAGAGATTAGGGTTAATAAAACAGGGGGATGGGGGCTGCATGAGAAGATTAAATGAGGTGTTGGAGGACTGCACCATCTTGAAGGAGTAGGAGATGTCAGCAACCTTCTCATCAAAGAAGGTGGCAAAGTCATCTGCAGTGAAGGTTAACGTAGGTGGTGGAGCTGGAGGGTTTAGGAGTGAAAAGAAAGTGCAGTGCCGCTTGCGGTGAGCTACATTTTTGATTCATGGAAGTAGCAAAGGTTTCACTTCTTTGGAATTTCCTCAAACTAAATCATAAAGATTTTGGCAATAATATCTCCCCTGTAATGGAATGAGAATCTGGAATCGTGCTGCTCAATAAAGCTCATGAGAGGTCAGCAATTTTTACTATATAGGACATGTTGGAGCACCAGTGCAGCTTTTTGAAATACTGAAAGGAAATTACTTGAACAACTTATTGAATCTTTAAAGAAACGGCTTGAAACTATTTTTAATGTGGCGGGGCCAACAAAAAGAGGAGAGAATTCTGAGTAGTTGGCTGATATCAAATGGCCAAATCAAGTTATGAAAGTTACATCTTCTCTGTTAATTATTTCTATAATATGTTAAACTGAGGTTCTGACTCACTAAATGGCAATGATAGTAAATAGTTTGGAGATGCCTAGCCCCCAGCTACTTTATTGTGAAGCTCTTTAAAATCAATGATGCTACATCAATGTATTACTTGGTAATGGCCATTAGATAAAAATATTAATGTGGCCATGATTAATATAGCCTGCCCATGATCCACTTACCTCACCTTATTTTATTAAACAAAGTGTGTTATCATAAAACCAAAAACTCAGATGGAAATCTTTCATAATAAATATAAGGTACAAAAGGACATCTATCTATGAAAAATAAATTCTTTCTTTAGATCTGAATGTAAATTACATATGTATTATTTTAATAAAACTCACCAATTAATGAATAGTTAATGGAATCAATGCAGCTTTTTATAAGTATGTCCTGCACCTGAAGATAATATTTTATGCAACATGATAAATTTTTTTGTCTGACTGTAGCTGACAATAATGGTGTCAGTTCCCTGGAGTAATGCAGCACGTACAAATCATTGAAACAGAGCTTCTCAAGATTCAGCAATGCTCTGCCTGATCACACAAATGAAATGGCAGAACAGCTGACACGTTTTCAGTTAGCATTATCATCATATTCCAGACTATTGTCCGTGCTCATAAAATTCAAAGTAGAAGCACTCCCCTCCTACAATGAATCATATAATTGTCACATTATTACCTACTCCAGAAAAAGAAAACTTATGCCTCTGTTGCCATATAATTCTCAGGCAGTGAACAAATTAAGACCAAGCCTGAGATGAAGGAAGTTATTTGTTAGACACAGACAGAAACCGCTAATAAGATAGGAATTGTCTAGTAAATATATTGATTAAATGAGTGTTTCAGGGCTGTTCCTGTCTGGTCTACTTGTTCAGTCATATTTCTCAGATGGTTGGGCATGCCCTACACCTGAAAATGAAACCGTTGCTGAAGGTGATAGTTATTTTCACCTCTGCTCTGTTAGAAACACAAAAGGGAAGAGCCCCGGTGGGCTGAACAACCTGATGTTTTCATCAAACATTTTTTGTTCTTAAAAATATGTATTTAGAATTTGCTGTGGTCATTGATTATGTCGTTCCTTTTATTGTGATATGCATGTTTTACTAAATGAATTATTAGCCCAGTATAATGGTGAATAGAATTATACATGAATATTTAAGGCATTCTATTCCACGATTTATGCTGTGTTTTATTATTATACATGAAGTGCCTGTTTGTAAGGCGTCTTTGCAACATCATCTGTCCTATGCAATGTTTTATTGCTACTGATGATGTTACATAATGTGTTGTCCCAGTCCAGTACCTCATTAAATCATTACGTTTCCAGTGAATAAGCATAATATACTTATCATGACAAAAAAAGGTAAATGTGGCTAAGACTGTGCTTTGGAAGAATAACTACCAAAACATTCAATCCATCCAAAGGAAAGGAATAATGTTTCGTTTATTTAATCATTGCGTTTTTTTATCACTGCGAATGCTTACAGTATTAAATTGAATCAACGGAGAAGCAAAAAAAGCAGTGTATATGTAGTATCTCATTATATTTTCTTGTTTTTCTATCAAGCACGAGGAAAATCCTAAACATTGAAACATGGAACACCAGAACAATGAATGAAACAGGAACAATGTAGAACACAGAAACCTGAAACATCAGAACAATGCATGGAGCGGGAAAGATGTGACAGGTGAATCAGATAAGAATGACGAACACTGTGGTGTAAAAATACGCACCATCATAGTACGCTGTCTGACCGGTTAGACATTGTCTTTAAACTTCAAACTTTCTGCAGAGGAAATGATATGAAGATTGAGGTTGGGCTGCCCACGCCTTAAAGAATTTTTCCTCCACCACTTCCTGACTAGGCATCTTCAGAGACAGAGAAAGACAAGGAGGCCCAGGAATAGTCAAGTGTGAGACCTTGAGACTCTCCTTCAGCCAATACGGTGCAGCTGGAGGGATAAGAAAAGACACATGACATTAGAAATTTTACACCTAAATAATTCAGCAATTTTTACAATCCAAAGATGTGCAAATCAAATAACGGACAAGCTTTAATAAATATTCAGAGTGGTGAAAACAAATTTAGAAAATATACGAATGATTTTAAAATCATGTTTTGAATAAATAAGCATCAATGTTCTGAGCAATTCAGCATTTTTAAATCCGAGTCTTGGGATCAAAGCCAAAAATGCATGAGCCTTGATGGAAAGGAAGTCATGTCCAAGGTGAAGTCAGGCAGATAAAGTGACTGCAAACTAATGTCTGGTAACTAAGGGCTCTTGAAGCTGTTAATGTTGTCTGCCGAGACAGGGTACTAATGCACCTTCATCAGATCTGTCAGGCCAAAGTGAGGACTTGTGGGAAGTTGTAATTCAGCACACAGGAAAGAGCAACCTCGGCAACTCCAGCACGGTTTTATGGCTTAAATTTATTCTGCCCTGTGCTTTGCATCCCTGGTGACAGTGTGGCGTACACGTGACAAATGTAAAAGGAGAAACATTCATTGCTTTTTACTAAAGTGCATAACATCTTAAATTGATTCAATGGAATGGAAAAATGGAGGCAAACAGTTCAGATTCATAATTAGCATTATAATTTGATTATGGGGAACATTAGCTTTGGCATTTATGGGAAAATCCATTAAAATTGGAATTTTTTTAGTCAACAGACGATACAGGGAGACGGCTTTTATACACTCTCATAATTATACTGTGCAAATCCTCATCAAGGGCAAAACTGTAGAAATTTGTTATGTATTGATATTAGTAATGTCTAAGAACCATTACTGTAAATTGTATTAGTCAGAAACATTTATGGTATTCATTAGATTATGAAATGAAGCAATGAACCACTGCATTGTGCCAATTGTCGGAAATCTTTGGTGTTATGTTGGTATTTTGTTCCCTTCAAGAGAAACTCTTTAAATGTACATAATTTATTTTTTTATATACTTGAAGTATATAACATCCATCCACCATGTTGTGTGTTTAAATCACATAAAATGCTATAATAATATATATGCATCATTTTACATGATTAATTTATGAACAAGCTCAACACACCCCAAGATTTTACGTAAAACTCTACAGCAGTGGGCTGATTTTAGTTTATAGCAGTTACATTTCTCCTTCAAACATCATTGCTCTTGTTTTATTGATGTAATTGGTTTGTCTTAAGATAAGATGAGAGTACATCTGAGGTATATCTATTTTTTATTACTTAATGAAAAACCTTTTTGATGGTGCCATGATTGCTCTGAATGTCTAGGCCAGCTCATTTAATCAACAAAAGAGCCTCTAGGTTGTGGTGGCTTTACATTCGAGAGCAGTGGCAGCAGTACAGTAAAATGGTTAGAGAACTGGGCCTGTAACTGAGAGGCTGCTGGTTCTGTTCCCAGCTGGGGCACTGTCGGTTCACCCTTGAGCAAGGTACTTAACCTGAATTGCTGCAGTAAATTTCTAGCTGTATAAATGGATTGAATGTGAAGTGTAATCTGTGTAAATTTCTCTAGATTACAGCATCTGCTGAATGTTCAAATGTAGAGCAATTGAAACCCACCGAGCCATTGAATGTAGAGCCATCAAAACACCTATTTTGTTTGTTAAATGTTAAATGTGGAATGTGACCTATGCTACCAGAAAACAAAAAAATAATAATAATTTTATTCCACATATTCTAGCTTGTGCTATGATAGATGTTGTTCATTCCAATACTAGTAAGGTCCTTCCTGTTTGCCATTATCACCTACATCAAATATGGTGATAAAGAAATCAAATGACTGCCTTGATCACAACATAAATTCAGCACACAGTCATACCAGTCTTGTCATAGTTTGCTTAAGAAACATCTTATTGATGTCAAGCCTTTGATTTAGGTCATCCCATGTGTTTAACTAACCTGTAATACCGGTGGTAAATCATGGCATGGAAGAAAACACACCCGATAGTGAAGTTTTCAAATGCTCTTTCCCCCATCAAAGATGAGCTGCTTGTGCATGGAGATTACAGTCATGAGCTATGTAGAAGGAAACTGGACCGGTTATGCAATTCAATAAGGCAGAGTAATATGAGAGGAACAACATGGAAAGCCATGTATGAGCTTCATAGCTATTACGGCAGCAGCATGACTAGCACTGAGTGGTAGAAGTTGATATTATCAAAAATGATCAGGGGTTGTCCTAGTACTCTTCTTCTGGGAGTATAGCTGGCTGCATACAGCTGCATGTTATATTCTCTGCACACCTAACCTGTAAATGAACTGTGATATGAAGATTAATGTCTCATACAGGAATGCCAGAAATCTGGGTTATTCACAAGTGCTGGTAAATTAATTGACTGAAAAATTAAAATAACCTTTATTAGTATTTATTTCAAATTAGAGACAACATGACAGAAAATATATAGTCAATTGCATGATAAAACTGTTCATTACCATCCAGCCTTTCATCAGCTGGCATTATCTGGAATATTCTCTTCCACATTTTCCCTGCCAACGAACCTTAAGGAAAATGCCTTTCCGGGCTGAGACACCTTTGACAGCAGTATCTCATTAGAGAGATGAGCATTTCTTCCTCTACCACCTAACATGTGATCCCTCTCCAATTAGCTCAGTTGCTCTCTCACGGAGAGGAAGTCATCTGACCCCTTTATTCATGATTAAGGCCTGACAGGTAAAATGAAGAAATTTGCATGCATTTGCCTGGGTGAAATGTCAATGAAGGCAACTGGGTGGAATTGTGAAATTCGTGGAAAATGTTAAGATTTATGTTTTTTTAATCATGTTTTTGCATTTCAGATTGAATCATATATATGACTAAATTATTAGTAATTTTCACAGCTGATCTCCTGCTTGATAGCTTTGAGAAAGATGGTATTGAATAAAATAGCTAAGATAGCAGAAAGACTCAAATCCTTACCAAGCCTGTTCAAAAATATGGCGAGTGGACTCAGTCCAGTTTCCTTTTGCACAACAGGCCTATACTGTTACAGTTGTGGAATTTGGATTCATATTACATGCAGTCCTGCATTATGCTTACAGATTATCATGCCATAGTGTTGTCATAATAATATATGATTAAGTTTTTAAGTTTTACAGGTTTTTCTTTTTCTTTTTTCCTGAGCATGCCAACATTTCAGAAAGCAATTAGCAAGCAACATGGTATCTTTTCTTTGGGTAGTTGAGACAATTTTTTTATTTTTTATTTTTTGCAGTATCAATTTAACTTAAAATAAACTGTTGAGACAGCTCTGAATGTCAGCTCCTGCCTAGACCTGATGTATTTCACTGATACGTTTGTCATCTACTGACCAAAGTCTGCGTGGAACTGCAACCCAGATGCTACTGCTATGCCAGTCTGACATCTGGACTGGAGTCTGGTGTCAGGGAGATGTGCAGCAATAATTAGATATTTGTTTGAAGTGGTCAACCTGTATTACTTTTAACATTGAAATTAATCAATCAATCCATCACATTTTATTTGGTACAAATTAATAAAGAAGTATCAAAGAATATGTCACAGACCATATTTAATGTAAATATAGGGGATTGGTATAATGCAAATGTAAAACTATAGGAAATGTATTTATGTCTTCTTCAACAATAGACTTGACAGATTATATATTTGTACTGAGACGACTTGCTGTGAGCATCAAGGTTGTGCTGTGATTGGATGCCATGCTTCAATAGCTCTGGTAACAAAGCCCATAAAGTCTGCTGTATTTATGTACACTATATCTTTTTCAGTTACTATTCAGCATTATGGCAAAAGAAATAAACATCTTGGAGTGCTGCTTTTAGGGTGCCATGTGTGTGAAAAATATTCCAGTCCAGATGGTACTCTTTGGTAGAGTTCAATTATCTATAATCTGTGAATTAATGAACCTGTCATTATTTGGCATGCTCATTTAGCATTCCTCTACTGTAGGTCCCCCACCCACGTCTATACATGATCATTGTAAAAGGCCCTCCAGCAAGTTGCGCGAAGTAAATCTTCAAATTGTTTTGCCACAAATGGACAAGCAGACAAACAAATGGCCAGATAGATACACAGACACTTTTTTCAATACAATCAATCCCTATATATGATGTTTGAAATAATCATATAGTAAACATTGAAGGGAAAAGATTTGCCTGTGTTTATACTACAGCTGAACAACCTTTTAGGAACCTTTATAAAGATTTTTTTCCAATATGTGCTAGCAATAATCTTAATTTATGGTAATATGTGACAACCTGGAATTTTTCAATTATTGAATATTTAAATGCTTTTATGTCCTTGTTTGAGATTCCACATCATTCATTGCAAGAACATCAATGTGTTCTCTGAATCAAAAACCTTAGTTCTAATGATAAGCAGAGAAAATAGGAGCAAAGGTATTCCCTTTCCATTCACATTTCCATTCCCATTATCTGCTCAACTGCCAACATAACAATATTCTTTAACACATTTGATGGTGCAGAACTGCAGCTATCTTCATGTTTGATAGAGAAGACATTGTTCTTGTAATTCAACAGAAAATGTGTTAAACTGGCAAAACGTTCATTCTTTCTAGTCATTGCCAAGAAGAGGCAGAAAATGTGTTCTTTGACAGATTGGCAAATATGAGCACTCAACAGTTGATTAAATAAATGTCTTCCAAACCTGTCTTTGTTGCTATCTGTTAAAATTTTGTAATGTTGGCATTCACCAAGTTAAATCAACTAATTATCCATAGCCAATCACCTGTCTTGATAAAGGTAATCACAAAACCATTCAAGCCCAAAAGCAGTCAGTCATGAAAAAATATATTTATTACAATTTATGTTAAAAATAAATTCACCCACCAATATGCTGTAACCTACAGAAAAAGCAACAATAATCAAACACAGATGATGGAAATGGAGGTGATGAAATGGTCTTGCTTCCTTTGAAAGGATGTAGCAAGAAGTTGTATCCATCTTCCCTAAACGATCAATACTTTTAAAATCTAACACTAGAGCATTTTTCTCATAGCTTTTCAATGACTTTAATACCAATACCATTGATGTCAGTTAATAAGCGTAGTTCACAGTAACATTAATCATAATAATTTCAGAATCCCTGTTGATAGATTAAGCATTATATTCATTTTACTATGTCATTAAAATAGTTATAATACCTTTATGTTCCCTGATAAGCCCAGCCAGCAGACTCAGCTCTTATATTCTCTGATAAGCCCTGCCAGCAGACACAGCTCTTATGTTCTGTGATATATATATAAATGTGTGTGTGTGTGTATGACCAAATCTGGCCACCCCTTGGTCTCGGGCTGTTTTCATTGGTTTGGGATAGGCCCCTTAGTTCCAATGAAGGCAAATCTTAATGCTACAGCATATAATGACATTCTGGATGATTCCGTGCTTCCCTAACACTTTGGGGGAGGCCGTTTCCTGTTTCAGCATGACAATGCCCCTGGGCACACAGCAAGGTCCATATAGAAATTGTTTTACCACGAACGGTGTGGAAGATATATGTATATACAGACAGATATTAAAGAAAAAACATGAATAAATGAGTGGAGAAACATAATGAATACAGCTGCTTCCATACAGGTGTACTGCATGATGCAATTACCATCCTACAGTACCATGCTGTGGCGTGTATAAAAATACTGATCAGGCCCAATTGACCTTGTTTTTGGATCAAGATGGCAAGAGAAATAGATCTAAGTGACTTTGAAAGAGGGTTCATTATTGGCCAGGATCACCAGTCACAAAGACTGCTCAACTGGCTAGCATTTCAATAGGAACAGTGACTAAAGTGATCTGCATTTAGATCTATATGAAAGACATCAGTAAATAGGGTCGGAAGTTGTGGTCGAAAACATACATTCCATTAGAGATGCTTGTGCATTAGTGTGATATGTAAGGAAAAACAGAAGAGCAATCCTTTCTCAGGTGACTGGGAATGTCAATGCAGGACGTGATCAAACTGAGTCAGCAAGAACAGTCCGTTGACAACTTCACAGAGAGGGATATTACAGCAGGGTTGCAGTGCATAAACCCCTCATTACAAAGACAAATGCACAGTTGAGAGTTAAGGGGTATAAAAACCATAGGCACTAGTCTACAGAGATGTGGAAAAAAAGTGATACGGTCAGATGAGTCATCCGTCACCATATTCACGACAAGTGGGAAAGTACATGTGTGGCTTACACCAAGGGAATGGTACAGGTCTGAATGATTGATCCACATAGTGAGGGAGCCCAGTGACTCTGTTATGCTGTGGGGGGCATTTTCCTGGTATGGTTTGGGTCAATACCAATACAAAATCAATAGTTATTCTGAGTGATTACCTTTATCCTATGATGAAACATTTCTATCCTGATGGAAGTGGTCTTTTCCAGGATCGCAATGCCCCAACCACAGGGCACGAGTCACTGAATGGTTTGATGAGTATGAAAATGATGTGAATCATATGCTACGGCCTTTGCAGTCACCAGATCTCAACCAAATTGAACACCTGTGGGAGATTTTGGACCAACGTGTTAGACAATGCTCTCCACCACCATCGTTAAAACACCAAATGAGGGAATATCTTTTAGAAGATTGGTGTACCATCCCTCCAGTAGAGTTCCAGAGACTTGTATAATCAATGTCAAGGTACATTTAAGCTTTTCCAGGAGCTTGTGGTGGCACAACAACTTAATAAGACATTTTATTTTGGTTTTATATACACATATATTCACAATCAAATTTTTTCCAGCCTGAGCAAAAGTAATGGTATATGCTTGATTGAGCAAAACATTTTTTTGTCAAAAAAGGATTCAGCTTTGTGCCAAGGCAGGGTAATGGTGTTTACATGTTCTATATGTATTCAAAGATGAGAGGCTTGCTTCTGGTCCCTCACTCCTGCTAGTTTTTAAAACTTTGAGGCCACTGCTCTCAGCATGCATAGGATTGACATTAGAGTCTTTGTGGGAAGGCTTTCTGTAGTCAAAGAGGAAAGAATAATAATTAGTGTGTTTGTTGTAGGAACTAGGGAAAATTAGCTGCTATGCCTTGAGCATTTTAGCTTTTTCTCTGTAATTCTAGGTGTTTTCTCGGGAACGACTAATTGGCCCCCACAGGGGAAAGGAAATGGCACTGATAGATGTATCAAACGTGTGCATTTCCCAGTTTGTTATGCAAATGAATTTACCAATTTCTCCAATAATATTCAAATGATACATGTTCAAACATTAGTCTTTATTAAAGGACCTTTCTTACTCAGTGGCATTCGTCTGAAGTTGCTCCCATTTACTGGTACATTTCAGTGGCAGCAGTCTCCAAAGGAAGGTCGTGACACTACTTTCATAACAGTGTAGTGAAGGTAATTCAAAGATGGTCATCTGTAAGCATTTGTCTGTTCTTTATTATTATACTGCCAAAGCTCTCTTGAATGAATTTCCATATAAAGCATATTATACCAAAGGCTCCAAAATTAATTAACTTGTCAAAGAGATAAACAGCATCAAGTGTAACAAGATTGCATTTACACTCTTCTAAATTCAGCCACTCAGTCTTGTCCCAACAAACACTGATAAATGAAAGTGTTTTATGATACTGCAATCTTATGACTAATGTAGGAATGCTGTTTTGTTTTTCAGAGCATAGTACAAGTATTTCAGAAAGCAATTAGCGATGACCATTTTATTTTAAATTTTATTGGGTGTACGTGAATCTGCTTATTCCTTTTTCTGTATTTCCAACCCTGTTTGGTACATGATGTTTTGTGTACTTGGCTATGGATAGTACATACTCTATAGACTTGCAGGCAATTTGAAGCTCATAATTCTTTATTAACCTGCTAATGAACCATGGCTTTTAAGATCAATTCTGTTTTTTATAACTACATATGTTCTTGTTCTTTCCTGTTCAATAGCCATTTCCAGGAAACTAAATAGTCTAAGGAAATGTAAGGGGCAACTATGGCAACCAGCTGTGAAATAAAAAAGAAAGACTGACAGTTTTTTACAGTTGACTGGACATAATTGGAGACTAAAAGTTTATGTGTGATGTTTGTTTATTGCTAGTGGACGTTGTAAAATCTGTTGAAGAGAAAGATCAATAAGTCAAAGTCTGTAAAACCCTAGTGGCCAATTAATTATACTCTTTTCTGTGTCGTTTGTTCAGTGGGAGGTATTCCATTTATTATCGCAAGTTTATCGGTGTATCAGCATCATATAAATAACTTAGCTGGGTAGACTTGTCAAACTTATCAGATGATAGATTTTATTGGTCATAAGGAACATGCACTGGCATATTCAAATTGCTGATCATTAAATAACCACTTAAAGCAGTGTAAACTTTGAGCATTGATGTCAAACTAAACAAAAGAATAGTGAATCTACCGGCAAATCTTTGTTGAAACTCTATTTTTGTTGAAAGATATCGGTTCTATTACTTCTCCAAATCTAAATGTAAACCAGCAACCAGATCCTTTGAGAGGCTCAAGTCTTCAGGCAAATGGGCTATTTGTTATCCTGTATTGACAATGTGTTCATGCTACTAAGTGCTTGCCTCTAGAGGAAAATCAGTTTTTATAACCATGTAAACAAAATTATTTTTCAGGTTATGCTACGGCAGTAAAGTGTTTGCCTCAGTGGGAAAGGATCGATTCAATATAAAACTGGTCTTATCTTGTGAACATCCTTATTAAATGGGTCTGGCGCCAACATTTGGGACAACGGTCAAGTTCTGCCTTACAAATATGAAAAAAATGGTAATCTCCTACCATAACCCGCCTACTAGCTGATACAATAGCTTTTAGTACAAACCCACCTACCTGAAAGCAGTTCAAAGTAAACAAGGCAGTTAAAGTAACCCAGGTGCTATACTACTTTAATAATTAACGTATAATTAAACTCAGATGAACTTTTCTCTTTGTCCCACATTCTGTGCTTTTTGAATGTTCCATACCGGAAATAATTTACACAGCACTTGGGACAGCTCTCTGGAGCAAAATCATTGTGAAATATATTTACTTACACAAAAATGATGGCTAAAATTAAATGGTGATTTGAAAATGCTAATCGTGGTTTGTAAATGCACATGACATGTTGCAAATGCAAAATAACAATCTGCATGTACGCATTCCTATATTTTACAACTGTATGCTTACTGTTTATGCTGAAGAGGCTTTCTCCACACTTACAACTTTATTTACAACATTCATTTTATGAATGTCCTCTTCCGATCTACAGTTATTGTGTTTCCATCATGTAATATTGGACATTTACGTGACCATACCACAAAATTTTGAGTGCACAATTGTGTCAATATTATGAACGGGCGTGCTTAATGGCCGTGCTTAATTTTGCACCAATCAAGTGTACCTGTCTGTCAGGCAGAAGCCATATGGAAGAGGGATGAAAACTGAAAAAATGTGAATTTTTAGTAATGGATTTTTTTTTTAATGACATGCGATCTACCAGCATGGCGATCGATGTATTGGGCACCCCTGCGTTAGATGGCGATCTGCTGTCAAGTCCCTCAGTTACTACTTTCGAACAAACAAGCTTTATTTAGATCATTGTAAGGTATGCTATCACTGAGCTGGCAGCAGCAAAGTCAACATGACTGCATCCTATATGACACAAGATATGCATTCCATCAAGCTTTACTACTTAGTTTGGTTGTTTGCTAAAACTCCTAGATTTTTCTTGCAGTGCACTGTACCTCATGATGAATACAATTGGTCTAAAAAAGTGTTCTTTCATCACATGTTCCTAAATAACAAATAACATTTAAAAAATGGCTGTTTTAGCCATTAGCCATTTGCCTCATCCATTGTTCATTCTGGTTACTTTTTAGATGTGCAGGGGAAATGAAAGCCATACATACAGCCATACAGCATCTTCAGCATGCACATATTCAGAAAATATCAATAAACAGGCTTCAAAGACATCCAGCAGTGTGTAATGCCTGTTAAAGTTAATGAAAAGAGTGAAGACAGCAGAGAAGGAGCAGAATCAAGACAATATAATAGTGATTATAGTGTAAAAAGGTTAATGGGCTGGAACTACAAGCGCTCATTTGATGGGTGATCTGCAGAAGACTAGACGTCTTCATTTCAGAGGCATGTTTTTGTATGTAAGCCCCTGTTGACACAAGTATATCCAATTTCATGGTCCAGTAGGTTTCCTTCGATTTAATCATATTAATTTTACCACCATTTTACACTATTCTAGCTTCTCCATAACACAAAAAATGAAATCAGAGAAAAAAGAGCTTCCAATATATATGGCAGCGCACATATATGGCCCCAAGGACTGGGCAGAAGTGCACACAGGCACAGATTGTCAGTGCATCATAGTAATGACAGAGAATGGTTCATTTATAATATTATCATGGTGAAAATCCTGCATAGTATGCCTTTAAAGTTCTCTTGTGGGCTAGGTTTATAACACTCAACAAAGGTTATTAAAGGGTAATAATTCAGGTTTTGATAAAATAATTCCTGCAAATTAAAAAAATGATTTAATTGAAACAGATTGTACTTTCCTATTTTCCCTACCATGTGGAGTGCTGTGATATTACTTGAAAAAAGCAAAGCATGATGATTATTTGCCATATTCTTGCATACTCTATTATCAGCTATTTCTGGACACAGGAAAAAAATATTTAAGTAGGGATGTAAAAAACATTAGCAGCACTTGATTCTAATGACCTTCTTAACTGATATGGAAGTAGTAAGAAGTAAAATATGGAAGTAGTTCATTCATACGGAAGTACTTTGCTCATTCATGGCTTCTGCATGTTGGCTTATTTTTGACTTCATGAGAATGAGATGAGGGTTAGTCATATTAAATAGGGTACCTTTAGCCAATTTTCAGTTAAACACGGGTACATTTTGACATTGAATATATCTCATCCAGTTTTGCTCTGTCATACCCTAGTGAGCATTTCCTGGTAAATTATGCTTCTATGATGAGTACTGGAAAAGTGTAAGGAAATAAATTGGTCTGCTGATGGAAATTATAATCAATATATAATATGTACGTTAAGTGTTGGTAAAATGGTGTATGTTTTGAATTATGACTCTATTGGCCGGTAGCCACCTGGAAGTCCAGAATACCCTTGGTGTCATCCCTCCATAACAACCATCTGCGTTAGATTCATCACTTGTACCTCAGCCAACAGTCGTAAAAACAGATTTGTGATCACTAATGAAGCCAGCTGAACATATTCATTAGTCACTGAGAAAAATGTGAAGAGAAACCTATTTTTTCTGTTTTCACACTCCCTCTCACCTAAAACAGAAAAAAAATAGCTGGTGTTTACTCAGCTAGCATAGAGCCAGTCAAGGCCTGATTAACCCAGTAGCGAATAGAACAGGTGAGCTATTCAAAGGGCAAAGGAGGTGGAAAACTTTTATCTTTCATTACCAGCTGTACAGAAGAGAAGCTTGTGTGCTGGCTGCTACTGTCAAAGTGCACCTCAGCTATCAATCGGCATGGACAGGCACATGTGTTGTTTCCCCACTTAAACAGTTGATGAAGTGCCAAGAATATGTCATATTAAAGCATGACAGAAACCAGAAGAGAAACAGGCTAAGCACACTGCATTCCTCATAAAGTACTTTTAACAACAGTTAAGTTCCTTTCTCACTTTGAGGCTTTACTTTATGACAGGTTGTTTGTATCATAATTGATATAAACATCCACATTGGTATTTGTCACCTCCATTTAGATAGCAACATTACTTGGGGCACGCAGGTTTTCCCATCCACATCAATGTGAAATGTCAGTGTGCCCCAACTAATGTTTGCTGTCTAACTGGAGGAGAGAAATACCAATATATGAGACTGTACTAATGTTCCTCACAGCCAGTCAAAACACAGCAAGGTTGCTGTGGCCTTGGCTTTACTTAATACCTCCCTTGAAAAATGTTGAGTACTTTTAGATAACTATATGGATTTAAAATGTTTATCCTTAAATGACAACTGTAAAGTTCCAATGCATAATTTAGTCATCTTCATAGCTTAAATAGATCATTTATGACAGAGAAAAAAAAAGAGAAAAAAAAGTTCTCAAATAATAAAGAATCTTCACTCTCCTTTACAAACAGAACTTCATTTACGGATTACAGATTATTGCATTCAGTATTGCATTCCTGTCAGTAGTATCGATTCACTGTGCCATTAACTTGATCGAAGAACCAGGGGCTCATCTAGGGCACATAGCCAAGGCTCTGTGGTAAGTAGTCATCAGCCAATGCCACCAACGCAGTGGAAATGTAGGTCTGATGAATATAATTTTGCTTATTTAAAACATTGTTAATGTGATCAAGAGTTTATAATGTCTATAATGCATCAAATTATGTTTATTGACCTGAACAATATGGAAGGGTCAGGTTTGTAGGAGACCTATCAACTCTCAATGTATTGCTTTGTCCTACTTTGTCCATTCTGTTTGCCAGCAGCAAAGAGAAATTGCATAAAGCTTTTATTAAAGCAGCTATTTTCTGAAGCCTCTTAGAAGAAGCTGGTCCTTCAAAAGGCAGCCCCACATTTTAAGGCCAACTGCATATTTGCAGTGCACTACAGAGTGATGACAGGCAAGCAGACCGCACTGTCATACCTTTTGTCCAGAGTAAAGTTTGTAGCCTCCTCTCCCAATTCTTAATGTACAATCTTGATCAATTATGCAAGTGATATGACATAACCTGCCATCTTGTTTCTATAGTCCAGTGCATAAGATGATGAAAAACACACCTAAGCATTGGCTACCAGTAAAGACCCCTGAATTAGAATAAGAAGACTTAGAAGAAGACACCTAAGGGAGGTATAAATGGAAAGTTTTTTTTTTTTTTCATTTTTGAGTTCCCAGCATCCCCATAATTATTATTATAATTATTTAATAGCCAACTTCATCTTAAAAAGAAACAGACATTAAATACTCTACATAAACATGCAGGGCTTATACATAGGTTCTAATATTCCGAATAGGCTCAAATTAGGCCATTGTTCTGTTAATGTTAAATTGTATCATACCTTTGATTCCAGAAAAAACCTTTATCAGTCCTTCTGCCTTGCCAATATATAGCCTTCGTTTCAGCATGGCTGATGTTTGGCCTAAAACATTTTTATTTGATCAGAATGGAACAAAACAGTCTCATTACATTTGTTCTGTGCTACAATGCCCCCAGTAATCACGAGCGCTGGCCGGTCTGGCTGATATGTAAGAGGCCTAGGGTGAGTGCACAGCGGTTGCCATAGTTCATAACTGCATTTGTTCAAGGCAAACTTTGATTACGGTGTGGCTCATTTCCCCATGTGTGGGTGCAAACAGCAGGTAATGCTAAGTGATCTCTAAGGAATCAAGGCCAAACAGGCCAACAGAAGAAGAAGAAAAAATCAGTTTACATTGCTAACATGTAACCAGAGTTGAGAACTGTAACCCCTGCCAGATGGAGGGAGAGATGGCTGAAAGAATACAGCTTATTCATAAACATTGGCATTTTTACCCACTCCGGTTACTCATAGAATGAGGATGACCTGAAATGTCAGGACTGTGTTTCCCTTTGTTTATTAGGTTTCTTCATGAGGTGTGAGCAGGTTCAGATAAGGATAGATTCATTTCTTTTTCTTACATGATAACAAAACAGTTCTTGAACAACATGGTCACTGTGGGTTTTTCAAAGATGCACAGGGATAACATTGCGAGGCAGACACCAGACGGCACGCAAACAATTAGAATGCAGGCATATTCAAACACTCACTGCTACTTGATTTCACTTTGTCCAATCGTTCACAGCATGAATGATCAGCTGTTCAAGTTTACTCTGTTACGGTAGAATTTTCCACAATTGGTACAGAGGTTCAGCAGAGCAGGCAGTTGCTATGGGAATGAAACCACAGGCAATTCTATAAGGTGCTCTGAAAGTGCTGAGAAGCTAGCCTTTGCTCATGTTCTTTTCTGGCACAGTGAGTTCTAAGAGGGCAGATCAACCTGGGATCTTTTATCTTCATCACTGTTCTCATGGAATCATTACTGGACCACAGCAAAATTATTAAACTCAGTGTTATGTGAAATCAAGGATTCATTGCGTAGCTAAAAATGACTAAGATGTGTATCAATCTTCTAGGATTCTCATCTTTAGAAATGAACAAAACAAGCTTTCAGTGCAGTTGTGTGGCATTTTATGTGTTATTATAAGTAATGGAAGCTACAAGGGTGATTCTTGGTGCCAGCCCATGCCTTTCAGACACAAATCAAATTAATAAAATGTTTAGGTTATTTGTATGACTGCAAAAGGATGTGTACACTATCAAAATACATCAGACTCTATCATACATATTTCTAAGTTATTTATAAAATAATAACTACTACTATATAATTACTATGTAATTTTTGTGCCAGAGATGTCAGTGATAGCTGTCATTCCTATGTAGGTGTAATGAAACAATGCATTTTACTTATAAGGTTGGATAGCCCACATTTAATTGTATAGTATGGTTGGTGCACTTTCATCGAAGAAACAAATTCATAATACCTCTACTTTATGTGAGTTTGTGTGTGCTAAGTGAAAATACATGTTGAACCTGTAGAATATTTGGGTTAAAGTACAGTATTTCAATGGTTATTTGACAGGCCAGATTGGTATTATGGCTTTAATGAGTGTATGTAGCTATTTGGCCACAAAGTATTTCATATTTGTCCTCTGAAGAATTGCAAAAGGCTTCAGATCCACCTTATGAACTACAAATCATCATTAAACTTCCAGATCCGCCGTTTATGAAATCATAATTCACAATCTCAAGCCTTCAGACCTTTTTTTAAAAGGGCAGTACAATGCAAACCTCTAAGAACAGGAGTGAGTACTGTCTTGAACATTCGGCTAATATGTTGAAGGCTCTTATTTTATTGGCTTTGACAGGTGGATGCCTCTGGCTCTCCACACTCACAGAGCAGCCTAAATTGTCCTGACAATGAGGAAATATGGACAGAGGAATTGTCAGAAATGGTGCTTTGCCAGTCAGCAAGATCCAAGAAAGAGGCCTTTTTTGTTCATTTTTATTCCTTTTGTAACCAATGGCACTATTGTAAAAAAAAAAAAAAATCCCATCATGAAATTCTGTTGTAATCTGGGAAACAAATGAAGGAATTTTTTTCTGAGGAACTATGAAATGCAGGCTTTCCCTGTGTAAATAAATAATATCAGGTTGGTTCTGTATTTCTTCAGGAATCACAGCTGGGAATCTGGTTGCCTCTAGGCAGTGCTATACCCGCCTTGCTGAAGCATAAACCAATTACTCCGAACCGCAATAGAGAAAGAGTGTGCTTTTGAACCAGAGGGACATTATTTATTATATTTCCATTAGTGCTGGATCAGAAAATGAACTCCTGTAATTTCTTTCCACTGGCTTTGTAATGCAGCACTTAATGTACGAGAAAATCAATATGGAAGGGACTTCCCAACATTCCTAAAATCATGCAGACGTTTACTCCTGCAAAATTATATTTCAGTCAAGGTTACATGTGTGTCAGAATGTATAATACGTGTAGACGGAAGCTTGATTGGTTGCATGGACAGTGATTTGGAATGCATACGGTTTTCATAGAACAACTGGTTGACTGAAGATATTCCTGCATTAGGCTTCAGAGTGTGGAAGCAGATCCCCAGATTGCTTGTATTTTTCCCCTTCAAACAAATAATGAAGGCAATGAATTTGCTCAGCCATTGTACTGAATTTTAAATGACGTTCTTTATTAGAGTAATGTATATTGAACTGGCTGTGTGCACAAAAATATATTTTCAAAAACATTTCGAAAATGCATTCATTCATGCCAAAGGTTTCAGTTGAGAAGCCTACAGATTATATGCTTCCTTGTGATTAGGTTATTGTCAGGTATAGTTTTTAGTAAAGTGAAGTGATAATGATGTTTATAGAATTATTTGTATATTTTATTGAGAAAGTACTAATACCCAGCAGCACTTAAATGCCTTTATAAAAAGCACAAAGACATAAAAATCAGCTTTAAAAATAGCTGAGAATACATAAATGCAGCTCCTAAATCATCAAACAGTTGATGATCCTTTCAGAACAACCCTCAGCATATCCTCATTCCAGTGTTTTGTAACTGAATCCGTAACGGTGTAAAATCATTCCCAAAGAGACCACTGAACTCCAATGAGGCACTAACTGGGAATTCACTTGCCAGGACAAGATTCAAATTGTGCAGAGAATATATAAGTACTGATTTAGTGGGCTGAGAATAATGATTATAATGCTCGGCACTGAGAATAAATGAATGCATTTGTATTGTAACTTGTTGGTTCTTAAAAGGACCAGCATTTCAGTTCATTTACAAAGACTTATTTATGTCTATATTTAAAATTTTTATCATGAGCAGCTAATTATATTTCTGTATTTATGCATTTTCACTTGCCATTTTTAACCAGAAACTATTGCCTTTCTACTAATAGAGGGAATTTCTTTAAAAAATGAAAAATTGAACATATGATATTGGATTAAACAGCCTGTTTCACTTTCTCATTGTATTTTTTGTTCATTTAAAAAGGCAAGATCAGGCTTAGCCAAATCGATCTGTATGGGGAACAAGTGTATTAAACTGTCCTATCACAGTGTCTTTCAGAAACCCCGTACAGTACCTCATCTGGGTTTGTTATTTTCTGCCGTGCTATTGTAATCAGAAGTATATTGCTTCACACACATCCAAGAAAATCAATCCTGGCAGTATTTTATTCCCAGAACTCAGTGGCCCTCAGACCAGAGGCAGATGTAGTGCTGGGAGCAAACGCTGTGTTTAATTAAATTAGGGTACTGGGGTAGAATATTTATTTGTTACATTCACTGGTCTCGCTGTAGTGCAGAGATTGTCATAAAACAATTCTGCATCACTGTTATAATTGGTCTGATCTATATATATATATATATATGTACACCAGATGGCTACAGAATAGCTGTGCATGGCTGGATTGATATAGCAGATTTTATATGTCAGGTTGACTGATGAGGTAAATTGGTGCTCAAATCAAATCAAAAACACAAGTGAAGTTTGCTCCACAATCTTTCTCTTTTTTTATACAACTGTGACAAGAATCAGAGTCAAATAAAATAAGGTCAAAGACGCAAGATCAACAAAGCAACCACAATCCATAATCCATGAGCGCAGAGCAAATCTGAACAGCGAGTCTCCACTGTATGGTGCCATTCAGTAAAAAAATAATCCATTTAGTGTATGTATGTATTGGTTTGCTTGACATTATATGGGTTTAATATCTGTATGTATTGGTAGGTCATTAACACATCCATTGTGGTTTGTCACTGATTAGTTTGTCATTTAGGTATTCATTGGTTTGTCATTGGTGTACCTATTGCTTTGAATGTCATGTATATTGGTTCACTTCCCATATGTTGGTTTGATACGGCTGTATCGATTAATAATTTGCACATGTATTGGTTTGTTGTTCACATTTGTATTGGTTTGTCATTGATGCTTATATACTGCTTTATTATTTACGCATATATACGGTACGTTAAAATCCACTGAGACTTTTACTTTGAAAACAGAAAATAGCCAACAGGCTTGCAATACTGAAGACTGGAATAAAACAACAAGGGTGCCCTCTGGCCAAGAGCTGCTGAATCCATGACACATGGTGCATTATTATGCTGGAAGTATCCATTGGGAAAAGGGTAGTCCGGGGCCATAAACGGATGCACATGGTTAGATACTGTGGCATTCAAATTATGTTCAATTGATATTAAGGGGCTTAATGTGGGCCAATAAAGCATTCCCCACACCATTCTGACAACCTATCACATGCTTTCACCACAGATATTGAGATTCATATCATCAGGTTATGTTTTCCCATCTTCAGTTGTACAGTTTTGGTGATCACATGCCCTCCTAGCCTCACCTTCCTTTTCTCAGATTACAGTAGTGGAACATGGTGAGGTCGTTTGCTGCTGTAGCCCATCTGCTTCAAGGTTTCTGAGATGCCAGGACTACTACGTCTGGCATTACTAATCATGCCACAATCAAAGTCACTCAGTTCATGTGTCTTGCGCATTCTAATGTTTGGTCAAGCTACAACTACCATGTCTTCACTTCTCTGTGTCTGCATGCTTTATATATTCAGTTGCAGCCACGTGATTTACTGTTTGGAGAAACAAGCTACAATGCTGTGAAAAAGTATTTGCCCCCTTTCCTCTATTTGACACACTGAATGGTCTCAGAGCTTTAGAAAAATTGTAATATTAGACGAAGGAAACCTAAGTAAACAAAAACATTTTTACATTATTATTTAATTTATTTAAAAAAGTTATTAAACATCCATATAACCCATGTGAAAAAGTTATCGCTCCCTTAAACTTAATAACTGGGTGGGACACGTTTAGCAGCAATAACTGCAACCAAGCACTTCCTATAATTTGATGTCAGGGTTTCACATCTCTGTGGAGGACTTTTAGCCCACTCGTCTTTGCAGAACTGCTCATGGACAAACAACTGGACATTCTCCTTAAAAAAGTTTCTGGTACCCAGCAGAATTCACGAATCACTAATGGCAAGTCATCCAGGTCCCAAGACAGCAAAGCATCTCGGACACCATCACACTACCACCACCATCATGTTTGACTGTTGAGCACATACTTTTTCATGGCACTGTATTTACAATCAGAAGCAGGTGTACCTAATAAAGTGGCCATTGTGTGTGAGTGTGTGTGTGTGTGTGTTTCAGATAAATGTGAATATGTGTTTGTCTTGGGCTTTGAAGCATCCATCTGAATTCTAAACATATATTAAACCATTCTATTAAATATTGGAATATAGTTTATTCATTACAATGCAAATTACCACTTGGTTTTAGAAATATGATATGGTTCTCTACAACTTCATAAATTTTTTGTGAGCTGGCTTTAAGGGCCAACAGGGCTGCTTTGTGCAGGACAGGACCTCTGGGGATTTTATATGCAATTAATATATTCATGAATCAGGTTTATACAACAGCTCATGTTTGCTCCTTGTGACCTGGTATGTTAAAATGCAGCAAACAAAGACTTAAGATGTACAGCAGAGCCTTTTTATTGCACAGTAAGCGCATCTGCATTCTTAGCACAATGTTTATGCCTGTCAATGGTAAATAAGCAGACTTCCCTAATTTTAATACTGTCCATGGCTTTTGCGTTGTACTCTTTTACTCTACTGTGCTGCAACATTTGCCCAGTACAAGTACCAAGATGCAGTTTGCTTGAGAAATAAGTTGGCTGAAGTCACAAATATAAATTTATGTTTTCACTTCCAGGGCAAATAAACAGCAGAATGAATTTGCTTTTGGACTTGTCTAAGATTTTTTAACTCTGATTAATATATATGATCATAATTCTGAGTGTTGCACTTGTCAATGTCAGCAGCATTAATTCAAGTATACAACCATGCGATCCTCATTGATAAACATTGGCTGTAGAATGGCTTGTACTGAAGAGCTCAGTGACTTCCAATGTGGCAATGTCATAAGGATGCCACCTTTCCAACAAGTCAGTTCATCAAATTTCTGCCCTGCTAGAGCTGCCCCAGTCAACTGTACGGGCTGTTATTGTGAAGTGGAACTGTATAGGAGCCACAACAGCTCATTCACGAAGTGGCAGGCCTCACTAGCTCACAGAATAGGACTGCCAAGCACTGAAACATGTAGCACGTAAACATCATCCATCCTCAGTTGCAAAACTCACTACAGAGTTCCAGACTACCTCTGGAAACAACATCAGAACAAGAACTGTTTGTCAAGAGTTTCATTAAAGGGGTTTCCATGGCCGAGCAGCCGTACACAAGACTAAGTTCACCATGCGAAATGCCAAGCGTTGACTGGAGTGGTGTAAGGCACACCGCCATTGGACTCTGGAGCAGTGGAAGCGCATTCTCTGGAGTGATGAATCACACTTTACTATATGGCAGTTTGAGAGACGAATCTGGGTTTGGCAGAATGAATAGGGCCAATTGTACTGGCCCAAATTGTTGGAGGAGGAATAATGGTCTGGGGCTGTTTTTCATGGTTTGGGCTAGGCCCCTTAGTTCCAATGAAGGAAAATCTTAATGCTACAGCATGCAGTGGCATTCTGGAGAATTGTGGACTTTCAACTTTGTGGTAACAGTTTGAGAAAGTCCTTTCCTGTTTCAGGAAACAATGCCCCGTGCACAAAGCGAGGTCCATAAAAAAATGGTTTGCTGAGTTTGGTGTGGAAGAACTTGACTGGCCTGCACAGAGCCCTGACTTCTAACCCATCAAATTCACCTTTGGGCTGAATTGGAATGTCAACTGCGAGCCAGGGCTTATACCCGACATCAGTGCCTGACCTCACTAATGCTCTAGCGGCTGCCTGGAAGTGAGTCCCCACAGCCATGTTCCAAATGTTCAGTGAAACTTCTATAATCTGTTGGTCTACAAGGATGCATATCTGTCTTTTTCCAGTCTTTCGTGGTCGAGTGTCAATAGTGCTTAGTGCACTGGAGTCTTTTCTTCTTGTTAACAGCACATAGCAAGGGCTTTTTCACAGATACACATCTTTTAGACTGACAGAAGGTAGTTGCTGTTTCATTGTAGTCAGGGAAACAGGTTTCTCTCTAGTAGGCACTGAGTTCTTCCTGTAGTTGTGGTGCAGTTTTACAATGGTTTCTTTTGCTAGATAACACTAGATATTTGTCTTCTGCCTCTTGTTCTTCCTGGTCTTCTCCTGTTAACATTACTGCCCACCTGCTGGACCTTTCTGAGTGTGTACTGAACACCTGGAAATCTTAAGCTTCTTTGCAATTTCTCCCTGGGAACAACCTTCTTACCGCAATACTATGTTTACTTGGCCCCACGCATTTAAGCCTAACTCCTTCTTCTCCGTCATTTTTCTTGTGACTTTAGTGCCCATTTTAATTTTAGTGCCTATTTTATTTGCACCGCAGGCTACAGGTATTAGGCTATTTGTCTGTACCCATCTTTTAGTGTTATTGTAGGTGGAATAAAAATTTTTTTTTAAAGTTTTTTACTTTGTTATTCAATAAATGTACATATATTAACTGAATTTTTTTCTCCTAAAGAATCCACAGGTGGCCTGTACTGTGCATTCACATCTATACTGATTACATCTCCAGAGTCGTATTTTTAAAAAGTAAATTCTATCACTGCAGACTTTATTTGTGCTAATAAAGTCCACAGATTAAAACTGGAAAGAATGTTCTCAGTAGAGTGCAAGGCACAACAATTTACCCTCACATGAATGTGCACAGGTAATGTCTTGGTAATCCAGTCATTACTTTTCAAGATATATTTGGCC
The DNA here is from genome assembly GCF_013347855.1 of Anguilla anguilla. NCBI lineage: Eukaryota > Metazoa > Chordata > Actinopteri > Anguilliformes > Anguillidae > Anguilla > Anguilla anguilla. The sequence continues at coordinate 56,723,064 of NC_049204.1, read as the reverse complement.
TGATGGTGGCACTACAGGAAAGGTCAATAGGCTTTTTCCCTTGGGAACAGGAAGTTTCACTGCAAATTTCATAACAATCTGGCCATTGCTTTTCAATATATGTTGATCAAAAAATTTAGCCAGATTTTGGTACTGGAGGAAAGATCATGGGGCCACCAAAAACAATAGGTTTCTTCTTCAAGGAACCATGCAGAGCAAATTTCATGGCAACCGGGCATTTATTTTCCAGCTATGTCTATCACGGACAAATGGACGAACAGATGGACAGATTGACATCATGACATCATTTCTTTCACAGAGTTAAAAACAGGTGTTTCATCTGCCCAGATCAGAAGTTGGTTTTAATTTACTACATCTGGAGTTATATCAGTTAGCTGCACAAGGTCATTTTTTATATTGTATAATTAATCAATCAGACAGAAAAGTGGATAGGTATAGAAAATTCTCATAATTCATTTCTTTGTATATTTTCCAAGAAAAAAGTAAGAATACTGGTAATTTCTTTATCAGTGATACTATAAGATCGATATAAAATGAAGAACATGGTCAAAGAGATTATTACAGTTCCCATAACTACAAAATTATGGAACAATAAATGGATTAAGATTCAATATTCAACTCTGGATTGGATAAAGTGGGAAAGTAAAGTTATATGCACAGATTTTATGAAAGATAATCAAATAATCTATTTTGCAGAACTAAAAAATTCATTTGCAAAATAAAAGATTTTAATATATTCTATATTGAATTATACCAGTAAAAATTACAGATACGGATACAGAGACTTATGAAACCGTATTGGATGACATTATATTTGATTCAAATAATATCCGCAAAATGATGAGCAAATTATATAAAGTTCTTCGTAATAAATTTTGACTCTTTCCCATATGTTGTCTCCCCCAAAGTTGAAATGAGATCTACATCCTTATGCTAAAATGACCTAAAATATGGTGAATAAGTGGAATAATCGCTTTGATAGGGGAGGATCTAGCAGAGAAATGGAATCATTGTCTTTCAGTAACAAGGGATTTTACATTAGATGAAGGATTGCGATTAATTCAATATAAACATATGGCTAGAACATATATTACATTAGAGATATGATTTAAAAGTTTTATCACAAATAAAATTATTGTTGTTATAAATAAAGATACATACAGATGTAACAATACATTTGGAAAATTAAGAACTTTAAGGAAAAATCTAGAGATTTGGTTATCCAAAGTCTGGAAATGCTATATCTCAATAAGTTTATGTTTACTGCAGGATGTAACATATGAGAGCTGGATAAAATATCTTAATGGATGGATTATTATCATTATCATTGTTGATTGTGAAAATAGATTGCTTTTTAACTGCAAAGAAGCCAAGAATCCAAGATTGCAGTTGTGGAAATACACAACTGTCCAATTTTGTTTTTTTCAGTAAAAAAAAATAATTTTAGTTTTTAAAGCTTTAGCAGACATAAAGAATAAGGCAGAAGATTAATAAGAATTAAGAATATGAAAGGGTAGGATAGGATATATTTTATTTATCGATTATTATTAAAGAGGGAGAACATTAAGTAATCCCTTTATGTATCTGCTTTTTCTATAGTAGAATAATGTCTAAATTAGATTGTAAGATTCTAGAATTTTCTTTTATATCTGTTGTTCAATTTGCTCTGCTTTTGTGACTGTCTTGTCTAAGTTTTGTATTTTTATTTGGCTAGGTTTTAGTATGTGTTACCATGGGTGTATGTGCCAGTGGTAGACACATAGTAGAGGCATGCTTAATAGCTATACATTATAAATAATAATAATTAAATAATTATAATAATATTACTTCTTTGTAAACTTTCTTTTTTGTTTTCACAATGACTCTATACTGATCAGTTTTTGATGTTTGGTTTGTGAATCATATTGATGTACTGAATGAAACACTGTGATATAAATGAATTGCATAGAAAAAAACATTGCTTTGTGTCTATAGAGACTATCACCCTACTGTGCTATTAATAAGAGCCATTATTTAAACTGTAATGTATTAAATTTATTTATTCCCAGTCAGAATGTCCAGAAGGCTTACATTTCCCAGACTTGGACCAGTCTTACAGATCAAAAACTGCTGGCTAATTACTGGCTAATCTGAACTGTTCCTTAGACCATAGCACCTCTCTTCATATGAGTGTACTTGGGGAGCTCATTTTGCTGGTTGTAAGTGTTCTCCCTAAGAGGGTGGTAAAGCCTGTGACTGGTGAGAAAATGTAATTACATAGCACTCTCATATTAGCCAGGGTTCACGTAGGTAGACATATTCAGTTTTGAATGTGTAGCAATCAAATTATATGATAAAAGACTGGATAATTGTGGAACAGAATGATGATGATGCTTTGTTTCCTTTTGAGAGCTTCTCTTGTGACCGTATGTGACAGCGAATCAAAACTGCCTATGAAATTTTAAACTGTGATATGAATTTCTCTTAATGTTCTCTGCTAAATCATGGCTATACAGCCTGGGAATTTTCACTGTGTACTTGCTACCCCAACAGTTTACACAGAGAAAATGAGAACTTATAGCAGGGCTATAAGTTCACAGAGACCTATCAAAACACCTCACTCAACAACAACAGATGGCCAAGCCAATCATTGTGGCATTAAATCTGTCACATGCCACATGATTGTTATGCCACCCACTGGTTACAGTGATACATATGAAAGCAGAGTTTGAGGAGTAATGAGTTTTTTAAAGCAATATAAATATACTTTTTGTAAAACTAACATGACATGTTACATATTTAAGAGTGGAAATGGACCCAAGAGCAGCGATTGAAAAGGAGGCAGAGGTAAGTAATCTGGATTATAGTGAGCACAGAAAAAATAAACCGCATGTTACACATAAGAACTAACGCTAGAGAAAAACTCGAAAACAATAACCAGGAGAGACCACAGGAGAAAGTGAAATAAACTAGACACAGGAAACTAGCGGCTGAAGTAAACATGTAGCAAACACAAAGACCAAGCAATACTGATACACAGCAGCACAGGTGAAATCAATGGCCCAGTGAGACTCATGCAAAACAACAAAGAAGCTACTAATGCAATAAGTGGAGGAGTCTAAGGTGACATATACTGATGAAACAAGGTAAATAAGCTGACAATAATGATCTGTATTACAATGAACCTCAAAGACAGAGACCAGAACTGCAAAAAAAGAAAAGAAAACACACTAGAGAAGAAAATGAACCGTAACATATATGCTTTGAATGATAAAGGAATAACATGATTTTGTATGGAAAGGGCTCATGCTAAAAATAATATAAATGGGGGATTGTCTGCAGGCCTACATATTATATTTTGGTAAAGACAAGAACACCTGCTTAGGCATTGCAAGGAAAACACAGCAAACTAGAAATTGATCAAGATTTCATCGCATACATACAATTTGAAGGACTACTTTATTTTGAGTACAGCACGTGGTGCATTATTTATGGTTAAAGGTTTCTGCTCCAGTTACCATGCTTACCCGCTTTCCCTTGTCCCTGGCTTCCAACGACTTCAGCTTTCAGTATCTGTTTATACCCTCCTTGCTCTTTCCTTGCTATAATTTTATTTTGTTGCATAGTACTGGGGATTCTTATTAGGTTGATACAAAATATGAAGATGCAATGGAAAAAAAGAAACTGGGCTAGAAGCAGTCACTGTACGCATTGATTTTACCGAACCTCATTTTCACAGCAAGCAGCCAGAGAGCACAGACTATGGTCCACATTCCAAGTAGATACAGTTGCACCGGCCTACTGGTTTTTATTTATTTATTTATTTATTTATTTATTTATTTATTTGTTTGTTTGTTTGTTTGTTTATTTATGAATTAATTCATTCATTCATTCATTCATTCATTTATTTATTTATTTATTTATTTATTTATTTATTGCCATTTCAATTCATTTTTAAAAACTGAACTTGACCTTGGGGGAGGAGTAGCTTCAGGCACTTAGGGGGTTTGCATTCATTGCTCTCTAGCAACCCCCACTGGCTGATCAGGCACCTGGATACTGCATGCTACAGTCACATATTAAAGGACTTACTCTAACTCCCTAGCTTGTCAGTAATCTACGGTGTGAAAAGAAGAATCTGGTGACACCATGTGTTACGTGACTGCGGTTGCAGATTGAACATTCCAAATTAGGGTGGGAATTGGATATGTTCCAGCCCACATTGGGTGCCAAATAATTTTCAAAAATAAGTAAAAAATGTAAAAGTTAAAACTGTAAAAATAAATAAATAAATAACAACACTACTTGAAAGATGATTGTTTTTTGTAGTGGTTAAGCTACATGCTACAGGGAAATGTAAGCTAGTAGCTCTGTTACAGGTAGTTCTGCTACTTTCAACACTGAATATACATTCCATGAAGCTTAAGTTTGTCACAGAAGTCAGCATGGATCTTCCCTTGGAGATCGTATCTCTGGAGACTTTCTGCTTTTCTCTGTGCTATGCCTTAAGGATTCAACTTTTTTCAGAACCAAAGGGATGTCTTTCTTTCTCATTCACAGGCTATTTTCTCCAAATTCATGTGTACTCATGTCTAGAATACTGCAGTTAGTCCTACACCAAGTAGCTTATCCAAGCTGGATAAATATAAATGGTAAATGGTAAATGGACTGCATTTATATAGCGCTTTTATCCAAAGCGCTTTACAATTGATGCATAAATATTCTTTCCTGAAGAACATTGTTTCCTCATGGGCTGAAGTTCCTATTTTAACTGTCTTTCATGGCTGTGTTATTGTATCTGCAGTATTCTGTAAAATTCACTATGCCAAGAGGGCAGAATGGGCATAAGCTTAAGGATGGCCTCTGGACCAGAGGGCTTAAAGAACAGATGGGATGTACAGCAGCCAATCAAAACATCAAGCAGTGTGCAGACAATTACAATGTGATGGATTTTCTTTTTTAATGTCAATCTGGAAAAATTGACTTTGCCTGCAGGCTTCTGTATGAAAATAAAAAGTTAATTTCACGCACACTCTATACTTTTTAATTTGTTCATCGCTTCTGGTAGAGTTCCAGTTCTTTGGATTTGAAATTATCACATCCAGAAAATATTTTCTTTGAACTATAGGGTTTTTGAAGTGAAACTTTAGGTATATATAATTAGAAAGCTACCGCAAGTGCACAATCCATTGGTGAAATAGCACTGTGGGGTCACTGCTCTCTTATAGGGCCTGGATAGCTGAGGGGCGATTTCTGAAGTGAGTAAAATCAATACAACTGCAGGGACAGTGAGGTAAGCTGCCAATTACATTTCATTGCACAGCAACATCATTGTTCATAGTCTGTACCCAGGTTTTGTGTTTGCAATTAGGGCAAGAAAATTGGCCCAAACAACTGTCATTACCCCACAATTTTCAGTCCAATGCATCTTGCCCAGTTTTTTTTTTTTTTTTTTTACTTTTCTTTGTGTAGCATTTAATGTTTCATGTTCTCTTTACAATGCATTATTCTTAGAATTGCATTTAAAGTATGTGGATGCTTTTAGCAACTGTCTCATCATAAGCAGTACAGTAGCAGATCTTATGAGTATAATGCTTATATCAATGAGGTAGTGCATCCCTGGGAGAAACCAAATCTATTAATCTTTAAGGCAATGACGGATAAATTGGATATTCGGCATACTTTCCTCCTGCCTTCATGGTCATGAAATATAGCACAAATATAAGAGTCTGTCACTCTGAACAGTCCTATAATGCTTGATAATATTTAACAGCCCAGTGGGTAATTTTCAATGACCATGACAGCAGAATGAACCATTTATGACACAGTGAGCTGGAAGCACACCAGACTTCAGTGTAGGTTCTTCGTTATCACATAGCAAGGCGGCCTAATGCTTTATTTAAAATAGGGGCTCGTTTAACCGTTCAATGGAAAATAACTTTGGCGCGAATAACATTGTATTCTGTACAATAACTAAGCACATGTTCCACCTTGGTAAATGTTTTACCTTGACTCAGAAACAGAATACGCGATAGTGGAGATCATAATTATACACAATGCAGTCTACATGTGTGGAGGCTGACGGTTGAAGAGCAGTTTCTGTTCGATAAACGCTTCTGCATTGTCACCGTGATAGTTGTTCCTTCAGTGTTCCAAACTGAATTCAATTTTGACAAGAGCTGTAGCACATTTATTAAGATCTGAAGCACTGAAGGTTTTGTGAGTCTAACCAAGTCTAACCAAGACTGAAGGATTGCTTTGATATGGAACAAGGAGCAAGTATATATTTTTCAACTATTCATTGATTTGGATAATATGCCATCTTGAAAACAAATATTAGCTACAGCAAGAGTGATAGATGATGTTTTCTAACACTTAGATTGACAGAAAACATTCATTCATTCATTGCACAAGGGTATATTGGACTAATGAAAACATTATTTATTCATTGAAATAATTTGATTTAGATGTAAATACAACTGCACAGATGCTCAATATTTAATAACAAATCTAGGAGTGTGTATCAAATTGATGAGGATGCCTACTGGAGAGCTGAGGCAGGCCTTTCTATTTGCAACAAGTTAAGGTTTAATTGGCAGGCCTATAATCTAAGATGTGTAATTTGTAAATTCATTTTTCTCATGTTTCAGGAATGTTTTTCTTGTCAAATAGCTTGTCCTCATAGTCACATTGTATTCATTCCAGGTCATTTGGTACTTGTAACCAGAATCTCTGGTTCAAAATTAATTCAGAAGTATAAAATCATCAAATTTATATGATTTTCATAAAACCCATGATTCATATGATTTGATTTGATTACCAATATAACCGCTGCATTGCCAGTGGGCAAGCTGAAAAATGCAGCCTTATTAAATTAATGTCTTTCTCTGCTCACCAGGGATTTTTTCTAATTTCTCTGATATTCTTTGAATATTATAGATAGTTGGCATCCCAACATACTGTGTTTCTCACATGTCAAATGTCTATTATTATTATTATTACTGTTGTTGTTGTTGTTGTTATTATTATTATTATTATTATTATTATTACATACCTTCATACCATTCTAGGTACAATATTGTATTAAAGAGTATGTCAAAATAAAAAGGTCAGTGTAAAAAAAAGCAGAGAGACAGAACAACTTAATAAATACACAACAAAAATAACCATAATGAATAAGAAAGTTTAGAATCATTTACACATAAACCAAGGTTAAAAATGAGTTCAGAGATTACATTTAAAAAGCATGTGTGTTTTTAATCTGGGATGTGTAAAGGAGATTATTCTCAAGCAGAGGAGTCACAACACCGAAAGCTCTATCCCCTATAGAAAGTAGTCTTGTTACTGGAAATATGGAGGATAGAAAGAGAAGACTGTGTACGTCCAAGGAAAACATAAAAATGGCAGAGAGCATGGAAATTGGAAGCTACTAATAAAAAATTCACGAACCGAATTCCCTAGTATAGGTAGATTTATCAATGGGGAACAAGGGGCATGACCCGCAGGACCAGGCCTTTCAAGGGCTCCACTGGCCCGTCCCTCCAGAAGCCCTGCCCAGGGTTTCACCCCCTATTGCGTGCCTGAACCTGGACTTGAAAACATCGAAATGAAAAAAAAATACTTATTGACAATTCCAAATAAGTTTTTCCCTTCCAAAATGTAATGTCGATTTGTTAAAATGTCTGACTAATTAAGACGGTTAAATTGCAAGCCAAGGCAGTCTCATCATTGTGGTGGCTAATGGAAGTCTGACAGGCTGCTAGTTAGTTTTCTTTTAAGAAAAAGTTACTTAGGCTGCTGTAAGCATGGGCTGATCATTTGACATGAGTGGGAGCCTTCACAGAAGAATAAAGGTGAAGATAGAAGCTAAACTATCGTCAGCTTTTTTAAAGGTTTTTTGTACCATCAATCAACAACTTTGTACGGAAAGTCCAGGCGGAGGCAGGGAGGCTTATGGAGCCGCCATGCTGACTCAGAAAAAGTTCTTTGCCAAAGCTATTCCACCATGAGAGGAACCTTAAATAATATAATCTGAAGACGTGAATCAATCACACAAAACACGGCAACAGGCTGCTTCGATGCAGAAAAAAACCTGCCAAAAATTGCAGACTGAGAATGACTTTCAGGGCACAGTTTTGGAATAGTGTTCTTTAGATTCAAAATAATATTTGTGCCCTTCTACAAAAAAATGGTTAGAATTATGTTGCAATGATGTGCTGGTATGCAAGTATTAATGACAGCAATCATGGTTCCACAGTGGTAATGTATTTGGGCGTATTGGGCATCTGCACCATTGTGCATAAAGTGTATCTGCATGTGTTCGTTTGTGGTTACTACATGCACCACTATGCATATTTTAGAGTATGCATTGGTTTGTGTGTGTGCGTGTGCGTTTGTGTGTGTGTTCTATAGCTGCATCTGCTACCATGCCTATCTGTGTGTGAGAGAGATAGATAATGAAGGGGACACAATAACAGCCAATAACAAGTCATAATTTAACAACAGCCTATGTGAGAACCTGCTTTTGAATTTTTTGCGCTATAAATTATATTATAGTGCTGTGATATGGTATCTCCATTATAAAAATGGGGAAAAAGTTGATCATTAAATTGTCAATCATTAGACAAGGAGAATGTTTCAAGCACTTGTGAATTGGAAACTGTGAATTGGAAATTATTCAGTTGGATTGGCTGGTATAATAATATAATAATAAACTTTTTTATTTTTTATTACATTATATAATTATTACATTTCAAACACTGCAGTGCCATTTTTAATGTGATTTACAGAAAAAGATACAGGAGTAAAAAGACGAGTAAGAGGACAGAAAATAATACATATAGAATATATATAGAAATATAACATATATATAAAATAATAATAAAAAATACTAAGAACATTATGGCAGGATGGCAGGAAATTTCAAAAAATAAAATAGAAAAGATATAATAATTTAAAAGCTGAAATAAGTAAAAATAGTTCCTAAGGAAAAGCACTTTTATAAAAGTAGGTCTTCAGATTTCTCTTAAAAAATATTCACAGAATTAGATGCCCTCAGACCCAAAGGAAGCTTGTTCCACAGTCTGGGGTCATATGAGTCAAAAGCAGCCAGCAGTTTTAGTTCTTGATCGTGAGATGGACAATAAATGGATATCTGAGGATAAGGCTCCTAAAGATAAGAGATTAAGCATAGTACATCTAGTGTTGGAGAGGTCATGTATATTTCTCCAAAGAATAAACATTGCACAAATTTGTATTTGTATATTATTTTGCCTTTCTGGGCGAAACATTTCAAAATAGGTGAAAGATGGAGGTGCCAATAAGCTATTCTATTGGTATCCTAAGCAATAGTAGCCAATTTAACCATATGCAGGACCAAGAGGCCAGGAATTCATACTTGCATTTGAGTATGGAAAAAAGGGTAGGTCAAATACAGTATGGAAAAATTTACTGGCAATTTTGTGTAAAAAAAAATGACATTCAAGAGAAGAAAATACAAAGATATTTCAGCTACCAGCCCTCCTTCCCAGCATCTACCATTTGAGTATGGCAGCAGTGATTAATAAAGAGAGAAAGACCCATTAGCCATGTATGGAAAAGATGTATCAAAGCAGTAGCATAGTCACTTAGTCTCTTTCACTTGCATGTTCCGTGACATTTCAAGCCCGGTTGCCTCCATACATAAATTGAAAGTAACAGGGGACTCGTGCATTTTTTTTTCGCTGGTGCCACAATTGCATTATCCTCCGGCACGTGGGGGCAGAATGAAAACCAGTTTACCTCTAGCACTGCTGAAATGAGTCAGAGGTCAGAGGTGAAAACACCTACAACCGTTCCAAATGGCTTAAGGCCATTGTCCCAAAACAAAAAAATTTAAATGATACAATAATGGTGCATCTATCAAAGCCAAAATCACACAAACATTTCTTGCCAAAAAATTAATTGTTGGCTTAGGTGTACGTTATATAAAATATGTACAAATGTTTTAAACATCCAATAAAGAGGCTACAGAAAATGTGTGCATCAGCATATTATCACAACTGGATAGCGGAACTGCATGTAAGCACTTCTTTGTGTCAATTGCAGCAGTGTAGTATAATGGGCAAGAAGTTGGTCTTGTAACCTAAAGGTTACGAGGGTACACTGCCGTTGTACCCTTGAACAAGGTACTTAACCTGCATTCCTTCAGTATATATCCAGCTGTATAACTGCATACAATGTAAATTCTATGTATAAACTTAAAAAATGTTTTTTTAAGTTCTGTAAGTCGCTCTGGATAAGAGCGCCTGCTAAATGCCTGCACTGTAATGTAATGTAACTGCATTTCGACTGGTACGTGAACAATAAGGACTGTATTTTCCGGAATCAATCTTGCACGGCGCATATTTTTGGTACCAGAGGCGAGGAGCGCACTGTGCAAAACACATGGCACCCCTGGAAAGAGGTCAGAGTATTACTGAATATATTATCAGTGGGTGTAGTGCAGCTGGATTTTTTAATAGCCAATCAATTGATCTTTTTTCATTCCCCTTAAGAGCCATGTGCATTATGCAGGGTGTACTGCCAATTTCGGTAGTCTATGGCTGCAGTGGAAGATGAAAATAATAATATGCTAATCAGATGTTTGTCCTATAAATATTGAAGATATTAATGATTTATGCAGTTATTTTTCATTGTTTTAATTGTACCGCTCCTCTTTTACAACTGTCCTGCACATACTTAGCATTAATATGGTCCACGCTTTGCTGCTGTAACAAACTCCATTCTTCTGGGAAGGGTAAATTTAGATGTCTTGCAGCAGGATGAAGCACCAGCCGATGAGGTCAGAGGAATCACTTTGTACATCACCAGACAAAATCAGTCTGAACACATCTGCAGTCATCCTGTTGCTGCCATCCTCCAACACACCACCAATAACGTATGAGCCTGTTCCAGATGTGCCATACATGCCCAAGCCATGACGTTGCTCATCCCTGTATTTTTTGGTGAATTCTAATCTGACCATTCTATTCTCGCCACTGACGAGAAATTTGCACCTTGCTGTATAGCCTCAATAATTCTGCTTTTGAAATCTTCTGCATAGGGTGGCTTATGATATTTTCACCCCTGCCTTCTGGAGACTGCTGGTGATATTTCTCACCATTGTTTTATGGGTATTTTTTTACAGCTCTTCGAATTCGTCTTTCATCAACTGCCAGTTGTTCTTTTTGGCACACCTGTAGGGTTCACTGGGTTTCTTTCTTTTTCAAGACTTTCTAAAGTGCTCTGCTTGATATAACCAGTTTCTGTGGTGTCCCGTGCAACCATTACCATACTTTTGGAAGGCACTGTATATTGAACACCATAGCAATTCTGTCTACATGAGTCAGGACTCTATAACTCAGGTCTGACACCCTTATGGTCAAACTAATCCACTACATGCTGCTGAGTCATCGCATATGGATGTGAACCGGACTTTAACAGCACAACTCTGCACTCCTTTGATTTATAGACTCCCTTTTGGAAAGTGTTCATGGTTTACCTGTGGTTTCCTTAAACACACGGAGGGGTTTCCTGGTCCCTTTAAAAGCCTGAAATCTTCAGTATATCATGCTTCTTGGAATCTCAAGGTGTAATCTCTGTGCTAATCAATGCCAGTCACATCCTCTGCCGTGCAGGAATATAACCACATGCACACGATAGATCGGACCTGTGAGATAATGCACACATATTGGAAATGAACCAATTTCAGAATCGCATTGCTTGAGATTTCTCTTATGATTGCTTCAAATTGATGTAAGCAACAGAAAATCCAACTGGGCTTTCCCATATTGACCCATGATATACATATCTATGTCTAGATTCCTTTAAAAATGAAATGTGATAAAAGCTGTAACTTCAGTATTCTTGCTTACTCATCGTGATACTGGAATCTACTGGGGTAGATCGCAGTAAATCTAACAAGTATTTTAATTATTTGGAGCAAACATGGATGTAATGAAACTGGAATTCACAATCCGATCTCATTTGTACATAATTTTAATCTTGGATTCTGTTCTACACAATTGCTTGTTAATAGTTTATTTCATCTCATTTTTTAGCATTTTGAAATGCACCCTCTATTTCATCTAGAAGGCATAAGAATGAACACAACGGCCAATGATTGCGGCTCATTTCAATTGTGCATATCATGTGGTCCTACAGTGTACAGTGAGAAATTGATCTTCATGATTGCTTTCTGTTGGAAGCTGCTGACACTTGTTTGTCTAGGGCTACAGATCACTGATAAGCCTGGCAGTCAGAGCTTCTTGGAAGCCTCAGGAAAAAAGACACTATAGCTTCTGACATGCCTCAGGAAGCCGTAATTAATACACACACTCTGTTTTTACTCCCTTTGACCAGGAAGGGACATAGGTAATTGGATCAGATCCCAAGAGGGACGCTACCAGTACATTTAATTTGCTTTGGTTTCCCATCATCCTATGCATTTACTGCTTTGAGCTATAAGTGAAGCGTAAGCATTTTTTTTTTAAGATAGCTCTAGGTGAGGCAATGTGGACTTTGACCCCATCCACATCAGCTTGCTGTCAATTTTATTGTCAGTTTGCTAGATGGAAATTGGCTGTAATTTGTTACTAGTATGTAAAGGACTAAAGGATGTGACTATGATCTTATTAAATTAGGTTGTTTGTACTGTTGTTTGATTGCATCATTTAGCACTGTAACAGTATCTTCTTGGGCTAACTATGCTGTACGAATGCCAGGTATCAAGTTTCGAATCCCCTGACTAGGATAACAACTATAATTTTCTCATTTAAAAATCTTTCACTTCATTTTGAGTTATCACTCTGTATTATATTTAATTTCTGAACAGCATTATGAGACATCATAGATTCAAAGAGAAGTTAATGCTATCTAACAGGATGATTGTGAGAAACAAACCTTTATGCTCTTTCTTGCTGGATTTACTTTATAGAATTAGAGAAAATGTTGGGGCCAAATGCAATAATTGTCATTCCTTACTTTGATAATGAAATGTGCATTGCAGTGACAATTTAGTTTCTTTGTTGCAGTTTTTCTGATGGGTGATGGGGGTCCCTTGGATGCCTTTGAGGCTGTGTAGGGGTCCCAGCAACAGAAAGGGCCGATTTATATGGTAAATGGACTGCATTTATATAGCGCTTTTATCCAAAGCGCTTTACAATTGATGCCTCTCATTCGCCAGAGCAGTTAGAGGTTAGGGGTTAGGTGTCTTGCTCAAGGACACTTCGACATGCCCAGGGCAGGGTTTGAACCGGCAACCCTCCGACTGCCAGACAATCGGTCTTACCTCCTGAGCTATATCGCCCCATATATATATATATAGCCACAAATGATTATTGACTTATTGATTCCTTTGTGAACCCTAGAGTCAGGGCTGCACCACGAACGGTGCCCTCTTTTTGTGACTGATCAAGTAGACACTATATCAAATGAGAACTTCAATCATACAACGCAGTTTCAGTGGGGAGAGAAGCAAGGGACACCGAAGGCTAATATAATGCATGTAGCTTTTAAATGGCTTAGTCAATACTTGACATTATCTTTTTAGGTCTGGCAGCTTGGTCCCAATCTATTGGCATCACTAGAAGAAGGACATAGGGAAACTCACATCGCTGAAAACCTTCATCACAATTGTAGTGCATTTGCGTGGTTCAGCACGGGCAAGAGGAGGCAAGTGAGGAAAAGTACATCAGCTCATGACAAGCAAGCACAAGTGAGCTGAAATACTTCTACTACACTTATTCAGTCACTGCACCAATTGCTTGGGTTTGTTTCACTCATAGAATGGTGCCAATAAGATGTAACCGACAGAGAATGGAAGTGTGAGGTGATCTTACCCCCCATACTGGGCTCCTTTAATTATTCCTGTGCATATTTAGAACAATTTTTCTGATGATTATAGTCTTGCTCATTCTTCCAGTACCTTCAAAACTGGATTTTACACATTTCTACAGCATTGCCTTCTTTTACAATCTTAGTTAAACCCACCCATCATATTTGCTGTAGTTTTAGTGCATAATTTCCTTCTGTTTTTGTAGTATTTATGTTTTTGTATTTCATATTTCATTTCATTGTACTTTTTCCTTCATGTAGTTTATACAGTATATGTGTGATACACTATATGACCAAAGGTATCTGGATACCCTTTGGTCTGGGGCTGTTTTTATGGTTTGGGCTGGGCCCCTTAGTTCCAGGCTAATCTTAATGCGACAGAAGATTCTGGCTTCCCCAACAGCTTGAGGAAGGCCCTTTCCTGTTTCAGTATGATACACTGCGAGGCCCATATAAAAATGGTTTCATTGAGAATGGTGTGGAAGAACTTGAATGGCCTGCACAGAGCCCTGACCATAACCCCATCCAATACCTTTTGGGATCAATTGGAAAGCTAATTGTGAGCTAACCCTAACTGTATACAATACACAGAAGCTGCTTCATGCATACCAATGTTGGATAATGGTATTGATAGGATCCATGCACAGTCAGACTGGGCAGCTATACAGTCAATTTCCTTTAATTTTATACCGACTCTATTTAAACCATTTAAAAAAGGACTTGATAACATTAGCCATCACAGAAGTATATTGGTTTGTGTAAGTGCACTTACAGGTGATCCATCTTCTGTGTGAGCTCCATTTCAAACCAGAGCATGACCCCATTACACCATCCATTCCTGCAACACGCTCATTTCCATTTTACACAGATCAGTTTTAACAGGAAATGTAAACAGATTCTGCCCTTTTTGCTTCTGAAGTCAGCATTTCCATTGAGCTTAACCATTTCCCATTGTGACAGAAGACTATTCAATGTTTTTGTTGAGATGAATGCCACCTGTCTTTCACCAACCCTTCATTTTATTGTTGCTATGGTCTTGTGGTTTTAACTGCATCAACAGACTATTTTACCCTGATCTGTAATCAATAAATAAACCACAGAGAGCAGTCAAATGCTGATAACATTTTCTGAATTGTAGCATTACAACTAATGTGGAGGTATTATTTGTCAACAATGCAAATTATATTGTTGAAACTTTTTCACTTTATCTCCCTCCAGCACAAGCCTCAGCTGAATTACCATAATTGCTCTGTTGTTCGTACAAAGTTCTTAGCTCAGCAGCCAATGTATAATGTGGGGACTTTTTCTGTTTTCAGAAACCCACAGAAGGCTTTATAACGGCCTTGAATTGAAAACAATGTGTTATCTTCTTAAAAGCCTGTCTTTCGTGCCCTTGAAGCGTCATATTGTTAATGAGATTATAACTGTCATTATGCCAATGCTCTATGTAAGGCACAGTATGTGTATATAGCATCACCTATTGTCCAATGTCCCTTCCATTTTGTTCCTCTTGTGCGACCCATAGAGAATTGTTTATAAATTAAATGGCTGATGTATGGATTCATATCCAGGACTTACATAAAAGTAATGGGAATGACCTTACTAGCTGGCAGGGGTTTACATTTTTAAATAATATGTTGCGCATTTGCTTGCCAATTTTAGGTTTTAAGTAAAAGGACAGAAGCCAATATTATTGTATGGAAATTGGTACAGAATTTAAGCTGCTGCAAATCCTTATAATTGAAGTAAGCCTCCTTCCTGTGCATTACCATAAGCAAACATGTTAGTTATACAATTTGCTGTGCAGACAAAACAGGACGTGCCATTTAATTTATATATCCAGTACATAATTAATTCATGTATTACATTTCTCAATAAAGTGACACAAATTTGTGAATGGTTACATATCTCTTCTCGATCATTTTACCCTATTTAATCTTAATGTTCTGCTGCCATAGTATCACTCAGCTCAGATCATCTCCACCTCTGTGCTCCAGGCATACGCACATAGCATACTGTATGTTTCTGATTTGAAATCTTTTTACCAGATTTAGAATAACCATCACAGAACAAGAACCCAGGGTCAGTTCTGCAACACCAAATGACATAAAAGTTTGTAGGCTTTTTCACATTCAAGAAAAATTGATTCCTAGCTTATATTTTCTCATTGTCAGACAGTCCTTGTCTTCCAGATTAGTCTGATGATCAACAAGTACTCTCTCACCAAACATTTTCATCAGTTCACCAAGGTTGTGTTTCAAACATAAAAACACTTCCAGCCCACAAAAGCTCTCCTCCTGCAGTTAGCAGATGAAGTCATCTCCCTGGACTCTCTCTCTCTTATATACTGTTCAGCTCCCTTGTGCAGTTTGCTTCCTTTGCTTGCAGTTCATCATGCTATTAATCTATGGTTAATATACTGTATTGCGTATAATTAAATTTTATTGTATGTCTTTTAATACTGAAATAGTCTCCCGTTTACAGTTGGAGGCCACAATTCACATGCGGTTTAGGTGCAGATTATCTGCTTTAAATAGAGGGTATTTTTTAAAATACATTTCTTGATTGTCTTGATTTCACCATGAAGAAATGACAGCACGTTTTATACAAAAGAAAAATGTGGAGGCCAATGGGAAATCCAAAGCACCCCCCTCATCTGTGAAACATGGTGGTGGGGGTGTTGTGGTTTGGGCATATATGGCTGGCAATGATACTAGCTCACTTGTCTTCAGTGATGATGTAACTGCTGATAGCAGCAGCAGAATGAATTCTGAGGTATACAGAAGCATCTACCAAATGCCTCAAGATGCACTGTATTCATTGTAGATGTCTTCCTTGGCTTACCAGGCTCCTGGTTGATTTTGATTTTATTGATTTTGGTTAGCCTAAGGTTTGGCCTATGTCTCTGACAGTTTTTCTTATTTCTCTGCCTCATAATGGCTTCCTTGACTTTCATTGGCACAACTGTGGTCCTCATGGTGACAAATGCCAATAACAGACTTCAAAGGCAATCAGAAGGCTAGAATCAAAACTAAGTACTGAAAGCTCTCTTATACCAACACTAAGGAAGCAATTGAAGACACCCAACTGATCAGAAATGACTGTGAACCCATTTGTATATAAAAAGTGTTGTAATTTCTTCATGGTGAAAGCAAAATGTATAAAAATACCCTTAAATAAAAGCTGAGAATGTACACCTTAACCACATGTGTATATACTGTGTGCATGTATATATATATATAGCGAGAGAGAGAGAGAGAGAGAGAGAGAGAGAGAGAGAGATGCATTTTCCGCAAACTTTTCCACAATCGCTTAAAAAAAGGATAGTACAGGATAGTCCTCTACAAATCTGCAGGAGCAAGCAGTCCAGAAATAGAACTGCAGACCCCTTGGTTGATCAGTGAGTTGCACTAATCAATTGACATTTGCAAACAGGCCGTTCTCCCTGATACATTGATCGCTGCACCAGTGTTTCATTATCATACAGATTTTTATACATACAGTACGATCAATATTAAATCTAACAGCACTGGTTAACATTTACCACTGATTATCATCTTCCTAGCAATGTGCTAATAAATCAAATATAATTCAGCAATAAAATATATTTCTTGTGTCAAACTGTTAGAATCAGAGCTTTGAATAATACAGATAATTGTTGATGCATTTGCTTACAACTTCAGATTTTTGCAACATAAAACAAATATGCTTTAAACACTTCAGCATACAGGGCCAAAAAAATACTAAGAGACATCCTAAGATGGAAATAAATTCTCTGTATCCAAAGCGATAACACAACAATTCCAGTTTTGTTGTGTTAAAGCTTTTTTTTTTTTTTTACTGGAAGTACAGTAAGCCAATATGTGGGTGTTTATACACCACACGCATGAATTCCATGTAGTCTACAAAATTAAAGATACATGTAGAGGAAATAGTCAGTCAGAAACATAGACTAACCATAGACCTGATGGAACAATAACAAATATTTTTATTAACCATGAACACTAGTGAGCGACAACTCTAAATAGAGCTGGCAAGGCCGAAAAGGAGGTCAAGGGGAAGTGAACTTAGAACATAAGGTTGGAAGGAATTCTCCACCCAGAGAACCAGGCTTCACAGTGAGTGAATAATTAATTCACTGGAACAAAACATTGGGGTCGAGGAGATGGAACATTGCCCTTGAGTCATATTCAATCACTGGTGTGTCGCAAGCCATGATTGACCAATAGCTATTTTTCTTTGCAATCAAATTATTTACTGTTAAAAGATTAACTAGAATGCCAAGGTCACTGTTGAAACTATTAAAACAGAAATCAGTGAGGCTGCTTAAATATAAATAATATGGGGGAAAAATCAATGGATTTGTGCAGCAAATGGATAACTGTAAGGACAACTTGCAATTTTCAGGCAAATTTATTTTATGGCACCCTAACCCAGGGCAAGATTGCTTGTAAGCACAAACCCATTAGAGACTACACATACACATGGTGATACAAAAACAAATTTGGCCTGATATCTAGCTAAGCCTATCTTCCTGTTCTCTTATCACTTAAAATTTTAGATGGTAACAATACAATCTAGTAAAGCATGCCTGGGTTTCTAACAACTGCTGGTAGGTGCCTTTGCAGTCACTGATTATACAATTACATGTGTAAACACAATGGTGATATATATCAACATTAAGGAGAAACAGAACATTTGACTTTTTTTGCTCTTGACTGTTATCCATAAAATTCAAGCAGTGCCTTTTCTGCAATTTTGCAAAGAATACTGGATATTGAAATGCATTGAAATAAAAGCTAGAATTTTTTTTAAACAATGTTTGTTGGTTTGTAGAGGCCCAGGTCCTCTGTGTTGTCTTTGGGTAATGGGGTTGCTATGAATTTTAAAAAAAATTCCCCCACATATTTCTTGAGGTAATACAGGATTTTCTCAGATGATACATCAATAGCCTTCTGCAAGTCACAGAGATTCATTGATATGATCTTTAATCACATTTCCCTTTAAAGTTTAGCACATGTTAACTAATGCTATGGTAAAAAATTTGTAAATGTTAGCTTGAAATTACCTTCATTCCCTCCAAATGGTAAGAAATGTAAATAGTTATGAATCATACAGAAATTAATGGTATCAAGAAATACCCAGAAGTCCTGAAAATCTTGAGCGCCATGCTCAGAACACAGAAGAGGCTGAATTAAAGGCAATTTTGATCATTATATTACAGAGAAGAGCTTGGAGAGGGCCAACATTATTTCAGCCATTTTTCAGTTGTAAATCTGAATATTGCCTCATAAACCTGTTTGTGTACATCTGCTTTACAAAAGATGGTTTCCTCTTCTGAACTAAGTACATCAATTCATTTTTTAATGTACTGTACCTTATGGGATAAATCAACAAGACCATTTAGAACAGATTCACTTTTGAAAAGAGTAACTAATGTTCCAAGGGTTTTGACGCCAAGTATGTTTTATCATTCCTCAGCAGAATCACACATGAGCTACACACAACCATAGTGCAGTTTGGCAATATGTGGACTGTATTCTGTCTTTAGAAAAACCTCTCTTTGTTCCAACTGGGAAAGCCTCTACAGCACTGAAGCAAATGCATTTAACCTGAAATGAATTAAACATTTATTCCCGTCTTCAGTGGAATCTTGTCAAACCCAGAAACAGGCCCACAGCACTAATGCACAAATGTCTTGCTGTTCAGTACAGAATATTGATTAAACTCAGTCCTGATTTCACAACCGTGGTGCTACCCAATAATGAATATGCACAGGCTTACGGATGCCTCATTATGGGACGGTGTAGTTGCTTGTTTCAGGCGTACTGTGATCCTAGTAAGGATGGAGGTTGAGGGGTAAGGTAATTAAGTTAGCCAGGGGAAATCAAAACTTGTTACCAGTGGTGGTTTCAGTAATGTACACTGTGAAACATTTAGGCTCCTCCTAATGTCTTAAGTTTTTTATTGCTGTAGTTAACATGCAGTGAAAGTTACCCCCTAGTATAGTCCTCATTGGATCCTATTTTGAGAACAAGAAAAACAGTTTGTGCTATGCTACCAAAATCAATGAACAAATTGAACAGGACCAACCTGATTCAACTAAGAAAACGAGAGACCAGCCCCCTTGCACAAAATCGATGTGTTTCGTTCGGACTGTGCAGTTCTTTTGAATGAAATCATTTGTGCAGCTTTGGTGGCGAGACTTTCCACCAGACTTTCCAATACTACCACCTTTAGAGGTAAGGATTGATGCGCTGCAGATAGCGGTCTGCCGCAGATTCCAAACGGAGGAGTCCAGTGCTTTTACAAAGTGAAAATAGCAAAAATAACAAAACTTGTGTCTCCTACCACCACAGATCGGCAGGATGTGTTTCATTGATTGATGGGTCTTACATCAGCAGAGAGCTCCCAGCTATGGGAAAAGACCCGTTAAAAGCGCCAAAAGCTAAATGATTCTTTCACTCCCAAGTGCCAGGTCAATTCTGAGGTTATATGTACGCAACCAAAGGTCATATGTATAGGGCAGAAGCTGAAGCGTTAGACACATATAATAAGACCTGACATGCAACAAAAATCAATACTATGAAATAGCCTGAATTCAATTATTTATTTCAATTGGACCTTTCTGAATTGGGGACTCTTTAATCCAATTCAATGATGTCATAATATAGAATATTATAACTGACCACTCAAATATCTTTGACTCCATTAATCCTTGTGTGATGAGGCTCATAGTATTTCTAGTTCCCTAGATTACCATAGTCTCTATGTTCCACTGGCTTCAAAGGTTTCTTGTTTGGTTTGGAGAAAAAACATTTCTGAAGGAAGTCACTTTTTATATCTATAGCAAGATATGATACAGGAAGTCAAACATTGCAGCCAAATGAAATTGGTTTGTCTGATTGACACCACGAATGACCAGGCAGCACTAAACTTGCCTGCCTCTTCAGACCAAATCATTTTTTGTGGCACAACTCTATTGATCATGAAGCCTAGTTCATTATTTTTACCTCATTAGCACTTTAATAGGAATATATCACAGCTCGGGGGAAAACAAGATAATTGCTATACGTAAAATGACAATACAATGCTGGAAATGTAATAATAAAAATACAAATCTTGGGGGGAAAATATTTCCAGCAAACCAAAATGTTGACTAGATCCAAATTGCTTCATAATCATGGATAATTATATGGAATGTTTTGGTTGCACTGTAAAGTTATATTTGACAACACATCCTATGACTTTGTGCCCATCACTGCAGTATTATTGACATTACCATTGAATTATGTAGATCTAATCTAAAACACATTCTAGTGAGCGATGGTCCAATTACTCACATTTGATGGGCCACATTCAGCTTTCACTGCCAATCTTTTGTGTGCGTTGATCATCAGTAAACAAATCAGAAAGTAGCTTGTCATCACATCCCCTTAACACATTGTGTAAAATAGCATGACCCATAAATGATGCCTTAAACTAGCTTTTACTAAAAGCATTTTTACGCCGGTGGTTGTTGTCTTCCAAGACATCATTAGAGAAAAATTCTCTATGCATCACTTTATGAGCAGAAGATTGTTCATGTGTGCATATGGCAGCTTTGATAGAATCCAGATAAATGAAATGTTGTATAACTGGATCTAGGAGTTGGTCTTATATAGTCTGCCTATTAGCTGTAGGATTACGCCAACTGAATGGACTTGTTTTAAAACACATCATATGGCAATCTTATGCAATTCAAATATTGAATTATCATTCTTTATGCTATATAAAAGTCCTTAGGTTGGCCCCAAAATGCAATATTTGTAATGCATGATGGTCCAAACATTTGAGGAGCTTATCTGAAACGGATGTAACATTGTAGCATTTTTCTTATCGTTCGCAAATACGATGGGCTCATCCTAACAGCATCACGACGCCTTGCACATCTGGCTATCAGTACGCACTGCATTAGAGAGGACTGGCCAGTGTCAGAGATGTGTGCCCTGGAAGTAAAAATCTCAGAGTTCATCCAAGCTGAACTGTGCCCGAGCTCAGTGGAGGCAGTTGGGATTCATCTTGATCAAAACTGTTTTGACTGGGGCCAGATATGCGGTTCAGCCTGTTGGCTGTTAACACGCTCCTTTTGATCTACAGACATGATTGAGGTAAACACACAAGAACAGCACAAAGTCGGTACTCCAAGGAGAGATTGTTATTTTTGGACTTAAGCTGCCTCCAAATCTATCCCAAATTAAATGCAAATTCTTCCCCTCAAAGTGTGTTGATGTATGAAATAAAACTGCCTCTTTGGATACATCTCCACCTTTCAACTGAATGAATCCCAGCATGCAGATAGCTCAGGGAGATACAAGGCATTCTCTTCCGATCGACTGGCACAACATCCACAGCAGGAACAACGGGCTGGTATTAACTATGAAATATGTCACATGCATGAGTTCAAAAAGGATGCACATTTGAAGATTTAGGTCAGTTATGTTTTAATGGCTTTGCACACACTTCAATGATCAGCAACCTTGTATAGGCAAAGTACAAGCTCAGGCAAATTAAGCAGTATATACCAGTAATGCTGGTAATTCGGGTAATCGTTCCTTAATGTAAATTAAGCCATTTCTTCAGATGTTGTTAAGAAAACAAAAGAAAAAAAGAAAAGAAAAATACAGCTGTAAAGCGATGCATTGAAGCCATGTGGAGATCCAGATTATCGGTCGAAATTTAAAAATTAAATAATTTTTTGGTCAGACCTATACTTCATACTCCAGCATTCCATTAAAAAGCGTAAACACTAAGAAAACTGAAATCTGCATGTTGCCCAGGCACTTTCCCTTCACTGGCTATTCTCACACCTAAAACAGCAATAAGACAGCAAATGTTATTCCTGATGAACCTTCAGCAGCAGAACAATTTCAATAAAAGCCGTGACTCTGGGCAGGCACAGCGTTATTAAGAACCGCTTCCCTGATTCGTCGTATGTGCATATTATGTGAATGGTGAGCTAGCGCCCATTTCTCTTTGTATCTGTGCGGACCTCAGATAGGAGCTTCGATAGTGGTGAGAGGCCATTCCTGATCCACAATCATCTCCAGGGCTCAGTTCTTCTCTGCGTGCTGTTAAAGACAAAACACACAAAATGGAGTCAATCAGAGCCTGGAAGAAACAATCCAAACCGTCCATTTATTCCAAAATATAGGCAATCAACATTTTCCCGGAGGCAAATTACTGTTATTAACATTCAGCTTCATGTCAATAGGAACCCAATGAGCTTTGCCAAAGCCAATCCAGCTTAAAAAAAAGGGCAATTGGCAGATGCCCACGTTCAACATAAACCTCAAACATCTGAATTTTCTGAAACAAAATGAAAAAGCGAAAAAGAGAAAAACCTTAAGCATGACAGCCGCTCGTAATTCACCAATTTCCAACTGAAAACAGAACATTCGTGTCCGTCCACAAGAGATGTGAGTCAGGAAATCTAATGAGTTTGGTCTGCTGATGTTCTGTCACATCGAGTTAAATTCACCACTTATCACACTGCCCTTTCCTTATGCCTTCAAATGGATATTGAAGATATCCATCTCAATTTCTCCTATCTTCTACAGATGGGTCAGAAAGCAGATGCTCTGTCCATCACTTGGACTCAAGGCATCGATGGACTTCTTAAAAAAAAAAAAGGCCAACCACACTTTTGGCACATCAGTAATTTTGACCATTACTTGAATCACCTCTCTGTACAGACATTATATGGATGACTTTAAAATGTGCTGACTGAACTCTTGTAATCTGAATTCGTACCCTTGAAACTGAGACAGTAAATAAATACTTTGTCATCATAATGGGGCTGTAAGATTAAAGTGCTGTGGGAAATTCTGGGAAGCTTATTTCCAGTAAAGTCTGTAACTGCTGGCACACTAGACAAAAGACAAAAAAGATGAAAAGTACCATCCAAAGAGAAGAAGTGCTGCTCAATTCCAACTAAAATTGACAGCTAAAAGTTCAATATTGTTGGATAATTGAGAAGCAAGACACTTATAGCATCTATAATGCATTGATGCTACTGCATAGCAAATGTTCCACAGCCCCCTAGAGACCACACCATGTGAAACTACAGCATGGCCAAAGACTCCTGCACACTGGTGTGTCTCCAGCAACGTCCCGTCCACAACGACCTTTGGTGACTGAGCCCTTTGTCTTAAGATGGACCGTATTTTTGACTGGCTGGAAAAGGTGGTAGCTTTCTAAATTTGTTTACATCCTGAGAGAATCATGATCACAGAGAAGGCGCAAGCCCAAAAGAACACCTGCCATTTCCCAAAACAATTTCACAGTACATACCAAATCAACAATGAAATAACAGGCAAAGCCCCTCCCGGCAACAATCTAAATTAGCCTACTCACTAGCACTAGAATGGACAAAAATACTTAACGTATAGAAAGAGACGCGCACGCTGTTCCAGTAGCAAACTAAATGTCCGATAACGAGACGCAGCCGTGACGACGGTGTCACATTCAGAACCTCTGCACTGGCTGTCCGTTATCAGGTGAATTTGCAGCAGTGTGTGTGTGTGTGTGCGCGTGTGTGTGCGCGCGCAGAGAGGAACGCTACGCGATGAAAGCGGGGGGGCCACGAGCACTCACAGCCGCGCGTAGGGCCTGGTCCACGTCGGCGACGATGTCCTCTACATCCTCCAGCCCGACGGACAGACGGACGAGCGTGTCGCTGATGCCCAGCGCGGCCCTCTCGTTCTCGGGAACAGAGGCGTGCGTCATGATCGCGCTGAAAACAGCCAGAGGAACAGTTATGTCAGACCAGCTAGAACATCTGGGTACAGGGCATACTAGGGAAGAAAACAAAACAACCAGTGCTACTCTTTTAATACTTAAAAAAAAAAAAAAAAAAAAAAAACTTTTTAAGGTTGGGAACCAATCACAGTGGGTTTCCTTGAAAATGTCACAAAAGGACACACATTTCAGATTTAAATTATGCAAAAAATACAGTTACAAGGTAATTGCATGCTAAATCCATTTTTCTTGGGACTTCAGACATAATCAGAACTGGCTTTCAAAATAATTTGGTTCTCTGTTTCTGGCAGAGAACATCACTTTTGACAGAGAATTTTCCTTATAAGTGCTTGCATTTTAGGATTACATTTTTTTCATTTTTACTTTATCTGCCCTTTCTGATCCAATCACTACTCAAAAAATTAAAATAGTCGGTTTTATGTAAATTAGTTGAAACGGCTCCGCCCATTATGCTGCACTTAACTTGCAAACATTCTGATGCGAAGCCTGAAAATGGATGAGAGTTGTACAAAAGCAGTAGCGATTCCACCCTGTTCTCCTAATGTATTCCTGATGCCCTCCTGTGGTCACTGATTGTACTGCAACACTAATATTTCGGTCTCACAGAAGTCTACTTTGTGTAAACCAAAGTAAGTTAAATCTGTCAATACATTTAAACAATTATAATTATACTTTATTTAGTTTAAAATTACTTCAAGAGAACAAAACATATTTTTTGGTCTGCATCATTCAGAACTTTGTGTAGAGATGGTAAGACAAAGACTGATTAAATACACCCAACAGTAAATGAAGAGGTTTGCAAATATCTTTCATATTGAAGGACTAACAAACAAAAACATCCAAGTTAAAGTAGATTAATGCCAACTGGGGTGCAGATGAACATTCAGCAAATCACATTACAGGAATGAACATGTGAAATTATACAACGGGTACCAATTTAAGAATTGATTTGGAAAACTGAATTGATTTGGAAAATACTTTTCATCAGGATAATTGATTAATCTAATAGAAATAGGCCTAGTTTCTATTGGGAGGAGCCCACCTCTCTCAGGAGTGAATTAAAGCTTATGTAAGTATTTCAGCATGTTAGGGCCACAATGCTTTCTTTGAATATTCAGTATATATTTATACATTTACCATGTCATACTAAATTTATTTTTTAGGATTCAAAATGGCTGTGAAAGAATTTTGACGAGGAATGCCAGAATAGATGAGTACGCAATAGCAAAATGAACTGAAATTGAGACAGAAACAGAAGTTTATAATACACATATAACATACAATGCAGATTTTGTATACTTAGGATCCAATGTTAAAACCAATTATTCATATATCTTCTATTATATATATTGTATATCTTCCTTATATCTTATAAGGAAGTTGATAAAACAAGAAATGTGTTTTTTTTCCTTCATGGAAGCATTTTCAAATGCTGCAAAAGCAGGTACAATGACCTTTGCATTACAGACAAGAGGAAACATAAAAGTAATTATGTCATTTCAGCAGTTGATAGAGGACTTACGGATGTTCCGCCAAGCTTTCATAACCTCCGAGACTCTCTGCAAGTGCAAACAGCTGTAAAGGAAGGGAAAAGCAGAGCCACATCAAGGGCTGTATCAGGCAGGAATCAATAATTGTTTCAAGAATTTTTAAAAACTGCTAGCTTGCTAGTGGCAGGCATAAAAGTGTAGATACCAGGCTTAACTGTTGCTGTTGTTGTTTTTATGCAGCAGGTTCCTTTGCACATGGCTACAAATGGCAACAAATCACCACATAGTTGCAGCTGACTTTAAATGAAATGTTTTTTTTTACTTCAAACAACAGAAGGAAGCACCAGAAAACTCCAAAGCCCAGGCAAAACAACTGTGGCCAAACTCTTCTTTCCATGTACACTGGAGGTAAAACACTGAGGAGAAACACCTCCTCGCAGTTTGTGAACTGCCAAGAAGATGCACTAAATCGGCAGTGGAGAAGCGGGCTGTACAAGTGTCTCTATTTCATGCAAACTTCTGTTCTCATAAATGTCATCAGCCAAATCATTTACATGAGCCAACACACGAGTGATGTTCACACGCAAATTGACTGGAAAAATAGCACAATTGGAAATAATGGGGGTCTTGGCCTTATGTGACTTGGCCTTAACTAAGAGCAAACGCTGCCCACCCCCCAGCATAAATTCGAAATATTCCACTTTAAAATCAATAGCGCTTACACCAATGTAAATGTGCTCTTAATTTGAAGCCAAGTTCTAAGACGACTCACCGAGCAAGTATTTTAAGTTCATTTTAGGTCAGCAATGCAAATATTCACATCTTCAAATTTGGGTGTGGAATATGGTAATGGTACAATCGTGACTAGCAAAAGGGTATTGAAATTAACACACATTGCCGTGCAAACCTAAAGAAATGATGCAGCTGAATAGTACATAGACCCTTCTCTAGAAAAGCATGGTCATTGTAAAATACAATTTTTTTTTAAGTCACATTTTTTAACAAGTACAGAACCCTCCTGCAACCATTTAAGATTTTCCCATGGGATTCACCTTCAGGTTGCTGAGAAAGGTCGAGGCGTTCTCCAGCTTTCCTTTGATATAGAAGGTGATCATTCCGGGGCAGCCTGTGCACTGCCTCTTCACCAGCTCGTACTGGGGGTGTGAAGGCAACCCTACGGGGGGGAGAAAAGGCCCAATAAATGATCCAGCTCCTTCTACTGGGACACTAGCACCTTAATTTTAATGTTTGGCTGCCTTTCATTGTCTGAACCCAATGCTTGGGATTTATGAAAGTCATGAAATCTGCTGGTCTTTGTTTTCACCTTAAAATCAGCACCCAATTGAGACCCAAGACACCAGGTGAGTTGAGTTAACTGTGTAATCAACTGCTCTAATTGATTCATGAAGTGCAGAGTCACTATGAAAAACAGCAGACCCTGTAGCACTCCAGGACAAGGGTTGGAGACCACTGGATTAGGTATTGTGAATACACAGAAGTCTTTAGCCTAGTTTAACCTGGGAAGATGACTCTGTCCACCCTCTCGTCAGCCTCCAGGAACTTGGCCACGGTCAGGGCGCTCCTGAAGTGCTGCCTCATTCGCAGGTGAAGGGTCTTCAGGCCACGGTTACAGAGGTAGCAGTCGAAGGGGGATGGCACTGCACCAATGGCTGAGGAGTAGAAGGTAAAGGAGGGTAAGCTTTTAAAAACCGCTTACACGGCAAATAAGCGGAAAGCAGTCAATCGATGGCCTAAGCCACTTGTTCTCATTCACATTACCGGCAATGCATTTGGACCAGCGTGACCTTCAAGCAACAGTGGGAAAGAGCATACAATAGGACCACACATCTGTGAAAACTGCTTCTTTGCTGTGTAATAAATGGAGTGGGTGTGGCAGTAGATTTCCACAGCCACTGCTAAGCTATGCTTAGAAGGGGAACTACCTTTGCATACAAATGAAATTTCACATTCTCATTAATATAAGGATAAAACTTCCAAAATTCAACTAATCCAATGTTTGCATAAAAGCACCATTAAATTCATGTGTGCCCCCCCCCCAATATGTCAGTTACGTTGGCACTGAAAGTGCCCATCAGTCAGCACACTAGTCTGGATTGTACTGCACACCAAAATGAACACCCCGCCTCCAATAAAATTCAGCTGAAGCAGCAAGTGAAATGCATATATTAAGCACATTGCAGATCTGTATCATCTGCAGTTTATTGCCTCCAGGTGTGTGTGAACAGCATTGATGGGACTTGGTTTTGCTTGTGAATTTGTACCAGAGTGTTTTTAGAATTATTTCACCTTTAATTCTGAAGTCCACCAATATAACACCTGACAAGCAAATCATTTACATCTGCCAAAAAATCTCATCGTGAGAGGTAAGTAACTCCAGTGAAGCTATGGTGGCACGTTGTAGCACTGTGGGCCAAGCCCCCCCCCCCCCCCCCCCCCCCCCCCCCCCCCCCCCCTCCACACTTTTATCACTGTTCCAGTGTTCTGTTTATATTGTTCCAGTGAGGCATTGTTAATGTAGAAAAGCAGCTGTTATTGTTACATGAATATTACTGGAACTTTGTGAACTCGGGCCATTGAAACAGTGGTAACATTATTGCACTGCACATTTATTTATTCATATTTTATTATTTTCCTACTTCATAAATAATAAAAAATCAATCAATAAATAAATAAATGATGTGGCTAGGTCTGTTGAATTGTTCATTAGTTAGGTGACTTTTGGCTGAGGCGATCAGCAGTCAGATTCTAATGCTATATTATCTTCAAGAGTGCATGGACTAAGCATCTTTTTTTGTGCTTCTTTTAAAATCCTTTTTTAATCTCTACATCTACTGCCCTAAGAGATTCTGACCTCTCGCCTCCCACAATCCCACTCCTCCTCCAGTTCATCTCTCCTGATGTCATCACATTAATCTCCTCTCTGGTGAATTCATCCCTGCAGCCACTGTCTTCAAACAAACTTGTATCACCCTGCTCAAAACGCCCACAAAGCTAGGACATCTCGGCTATAGTGCCAGCCTGTACTCGTGGTGCGGGTTTAAGCAGGGTTTATGTTCTTACCATTCTGTAAAAATCTCAGGCGTTCATGTAGGTCTTCTCGAATCACTGACACCAAGCCCATGACGACATCACTGTGGCCTGATCACCCATGCCGCAAAAAAACAAGAGAAGTTACAAACAACTGAGCACACACTAAAGCTCGATATGACATTAGATCCATTTAGAGTGAAATGCTTTAAACGAATACGGTCTGTAACTTACCATTCATGTACTTAGTTGCTGAGTACATGCAGATATCTGCTCCAAGAGCCAAGGGGCGCTATGGAAAACACAACAAAATGTCCACTGCTTTAGAATATTAGCAGGTTCATTCAGGGATTCATTTTCACATAGAATTTGATTTGTCAGACTAGATTTTGAAGTAGAGGATTAGGTTACAAAAATAGCAGGTTAAACAGGCTGTCAAAGAAAAAAACCCAAAGCTTGTTGTAAACATTACCTGAAAGTATGCAGACATAAAAGTGTTGTCCACAACTACAACAATGTCTTTGTTGTATTCATGAGCAATCTCTGAACAGGTCTGGATGTCTACTACTTTCATGGTGGGGTTGGTAGGCGTCTCAATCCAGAGCAACTGAAAAATTGGGATTAAAAAACAGGTTAAATAAATCTTAATATCATGTGTTGCAGCACAACAGTTCTGAGCAAACATCTATGCAACGCATCCATGGCACACTCAGTGGAGAAAAAAACAGTCATCTGGATCAGTTTGCATAAAAACTTCACGCCCAGGATTAAGTGCTAACGTCATTCAGTTAGGCATACATATTACATCAGTTGTGCAAGTTTGGGCATCAACAAACCGGTTCTCAGAACCAAAATCTACACCTAACAGTGAGAAGGCGTTAGTCTGGTGTAACATTGACTGGTGCAGCAGCTAATTAAATTCTAAGCTTTCTTCTTCTTTTGATCTGTTTGAATCATTTCAATCATTAACATATTATTTAAATGTCTTTGTTTTGAGCAAACATAATGTAAATTTGAAAAGGAAATAAAATCTACACAGGATCATTCCTGCAAACAAAAGGTGAGAAGGACAACTAAATTTTGTACAATTTCAGTCACAATGATGTGGAAAAAAAGAGGAAAATGGAAAGTAAAAATGACATGACTTGTTGTCCAACATTACCTTTGTGTTTGCTTTAAGAGCTGCCTTTAGGACATCATGCTGTGTGCAGTCTGCAAAGGATATATCCAGGCCATTCTCTGCAGCAATTCTTCGGAAATAGCGGTTTGTTCCTACAGAAATGCATTACATTGAGGAAGCAGTGAATATTTTCACATTTAAAATTGTCATTAAATTTTGTATTTTGTTCCTGTTCATAGAAAAAATCATGATGTGCGCTTTAAAAAATGTTTTTTTTTATTTTTTTTAAATAAAGTTGATATTTAGAGGCCCGAGGTAAGGCCTTTAATCCATGTAACACTTCTCAGTTAAAAAGTGCAGTGGTATTAGCTGAGTACCGGATGAAAATTCCAGTTAAGCCAGTTTAAGTTCTGTTTCTGACACTTATATTAAGTCATAGCTAGTCTGTGGCGCTGTGGCTGGCTAAAGCTTCTCTGTGGCAGATTGACTGAACCTGGTTAAGTTGGTAGAGCAAAGTTGTGGCCGAACTGGTAGGCTACAGGCTGGTCGGCGGGTGAACAGCTCATTGACCAGCTAACAGTATCAAAAACACATCTTAAACTGGCTTAAGTTTTAAACCAGCTTAGGCTGGTTTAAAATTGAATTTTCAGCATGATATGACCTCAAGACCTGACACGAGGACATCTGGAGGCAATTTTTATAAGGAAGCTGCCTGCAGCACAGAAATGCTAGATCCATGGTTTAAGTGGAAGGTGTAACTTTGGGACAGAAAGTCCTAGCTGAAGTCTTCTTCCTCCACGAGAGAATCCATCAACTGCTAAGCGCTGTATTTATGAGTTGAAAGCAAGTGAGGTCGCAAAGCTCAAGGTGTTGTTTAAGTCACTGACATGTGACAAGGGTGCATACTGTTGCCAGGTGACCCAAGATCCAGCCTCATGGCAATCAAATGGACATATTGAAGAAGAAATTTGGATTCAAATTTGGTGATCTTATAATTACAAAAACCATAAAGGCAAAAAAATGGAATAATACCCATTTTCCATTTATAAATTCAAGTCATAAAATCTGAAATCAGAAAATTTAAACCAATTTGCTAGGACGGAGTGTGGCACAGTGGGTAAGGAACTGGGCTTGTAAACGAAAGGTCGCAGGTTCGATTCCCAGGTAGGACACTGCCATTGTACCCTTGAGCAAGGTACTTAACTGAAATTGCTTCAGTATATATCCAGCTGTATAAATGGATACAATGTAAAATGCTATGTAAAAAGTTGTGTAAGTCGCTCTGGATAAGAGCGTCTGCTAAATGCCTGTAATGTAATGTAATTTCGCCATTTACTGAGGGAAGTCAGAAAATTAAACCGATAAGTGTTACATGGACCACCTTTCAGACATAATTTAATTTTCAGTAATCGTCAATACACATAACTGCATGCATTATGTAGACACATTTCTGACCTCCATATACATCATTCATGCAAACAATCCCATCGCCGGCCTTCAACAAGTGTGTGATTGTCGTTGTAGCAGCCAGTCCTGATGCAAATGCAAGACCTAAAAAAGGTAGAGTTTAATGTATTACACTGAAATATATTTATGTTTCTCGAGGTATCATTTCACACATATCACATATTACATAACCAAAACATTTAATATTTGCAAATAGCTTACAATACTTGGCTCCATCTAGGGCAGCCACTGCTTTCTCCAGGCAGTTCCGGGTTGGGTTTCCACTTCGACTGTATTCGAATCCCTGGCGGACAAAATTTGATTTTCTTTTTTTTTTTTGCTTTTGGCTATTTTAGGTAATAGGTTGCTATGACTCACTAGCACAACGAAAAACATAATTACATGATCAAACCCTTTGCACATATATACAGCATTTATTCATTATTCGACATTTTTCATGGGTCGAGTTCGGAAACATTATTTCCGACTAACTAGAACAGGTACATTTATTACTGGTGTCAACAGATGCCGGATCAAGCTTTAACGTTATCCTACTTCCCGTTGTGTGTCAGTGTTCATAGACACCAACAAGCAACTGTTCAGGAACCTCGATATGTCCACCTCCTTCTCAACGACAGCGCCACGCGTAGGTCCCCGTCCTCCCCTATACACCATATGACGTAAACGCGGCAACAGCCAAATATAGACACACCAACTAAACCGCTTCAGAAAATAAGCTTTAGAATTAAAATATAGTCCATATTATTCAAAGTCTGTATCAGAAATCGCGCCGGCACATAAACTAAAGTTGTGCTTTGCGTAAATGGTGAAAATGTCCTTCCGTTAAACACATTTAGGTGTCAACTTACAGTATGGTTTCCAGGTCCAAATTGTTTAAACGTAGTTGACAACGAAATAGGTGGAACTACTGCCATAGAGTTCCATTGCTCCGGTTCCTGACCCACGTGGATAGCATCTGTCGCGAAGGATTTAAATTCCCCTTGAAACCCATCAAAACAGTCAGCATGTTTGCTTGAATCCATGACCATGTGTTGGTCTATGTCTAGATAGTCAACCTCCGAACACTCAAAAACCGGCACAACGAGCCTTCTTCCGTTATTTCTGACGAAATTCGCTTATAAGCATATGGCAGAAACTCGTCGACCCAAGGCCAACCTTTACACCAATCACCGAGTGTGTACATATTGTCGACCCCCATCATTGGTTTTTTAATAGGGGCGTGTATTACCACGTGACCCTTATTCGCACATGCTCGTTGTAGGTTTCTTGTGTTCCATATTTGCTGCTTCAAGTTTGGCCGGAACCTGTAAAAATACTGTCGGTCAAATCAATCAATGAAAAGGTGTAGGTCTAATCATGTAGTATAAAGATATGTTGAGTATTCAACTCGACGAATTAAATAATTACTAAATATCCCATTATATTGTTAAAAGTTTGTCATCTGAAGCACCCTGCTACCTTTTGACACGTAGGCTAACACGAAAGAAGTTTTTCAGGACTGATTTGACTCGAGGAAGCATACTGTTCGCATTGTTTCGTTCAATTATAATTATATCTTTATGTCAATATTATCACGTTGTCGGTAAGAAAGCGACCTTAAAATACGCTCATGATTCACGAGACATTATTGTCAATCAGCTAATGTAGTTGTATTATTAGGAAACAAATTGCCTAGAACCATTTATTGTACCCTTCGTTAGGATACTTAATTGTTGTTGAGCTTTCATTGATTTTATTGTTTGTATTCCTATGTAAGGCAATACAATCGCCTATACAGTATACCTACTGGGGATGTGGACGACGCACATTTCTGACTAGTTGCTGTCTGAAACCGACTAATCGTTTTTTTAAATTTTATTTTTACGTTTGATGTAGGATGCCGCTAATAAAAACACGCCACGAATTGAATCAGGGCTGGATGGATGGATCACAGATTGTGCTTGTGGGTAATGCTGAAGATGGTCATTTGGCTTACCAGCATGTTGTGGAGGGGGTGGTTAACAATTGTCCATGATGGTCAGGAGTTTGTTCAGTGTCCTCCTCTGAGCCACCACTGCCAGAGTATCCAGTGCCACCAAGGACGGCCTCTCCAGATTTGATGCTGCCACCCAAACTTACAATAGCACAGAACATGATGCTGGCCACCACAGGTTGGTAAAATATCTGCAGCACTATACTGCATACATTTAAGGACCTGAGTCTCCACTGTAAGGATAGCCAGCTCTGGCCCTTCATGCAGAGGGCCTTTTATTCAAGGTCTGCTCCAGTCTGTGATCCAGGTTCACGCTCAGGTGCTTGTAGGTCCGGATCACCTCCACATCCTCCCCTTCAATGAGAAAGGCAACAGGGGTGGCCTGGACCTTCGAAAATCACCCACCCCCTTGGTTTTTGAAGCGTTTAGTTGGAGATGGTTCCGCCTGCTCCATCCCATAAGTTCTCGCCCAGACTCTGCCTGATACATTAACTTCTGCAGGTGAATCAGGGTTCAATGTGAAGTCTGACGTGTACCTACACCACGAGAGAGGAGGATCTTAGTTTAAATTGCAACGGTTTAAATGAGTTTTATTTTTTAATGACAATTTATAATTGTCACGAACACAAAGTATATACATAAATGTTGCATTCTATTTTGCGATCCGTCTTAACCAAATGAGGAAACCTGTAACCCCATCATGCTAGTTACTAGAATAGCTGTTCATATAAATCACGTGCTGACGTCGTTCTTCTATTTTGCCAATTTTTAGCTGTCGTTCGAGGTAATTTGAATAAAGCACGGGATATATGATACAGAAATTGATTGATTGGTAGCCTACGTAATTCACTCAATTTTAACCATAGACTGTATACAATTTTAACTGGAGTATCACCATTCACCACTAGAGGGGGATGGGATGTCGGGCGGTCGGGCACAGAAATCCCAACTGGGACATTATGACGTGAGTGCAAGAGTGCCAACAACAATCCATAGGGAGATAAAGATGAAAAGTGCGACGACATACCTCCAACATATCCGGCTACAGTCAAAGAAACAGCTAGTTAAGATATCCCAATACCAATAATTCATGTTAAAATAAAATAAGCTCACTTAGTTGCAGACATGAGCCAACTCACTGATGACAACACAGCTAACGGCTGTCACGCAAGCTATTGTTGATAACACAGATTAACTACTTATCGATAAACCGGCAGTTTAAAATATACATATTTCTCCAACATTACTACTCTGTTCTCAGTACTTATTAAGCTAGATTTGGTTTTGAACACTGAAAGTACGCGATATCTTTAGTTAGCAACTATCACTTAGGCTAACTTCACGACTACACTCCAACCATTTTTGATTCGGTGCATTTAGCGTACAACAAAGCCTCGCGATAATATAACGTTATGGCAGACGCCTATACTTGTTTACGGAACTGTCGCGAGATTAGAGACGGAAGATGGCAGTTCTGTCTTTCCTAGAGTTGTAGGATATAGCAACACACTAGTGTCGCTTCCAACAGAGTGACTGTGTATTATGTGACGGATGGGGAGGCAGATTTGTAGATAACTGAAATATCACGCTTTTTAAATGCATATGCCGTATGTTTCATTTGAAGATTTTCGTGTTTTCTTGTTGTATGGGCTGCTGTTATTGTCTCAGCATTCCCAAGGCGCTCAACTACTTGACTCTAGCAACATCTCTGCCAGCGACAGTTAGCATTTTACATTTTCCTGTGTCGTTATCGTTGGCAGCTGTAAGTCGTATGTTTTAAAGGTTCGTGTATTTAAAAATGACTGGAGAAAAGATCCGCTCGCTGCGTAAGGATCACAAGCCCAGCAAGGATGAGGATTTGCTGGAACCGGACGAGGAAGCTGCTGCTGGGACGTTCACTTCGTCGACAAGGACTAGAGTCAAAGGAAATAAAATCTTTAGCAATCACAAGATAATCAAACCACCAGCGACACAACAGCAACAGAATCAGCAGTCGCAGATTAATGATAACACTAACACAAACACAGCAGCTGGTACTATCGATGATAACAACAAGAACCCCATCATCCGTAACACGGAAGATTTCCCGGTCCACGAATGTGTCTTTAAAGGAGACGTGCGCCGATTGTCATCCCTGATTCGGACCCAAAACATCTCTCAGAAAGATGTACACGGTAAGTCATTGACGTTGAGATAGTTAACCATATCTCACAAATAATAATAATCTAGCTAGTTAGTGTCAGTTCTGAGTTTTTAGCCAGGAATGATCAAAATGCTAGTGCTGTACTAGTTATGATGCTGGTATCGTAGCTGAAGTTAGCAAGCGTCAACCAATTCGTTACGTTATAGACTTATTTATGAAGCGAACTATCTCGTAACGACACTTCTGTTATTGGCAGCTAGAGTATCCAGATTTTGCTTATGTTATACAAGTCGTAACCATCACTGTCGTTTTGTTGTCTTACATTACCGCTAAATACTAATTTGGTTAACAATTTGGCGTGGTCTAGTCTACATGCACGAATGCAAATATGTTAGACAATCCATATTGTTGGCTCATCGTTTTTACTAAAATGTCATTTTAAAACACCCTTGCCTTTGCATATGTGAATCCTATAGTCTAGTCTAGCTACGCTCAGGGCAGAAGACGTGTTCTTGTTATTTGACCTCATGACCTTGCTGTAGTGCAAGTTTCTAGTATGCCGAAAAGTTATGTGTTCTTCAAAGTACGTCAAGTGGTAAGTGTTAAGAGGACTTGAGATATGGTCTCCTAATCAGCCAAGCAGTGATTATATCATCAGCGAAATACACAAATAAATTGGGATTGTGAGTTTCTGAACAAGAATTGACGGCAGATAGAATATTGTTATAACACACTGTAGATGCTGTCAATGCATTATTGAGGGAAGGATAGTCTTCAGGCAACCAAGTTCAATTACACACTAGATACCTTTGTCACTTTTTCTGAAAAAAAGTACAAAGTAGAATATATACACATTTTATTGAATTAAAAACAAAAAAATGTGTCTTGATGTCAAAATAATTGCTTTAACTATTTAAATTTCTATGACTTCTACCAACTTCTTTAAAAAATCCCTTAAAATTGTTGCTTGATATATTAGGTTTAATTAGCAAGGTAAGGATGGATTTTTTATAAAGCTTACCTAGTTTCAAGTATGCCTGTTTCTACTCTTTTCACAGCTGGTTACAGTAAACCTTGGTTCTGTTCTGAAACCTTCGGTTTCGCTTCTGTACGGTCTACCTAAAACAAAGCAAACATTTTAATATATTGTTAAGATTTTGTTACTACAATCTTAAGTAATTTAGTAGTAAGAATGGAACATGGAAGAATTAGGTTGTTTTGAATGTTTTCTAATGGACCTGTGGTGTTTGGCTATGTGTGCATTATCCTTTCCCCGATCTAGGCTAGCTATATTTTGAGGTTTGTCTCTTTTCTGGATTTCTTTTGTTTTTATTAATGATAGAGCGGTGTTGTCCTTGCTCTGACAGAATTTTGGCCTGGCTATTTGTTGTGGCTGCTGACAGTTTTGGAGATTAACACTAATTTTAAATTGAGAAAATGGTTCTGTAATCTGGATTTAGACTATTCTGTTCAGTTTTCAGTTGGCTTTTAGTCCTAAAACTGTAGATTAAATAGGAGCAGTTTATTTTGGGCAGCTTTTTTCCTGTCAGGGCATCTACATAAGTTCCTAGCACCTTTTCTGTATGTGAAACTCTTTTCAGAATTTTAAATTTATTTCTGTTTGTTACTCTTGAGTATTTTACCATTTCTGAAGTAGCCTATATTACACATATATCTACCCGCCATTCAGATATCAAGAGCACAGATTCTCAGCGACAGCACCCTAAAGAAGTAGTTTGAGGTGGCCCAAGCCAACATGCATTGTAAAATAGCCTACAGTTTTCAAATGTGAGTCTATAAATAGCTAAATCTGTCAAGTTAACAATCTTAAAACTCTATTTACACAGGCCACCAATTCCCCTTTATTTTAAGCTCAAGCTTGTTTAGCCTAAATTATTTATGTGCAGTGAATAGACAGTAATGACTGTCAAAGTAAACAGCTAGGCCTACGGTAATGCAGCCTGTCTGTACTTCTGTAATTGTTTCCTCTATATAGGCCTACCAGCAAGTAAGAGTGAAGGCTCTGTTATTGGGTGAAAGGTAGCTCACGTTAATATGTTGCTGAGTGTTTCCAGCAGGTTGTTGGTGTGCTTTCAGTTTTGTGTATTAGAAAAGTGAGATGAAAGACTGCTTCACTCAGGAGTTCTGCAGTAGTGCTGGGGGCTTTTCTGGTTCAAATCTCTACTTTAGGTAGAGAATCCAACTTACCTGGATTAAAATAACATAGAAAATAGCAGATGTTCTTTTTTTAAAGTGCCTTCTTAAAACACTATTGCCTGTCAGGTGGATATGTAGTCAGACTGTAAATATTTTGGGATAAGCGTTTAACCTGGATCCAATGCCTGTACTGAATCAGTGCATGTAATAGGACTGATTATATGTCTTCTCTCAACTGATTTTCTGTGCACAAATCACTGAACATTTTCAATAGAGGTGACAGAAATGGATAAGTTACAGAGAAGAGGAAAAACCGTTCGATCATTACACACGTTAATTGAACAAGCTTTTAATTGAAATTGATGCAAATCATTGTGTTTAGAAATTATTGTGGATTATATATTTAGTTGGATCGAATCACTAACTATTTAAAAAAAAGTTTTTTTTTACCCACTCGCTTCCCAAGTAGCGACAAAGCTCTAGGTGGAACTGCCAGACTGGGGTGTCTCCCACGGTGAATTCTTTGCAAAAGCCTGAGAATGAACAGAGTTAAATAATGCTACTGCATTTGAAATTCCGACCACACACTGTTGTGGATTATTATCTCCCTATGAGAAAAGCCTCTGTTTTATCCCAAACTAATGCTGTACTTTTAAAGCAAATCCCTCCCTCCCAGGGTTCCCCCCCCCTACCTAGTCACCTTTTCCCATGCTGTAATTTTAACATTGAGGATGCCACACAAGTCAAAACACTGAAACAAAAACAGAGCAGAAATGCATCCTAGCAAATACAAATGAGAACACAGAACTGCAACCAAGGAAATTATATGTCTGCCTATTTACACACATGATAAACATGATTGTGTATCATACATTGTTTCACAGAGCAGCTGTTGTTAGTTGTTAGACGTCTAGGGTTCGGTTGGTACCAACAGGCTCTGTGCAGTTTTAGTAGTTTAGTAAACTAGAAGGCTACCTATGTGAACTCCTGCCGGTCTGGCCAAAAGTTATCATTAACAAACTAATAAAGTTACATTCTGAGTTTTAAATATACAATTAAAATTATAATTGTCAGCAGCTCCATGTTTGTTATTGTGTTGTATCCTATCTGTCCAAACTTTATTATAGTGTTGGACTAACATTAAAAATTAAGTTATCAACTTCTGCTGCTGATCAAACATTGGTGGTTTACGATTGTTAGCTTGCACTCACAAAAGTAATTACAGCTAGACAGTCTAGCTCACAACAAAAAAAAGTTACAGTAAAGTTGTAACGAGACTCCTAACACTGGCTGTATTTTGCATAGCTTTGCTGAGATGAAAGTGGAATAAAAAAGCAAGAAACAGTAAAAAAGTAAAACAAAAATAAATTGCGCCAGAAATTCCGCACTGCCGCTATGCTGCTACTGCCTCCATATAGAGGAGACACTGTCATGAAAATGATTGTTACTTTTGTAACTATTTTTTAATTTTTATCGTGGTAACTCACTATTACAGTACCAGATATTTATTTCCAGTGTACATATCTTCTGCAAGCAACCGTGGGCTTGTTTGTGGGGTGTATATTTTATCATTTTAAATGACTCCATTGCCTAAATGTGCTGCATTTTGCAGTGCATGAATCAAAAATTGTGCTTACTGCTTTTTTATTTTAACTTTGTCTGCTAGTGGCTTAACACTGTCTTAACTGGCCTTCTTTCTCTCTGCTTCAGGAAACACACCTCTCCACCTTGCAGTGATGATGGGCCATAAAGGTGAGTTGAATTAAAGGCTGAATGGGTGCACACGTGTGTGTCTGTGCGCATGAATGTAAGCATGCACGTGTGTGCGTAAAGAGAGGTGGCGCTAAAACTGGTGCAAAAAGTAAAAAAATTCCCAGATTGTTTCCCCATTCCTCCGATCATGATAAAGCTGCACTTGTGTACATCAGCTTACCCTGTGGCTCTAGGATTAATAGTCTTCTACTGGAGAATGGTTCTTTTTAATCTGGTCTGCAGCTTGGAAGTTTAAATTGGTCTGTTCCCAGCTCATGGGTTTGATTGATATGCTCCTGTGTCAGTGGTTTGAAGGCACAACCCCCATTTATCTGAAGGGCCTCATAATGTGAGTTGTTGCTTGTGTTGACATACTCAGATACTGGTTTGATAAAAATGACTATTATTTTCATGTATTTATATTTGCAAACCGCAAATGTAATTCTCTTTTTGTGAAGTTGTTCATTTCAGGGAGTCATATTTCTAGTTATATATTAACTACCAAAAAGCACTAATTGCCTTGTTGTTCTAATGTAATACGGAAGACATCCTGTGGACAATTTTCTAATGGGAGTGTGAGCGCTTTGTTCCTCTCCTCTGGTCTTAACCCAGCCGAAAAGATTTGCTGTCGTTGTCAAATCAGTGCCAGTCTGCCGTCCCAGGTGGCATATCCGGCTGAAATCTTTAGCGCGGTGAAGCGCTCGGGGATCCCATTCCTCTGTTCGATCAGACACACAAAAAGGTGCAGTCATCTACAGCTGCTGATCTGCAGAGTGGAAGTAAACAGCGGCTGGCTGCAGGTGCCATGGAGGAAATGCTAGCCCTTTTCGGCCCTTTTCTGAATTGACCAATGGGACAGGCTTACAAATGTGATTAGGTGGAAGAAAAATAACGGATAAAACATTGTTAAACACGCTCCAAGTAGTCTTGCATTCTTGCACGAGTCTGAAATGTCCCAAGGCACCAAACACTCGAGCTGACATTGTTTGTATGATCACACTCAGTTACTGACAAGTTATCATTCATACTCTACCTGTTATCAAAGAAGCATCAGCAAAACAGGATAAAATCGTGACTAAATAAATAAATGAATTTAGACTGATGACCATAGTGATTAGTCAAAGGAAAAAAAAAAAAATCATAGCATATTTTTCCTTTGACCAGCTTAGCTTGGCCGACAATAATGATGCGTGTTAAATGGAAACATTTCTGTGCATTCTAAAACACACTTTCTGGGCATTCTAAAACACACTTCCCACCGCAGTGCTTACATGGCACAATTTGCTTCTCCTCTCCAAGTTATTATGCCACAGGATATGCCTGCCATTTGTGCGGGGTTGGCATACAGAATTGTATAATATTCTGTGTGTATTTTGCTTTATCAGAATGCCGACTGAATGTTAAATGGCTCTATTGAATGCTCTCAAAACAGCCCTGTGGTTAGGCTACATATTATTTTTGTTGTTTGTGTGCGTGTGTGTGTGTGTTTCAAGGCAGCGTTTAAATCAGCATTCTGTGTACATATTTCCATTTTTGCACTCATGAATTCTGTAGATCCACCCAGTCCCAACTGTTTCCTCCTCATTTTTTCTTCATTTGAATAAATTCACAACATCAAAGAACAATCATGGCAGTTTGAGAACTGCTCCCTACTGCATCAGTCAGAATAAGCTCTGTATTGTGTGTACCCATTTGGGTATATTTCACAGTTTGTGAAACAAACTGAAGTAATAATGAAGGCAAGGCCAGTTTATTTGTATAGCACATTTCATACAAAATGGAATTCAAAGTGCTTTACATCAGACATTAGAATAAATGGCATAAAAAGCAGAATAAAGTGACATAAGAAGAACATAAAAAGTTGGAAAAAAAAAGTTCAAAAATGAAGTGTGTGAAAGTCAGGTAAAGCTTTACAATGGAAAACTTAACATTTTCAGTCTAAAGAGCAGTGCATTGTGGGCTTAGCAACAGAGTAAAGAAAAATCCTTATGATTGGAAACAGTATTACTGTGGACAACAAAAATGCATGCCAATACAGGAGACCCTTAATTCATACTGTAGATTACTCAGTGTGCAATTTCGGAGAATTCATGTCCAGTTGCACTCTACCCATTTATGACTCATTATGGTAAATGGTAAATGGACTGCATTTATATAGCGCTTTTATCCAAAGCGCTTTACAATTGATGCCTCTCATTCGCCAGAGCAGTTAGGGGTTCGGTGTCTTGCTCAAGGACACTTCGACAC
The DNA here is from genome assembly GCF_013347855.1 of Anguilla anguilla. Taxonomy (NCBI): domain Eukaryota; kingdom Metazoa; phylum Chordata; class Actinopteri; order Anguilliformes; family Anguillidae; genus Anguilla; species Anguilla anguilla. The sequence goes on along the minus strand of NC_049204.1, from coordinate 56,681,035 downwards.
GCGGGGTTTGAACCGGCAACCCTCCGACTGCCAGACAATTGGTCTTACCTCCTGAGCTATGTCGCCCCTATGTCGTCATTATAATATACTTGCATACTAGCCTATTCTCTGCATTGCTAAAACGCACACTGAAAACATGGCTATTTATTGTTTCCTGTTTTTATTTGAGGAGAAACTTCCTGTGTGCGCAAACACATCATTTTTTGACATTCCCATTCATAGGAATCTGTAGAATATAGCCAGCAATACAACGGCTAGACTCGCTATTTGTTGCGTTTTGTTTTATCACCAGTGATCATGTATATATTCAGTAGACTGGCGATGTGCTCCATAAAATATTAATAAACTGCTCCTGTAGTCCTGTACAGTTTTAACAGAAATAACATGGAATGAATGATTCAGATGTTTTTCCATGGTGATTTAAGTGAGAAGACTCCTGTGGTTTTGTGGATATTTCAGAACAGGTGTTGTGCACCCTAGACATGCGAGGTTAGCATGGAATTCAGTTATTGCCTGCAGAATTGTTTACACCTTTATGCTGGTTGTTTTAAATAAACATAATCATACCCACAACATGTCATAATTCCACACTTTATGTGAAAAATCACAGATGCTCCAGAGCTGCAAGGTTATAACTGTATTTATGAAAAATGAAAAACCGAATCCTGCTGACCCATGCAAAAACACACGGGTGCTTGATCCCTGCCAAGTGAATGGGTCCCTAGAGTGACCTGGCCGTATGCAGTGTGGAGGTATTGAGTGCAGCCCTGGCAGCCTGAAAACAGACAGTATTTTTATTGTTTTGCTCTGCTCAAAGTGTGCACAGACCGTAAGGGTTCAGCCATTTGACAAGGGCACCACCTACAGCCAGAGCCCTGGGCGTAAAGTGATATTTTGATTTGCAGACTGTGATATCTGTTCCTGTCGCTGGAATGTTTGGTGAGCTTTGCTCGTCCCCTGAACACTCTGCCCCCAGGTGAGGTAAAGCCAGCCTGGAAGAGCACTGCAGTGACCCAGAGCCGGTGACTGTGACTGGGGACAATCAGCTTAGTGTGAATGAAATATTTCTGATAAATGTGTCTGTTGCACAATGAAAACACAGGATGTGGGTCAAAGGAGCCGGGCTTGTATAACAGCAATACCTGCGCTGTGTTCAGTCCATGCCAATGTTTTTAGACTGTCTTTACGTAAACGTTTATGTCTATAGCTCTGGCACCACGGTGTCGAGGTTTGAGTTTGTATTGATGCTCCTGCCGGGATTTAATTCCTAACTATATAACGAGCAAAAATGCAACTATGTGGCTTCCACATTTGTTTGCCGGTTTGTTTCGTTTGCTTTTGTGCTGTGGATCCTGAGCAACGGTGTGCCACGTCACAGCGCACCCGGTGTGCATCGCCTCATTCAAACCGAGCGGTTTCCAGACGGACTCCACTGCAGCACTGCAGCACTGCAGCTGCAGCGCCTCAAACGCAGCGCAGCCTGCGTCTTTGGCATGCGCTGAGCCGGGTCTCACCTTACACCGCGCTGCTCGCGCTCGCCGCCTGCCGCTGTCAATCAAACGAGGGTGAAATGCACTGCTCTCAGGAACACGCCAGTGGCTATTTACTACGAGGAAAGAAAATGGCCGATTTGGAGGGAGAAACGTTCTTGATTACTGCGTTGAGGGTTTTCTCAAGCTGAAATTTTATTTTTAAGTCAAGGGAAATAAAATGGCTATTTCCTGGAAAGTTTATTTTGCTTTCTGCAGATGCCAGCAGAAGGCCACCCACTGCCAGTGTATAAGCGGTCTTTTTACAATCTAGCTAGCTGTTCACATGTCTGTGTTTCCAGTGAAAGCTTGTGTGTAGTTGCAGCTGTAATTGTGCAAATGTGCGAATGCGTGGCTACCTTTGAACCCTTTATATGCAGTTTGCTGTTGTAATATTTGAAATGGTTGAGCTATTGCATTTTCGAACAATTCCTTTTAAGTCAGATGATGTTGGAAAAGTTGAAAAAAAGAAACCAAATGCGGTAGAGGAGTGAAACATTTCTTTAATATGTGCATTTATCTGTGCTGCTTATTGGCTGCTGTAAACACAACCAAGATGTGCACGTGGGATTCTTTTGTGACATCAATAAATCAGTGCACATTCGATTTTTTTCAGACCACAATGCATTAATTTGTCGTTTCAAATGGGCCCCAGGCTGATTGTTCCGAAAATACAGTTGTCCACATGAAGTAAAAAAATGAATAACACTTGCCATGAAGGTCTGGAGCACCGTGTTTTTACAGACCTGAAACCTGCAGCATGAAGTGCTATTATTATATCCTGGAGTGAATATGTTTTAAATGTATTTGCTTACCTCTCTTATCCAGACGGTTTCACAGCTGTTTAGGTGACTGCAGAATGGCGGTTGATGTTAACAGCTGCAACTCGCTGCAAGCATGGTTCCCTTCAATGAGCTCACAGATTTCCATTTTTCTGACGGGCATACACCGTACAACAAAAAAATGTTTTCCGCTTTTCCGGCTGAATGGAAGCAAATCCCTGCAGCAATACTCCAATATCTAGTATAAAGCCTTTCGAGAAGAGTGGAGGTTGTTATGGCAGCAAAGGGTGGACCAGCTCCATATTAATGCCCGCAATTTTTGATGAGATATTGGATGTCATGTGTCCACATACTTTTTGTCGTGTAGTGTTTATGTATATAAATAAGGAATATATAGGCTACTCCAGTGTTTTCAGAGGAAAGATGATTAATAAAATGCAATTTTTGTAAAATGGGAGAGATGTAAAATTCAATTAATGAATAATTCAGTCTTATATTCCCTTTCATGTAATTTAACTAGCAAATGTGACAGGTTATAATTAACGTCCAGGGGCACTGATATATTGTACGTGCGAAGAACTTTGTGTTTAATTAAGTCATTTTTCACTACACGTTCATCTTGGACATTAAATATTTAACAGAGAATTAGGGGGGAAAAAAACACATTTGTGGGGGGTGTGATTCTCATTTGGTAAATCCAGGCAATGGAGTCCTGTGGTTTTCTGCTTTGATTTCATATGAAAGACGCAATGGTTCGATATTCGAATGCTATTCAAATATTAATTGTTTTAATGACATTCAAACATGAAAATTAACATTTGAATGTGGCGGGGCAAATGCAGTGTATCTTTATTGCAGCTGTCATTCTTTCAATTTGCGTTGTGAAAAAAAAAAAAAAAAATGTCACATCTAAATTTTGCCGGGCTCAAATATTAGAAAACCCTAGGAGCAATTTTCTCGTTTTTGACTTTCATTCAAATTAAGCCCTTTTTCTTTGAGTCTCACAATGCTACCAACAGCTGTGTAGATATCGTCAATAAATGATGTTGTTGTGGTTCAAGTCTGGGTTATCACCCATTGTAATCTTAAAAAAAGATCTCAGATGATGTAATGTGTGTACTGTACTTTAGAGGGTAAAAGGCAACTTTGCTTAGTGTATTATAAATTGTGGCACATTATAATTTACAGTAGTTGCTATTTAGGCCTCCAGCATTCTGAGTAGCCTGTCCTTTGATTTGAAAGAGGTTCTAGAGATGGACAGACTGGCATTGATACGCATTGGAATGAACAAAAACCACACCAGTTATCATTCTTTTTTGTGTCTCTTATGTGATTATACACTACGGTCGAATGTGTGGCAACTCTAAAGCAGGCATCACTGCATGATCAAGTCAGCTGTTGAAAAGTAATATTACCCACCTCTCTGCTGCCCCATTGACTTCTACAGGGCTCTTTATACAAGCGGTATTTAGCCCAGTGAATTATGTAACGATGTTCTTTATGTTTTGAATGAGCAAAATTTTGATGTGAAATAAAATGTATTGTATGTAACTGGTTTAGTTTCCAAGGAAATTAATCGATGATCAAAGCCTTAGTGGCGTAATATAATGGATTAAAAGCTTTTGCCTATTAATTACGTAAGAACAGCTCTCATTTTTATGAGAGCAAAACTCATTGCAATTAATATCTCAGGGGTCTTGCTGTTTAAAACCCTTTTACGTGTATAAGCATATAAAATAAAATTAATTGCGAAAGATAATGCGCAGTAGCATTTTCATCTTGTCAGTACTATTTTCTGGGAAATACCGTAGTTAGGTTATCACATGGTGCCTTGCCTGTCAGAGACTGAGCTACAGAAATTGCTCAATTTTCATTTTTCCTCAGTGCATCAGTAAGTAAACAATAACAATAGAAAGTGTGCTTGGACAGCAGTACTTTGCGTTACAAAGTGCCAATAGAGAAAGCTCTGCTTTGACCCTTTGCTGCCGTTGGAATGATGCCCACTAAACTAGAAAGCTCTTCCTTTTTACTCCTCACTTGCCTTGCTTCAGAAACAAGACAACTTTTTCCCTTCTGTGGAATACAGTTTGTTTCAAAAATTATCCCAATTACAGGACAAGGGGCTTCTGTTCTGGTAGTGCATTGGAGTGTACAGTACACTGTGGTCAAGTCATAGTTCAAAGAACAATCACATTTTTTGTTATTGAACCCAGGGCATGGAGTCCATTTCAGAGCAAGTAATGACAGTGTCTGACTGCAGATAGAACTGTGCTGTAGAGGCACTTGTTCGGTTTTGCTTTTAGTCTGCAGTCTGGTGTATTGACCCGGAGACAGAGAAGTTTCAGATTGATTGTTCGTGGTAAACACCCAGGGCAAAGGGAATTCTGCTCTTTGATTTCCGTTTAAAAACCACAGTGGTCCTGATAATCTCACTCAATTTGACTTAGTGCCAGGATTTAGACCATCCACTTAGTGTAAAAGAACAGCTAATAAACATGTGATTGTGATGTGTGGCCACTTACAGACAGTGCAGTCCCCCCTGTCTTTAATCTAGCGTTGGCATGAACAGTAATTTGAATGCAGGAATGTTATAGTTACCCTCAGTAGCATGATGGTGAATCTACTTTCAGGCAAGAGATGAAACTCAGGTTCCGTCTCCCTGTGTTCATTAAGGACACCATGTTGCCCTGTGAAATAAGTAGCTATGGGTGGTAGTACTGGGGAGATGGCTGAAAGTGAAACCCAGTTCTGTCAGTATGGTCCTCTTATCAGCACTCAGTGTGATTGGCTAATTTACCGTTTGCTTCTCCACATCATCATCTGTTGGTGGAAGATTCTGGTTGTGGCTGTTGCCAAGCATCACCTAGGTGGATGTTACATGCTTGGCCAGGAATTCCACATTGTATACTGTATCATATCCCTTGTAAGAGCTGGACAAGCTTGCTAGTCCAGTTTATGTTGAATAACCACTTCGAAGCCAATTCCATGTTGCACCATTACTAGATCTTTTATATGAGTAAGAATAAGTAGTGACAAAAGATGCAAGCCAGAATGTATAATTAGCTGTGAAAAAAGGCCCAATAATTACAAATTAAGAATTCCAAGGTATGGGATCTTCATATATGGGAAAATATATTTGCAAAATGAACTTAGATATGTAATTACAAATGCTCCAAAGCATTCCTGTTAACTGCCTTTGATGCTGGGTATATAATTCTGTAATGGCTAAGCCTGTTAGCTTTTTGATTTGATTGCCATCCTGTATTCTGTCCTGCTTCATGTTTAAGAGGTGCACACCACAAAGTCATCTGAACATAATTAGGCCACTAACTAAGACATTACATGTTGAATCCTATGAAAAAGAGCAGGGAAGTAAAAAGTGCTGACTCCTATGGAAATCTGTGCTACTCAGCTAGATATTCTTGGATGTCCAAAGGCTGTTGATATCCTGCCAGCCTGTCGGCAGCATTGACGCCTGTGTGGAACAAATGAGCAATTGACACATTTCCAGTTAGGTACACCTTCCCTTGAGGAGAGAAATAGTTCTGCATCGCCATGGTATCAGATGAATTTTAAAATTAGAACTCCTTGTATTTTAGCCTTTTTTTTTGCTTTTCAGATCGGAGCATTTCTTTTGCTGCTCTACACTGATGGCACACTTATTAAAACCTCAAGTTCAAGCTTGCTTTCATAGTATATTTTAATACTGCGTATTTAAACTGCAAAGATATTTATGTTTGTCTTCAAACTGTTAATGAGATTTCCAATGATACTAGTCCTAAAGTTGTCATAAATCCAGATATGAATGACATGTTCTCACAAAAATGACGCTTCCAGAGGTAAGGGTTCAAGAATACAGAATATAAGTGGATTCTTTGTTTAGGCTTTTGCATCGTTTTGTTGTGACAACTGCACTGCAGTGTAGTGCAGATTTCATTCCCATGCTCACACGTTTGAGGCGGTGTTGTCACTTCCATTTGTGTTTCAGTTTGATATGAATCCTTCTGCTCATCTGTGCTATAAGGTAGTCACTGCTGTACCTGACCCTGTGTACCATGTGACCTCTGTAGTCCACCTACAGTGCAGCCTAAATGAAATCAGCCTCAGCTAAGTCTGTGTTGTCTCTGAGAGTCTCCAGCTCTGCTAAGCAGCGAGTGAGTTATTGTGTGGCCTCTTCTTGTCTTTTCTGCAGAGTGTGCCCATTTACTCCTGGCCCACAATGCCCCAGTCAAGGTGAAAAACGCTCAGGGATGGAGTCCTCTCGCAGAAGCCATCAGCTACGGAGATCGACAAATGAGTAAGCAAACGACGCCCCCCCCCCACACACACACACACACACACACACACACACACACACATTCTCTCCGCACTGTGGCTCTTAGCCCTGAACCCCAGATTTCCTAACGGTACAACGTGTTCCTCCACGTTCCTTTCAGCTCGTTTAATCAGGCCACGTCTTTGTCCGTTAAATAAGGAAAATTCCTTCATGGTCTCTGGCTGTCGTTGTTCAGATGAAAGGAAATTCATTAAGAAAAATTCCCCTTTCTCACCCTCCTTCTCAGTCCCTGACACATACACACAGTCTCTCACGAACTGTTCTGGCTGTGTTTCAGAGAGTGCCTAAGCATGCCACAGGAGGTGATTATTTCTGATCTCTTCATTTCTTTTCTCTTATTTTGCTTACCGCCACTGTTGATGCCCCATTTGAAATTGTGTATCAAAACACAACCCCCTTTTGTGTTCCAGATGAATACTCCCATTTAAGGGGGGTTTTTAAGCTCTTAAAATATCCGTTGTTGAAATAGTAAAACACGAAAGTGCTTTGGTCTAATTTGGTTTTGGATGTGCTTTTACTCAGAGGGGGAGAAGCTCCATCTGTTTACCGCCCTGCATGTACAGACATGACCTCTGCCCACCTCAGGGGAGATTTATTTTTCAGTTTTTAAAGCAGGTGAATAATGGAACGGGTCGAAGCAATTTAGGAGGAAACGACATGGGCGGATCCTCCTGAAAGGTGGCATGGCTTCCTTTTGAAATGCTGAGACATTATTCATCCACCACTCCCAAAGCTGTAGCCTGCTCTACCTGCCTCCGTGCTTTGGATTCTTCAGAGAGATGTCAGCCTTACAAATGTTTTCACTTTGGGCCTTGCTTCCTTCCCCTCAGCTCTTCCCAGCACTGCCTTTGATGTTGTGGAGTGTTTTCCAAGCCATATGTTTCATTCTAAAACTGCACAGTTTTTTTTTTTGCTCAATCTTGTCTCTGCTGCAGCAGGAGGAAAGAGGAAAGAGGCAGGGGTTTGTGTGATGAGCTCTGATGCATAATGGTCAGGCCAAGTCTTCCTGTGCCTGTTAGAGCAGCGTAAATGGAGAAACAGTCCCAGGCACGTAGGGGCTCACCTCTATAAACGGCCGTCTTTTTGCAGAAAAGCCTCCTGGCCAGTGACCAGTGCACCTGTGGGACGGCTTTCCCTGTAGCTCACTCCTTTCACACCGCACGCTACTCCAGATCTCCGAGATGTCAAAATTTCTCACTGTGTAATGGTTTTGGACACGTCTCCGAAACCATGGTTCACCTGCGACACTTAATGCTGCATCAACAAGAGAATCCCTCCGCTCACACGGATTTTCGGCACGCCTCCATGGCTTGTTTAGAATGGAAATCGCCAAGAAGCGAGGTCAAAATCCCGCCAAGTTACACAATGGAGCAGAAGGGGAAAAGTCACGTGGCTACAGCAGGGACTGTGTAGAGGACGCCATTGACTAGAATGGAATGCAATTGTGCTGTTAAAGCCTGTGAAAATTACCAAATGGCGTGGAAGGAATGTAAAGTGAGTTTCTGAATGACTGAGACTTGAATCATTGTCATTGAATCATGTATGCCACCCATACAAGGAAATCATGTGTGACTGATGCAATTTCCTGTTTAGTAATCGGTTAACACTCTGCAGTCTTCCTCTGTCCAGAATATGAAGTAAGACCTTATCTGTTCAGCAGTTAAAATAGTCTGTAATATTGGGCAACCTGCAGTTCGTGGGCAGGCTGACAGTGACTCGTAAGCTTGCAGTAATTCCCATATTTTAGAGCAGCTTTTGAATCTCAACATTTCTGTTCTGGAGGTATAGCTGCATTATAGTTGGGTATTGATCGGTTGTATTTAAACACAGAATCATATTTTGAGTCGGCGTGTCAGTTTCTGTGATAAGGTATCGGTTTGGCACTTCGAAGGGGAAAATTGTGCTTGGTGCTCACAACATCAAGTTAATGAAGTAGAATTTCTGAAATCTTTTTTCAGATAAATGCTCTTCCAGTGCAATGGCTTTGACGTTATGGGCCTGTGGAGGACAGTGTACCTGTCATTAAATGTAATTGAGGGTGAGCAGTAAAAGCCAGTGGGAAAGGCTTCAAAGGCTATTGACGAGGGACGGCTAAATGCGGTGTGATGAATTGGCCATATAATGAATTCGAAATCGATCAATTTTTGGCTAGCGTTCCCTCCTTGTCAGCTTCATTTATATGACTCTATCATGTCCAGTCACACACCTGTGTTTCTTCCCAGCCTTTTCATGGGCTGTTTACCCTGTATTTTTTCTTAAATGTATCACCAGGCTGGCGATTTACTCATTTGATTTTAAATATATGGCATTTTTTGTCAGTTAGGGAAGAAACACCTCATTGGAATATGCAGAATATAACTCCAAAGAGTGTAAGATATGAATTTATCACCAGTACATTTATTTAGATGTTTAATTCTTAAGGAGAAGTGCACGTGGCTTTCCTTTTTGTTACTTGCACTTCTGTCTGTACTTCTCTGGCATAATAGCTGTCTGCATCTAGTTGACAGTTGTGGTCAGCATGGGACACTGAGGGGCCACTGCGGACATTAGCTAGTTTTCTGTGTTATGCATGTGTCCATTTCAGTTGTGTGGTGGTGAAATATTCTAGTTGTAATGCTGAGATAATGACAGCCGCCCTGCTCGGCAGAGCTGGATAGTCAGGGGATCTGTATATGTGAAGCTGTCAGCCCTGCCTCCTTAGGCTGTTGTTCTCTGTCTGTCTCGGGGGGAGCCCGGGTGCTTCCAGCCGGGTTCACATGGAGGGTAGCAGGAGTGGAGCATCTTGGGTCGTTGTCCTTGCTGTGTGTGACATTTTTGAAGCGGGAAAGTGACTTTTTCAGTCTCAGCCAATCGCAGCGTTGCGCAGACCTGAGCTCTGAACAGCAGAGTTGTTCGACTGAGAAAATGACATTTCCCACGTCGCCTCGGATAAAACCCGGCTTGGCGTTTAGGATCCAGACACCGGCTCGGGTGAAAGCGTTGGCATTTATTCAGCAGTGGTTGATTCCATCCCACGGAGACACCAGGGGCAAAGGAAGCACGTCGTTAGTTTCGAAGCCTCCCTTTCCTGATTACATTTGATGCTGCTCCGCATTATAACCGCTACTCTGCTGAATGCCTGCCATGGGCTGCGTGGTGCAGCCTGAAGGGGCAGCGACTTCGTGGAGTCTTCCCCCTCACCAACCGTGTCAGTGCAGTAGAGTCCTCGCGGGGAGTCTTTGCTGCTACTGCTTACACAGAGCCCAGCAAAGGGAGAAGCTAACATGGCAGAATTGATGGTACAGCTGAGGAAACCTCCACAGGCCTCTTATACAGCGTAATCAAATGGATGATTACGTCCTGATCTACATCTCAATTTGTATTGACATTAAGATCAATACGATGTCAAGCCCAATATTCGCTCGGTATGCATCGCAGCGCGCAGTCCAGCGTGTCATTTTTCCTTAACTAACCGGCTTCCCTTGGGTGCAAAGCCCAGCCTCTGAAGCTCAGATGATTGCCACCCCACTGTAGCTTTGATGATTTTTCTGGCAGGGAAGTTTCTAATCAAAGCTCAGATCCAGTGGAAGTGATTAGTAGGAGAGCCTCAGATCTGACAGTACCAGAGTACACTTGCTTCATGTGAGTGAGGGCTCAGAAGCTCTCTGTTAGACATTACTGTGGCTGCTAATGAATCGGACAGTGATGTGTTTGTCTATGTTTGTGTGTGTATCATGGTTACGTTTATGCACTAGAACTGAATGGGGGAAATTGGGGAAAAAAATGTCTTGCAAAATATGGATGGTGACTGTTTTAATAGGAAGGATGTCCTATTGAATTTCTTACCAAATTATAATGCTCATTTGACAACTGTCTTGAAGACTTCATGTTGCATTGCGTTGATCTGAGAATACCTAGTTTTCGATCTGGTGATTGGCAGTAAATAGCTTGTTCAGTCCTAGCTAATTACAATCAGTTTCAAATAAAATTGGTATTAAATAAGCTAATCTATCTTGATGGCCTGTTAGCTAGTGTTAGTTTGCTCAAGTTAGCTAGCTCGCTGATGCTGCTTTGCTAGCTCAAACTGGGAATTAATTAATAATAATTGATACCCATTAACAAGCTGCCTTAATATCTAAAACATTAAGTAGTAGTAATATTGGTGTTATGGTTATTCTTAGAGAGTGTTAGCAAACACTGACGAGAATCCTTTTCATTTGCCGTCAGTGATATGCTGATCTGTAACCATCTTGATGGAGTGCACACTCAAGATTTCATTTGCATTCCAGAAGAATTCCAACTGCTTAGCAACGCAGCAGAGGCCAGTTGCCATCTGATGGGCCAGGGTTCCTTGGATTACCAGTGCTTAAGCATCCCTAGCGGCCTACCAGCTTGTCTTCAGTTAGAGACGTATATCTCCCTCATTCAGCATCATCTCTCCTGCTGTACTCTGTGTATCTTGTAGTGGTACCTGATTTTTCAAGCAAGTGTATCGGTGGAGTTCATACCATTCAGCTGCTGTATCCACAGCATGGGTTGAGGTTGTGATCCGAGAGCACTGTGTACTGTAAGTGATTCCAAATGGGAGAAAAGGCGGAGAACGTTTTCTGAATTTAGTGTGAAAATAGCTGTCATGTATGATTTGTACTTTAATCCACATTAGCTTGGATATGATGACACATTATTTTCAGCCAAGTCCCCACCCTTTTAATGGGCGTGAACGAGGGTGAGGGAACATGGTTGCGTTGTGATAATGGAGCTTTTCAAAGGGGATGACATTTTATTTTCACACTGTGAAAGCCAATGTCCTGGGAACAATTAGCTAAATAATAAGTCAGCATTTTAAAGGTGTGGCTCCTGGTATTTATTATATAATCTGCCAGCTAACAGGGTGTTGCCCCTGCCTCACACCTCCCACTGTGTTTTCTCCAGCAGTTTTTAAACGGCTGTCCCCTTTCTCTGGTGCTCTGAAAGAGCATTTGGACAGGGGGTGCGGCCCTTCTCTCTCGGGGGAAGAGATAACGACATGAGATTATTCTGTGTTATTGGGAAGGAGGCTGGAGGTCACAGGCTTTAGTATGGAAGAATAAATTGTACATGTACATATGTGGCTGTCTTTTTGAGGTTACATGGCATGTAAGGGTTTCTCATTATCACCCTAATATATAATAATTAAGTCCTCATTAGAACTGCTGTTGCAATCCTGTAAACAGGTTTTATGGCACAGACTCAAATCATTTTGAGGAAACATTGTTGACTGTCACATTAATATTTGCCTTTTAAATATTTTAGTTTTATGTTATGTAGGTTATCAAGACATACAGGTTTAGTTTCCCCTCCCAAACCTTGAGTCACAGCTCATTGTCTTTTCATTGTATGGTTAAATGCGAAGGCATCAGGACAGTGACACAATTTTAATTATTTTGGCTCTACTCCAGCACATTGGATTTAAGATTTTTTAAAAATAAATTAATTAATTAATGACGTTAAATCCAGTGTGCTGGAGTACAGAGCCAAAACAACAAAAATCGTGTCACTATCCAAATACTTTTGCATTTAACTGTACAATGCCTCTAACAAAGTATGACATGCTTGAACTTTGCTTTCAATTATGAACCAAGGAAGATGAAGGCTAACCAGCTAAGAATACCTTTAAAGGCCTATGGTACTGAGGTGCCTACAGGAGGCTGTTAACTTACAGACTCGTCTCATTAAAGTCTGCTTTATTAGCACAGATCTGGCTTCTCACAGCGGCCTGCTTCCTTTGAAGCTGTTAATTAAGCCCTGCTAAAGTTTCAAATAGGTCTATTTCCCAAGGCTTAATGACAATATATGAAAATGCTGCTGCTAAAAGTGTGAGGGTGGAGAATGAAACCAGTCGCAGTGAAAGCAGCTATCCTACGGTGTGGCCTAAAATGTGGAAGGTGCCATGAATATTTTGCAAAAATCCGACAGTGATTTGTGTTTCAAGTGTACAGTCAAAACAACCATGTAGTGTACTATCCCCACGGCCACCATTCTGTGTTTTGAATAAAAACTTTACTTCCTAGGTTCCCTAAACAGTGTTTGGGCCCTAGTTCAGAAACATAAGTGCTTCTTGCATTTAACAGTTTCCTCACAGTCATTTTGTAGTTGCTGAATCAACGGTTTGCTGTGGAACCATTAGGCCACACAAAGGAACCCATTTCCATTGCAGTGAAGAATCCTGACTATATAGCAATCTGTTAGCAACTTACTTTTTAAAAACACATAACAGCTTTGAAATCCACTGTGGTGACATTAATGGGTGTAATTTATCTTGTAGAACAGAATGTGAAACTCTCTTAGGCTTATGTTCACCACAGGCCTTACTTTCGCCAGAAAACGAAATCCCTATGGGAAAAATGCATTGGAAATCTACCGATGGCTCAAAAATGCTGACTCACTTCTGGGCTTTGGACTACAAAATGTTACACTCAGTTGGGATCACCTTACTGTCATCCTGAGCTACCAACTCCACTGGCCAATCGGGTGGCTACACTGCTCATCTGGTGTACGGAATCAGTGGTTGGCTGCCAATGATTCGCAGAATTTGTGTGCTAATGTGATGTCACAGTGATAGAATGGTTTTAGAATTGCTATAGGGCAGTTTAAACCAGGGACTACAAAGTCATTTAACTACACAGCCATAAAATATATAATTAGTAACAGTAAAAAGCAATAATTGCTTCATTTTACTGGTCAACTGTAAGTACAACGCAGTTTAACAGGTGGAATTTATGCTGTGTGCAATGCAAGGACAGGATTCAAAGTTCAAATGTTAATGCTAAGCACTTTCCACAAAGTGAAATGTATTATGAAAGTATTAACAAGAGATTGTGAATTAGGTTTATGTCTATTTTTCCCTATGCTTTGCAAGGGAAGTGCATTTGGGGAAGTTAATATGAGGCAATCAATCAATTGCAGTTGCAATTCAATCTGTAATTTTCTCACGTTTGTCCGTGGGTAATCTGAGAGGATGACTGAAGTAAGCTTTTTAATAGCACTCATTTTGCTTGCAAAACCTGCTGCAGTAATGAAGATTGATTGCTTTTTGCCACTGTCTTACAGCAGGGAACAAGGTCACTCCAGTCAGAATGCTGAATATAGCCAAGTGCACACTTCACCACAGAACACTAGTTTTTAGTCATTGACGTAGCTATTCTTCAACTTGGCACAAACAGTCCCTGAGAAACATGTCCATTATCACTAAATATGGATTCTGTGCTCTGGGATATTAAGCCTGGGAAGGTTAGGTTAGAGGTTTGACAAATAACCGTCAGGTGCGAAAGTCTGAGCCAGCTGTTTTTAGAAGGGACCTGGTTCAGCCCTGCCCCAAGAATAAGCAGCTAGATGGTGGAGCTTGACATCCACATTGACATTGTCCCTAGGAACGTGAAGCTATAGGCAATTTATGTGAAATATCCTCATAGTTTTCACATACATAATTGTTATGGTTTGCAAATATGTGACATGGCAAAAATGCAAACATGTCACTAACAAAAAACCATGTTCATATAAAAGAATAACTTTGTTGGGAACTTTTCTGTAGATTTAGATTTTGCTGGTGTTTAAGGGGTTGATGTTTACGGGTTGGTGGTCTGGCTTAGGCCAGATAAAGACTGTGTGAAGGGCAGGTAAAATAAGTCCGTTCAGGGCACAGCATTCAGGATCTTCAGGCGGTTATAAATGAATGCTGATGTTTTGTTGTTTACATAAGCTGTGTGTGCAGTAGCAGCTGGAGGCCTAATGTGAGAACTTCAGGTCTACCATACAGCTGGACCCCTCTCCTCTGCCTGGCACTGAGGCTCACTGTGATCACATTCGTGTCTCTGGCAATGCATCATGGGAAGCGCACGACTGCATCAGACAGAGTTGACTGACCGCTCCACACAGCTCCACTGTTTACTGTACACACAAGTGAGCGAAACCACACCGCTAAGCGTCAGACTTCAGTATCGTTTTGTTTTGAATGATCCCTGTTTGTGTGGTTACTGCCATGCAAATTGTCCATGTTTGGTTCATCTACATTTTTTATCCTTTTTTCATGGAAATGTAAAAATAGCTGTATCTTTCCACCATTCTCCTGCACTTGTGACAAAAAAAAAAAACTATTCCAAGAGGCACTTTTTATTACTCCTCAATGTAAGAATGAAGTTCACAGTTCTGCAATAGAGCTCTTTTTGTATTTTGCATGCAAGGCGCGCCTTTCTCTTCCTGTCAGGGACATTTTAAAAAGGCTGTGTGCACCATTTCCCAGGTGTGAAGGGCCGTGTTTTTGCCGGAAGCCCTTTAGCGGGCGATTATTTCCTGGTCCCTTCCCATCTCTCGGAACGCCCCGCCCCCCGCCGCAGCGGCGAGGCAGCTAGCTCGTTTACGGCCTAATCCCCGCTTTGGGCTCCTTCCCGAGCGCCTCGTCAGCACTCTGCACTGCACGCGTGCGGGAGGTGCTCAGCCCCGCCTCCAGCTCCCCCTGCTGGTCTCCTTCAGCGCTGCAACTGCTCAGCACTTCCCTGTTCAGCCTTGGCGGCTGAAAACTGGTGAGTTTGAGTCTGAGGCACCTGGGCTTTTTTTTTTTTTTTTTTTTACCTGGGTGTCACATGCTTGGGCCTACATCATCACTGGTGGTTCCTAGTCACGCTCAGGAAAAATAAAACTTAAGAGAACCCAAGATTTACTACAGGCTCTTTTTCTTTTTCAAGGCCCATCTTTCAGGTAAAATCTTTTTTTTCCCCATAAATTTTAGCCTTCACCAGCAGCCAGAATGCTATTATCAGTTGGCTCAGCTACCAGACAGACTAATTGTAATAACACCTAAGTGTCTGCTCTTGTATGAACAACGGTTTCTTTAAACCAATGTTGAAACTGCCTGTATCAGTGTATTTCTACACTATTTTCAGGCCGTTATTGCTGAATAAATGTTGTTGGGTTTTGTTTTTTGACAGCCAAAGATAGATACTTGTGAAAATTTGCATTGTGTCATCGTCAGAACCCGACGTGCAGATTTTTAAACATCTGCTTGCTTTTGGTTTCTCCATCTGTCTTGCTCATTTGGGATCCTCATGCACCATTCTGAAATATTCACACTGATGTGGTTTTTAAATAACATGGGCATCAAAAAGAACAAAATTGACAAAACAAGCCTGTAACTAAGACAACGCCATAGACCACATCTGTCTCTGAGTGTTTCCCTTAAGTGATCCTTCTAGAATAAGATGAGATTCTTGTATTAGGCGCTGAATGAGTAGCTTGCATGCCTTTCAGAGTCACATCTAGGTTACCCTGTGGTTGCAGACTTCCTTACTTCCTAATCAGATGGTGTTTGATTTAAAGATTAACCTCCTCCGGAAATGCTCTCGACTACAGAAGTTATATTGTTGCCTTGTCCTATGTCCTATAGTGGACACTTTCATCATTAATCATATTGGAAGAAATCGAGATCCCTTTTTTATGTATCTTTATCTTTATTTATGGGAGCTCGTTACATCCACTAAGATGTGCCTCCCTCTCACAAATTTGCTTTTGGCTAAGTCTGATGCGGAAGCACTGGCCCAACAAAAGCATTACTCTGCACTTTTAAGGGGTTTTAAGGATTTGTATCGAAATTATATTTCATGTGGATCAATATGTATTTTTTTCTGAGAGGGGTACATGGGGAAAGGATCATGATTACTGTTTGAGAGAAGTAGATAGGTTAGCTTCAGATAGTAGTCTGTTCCGATAGTGTTGTCTATTTAAATAGGGGTGAGATCGCAGCCGCCACCACTGGGACTTATTAACTAAATTGAACGTATGCCTTTTGCCCAGAGTAAAAGGCATGGGCTGCAGCAAATCATTGTGATATTTAACGTGAGAGATTCTTCTTGCTTGTGAACATCTCAGTCTCTGGAATATTGACTGCTCAGAAAAACATCTTGCTAGAAAGTAGGGTGGAGAGAACATGCAGCTCCAGGCAGTATTCAAAGCTGACTGTGCTTCTGATCAGCTACAGCAGGAGAAGCATCTTAGCTCTTATTCTACCTCCACACCGTACGCTGAACATGTATGGATGTGTCCCAGCAGTTTGCTTTCTTAGGAAAAGCAGTCAGTGTGAAACCGGTATTCTTTCTAAAGAAAGAAAAGCACTACCGAAGCCATATATGCTTCTTTCCTTGTCTTCTGTTTCCAGGTATAGAAATGTTTACTGCGGCAATGACCGCCTACAGTTGCAAAACAAAATTCATTATTCGTTGGAGTTTCTGTTGAATTGGGTACTGCCCTTTTCTCTCTGTGCTTATGTGCGAAGTACAATCTGCCCTGCATATGAATGTGCACTGCAAAAGCAGCTGCTTTTCAACTGTGCAGTGCTGGAGACTCCTTATCAGCGTCTCGCATGCATTAAGGGAAAGTGGCTTGTAAAATGTGCACTCAGAAGGCCTCCTGCCTCCCTCAGATTTCCCGCTAATGCTCGTTCTGTTTCTCCTGTAGTCACGGCGCTGTTGAGGAAGCTGAAGCAGCAGTCCAGGGAGAGCGTGGAGGACAAGCGGCCGAGGCTGCTGAAAGCCCTGAAAGAGGTGGGGCACCCCGGCCGCGACAGCAGCACCCCCTCCACCTCCCCCCACCCCCAGATGGCTTCAGAAATGCCACCCTTCCGCACGCACGGGCCCCGCTCGCTCATTATCGCCTTCCCTTACACGAGCACCACATCACAGAGGGAGGGGTTTGTCATGCAGAGACGCCGGTCTGCGCTTTCTGGGGACGCTTGGCCTTTCCCAGTGACCCTGAGGAGGGAGGGAGGGAGGGGGGGAGGGGGGGAGGGGGGCGGGGGCTGTGAAGGGCGCTCGCCGCTCGAGGTCATCGCGCCGCAGACGGGGCAACATCTGCTGCCCTTTGCGTCGGTCGAGCCACGTTTCTGAGGGGGAGCTGGCAGAATGCCCTCAGCCACCAATCAGAAACGCCTCCTCCGTGACCTCACAGTGCCCTTTGATCTGGGGGGCGGGAGATTGATTCATGTGTTTCGCTCTCCCTGATAGCCTGTCTGGAAGTTGTGGCTCCCAAAGATCCAATGCATTATACAGCGTGCAACATTTACATTTCCATCGCCTCCTGTGGTGAACACCCTAAAATCATATGGGTTTTATTGTGCATTTGATATTGAATAACAAAGACATGTTGGCCGAATTGAACTGCTAAATGATTCTTTTCTTGGCTTATTTAAGTTTGTTTATTGATGATAATTATTTCCCAATTTTCAGCTTGGGGACTTTTATTTGGAGCTGCACTGGGATTTTCAAAGCTGGGGTGAGTTTTCACCTGTCTTAATATTTGATAGTGCATATTTTCAAATGATCCAGAAAGTATTTCTAATAGTGAAATATTCTTCCCTCTCCTATGGTTTATATATGTAGTTACTCCTTTAATTTAACCCTTACCTGGTTAAATTAAGGTTAAGTAATGTCTGTAAGTACAGTGGTGATGAAGGTTTTGACATGTTTTGTGACAATAGTTACTTTCACATTCAAAAACTTTGTTTTAACAATGTAAGAATTATGTTTCATATATGCATTAAAGATCAGGGGTACCCAATCTTATCTGAAAAACAGCTGATGTGGGTGATGCTTTTTGTTTTAGCCCAACACTAAGACACCTTTTTCTACTTTTCAACAGCTTGATCGAAGACCAGTTATCATTAGTTAATTTGTTAAATCCGGTGTCATAGTGCTGGCCTAATACAAAAGCCTGCTCCCTCATCAGTCCCGGTTCTAAGCTAAATAATATTCCATTTCTGCAGTAGTATTGTAAATTGAAGGAGAGCTCAGAGGCCAGCTGGATAGGATAAAGAAGAGGTTATGTTTGTGGTACTGGGGTAATCTGTTTGAGGGAGTGGTCTCTGTGAAGAGAATGAAAAATGCTCCCCCTGGTGGCAATACATATGCTGTTTTTTCCTACAACTGATTGGATGTGTGTTCACAAATCTTTTGCAAATTAAAAAAAAAAAAGTTTTATCTTTAACCACCGCCTCTAGCTTTTGTAAAATTGTCCTCTCTGCTTGTATACAGTAATTTAAACAGTGGATTTGCGCTTTTTTAACAGGCTGAGTTTCTGAGTGATCACTCACTCTGTGTTTTAGAAATTACTTTGTTTTATTCAGTGAAATGAGCAAACAAACGTGTGGCATAACATAGCGCTTTTATGTTAAGCCAAAGAGAATTTCTAGTCAGGGCTCTTCAGACATTTGATCAAAGATCATCGTCAGGGTAAACATTGACTCGAATGTCAAGGTTATAGTTGCTGAGCATGAACTATTTTGTAACTAACTTTAACCATAAAAGTTGCATGTTGTGGAACGCAGCCTGAATGCAGGAAATGTGAAATTGCTCCTCAGAGCAGTTTATATCTGGAAAGGGAAGGAACAGCTTAGTTTCACTCAGAATTCACGAGTTTGGGATTCTGTACCTTAGCTGAAAAGCTACCTGTCTTGGCTATGAGTCTACAAAATGCCGGTTGGCTATAATTTTGTCCTTTCATCCGATAAGCTTGTGACTGTTCATTTCCTCATATAGTGTCACAGGGAATCATACAGTTTCAGTTTCACAAAATAGTAATATAATGTAACATAATATAAATAGTATATAAATCAATAATCAATATGTCAGACGTGTTCTACCAAACTAATTCATGGCCTTAAGGGTAAGAATAGAGCATTCCCAAACTCGGTCCTGTTATTGTGCTACACTGCAAACAATTACATAAAAAGTTAGAACTTTTTTTAATCAAATCAAAGACAGAGGTAAATCATTCGGCTCCTAATTAGGTTGTTGAACAGGTGTTTAATTTTTTCGGAATTTTTTCCTAAAAACCTATTAACACAATGCAGGTTTGACTCACTATCATTTGCTTTGTCTTCAAATTCTTCATCTTCCAGATGGTTCATTTTAGTGACCAGGTGTCCATACTTTCACCACTTGGGAGCCTAACTTTTCTCTGCCACCTTCTATTCTTTTTCGTGTTCCAGTGCCTTTGCTGTCCCGAATGCTGCCTTCTGACGCTTGCAAGATCTACAAACAGGGCATCAACATCAGGTTAGAATCTCATGAATTATGTAGCATTGGGCTTTTTGCATGCTCAGCGTCCATAGAGCCGTGTTATATGCATTCATCTTGGTGACTTATATTTAGTCAGTGGGGCAGCTAGACTACCAATCCTTCCATCGGGACGTGACTTATGTTATGGTCTGCCATGTTATGGACCAGGTCGTAACAAAGGCTAACTTTGTGGGACTGTCAGTTCATAAATTACTCCAATGCGTTTTTTCTTAGGAAGGACCGGAGGGGTGTGAGAAATCTAGAAAAGAGTATAATCCGTGTGTGGTAAACACACGATATCTGCACTCTTCATGTGTCGTAAGGGGCCTTTATGCAGTGTACACTGTGTGCGCAAGGCTGTGCGGAATTGGCACTAGTGACGGTTTTTTGGTGGAGTGTTGACTCCAGTGAGGCCGCTGTTGAGTGCTGTTAACTGGAGTGTGAAATCTCTACTCTCTCTGGATCGGTGGGTCACTCAGCATCTGCTTGAAAAGGCACGTTAGTTCTCTCCTCAAAGCAAGTAATGACAGTCTCAAAGAATGTACGGACCCCGTGTATTTATAAATAATGATTTTATTTTCTTCGGCTTCTGTGCTGTTCAGTTTTGTTCTGCTGACTTGCCCAGAAAACACAGTTACCCCTTTCACTCCGATTTGTTTTTCATGTATTTGTGGTCTTGTTAATGTGCACTTTACTGTTTGGGTTATTCGGTGATGGCAGTGTGCCGTTACTTCAGTGGAATCGATGTCCTGTGCTTCGGCGTTTTTGCGTTGCTCAGTTTCCTGCTTCATAAGATTTCACCAGGTGCTGCCAGAGGTAGTCATGCAAGCTGTATAACCATCACACGTGACAGCCTGTCTCCAGAGCCTTCGTAGTTTTCCTGGCCTGGTTACAGTATATTAAGCCATGTCAGAAGCCCTTGGTTTTTAATGTATTATTCGTGAGCACCAGAGAGTGAGCTACTAATGGAACTGACTTCATTTGCATTCCTGCAGGAGACCTGCTCCTCGAATCCCCAAAGCTCTTGCATTATTTACTGCATATGTCTTCTTCTGTCTTCATATTTAGGGTCTCCGTTCATTCCGATTCCCCAGTAAAACTGGTCTCTTTTCAAACGAAGGGAAAATAAAAATAAATGGTTGCCTACCAAAGATACAGTTAGTACATCAATATTAAGGGCTAAAAAATCTACATGTTCTCACAAGGGTCACTAAGCGATGATGATCCGGTGTCTTCTGTAAGCAGTTGTGATTTTCTGAGTGTGTTGCTCAGGGACTGTCAGTCTCCAGCTCTGTCTCCTCCTCCTCTCCCCAAGGCTGGACACCACTCTCATAGACTTCACCGACATGAAGTGCCAGCGTGGGGACCTCAGCTTCATCTTCAACGGGGATGCCACGCCTTCCGAATCCTTCGTGGTGCTGGACAACGAGCAGAAGGTGTACCAGAGGATACACCATGAGGTGAGGGCCTGTTTCGGCGTGACATCAACGAGTGACACTATGTGTCCGTGGCAACAGATCACTTATGGAAAGGGCACAGAAGAAGGCAGGATGAATGTTTGATGGAAAGCTTATAGCTCATTTTTCTATTTTGTCTGTATTCTTCGGAGTTCTTCATGGTTGATTTACACTGATCACTTATTGTACTGTAAGTGAAGATCCAGTGTCCTCCAGATATGTTTGAGATGACAACGAAGCCTAGATCAGGGATTGATATTGCTAATAACTTCCAGGTTTGGGGAAACAACTGCAGTGATATTCCTGGTCTGCCAGTCTCACAGCTCAGAAACACTGAATATGTGGGCTGTTGTGTGGAGCTTGCATGATGTTTGCCATGTGGCTTGGTTCCTTGCCTGGCCTGCATACAAATGCAGCCATTTTCATTTCAGGAATCTGAGATGGAGACCGAGGAAGAGGTGGACATTTTAATGAGCAGTGATATTTATTCAGCCACGCTCTCCACCAAATCCATAACCTTCTCCAGAGCCCAGACCGGTTGGCTGTTCAGGGAGGACAAGACGGTTGGTTTTATGTCTCCCGGATAAAATTATCCTTTAACATTTGTCAGTTTTGGGGGCTTGATTTTGGCTTCTGTTTTTGAATTCATTCATGACCTTTTGATATTTTCTGTTTAAATTCATGTTTTCCAAACAAGTTTGGTAGTACTACTGTATCCTGTAGTTAATTTAATTTGCAAAGGAGAGTCAAAAGACACCAATATTTTAGAATGTGATAGAGATAGTCTTTTACTGTGCCAATTTTGAAAGCACGTATGTTGTAATTCTTGTTATAGAATACATATGTAAGAAGTCAGAGATCTGGGTACCTTGGCTCTGACACTCGTGGCAACAGAAGGGGTATTCCATGAAATGCACGCTTTGGGCTGTGTGCTGTAGCTCTGAGTATTAAGAGATGGTCACTGTGGCTGTGGGCAATTCTGCCGCTGCAGGAGAGAGTTGGGAATTTCCTGGCGGATTTCTACTCGGTGAACGGCCTGGTGCTGGAGTCCAGGAAGCGGCGAGAGCACTTGAGCGAGGAGGACATCTTGAGGAACAAGGCCATCATGGAGAGCCTGAGCAAAGGCGGGAACATCATCGAGCAGACCTTCGAGGTGAACCTTGGCTGCACAAAACCTATTTTCCATTACTTCTAGTACATCACCAGCATCACATCAGACCGTCTTCATCCTGGCACTTGCTTACTTCGGTTTACTTGCTTGTCTCGGATGATGAGAGGTGTTCACAGGACAGGTGTCCTGAACAATTGAGGCAGCCTCCCTGTTAGCCTGTCTCATGTTTTACATGCTGTGGGTCAGCTCCCAGGTTCCCATGGTTACAGGAGAGAGTCTCTGCCTGGGTCTGCTCAGGTCATGAAGGATGTGCTTCTTACTCCAGCCTATTTTGCTAGTCCATTGTAAGGATATACAAACTGCAGGCCACAGTATTACTTGCAAAAAGTTTCCATTCTGTGTCTGCTCAGCTACAGAGTTCTAGGTCTATAAATAATTCAATTGAAATTATTTAAAACTTATAAATACTTCATTTCATTTTGCCATTATGGAGAATTGCTTATATAAGTATAGAAAAAATTACATTGAAATCCATTTTAATTAGGCCTCACAATACAACAGAATGAGAGGTAATCAATTGAGGTGGGGGTGGGGGTGGGGGTGGGGGTGGGGGAGGGTTGAAGGTGTATGTTAAATTAAGTCAGTGGTTATTCATTATTCGTGCTGTGGTTACATGAATGAGAAATGATGGATGCATTGAATTTCACTCCTGTGGCAGGTAGTTATTTTCGATTATACATACTGACTTGCATTCATTAATTCGCTCTTGTCAATAACACTCTGGGAGGGAGGCATCTATCATATTGTATATGGCAGCGCTTCAGTTCCTCCATCCAGTAATTATGCTTTGATATCCTTATCAAGATTACTGATCTTAGCAGAGACAGGTCTCTGCTGGGTCACATTGAAATATCCCTGCCCCACTCATGAACCCCTTAGCAGCTCTGGTTCACATCTAGAGAAGGACTTAAGAAACCCTGTGTGGAAAAATTACTGCCAAATTTTATGAGGGCAATCAACACAATATATTGCTTTCCCATATGTTGTGTCGATGGTTACGTTAGATGGTCTGGTTATAGACCTTTCCTCTGGTCTGTTGCAGTATTTCAGGTTTAGCCTTGCCGTTTGTGGATGGACTGGCTGTCATCTCCATAGTCTTTCAGTGCTGCACCTGGTACAGTTTTGGATCTGCTTCAGCTGGAGGTGGCCAGAGATTAGCCTTGTGAAGGCATGGGATTTGACCACCGAACAGTTTCTGCTTGGGCTCTGGGCCCAGGGCTGTTGTCAGTGTTCTGGTCCGAGAGAACCCCGGGCCAGCTGGCCACAGTCTGACGAACCTGTTTGCTTTCATTAGCATCTGTAGTCTCCCCCTGGAACTCAAGGCCACGCCCAGTCAAAGCACACCACTACATTCACAGCCCTGTGCCATCCCACAGTATTTGCAGCCTGTGACTAACCTGCCCAATGCCCAATACATGGCTAGAAATGTAGCAGGTCTTGTGCTAAGTTAAAAGTTTTTATGCAAACCATATCTGCAGTTAATTGACTGATAGTTTCGCTTGAAATCGCCTCATGGGTGGTTATTTTATTTGTGTTATTTTACGTGCTTTTGTGACTCGTACGACCTCCAGTGATGTCCACACCCTCTGAAGTCGCTGGTTTCATTGTTTGTTGAGCTCCGCTCCCCCACTGCCACATGCGTCTTAACATCGCAAACACTGCAGGCAGTTCAGATGGCCGCCTTCTCCTCCCCTCATCCCCGTGTGTTCAGGTGTTTGCATTCAAACGTCTGATGACAGCCGGTCTGTCAGAGCCGCCTCACTATGCTTGTTTATGGGGGAGGAGGCCCAAGTTACTGTTAAGTGTTAATGTTTCGAAAGCCGTTGTTGTGTTAGCATGTCGTGTTTTGTCTTTCAAAGTTCATTCTGTTCTGCAGGATCTGTTGACAGGTTCACCTCCCTGCTGAGGTCAGGAGTTGTTTGAGGTCATTCAGAAGGCCGGCCCATATGCGAATGTGTGTTTGCACATACTTCTGCTGAGCGGAGCTTCCCAAAGTTTGTCATGGGGAAAATGGGGATGTGGGGCTTCACGCTTGTAATGTTGTGGGCGCATTCTGGCCGAAGCAGAATCTGGGGTCGTCAGACTGGCTGCGTGTGCAGTGGCCGGGGCTTTAAGTCGTGGCTACAAACAATTGACTCGGTGGATGAAGTTTAAGCCCCTTGTTTTTGAGGCGGGTGACAGGGTGGCATACCAGGAATCGCACGGCCGAGGCCCGGCGTGCTCTGCGTCATCGCAGCAGGGCTGCCCGTCACCGTTTGGTAAACACCCATATCATATTAAAGCCTAGCATCTGACAGGAGAAAAAAACAACGCACTTACACAATGTGTCCCTGAGTTTCTAAAACAGGCAAGCCTACACATTTTGGTAGAGCACAGCTAATAGCTCTAAAGCACTTACAGCAAGGCTGGAGTGGTGCTGTTAAATGTGCGATATTATTTTTAGTGATTCATGTCAAAATGTCCCAAGAAAACCATTCAATTATTTAAAACTGTTTAAGTGGCCTTGGGTCTAGTTTGGTCTGAATGAGAAGAGGAAGTTTAAGGAGAAAGTTGAATTACCCAGGAATTATTAATCTCCAGCTGTACAAAACCTGATGTGTTGGAACTTGAATTTGAATGAACAACTTTACTTTTAACCGTGGAATAAATGTGCACATTGTAAGATTCATAAGGCCTGTTTTAAATATAATCTGTTGGCCTGGGTTCAGTCTGCCTACTGTCTGTGTAGTGTGCAGGTAGAAAGAGGGAATTATTCAGATGACCAGAAATACAACTTGATTATTTTGTAAATGGCATGCAAAGTGTTTTGCACAATTGCAGCCATTCAATTTCACAGAGACGGCTTCGTGAATATAGGCACGGTTGGTAAACTCGGAATATACATTACACTGAGGCCCTCTAGTGAGAGAAATAGTGAATTTCCTACAGCTTCTTTAATTTTACCCTCCATTTGGACAAAGGGAGTAGGGCTGCCAGGTTTATATGAAACATTTGAATATTCCTGGAATATGATATTTAAAAAAATTGGGGTTTTTTATTGTTGAAGTAAGTGTTTGAATGTGTAACTTTTTCACGGGTACACTGAAAATGTAATGTGTTTTGTGTTTAAAACATTATCTTTTGCTTCTGAATGGCCCCATTTTTTGTGGTGCATTGCCGATCAGGTTTTCAATCAAAAACATTTTACTAGAAATATTGAAATGTAATCGAATCTCATTTTTTGGTATGCAATATTCAAAATGCATTTTTTGGCCCAGTTCAAATCAGGACACTGTATATTTAGTAGCCTATATTTTTGCCTCATTGTACATGCTGAAGTTGGTATTGCATAACAATTCTAGGGCATATAGTGATACATTTGTGTAAATATTGTGTATGTAATCTTATGTCATCAGACAGGCCTGTGCGGGTGAGGGTGGCTATCATGCACACAGCTGCACACGTGTACATGACCATTCAGGCCTACGTGTGCATGCGCGAGCGTCCATGTCCGTTGGCATGCTTGACGTGTACTGAATGTCTCCTCTCGCTCTCCTTTCAGCCGGTGAGGCGCCAGTCCCTCACCGCCCCCTCTCCCAGCACCATCACCTGGGAGGAGTACATCTCGGCCGAGAACGGCAAGTAAGTACAGCCCCGCGTGCCTCTTCCTGCATTTAAAGAGCCAATCGCCTTTAGCTTGTTAGCGCAGCGCACGGTTTCTGTGAGCAACTTCCCGTTTGGAACCGCTTGGATGTGAAATCGACTGTCGGTTTCACACAGCCGATGCTGGCACGACACTGCGGTCTTCTGTTCCGGCGTCGTTTGTCTAAGATTGGCACGCTGCGGCGTAGCAATCTCTGCAGAAGGGCTCTGTTTTCGCAGCCTAATTTAGCCGTTCCCCTAAGGAGAAGCCATCTTGGCTCGGCTCTCGTAAGGCTTCACGTTCGCTTTGATGGAGTCGAAAGTGTCTGTCCTCTTTCTGCTACCATGGCAGTCTCCTGTATGAATAAGGTGTGACCTGCTGGAGTCACTGGAAGGTGTCTGAATTACACATCTGTTTAATTGCCACCTGTTGCCTCAGTTAACTCCATTTAGGAGATACAAGGACATTTTAAGCAATGGAGCCCAGTGTTCAGTCTCACATTAAAACTGTGTGTGTGTGTGTGTGTGTGTGTGTGTGTGTGTGCGTGCTTGCTTGCAGGGCACCACACCTTGGCAGAGAACTGGTATGTAAAGAGAGCAAAAAGAACTTCAAAGCGACTGTAGCCATGAGCCAGGACTTCCCCCTGGGCATTGAGTCGTAAGTGTCTGCTCTGTCTTCCTTCCTCTGCAGACTTGTTAAGTGGCTTCAAAATCGCATGATGTCTGTTGTGTGAAGTGATCAATTAGTGATCTTGAAAACATTTCTTTTCCAGGTTATTAAATGTATTAGAAGTGATTGCACCCTTCAAGCACTTTAACAAACTCAGAGAATTTGTTCAAATGAAACTCCCACCAGGATTCCCAGTCAAACTTGGTAAGAGTGTGATATAGTTTAATGTACATTTTTTGTAGTTACAGCGTTAAATGAGGACAGTGTTGTTTTCTCAAAAGATGATAAAATTATTCCCTAGAAGAAATGGATCTCATTCAGTAATTATTCATTTCATAATGGCACATTTGGTTTATGATGCGTAGAATTTTCACAGACTTAGCAATGGATTTAGCAAAAGCACTATATGCGGTATGAGTAAACTACATGCTTTTTGTGATGAGTTATTGTATTGTCTTATTCGACTTGTCAAAAACATGATTTCCATTTCCTCTTCCAGACATCCCGGTGTTCCCAACCATCACAGCGACCGTGACGTTTCAGGAGTTTCGCTATGACGAGTTTGAGGAATCCATCTTCACCATCCCTAATGATTACAAAGAAGACCCAAGCCGTTTCCCTGACCTTTAACCTCTCGTGCAACCTGGAGCAACTTCTTCCTCAGAATTGAACTGACCAATATACTCAACCCATAGATGGGCATTTAAACAATTTTGAAGGTGTCTTGGCGTAAAAAGAAAGCTTGTCAAATTTAAAAAATGCTGTATGTTATACTGATAAAGGGATTATGTGGAATCAATCTATACTGAGGCACTGAATTAATTGTAGGACTATTTGTGTGGATAAGAATAATGACAGTCCTACTCTCTGGCTTTTAAAATAGTGTACTATTTGGAGTGTCTGAAGGGTTCATTAACCTGGGCAACATCCACATGCACTACTTCAAGGAAGCACTGTGCTGAGTTCTGCTCGGCAGACAGGGGGCGCTCTGCTGTCCCAGTTTTTATTCGTCCCTTTGATACTGAATTTGAAATGCATCATACTAGAGGTAATGCAATATTATTAATATTAGAATTTGGAATGTGTTGACAGTTACCCCACGGCAAAGTCATCCGGAGTTCTCTGACTGTCGTCTCTGACAGGCAGTATTAGATGTTGGTCTTGTTTTATATTCTTTTTAAACTTTGTAACAAATTGTACAAGTCAGTGAAAGGAAAGAAACCAGACCAGAGTGTAAGTTACAGAGACTTAGATGTGAGAATTGAACAGTGAGAATGATCAGAAGTGAACCCATGATGAAACACAGTGTAAATATAATTTTTACAGATGACTAAATCAAGCCTTTCTCCTGTGCAGGGTGTAAATACCTCTATTTTCGGGGGCTGGTTTACTTTGTCGCTGTTTTCTTGAACCCTTTTTTTACCCTGTGTGTGAGCAAAGGGTGGGGATGATGACATTTTTGAGAGGGTTGGGTGCAGGATTTTATGCTAGGAAATGATGCGAGTGGATTCAAAGGGGTTATTGAAAGGTCTTTTAATTTTTATAGTTGTGGAATTTAATATTTTTGTTGTACAGACACTTCTGATTCATCTGGTTGAGGTTTTTTTTTATATCAACAATTTCTACACACCCCATGAACATGCTGTCGGATCCCTCTGTTCTTGTACTTACTGCAGACCACTGTTGCTTGGTAACCATTGAAAACCCTATTTTGGAAGCCACCCCCAGCCAATAGAGGAAAAGCACTGTACTGTCCTATATCAATAATATCACCAGTATTGGGCTGTTCTTTGGTAGCGCAGGCACTCTAGAATGTACAGCATGCACAAAGGGGTATCTAGTGGTCTTTCCTATAATTATGAGTTGTATGGGTCTGGATCTATGCAGCCACAGTGGAAACTGCGGTCAGTCCTGATGTGTAGGTCTGCTAGTTTCCAACTCCAGGACTCATAGCCTTCTAGGTCCTCTGTACCTCGACTGGAGATTGAATTGTGTTCTCTTTAAAGGAGGGAGCCTTTAACATGTGTATGTACCTGTTAAATTAAGCCACAGCACTGTTTTCAGTTTAGTAGAACTAGGTTTTGTCAGAGAACCCTAAGATGACCCTGTAGCCTTAGGCTTCCTTTCCTAAATATTTTGCCGGGTGCTTCTGGAACTTGATCTTTGAACAGAAACTCATCCTAAGCACCAGCAGTGTTCATTTGAGAATGATAGGATTTTTATGTTGTTACATTTTTGCTTATGTTCAACTTACGTTGTAGTCTTTTATCTCCAGTGGTCTGTGGCGTATCAAAATGACCATAGATATCTTAAATGGTACCATTTAATGCTTCCATGCCTCACTACTGGATAGTGTGGCACATTTCCTAAGTTTTACATTTAGCAGTTTTTGTACTTCACCTCACCTTTTATCTGTTGCAGTATGTTGTGACTGGTGTTTGACTTTACTTCTTTTTTTTCCTGAAGTTCTTTACCATGGCTTAAGCTTTCAGGACCTAATATATACACTTTCAACTTGCATCTACATGCAGATTGTACAGCATTGTATAAGCCTGCCACACTATTTTCGTATGAAAATGTACTTAAATAAAATGTCCACATATCAAGAGTGTGTTTGTGATTGCACAAAGAATATTGATTGTAATGAAAGCACACAAAATTATTTAAACTATCAGTAATAAAAGGGGTGGGCATTAGTACAGAATTATATGTGCAATGAGAGGTTAACCATTATGACATTTGGAATGGGAGGAGTTCACTACTGGCCTTGTTACTAAAATTCAGTTTAGAGCCCAGATCCTAAATTTACATCGGCCTATTATTCAAAATCAGAATCAACCAGGCAGATATTTGTAATATTTGCAGGCATTTCATGTTTAGAGTAGTGTAATGTTTGGGTTCATTTAACAGGATATGAACAGTACTTGAAATTCAAACTGTGGTGTTGCATTAAGTAGATACTGCCACAATTAAATTTAACTGAAATGAGAAATGTGACTTGTGAAACCAGGAGCTCTTTCCCAGTTTATTTCCCCCTAATAGGAAAAATGTTATGAATTTTAAGTATAATGTGCATGAGATGAATTTTCCTTAGGAGTGTATTGTGTTGATGAATATAAAAGTCCAAAACAGTTCAGATTTGTACAAAGTTCAGTCACTACAAATTACTGTAAATACTTATGTAAAACATTAAGTATAAATCTAGGATTTAAAATATTTAATCAACCGCATCTTCAGTTGAGACTCCAGAGCAGGATAAATGCCAAAATCATTGATGACATTGTCTGCGTTTCATAAGATTAAAGCAAAAGAATTTGTTCTGTTGAAAATGTAGGTAATTTCCTACATTTAAATTTTTTTGAAGTACAGTGAATGTTTAGGGCCAGTGACAATGGCTTATGTGTACACATGGTGTAATAAGGTGTTGCAACCTTCAGGATGATTAAGGATTGAGAAGAAAGTCTGGGGGTATGTTTCTGTACTTGGCATGTCACTGGAAGAATTTTAAGGACAGTTTGTGGTAACAGATAATGTAATAACTTCAACGCATTAGTCTGATCATCAGTTTGAGCATTTCCCAATCAGGCTTTTTTTTTTGATTGGCCACTACTCATTCAGTAATTCTCTCTGGAATATGGTGAGACTCATTTTCTCCTTAACATTAAATCAGGATCTGTCTAGTTATCAGCCAATGCATTTGCAAATCAAATTTGGGAGTGACACCTTTGATGTTGGCGATTAGAACATAGTGAATAATCTCAACCTCGACATGAACTGTTCACCGGATGTTCCAGATCTTTGCAAAAGATGAAAATGACTGTCAATTAAGAGTAAAGTACATTTTTGCCTACATCCAACAGTGGCTATGTTGGGACCTAATAGCATCAGTGTGAATCAGAACGAGTCATACACAACGAAAGCAATCAGTTCTTAAGTGGGCATTACTTGTCAAAACACATCAAATTTGGTCATTTAATTTGATTTAATGCAGCAGTGATGTTTTAAAAAATGAACAAAAAAGGGGGGGCAAGAATAAGCTAAAGCAGGACTTCCCAAAATGAACACGACACTTTGGGGGTCCTCCACAAAATGGACTAATGTTTAGTTTGCTCCATTTCCAAATTGCTTACTCCCCAATCCAATTTTCCTTCCACATTTCAGATCTGGCCACAGAGACATTCTACTTCAGTTAAAATTGACAAAATAATCAATCTACAAGTTTTTCCAACAAGTTTTATTATCAAAGGTTTTCACTAATAAAACATGGCAAAATTTGACAGGGACATGGAGCGATTACACCCACAAAAAGTATTTCAACCTACTGGATATTATGAGAAAGGGGAAGTTTGAAAGCACCACAAGACTCCATGAATAGCAAATCTGTATTAACTGTCGAGTGAAGCAAGGACAACAAATGCAATTTATACTCCACCAGATAGAGCTTTCAGTGAAAAGTATTATTCTAGTTGAAAGCAAGCCACATCTAAATTACAGTAATTCCGCTTAATATAAAATGCAGTATTTGACAAGTGACCAATTCCTCAAATATTTTTAAAATTTACATAATTCAATAGTTCATGTTTACTCTACCGGTTTACTCTTCAGTATAATTTGAAGCACAAAAAATATGAATTGTGCTCAACATGTATCAGGGCTCCTCAACATCACAGGCCCTTGACAAAATTACAGCAATAAAATCTTAAAACCATTTTCCTAAAGTGATTTTTTTGTGGTATGTTTTTATTATTTTTTTATTACAAACAACTTAAGTTGAACAGTTTTCACATGCACACAGGTCATTCCACCTACTTAAGATAAACTGGCTAATCCTACATGGTCTATCCTACTGAGACTGGAAAGATGCAAATTGTTTTAA
This sequence comes from Anguilla anguilla, assembly GCF_013347855.1. NCBI lineage: Eukaryota > Metazoa > Chordata > Actinopteri > Anguilliformes > Anguillidae > Anguilla > Anguilla anguilla. The sequence continues at coordinate 56,649,532 of NC_049204.1, read as the reverse complement.
TACAACAAAAAAAAAACCACTGCAGTTTTTTCCCCCCCCAAAGTTAAGACTACATTTTAACCTGCCAGCTTCTATGGAGTAATAAAGCATATTTCTTGCAGTCTTCAAAAATAAACGAAAAGCTTGTGGAATGGTGTCAATGCACATTCTAGTAAAAGGTTTGCAAGGATGGCAGATTCGTTTGGAAGCGATCAGTCGCTCATTTCCATGTCTTCCTCGTGGTGATCGTCGCCGTTGACTTTGGACTCCTTCACCGTTACCCCCCCTTCGGTCTTGTCCACTGAAGGCTCCTTGGGCTTTGGGGATTCACTCTGGTCAGTGTGAATCTTCTCCTCCTTTTCCTTTTCGCTGTCATAGCCCTGCTCTTCCTCGTCGTAATCTCTGGTGACCTGAAGGAAGAAGAAAATGGATGCCATTCAACAAAAAATGTCCACCAATTTATTCAAGTCTGTCAATTAAGTAAGTAATGTCCATCAGGTTTAAAAAAACATGTTTAGATTCAAAGGGTAATAAGAACAGACAATGGAAAAAACAAACCTACATGGAGACAAGCCATCTATGGATCAAATAAGTACTGCAGAATTAATTAATACCATATTAGTATTTCTGCAGACCGTTCAAAGAAAACAGCAAGCAATAAAATCGCATCATACCTGATTCACTTCTGCCTTAATAGTCATCTCTGGTTGCAACAGTCCATGTTTAGAGCGCTGTGTTGATTAAACAGTTATACATTAAGCTTTGTTCATTACCTAAATGGTCTGCAGAAATAACGGCACATTCCTGGTAGCGCAAAGGAACAATGCAGTCAAAATGACAGTTCTCCACAGCCCCATCAATTACTGCCAAAATCCAGTCTTACTTGAAACTAAAGGGCATTACATATGGAACTTTGCTTCACTCATTTCCAAAATGACCCCGCCGCAATAGAGGAACTGAATTTTTTTTTTTTTAAATATCAACCAAAAGCCCGTACCTTCACATCTCCCTTCTCAGTGTCAGACTTCTTTTCCCTCTCTTTCTCCTTGTCCTTGCTCTTCTTCTTTTTGCTAGTTGACCGTTCTCTTACTTCCCTGCTTCTGTCCTTCTCCTCTTTCCTTCCCCTGTCACGCTCCCTCTCTCTCTCCTTGTCCTTCTTCTTTTCCTTCTTGTGCCTGTGGAAAACAGGAGATGAAGCGCTCATTTATTCCTATGGAAAGGTGCTTCGTAAACCAGCACCGACGATGGACCGAACGTACCTTCTGGGAGAGGGAGACCTGGAGAGCTTCCTCTTCGGGGACCTGGACTTCTTCGGAGATCGGGTCGCACTGCGGCTTCTTCTGCGCCTCCTGTCACATGTCGAATAAAACATCACTATGTAAAACAACACGCAATCCTGCAGCAGCGCAACAATGCAGCACACTGTTGGGATAAAGAGCAAGTTCACAGTAAGGCCGAGGCTCAACTTCCAGGAAACACTGCTGCAGATGACTCAGGGGAAATGGGAGGGACAAAATCTAAATGGCATCAACTGCTTTCATGTCACTTGTCAATCACAATGACTCGCGAAACCAGCGGTGGCGAAGCGAACGCTTACCGGCTGATGCTTCGGGACCTTCTGGTGGTGCTGTAGCTCTTTGGGGGCGTTTTGGAGCGCTTCTTGACCTCCTTCTCCTTCTTTCTATCCCTTCACAGATGATGACAACAACCTTTACAAAGACATCCACATTTTTTTTTCCCCCCCAAATTTAAAAGCGACTACTTGAACCCGTTTGACAGGCCTGGGAGGGCCGGACCACTCACCTGGATTTACTCCGTGAGCGTCTGCTCCTGTCCTTTGAATGAGACTTCCTCCTGCGAGGGCTTTTGGAGCGCCTTTTGCTCCTCGAACGAGTCCTGCGTCTTGATCTGCTCTTGGACCGCCTGCGGAACATACACGGTCAATTCCGCTGTCAGCATTGAGCAGGCTGCAATAACCCACCGTAGTGCCCTACGAGAGAACGTATGAAAATGCGGTCCTGTACTTGTACCTGTGTCTAGAGCGAGACCGAGACCTCCTTCGCCTTGATCGGGACCTGGACCTTGAATGCTTCCGCTTGTCATCTTTCTTATCTGCAAATACACGTCCTTGTTACAGATTTGCAGATACAGATTAATATCAGGGCTGCACGATATAGCTAATCGGTCTTTTTTTCAGCGCAATAACAACAATGGCCACCGTGTGGCGTACTGGGGAAACTCACTCCCGGGCTCGATCGCAGCGGAGATCAATGACTGTGCTTCTCGGACCCGCTTCATGGCCTCCTCAATCTCTTTGTTGGAGGTGTCTGCTTTCATTCCAGGATTCATATTCAGCCCCGCCGCCATATGGTTCAACCTGCTCAAAAGAAAAGCACATTCATCCCAAACGTGTTAAAGTTAGCGATGCGAATTAACACACTACAATTCAGAGGCTGTATGTACTTTACATTTTCATCACCCAATTTCTGTTTAACGACTTATTCATTTCAGGTTCCGCTAATTTGCCGTTTTATGTCTGAATCCTTTTTTCCTGATAGGCCCTGGACACTATCAACGGTCCTGTGTTATGCAAATGCAATCTGCAACAGAAACACAGTCATACTTACTTTGGATCTACAGATGTCATGAGCTTCAGGAGCTGATCGGCTGTCAGAGACTGTAGGAAGAATACAGGTCAGCACAATTAAAAATATTCCAAGTCTTAGCTTCAGATAACTTCATCTTAACGTGTGGCTATATTTGAAAATACACCCAAAGATCTACACGCACCTGGGGATTCATGTTGGACCCTTGCAAACCCAGCGCGGCGAGGGCAGGGTCGAGTGTGGGACCTCCCATGGCACCCAAAGGGACACCTCCCATCTGCGAAACATCAATCCACTACTAATTACATATAACGCCTGATGTTCCAAATACCAGGGATTTTATCAACATCTCAAAGCGTGTCCTGGCACAATCTTTCCTGCTCTGAACAATGCACACATTCATTTTGCTCAAAACAGCCAGATTTCCCACAAAAACGTAAAAATGTTTTTGTTTTTATAAAAATCTCATTCCAGTAATCTAATAGATGTAACTGGTCACACAGCTGTTGATGTGTCGTCCATGCATTGAGGAAATGTGTAACTTATGCAGCTTTGGCTTAAACTTACGGATGCGAGTGGATTTGGAGTCGGCAGAAGGCCTCCGCCTGGCAACATGCCTGCTACAGCGTTAGCGGGCGCCAGCAATGACAAAGCTTTAGTCTCATCAGGAATAACTCCTGCAGGAAAACAAACAGGAGTTAACATGTGCCGTCTCAAACATCAATCACAAAATACAACACACACCCAGAAAAAAAAGCAGTCAGCTCCTTAGACAGAATACTAAGTCAATAATACATCTGTACTGATATCAATACTGCTTCCTTTTTTTTGTGAAATCAGCAAATTTGAAAGATTTTTTTCTTTTTCCCCTTACCCTACTTATTATTGTAACATAATATGAGATCAATGTCACAATACACACTACTGTGGTTAACACTGCCAAGATGTTATCACCTGTACTTGTTTTTTAAGTCATGAACCAAACGTAAGCGAGCACAGCCGGTCTCCACTGGGGTGTGCTCTCAAGTTTCATAAGACGTTTTATGAACAAGCGACTCGCGTCGACGGCTTCGCTATAAAGCACACAGAAAAATCAAGATACACAAAACAAAAGAGTTCATGATTTTTGGGAGTCAACAGCATGGTACAGTTTGTTTTTTTGATGGTCTAACTTACCATACACAAACAAAAAAAAAAACCTAGACATTTAATCTTAATCAGACTTTTCGGGCTTTTGCTGGTGACTAATGTTTCAGGCTGCCGGTATAATTATTGACAGGCCGCCTGGTTGCTTACCTTGTTGTGCTTGCCCGCTTAAAACAACAAAAGCACAGTAATCTGTGTGCTCATCAAGGATTACTACCAGCAAAAGCCCTGCTTACATTAGTAAGTTATGTGCCCAATGCTGAAGGGAAAATAAATAAGGGAAACCTTATGAGATGATCCATGGGTATGCATACATCGGAAAAATTAATTTCACTTGAAACAAAATCTGCCATCTTTACAGAAAACAGACAACACAGAAAGGGCAGAAAGGGCACTTGAGAAACAGGATTAGCTGCAGAAGACAAAACTGTTGGGTGGTATTTTCAGCAGGGCCTGGTATATAGGACTGGCTGAACCAGGAAAAAGAACTGTAAAACACAACAACAAAAAAGAAAGACCACCGTTAAAAAGGTATTAGATCCTTCTTGCGTCATGAGGAGTGGGTTCACAAAGATATTTACAGCATGTCGAGCCTTACTCCTTGTTAATGCAAACATCACTTTGGTCCGATCATATGCTCTTGGGGGAAGAAAACACAGATATGTACACTGGCAAAAGAGCTCAACAAATGTGCAATTTTTCCCCTAGTGCACATTTCACTGAGTAGGAAAAGCCCAGGACCAGTGAAGCAAATGAATCATCACCATGACTAAAACAGGTGCTGCCAACAAACGAAGGCAATAAAAGTGGCACTTAACGTGATAGTTAGTCATCCCAGCCCAAAAAAATGCCATGCAATGCTTCTGTTTCCCTTCTCAGTCTCTTACCGTGTTAATATTATGTAAACAAAGATAATAATCCCTGAATAGGTATATAGGTAATGTATGTATGTATGTGTACGTATATATATATATATATATATAAATATATATATAATTTTATGTCATATTTGTAACACATATGAAATTGCAGTGTACAAACCGCTTCAAAGATCGATTCAGGATTTAGCTCACGTAATTAATAGCGTAGCAATATAGTATAGCACTTTAACAATTTGAAAGTAGTAGCTTTTACTTAAGATTTTCCTTTGCATACAGAGTATGCACCAGAATTGGCTTTTTATATTGAACTGGCTACACTGCAATAATTTAACTTCATACAAATTTATTGGCCTGCTACAATACATCATTCTGACTAAAAAGCCCTTAAAACCAAAAAGCAGAGAACACTGGGGGGGTGGGGGTGGGGGGGAAGAGTGGGGCTTGAATGCTGGCTGGCCTTTTGTAATTGTCTACAATCCCCTGATGGCTGCAGAGGACCAGTTTCAGTCATCAAGGAGGGGGCTCTGCAAATGCCTTCTCCACTACAAAAATCACACACACAAATAACAGAGAAAAAAGTTTAATAGAGAATAATCTAAAGGGGAAATGCATGGTTACACATGAAAAGTGTCTAGTTCTCCCTCTTTATGGTGTCCCAGCCCAGTCTCCCTCACTCCTTCCTTCCTTCAAAGCAATCCCAGCTTCATCCGGACCTTGGTATACTGCATGGAGTTCAATGGCTTCTTTAACAGTGAAGAAACTGCACCGCTCATGTGCTACAGGGGACTTTGTATGCCATAATGATGCAACCTGCTTTGCAGATCAGCACATCGGATGCAGGGAGAAAAGGGGTTTGTTTTGCCCTTTTGATTCATAGGTAAATTTGTAAAATAAGCATACATAAGCAAGCAGTTTGAAGCTCAATTTTCATTAATCGGTGTTTCCTACAGTATACCAAGGGTATGTTATGAGATTCCTTAGCCATGCAAATCAATTGCTTTCTGAAGTACAAGGGGACAATCATACAATAAAATAAAGATAAAAAGAATGTACAAACCTTCAGCAAATGGGACGACTATCAAGGCTCTATCCACGAAGACTGTGTTTGTCAAATGCTGAGACACTCCCACAGATTCAGATTCAAGGAACTTTACAAAACAGACACGTGAAGTCACTGGCAAGGGAGATTCACTGGAAGAAAATATAAACTGGTTGTGCAAGAAATACAGATATGTTTACAGCTTCAAAAATCCAGTCAACCGTTATTAGCAGATTCAACTTTTCTGAACAGGTACTTCCAATACTCTGGCCATGCTCTGATGATGTCGCTGGATCTCATTATCTATATTCATCTGGAAATGGAAGCTAGCAGGCGTAAAAAGATCAATTGTGCAATCCTCAGCTCAACCGTCTTGCCTTTGCCGTAAAAGCGCCAAGGGAGGATGTCTCGTGCCTCCTACCTTTAAATGCAGTTGCTATGAGGTGCAGCCAGCTGTTATTCGACAGGTGAAAAACAGCAAAAGCACAGAACATATAAGTTAATTTTTGGCTTACTCACTGCACAGAAATATGCACTCCCCAATTAACGTTAACTGCTTGTTCATTTTACGTTAAACGTGAGTTCAGCGGCTCAATCTTTTTCCTGAGCAACGGGCGTGCATGCACTGGCTAGCTACGTACTAGCGTACATGATATTAATAAACGTAGCCAGCAAATTAGCACCGACTTGCTCTCCACCGCGCAGCCTGCTAAATTATGTTTGATTTGTTGGCAAGGCTACCACTTGGTTTGATGGTACTGCAAAAGTTATTAACATCCTTATTAGAAGGAAGGCGCAGCAAACGCCAAAACGAAATATCGCGTTTTGCACAGCAATGCCAGCGGCACATGATCCAGAAAGCCGTTCAACCTAGCCAGTGGGCCGCTTTGACTTTATTTTGCTAGCTACTGTAAAATAGTAGGTTCGTCAGCTAGCAAGCTATGGAACTACAACTATAGAGGGCGCGTGGGACCGATTCCTACGTTGATCCGTTTAGCTTGCAAACGGTAGCTTGCTGGACAATCAGCAAAACTACACACAACAGATCGTCCGCATTCCGTGTCATCCATCGTAGTTCAGCAATAGACTAACTAGCAAGCCAGCAACCTCCATCTAATGCAGTACTCCTGTTGGCGGGAGCCCGCAGAACCGCAAGCTAGTAACATCTAGCAAGCCACCAAGCTTTCGCAGCCCTAGCGGTCTAACGTTAGCTAGTTCGGCTTTTGAAATACGAGAAGGCCAAAAAGGCCCGAGTCAAATTTTCCTTTTCCAGCCCGTCCGTCATCTTGACGGATAAAAAGCTAGCGCGTAGGAAAACCCATTTAACTCTCCGCAGATTCACCTACAGCTAAACCAAGGTACTTATAGTAACCGTTTTATTAACTTACTCAGGAGGAAATAATTTCAATTCTTCGATTTTCCCCAAGAATCCAAAGAGTGTTCTCATCTGCTCCGATGTTGTGCTGGGAGACACGTTCGTCACTTGTATTACATTCGTGTTTGAATTCATTTTTTCGATATATAACCGACTTTAACGATTTAAAAAGAAGAAAAAACACAGGAACACTATCCGTGTGTAACCTTCTTAATTTTAAAAGGATTCCTTGAAAAAAAATGCTATTTGTAAAGTTTTTGGCTCAAACAATCGATTCCGTCCCTACTCTCCGCCATGTAGCTAGTTAGCTCGCTAACGTTATAGTTTTGTCTTTTGGTCGAATTTCCCACAAGCCCCTAGTAACAGCGCATGCGTGGTTTTGCAGAAACTGTGCTGCCTTCCGGTATCGTTGGAAGAGGATAGAAGACGTGAATTAGAGAAGTGAAAATGTAAAAATAATCTATCTAGTTAGTGATTGTATCTATTGCTACTTAATACCAATGTATTACTGCACTGTAAATAGCCTTAACAGTGTTAATGCATACATGAAGGCCAGTCCATTTCAAACCAGTTATACTAAAACAGGATTTTCAAGCTTTTATTTCGAACCTAAAATAATATATCGCACTGCCTAACAATGTTTAATTCCAAGGCAAATAGTAAATTATTATGTGATGATTATCATTTGTATGAGTCGCAGTTATTTTCCCTTGCGTGTCCATAGATTTTTCTACAGTCTATGGTTCAGTCTATTGCAAAGGATTAGACGTTTTGCTGTTACATGAGTCAAGTAGCAGGGCATTGTTCTGGAGTCCTGAAATGAGGGAATTATTTCAATGTATTACCTAAATGTAGGCTATGTGTGCCATGGACCTCTACTGTTGTGCATAGAACAACTCATGGTACTGAAAATTCCGTTTTACAAAATAGAAAATTATTATTATTATTATTATTTTGCATTATCAATTACAGTCGTAATCATTGACAATGTCAGCGCCAGATTAAGGCTGAATGAACGCAATAAAAAACCACCAAACTAATGCTTATTGTTCTTTTGGGCTCCCAAGGTCCTTAACACTTTTTGTTGTTACTTTGTGAATACAATTATGTGTGACTCAGCATGAATTTGAAATCAGTGATTTGGCGTGCAGATCAATTTTAGTATGCCAATGTAGTACATTATTGGTATATGTGATCAATTTGCCTTTATATGTTAATGATTTTCAACCCATTCTGGGCATGTTTCCAATTAGATTAGTTTGTGGAGCATCACTCCAGATTAATCGAACCACTCCCTCCCACTCCGCATTTTATTGTAATCACATTGCGCTCAACCATGCGCTCTTTCCTGATCTGTACATCAAGAGGATGACTGGTTGTACCATTGGATTGTATCCACTATGACCACTCCACATATTATACTGATCTACGATTTTGCGTAGAATTTTGCGCTGTGTTACGCCTTCACAACGGCATTGTCGTGTTTCAAATGCAGCAATTTCTCTAGCTAGTTATTGTGGAAATTCAGACTAACTGGATGATGTTATCCATAATGTTAGTGATTTAGCATTTCTTTAATCATTCTGCAAATACATATATAGCAACATACACGTAGTCAGAACTAGCGCAAGCTGTAAACACACTCATCTCCACATAACGTTAACGCATAACAGTAGTTGATCTCTAGCTGGTTAGCTAGCCTAGCTATGTCTCGGTTCAAAAGAGACGGCAAAATTGATTCTAGGGCTGGATTTAAAACGCAAATACAAGAATCCCCAGTACCCCGTGGATTATTAAATGCAGCAAGAAAGAGTGGTCAACTAAATCTCACCGGGCGAGGTTTAACTGTAGGTAAGGTGGTTTAAAACTAGTCTAGTGTCCAACAGGAGGGTGTTGGCGTAGCTTTATGGTATCTATCGATAGCTAGCTACACAGTAAAAAAGTTACCGAATCTAGGTAACCAGCGAATATATCGATACATCTCGATACAACTATTATAGACTCGATCTAGTCTAGCTAAATTACGGTAAGGTCTGTTATTTTCTCAGTTGTAGAACCTACCGTTAAACAGTGTAGCTAGCCTATAGCTATACGTTCCTGAATTTATTAAATTAAGTAAACGTAAGGCTACGTTGCTGGCCGAGTGGACACCAGAAGTAGACTAGTGTAACTTAAGGTTAAGAGTTCAGTTATCTAGCTAGTTGACTTAGCTGGACCGTAGAACGGAATTTTAACCAGATGAAAGAGCCCCCAGTTAGTTGTCCGTCCACGTAATATATAGCGATTACAAGAGCCAGTGGTTATCTAACGTTACATTAGGTAGACTAGGCGATCACTGACTTTATGTAGCAAGATTGCTATTTTCCTTTGACATTGTTTGTCTGAGGCGACTGTTCAGAGACCAATTGCGTAAATTGTTTATTTCTATATCGTTATGTAGATTATCTAATGTGTCCTGCTTTTTAGTGCCAGAGAGCGTATGGAGGCTGAATGTAGACACACCAGAGGAAGCGCAGCAGAACCTATCTTTTGGAGGCAGCGACCGCTGGTGGGAGCAGACGGATCTAACCAAGTTGCTGCTGTCTTCAAACAAGTTGAATAGTCTGTCCGAAGATATCAGACTTTTTCCTGCTCTTGTTGTTTTAGATGTGGGTATCAGGTTTCGTTATTTACCGATGTTTTGACGTTGAAATTGGACACAAAGTAATGATTCACGTGGCCAATTTGTGGTGATGAAAGAAAACCAAAGCAAAGATCACAAGTTATACAACTACGACGAGGACGCTTGTTGTACCCTTGAGGATGTTACCTCGTAACTGTCTTGTTAACCTGTTTCAGTAAATGTTCTGTAACGGTAATATTCAGGTTGATGGTGAAAGTTGTGCATGTAACCTTCCGCTATACAACATTTGACCCAAAATATAAGATACTGAGCATCACTGCAACGAATAGTATTTTATAATATTATTATTATTATTATAAACTGAATGAGCACCAAAAAAAAAAACTGACCTAATTTATTTTTCTTTCTTTACATATTTTCAAGGTCCATGACAATCAACTTACTACTCTACCAAAATCAATTGGAGAGCTGGAAAACCTTCAAAAACTCAATCTGAGGTATTTTAGGATTTCATGTACTTTTCCTGGCTGGTACATATCTGAACCAGTGTACATGACCTATTGATGGGCATATAACCGAGTGCCTTCCTTACTCTTATGTAATGCAACTATTTTTAAAAATAGTTTTAATACTTTTGTCGCCCCACAGCTCTTTTAGTATAGCAGAGTTGGAAAGTTAGAGATGTAATGTCCGTCTTTCTCAGTTCTTTTAGAAATAACTTAATCTAAAGAGTATTTTTCTTGTCATCTGTGTGCAGCCATAATAAACTGAAGGAGCTACCTGAGGAGGTATGGCTTCTGAAGAACCTCCGAAGTTTGCAGCTACAGCAGAATCTACTGGAAGAACTTTCAGATGGAATGGGTCAGCTGACAAATTTGGATGATATTGTGAGTTTCATGCACTGTTGTCCACTTGAGTTTCAATGTCTCTTGCACTTTTTTGGATTTAAATTCCAGCAAGTCAGTAATGATACACTAATGGTGTCTTCATTCTTTGAATATTGAAATTAATATAAGGATACTCTCCTGACATGTAAATGGATTAATGGAGATTGTATTTGGGATGAAGTCATATAATGTATCATTGTGTGGATTGAAGGATCTTTCCAACAATGAGATGACAACTCTCCCTGAAAGGTTGGGCAATCTGACTAACCTTGTGAAGCTCAACGTGTCTTACAACAAGCTAAAGAGCCTTCCCCTTGGAATCAGTGGCTTGAAAAGTAAGTCCCCACAATATACAGGACCTCAACAGAAAAAAAGTTTGATTCAGAACATGCCTTGTCTGTGTATATTACATTAGTGTTTACTGGCAGTGCATACATATGTCAAATGTTATACATTTACAGGTATGTTTCAGTTTCTGATCTGAAGCCAATATATTGTATTTGATGGGATGCAGTGCTTTTAGTGCAACAACAAAGCAACAGATGGAAAACGGGACCTAATATACCTAAAGTTTGTAGTGTGACAGTACATAGTAAGCACAGAGAAATGCTATGTATTAGATATACATCAAGAGAATGAATGAATGGCTTGTAGCAATGAGGTGTGCCTTACATCTAAATATAACATTTTCTGTTTCAAATTCTATCCAAACCCTCGTGGACATCTCTTGGTGAAATTTAAACTTGTATTTTGAGTCAGTTTCCACAAAGAGTAGAATGGGACAATATTTCTCTGAAAATGCAAGCACACATTTAAGGTCAGTTTCATCTTTTAAAAAACTTTTTTGTGGCAGAAAACTAACATTTCAGTTGGTACCAAGTTTATAGCTTGATTTGTCATAAGTGCAAAATGTGATTCTTTTTTGCTATCAATTTGTACGAAGAGCAAAATTTTGACCAGCGCGCTGAGAACAGAAACTGAAAACATGACTATAATGTCTGACAAGCATTTTCCCTTGAGGCCATACAGAGCTTGCCCTACTTGTAACCCCAGTTTGATGCAGTGAAATCCTGCAGGGTTGAAGCTGCTGGACTGCACCCAGAATCAGCTGGAAAGTGTTCCTCCTGTCTTGGCTAACATGGCCTCCCTGGAACAGCTTTACTTGCGGCACAACAAATTGTGCTGTCTCCCTGAGTTACCATCCTGCCAAACCCTCAAGGTATGTCAGGGACATCAAGCTGCCTTATCAATGGTCAAGTCCTTAGTTTAAATGCTTGTTATATCTGATTGCATCTACATGACATACATGGCTGTGTACTTGATTTTATGCACCTGTTTGCAATGGATGTGGTAGCCAAACCCCCTAATTAGAAGGGGTGTCCGCACACTTTTGGTCATGTAGTGTCTTGTCTGGTCTAACAGTGTTGTAGATGTTACCAGGTCTGAAAAGGGAGTGTGAATGGCATTTATCTTGCTTTATTACATGGTTTTGTTGAATGCTTGGTTTTTTTTGGCCACTTCAGGCATTCCATGACCAAGTATTTTTGAATAATGACTGCTGCTATGGGTAACAGATTGCTGTGACTTGGAACACGTTTTGTATCACCCTTCAGAAAGACGTGCAGTTATTTTTAAAATTAAGACATTGCTCCTCTATTGACTTGCCTCGTATCTTACTCCAGTACTCCCACATAGGTGTATACTGTCTACGAGAACACAATGGAAAATTAGTTTCATATTGATTGCAATTATTTGGACTAATAAAATCACTCTTCGCTGCAGATCACTAGTGTAACAGTTGCAAATATAGTCAGTGAACTGTATTCTCTTTTCTGTGATTAAGTTCTGATTCAGGTCATTAGCAGAAATGAAGTAGGTAGGTTTTTGAAAGCCAATGAATCTTGAGTTTCTTATTTCAGGAGCTCCACCTTGGAAACAATCAGATTGAGGTTCTGGGGGCAGAACACCTGAATCACCTCAGTGCCCTGAGTATCCTGGAGCTGAGAGACAATAAGGTGAAGAACCTGCCTGATGAAATCAACCTACTCCAAGACTTGGAGCGTCTTGATCTAGCCAACAATGACATAAGCAGGTATTTATGTAAAAAAGCTAAAAAGATCCAGATTTTAAATTATTTAAATGTGCCTTGATATGCATGTGTATTGGGATTTTGTAAAATTTTCCTTTAATTTAGAGTCTTTGAACTTGATGTCCTTTAAAGGCATTATCTGAAAATAAAGCAAAAATGCTCCCTTTCCCTGGACCTTTCAGTTTGTAGACAATGTATGTGCTGAGATAAGTAGAAATTTGATTTAAAGAGTGGTGATGAACCTGCTTTATTTATGACCGCACGAGCGGGGGGGTTATTCATGTTTTGCGGTTTTCTGCATCACTCAGCCTGCCATGTGCCCTGGGCAAGATGCCCAAGCTGAAGATCCTGTCCCTGGAAGGCAATCCTCTGAGAGCAATCCGCAGGGACCTCCTTACGGTGGGTAAAAACATGGTACCTGTTTAGCCAACTAGCTCTTAATACATTTGAGCTGTCAGTGGAAGTTAAATAAGAATGGAATACTTTCTTTGTCTTTGGATGCTGATAATCCCCCCCCCTCCCCCATTTTATTTGTTTTACAGAAAGGCACCAATGAACTTCTGAAATATTTGAGGAGCCGCATTGAAGGTACAGCAACAAAGATCAATTTTAATAATGTAACCACAGTCAGGAAGCAAATTTGCCTGCTTGTAACATAAAATGTGTCTTACAGACAATAAACATAAAAATGAATGCGACATTCAGTAAGTTTGCTAAATACATCTCAGCATTGGCCTACAATGAAAGGTGTTTATTTAATGTGCTATTGGCTAGAAGCAGAGGCGCACATTCAGTCTGTGGACATTGTCATTATTTCTGGTGGAACTCCTGAAAATGGTAATCCTTCAATGTAATATAGGTAGAGGGTCCTGCCAACATGCGACTTGCCAAATTTCCTTCCTGCCAACCATGTTATGAGTTTCTTTTTTCCCAACTCCATACTGGATCTAAATAAAGAAAAGACGAGTCTGTTGTTGACTCAGCAGTCACAACAGAAGGGCAATCAATATGTAATCATATTGGATTTTTGAGGAGTTAAATGGCTTACTTGCCAGATGTGGGAACCAAAGCCTGGTCTTTGCAGTGCAGCAGTATTACCTCATCGTCAAAAGGCCAGGCTCCTTGGTGAGAGGGACTATGTAGCTACATTGCTTTTCCTAGCAACATCACCCTGACTGACAAGATGTGGTCACTATGCTAATGCTGCTAGCAGTGACGTCACATTTCCTGGTAATCGGAATGAACATGTAATGTTGGTGCACTGCTGTGAACCATCTGTGAACTACTTCTTCAACTATTTTTTAATGGGGTCAGATTCTGCTTATTAAAATAACTTAAATCTTAAACTATTGTAACCCCATTGTTGAGAAAGGTAAGAAAACCACCATTGTAATTTAGCTCTTCATCAGATTTGTGAAATGTCAGCTCTTTCTGGGGCTTTTAAATAAATGTGGTTTTCAAATTCATTTTTAAATTTTGGAACCCCCAGAGGATCTCTCCAAAGATGCTCCCAAAACTGCGATGACTCTTCCAAGTCAAGCCAAGATCAACGTACATGCGATTAGGACCCTGAAGGCCTTAAACTACAGGTACATTAGCATCATTTGGCTAAATCTGAAATCAGTTCTTCATTAGGCAGTGAATTTGAAGTTGCAGAGGTCATTTACTGCATTTCAGGAAAGAAGGAAAGGCTATAATTTTCTTGGCACTTGTCTTGTAGTGGTTCAGATGTTTTGTTAATTTTTATCTCATCAGCGAGAAACAGGAAGCATCCATCCCTGATGAGGTGTTTGACATGGTTGACGGTAGTGCCATTACCTCTGTGAACTTCAGCAAGAACCTTCTGACTGCACTGCCACCCAGGTATCCAGCTCTGTCGTTATGTGTAACATCACACCTTGGCAGTTGGACATTTCAGAGCACTTACATACTGCATAATCACTGACTTGATGCTGTAAAATTAACTGCAATTAAGTCTAGGCCTTGTGATGAGGCCTTGTCCTCATTCAAATTGTATATAATGATGGCTTGTTTGTTAATGGGGCTCTCCTTCATTTCAGGATTGCGGAGCTGAAGGACACCCTCACTGACATCAACTTGGGTTTCAACAAGCTGACCAGCATCCCAGCAGATTTCTGTGTTCTGAAGTGGCTGGTTCAGATTGACCTGAGGTATAGTGCCAACTGTGCAAGATCACACAGCATACGGAGTCAAGGATGAAAGAAAGTCGATATGCTGTATGGCAGCGATGATTGTCATTACACTTAAAAAAACATTCGGTAACCGTCAATATGGTTTATCGCCGAACCGTTGATATGGTTTATCACCACATGTTTGGGTTAAAAAATCCCCAAAATACCCGTAGGTATGGATTTTTTTTATATTCAGCAGAACCTCTTATCCAGAACATCTTACACAGATTACATTTAATTTTTCTTTTTTGCACATACAATCCCATTTATACAGCTGGATATCCTAACTGAGCCAAGGTTAAGTACTTAGCTCGAAGTGAAAGTATTACACAGAAATGAGATGGGTATTCTGAAATGTAATCATGTCAAACAAGTATGTCTATATCCTGTTCTTTATTACTCTTACCTCAGGAACAATCTTTTGACATCACTGCCTTTGGAACTTGAGGCCTTGACAAACCTACGGACCATCATACTGTCTTTCAACAGGTTAGGAGCCTACAGTATTGAGTCATTTATTTGCATGGCAGGTTGACACCCTAGTTTAATTCACTGAGCAAATCAGCGATATTGTTATTAAACACTTTTTAATATTACAGGTTTAAGGTATTTCCAGATGTGCTGTACAGGCTTTACAGCCTTGAAGCCATTTTAATGTGCAGCAACCAGGTGGGCAGCATCGACGCAGCCCAGCTAAAGGGGCTGGAAAAGTTGTCCTCTCTGGACCTGCAGAACAATGACATCATGCAGGTGCCCCCGGAGCTGGGCAACTGCACCAGCCTGAGGTAGGAACTGCTCTCTACTGCTACTTCCTGCAGCAGGAATATGTCCCTATGTCTACAGCAGTATGTGTGAGTGAGTGGTGGAGTATGAGGAAATGGGGATGGGGGTTTATAGGTGGCAAGGATACGCGTACTTAACGGGGTAGTGTAGGACGATGAGAAGGGGCGTTTGCTTCCTTCTTCACTGACCGTCTCTTCCCGGTCTTCCGCAGGGCCCTCATGCTTGATGGAAACCCTTTCCGCAATCCTAGGGCGGCCATCTTGGCCAAAGGAACTGACGCCGTGCTTGAATACCTCCGAAGTAGAATTCCTACTTAATCAAAGCGCTAGAGAACACCAAACGTTTGGTCAACTAACAAATGCCACAGCACTTAGTCTAAATATAATCTGAAAAACTTTCTCACGTGACGTGTGGGTTGGGTGGTTTTGATTCACTGTGATTTAAATGTATCAGAATACTGTCATTGCTACACAGGATGCTCATGTTGATTTTGTCAACTCACAATATTTTTTGGATAAAAATGTAAGTGGTACATTAAATTGTTAAGTATCTTGAAAAGCTGTGCCCAAGTACAAGCTTCACATATCACTCAATACTTTCAACATGTACAGGCTGCACTTGGTCTAAAGGTGTTGGGACCAAGTCACCAAGACTTCTGACAGCTCTTATTTTATAATGTCAAAACTGTTTTTCTAATCTATTATTTCTGTGACAGTGAGCAGGTGGGCCATCTTGTGACACAAGCAAAATATTTTGATAGTTTTGTTATATGTATTAGTTAGGTGGATCGCATGCTTTTCTACTTTGGTTCCCCACTGTGCAGAACTGATGACATTCCACCTCAATAATCGAATAATCTGCCATATCAGCAATCAGATCTGATCTGGAATAATTTGGAGTAAATCAAAGCAGCAATTTCCTTTCAGGAGTGAAATTGGTACCAAAGGTAGTTGAATCTGAAATTAGCACAATTTTATTTTGTGCTATACAATTTGTGTTGCCCAACTTGGGGGTTGCACCAATTAAGTGTAATTAATGTTTTAATTTTCACTTTATCATCTTTATTTGATACATTTGAAGTTTTAAAGTTCAAATGCATGTCAAACTTGTATTGTTTTTCACATTCAAAACTGCAGTGGCTTTTATGAATCAAATGTGCAACTCAGGGGTTGTTATTAAAGTTTAAGTTATTAAACTGTAAGTGCTAGTTTAAAAATGAAACTTTATTTTCATCTTATACACCCGGTCAAATCAAGTATTTAAATTAAATTTCAGATTCAAATGTCTGGGTACTTCTGTCCAGGATAATTGAACCTTTCTCCCACCCATCACTCAGTAGAAGTACTTGTATACTGTCATAATAAGGAGTATTTTTTGGTCCTACATTTTCTAATTAGGAGCTTTCATTATATTATTTATACATTCATAAATGATCGTCTAAAAAATCATCTTTTAACTTGGAAAATATGAACTGAAGAAAATTGTCATGATATATGAATACAAAGTCTCACCTTGTGCAATAAAAATTAAATTGGTGAAATTTAGAGTCCTCTACTTTTGGCACAGATTTCACTCTATAAAGTATGCTAATTTTATACTGGCAATCCATTCTCATGGACAACCTTTACTGGCTCCCCATCATTTTGTACTTTTACAGTTTTTTTTCTACAAATGGTGTTGCATTGATTTCTACTGAGCTGTGATTTACTACTTGTTATTATACAATATATTAATATAGAACACTATTGTGGCACTTTTTCTAACTGTTCAGCTTTACCAGCCACTTCTGACCATGAGTCATTTTTTATATGCTTGTGTTAGAGCACAACAATGGCTTGAATTTTAATGTACCACTTTCATGAACACAAAAACACTTGTGAAAGCATGCCAACTAATAGTGCCAAAATGCACTGTGATTTTCTGTACCAGTTGCAGTTAGTACACACTGGTATCTGTTAGTTGATCGGGGAATGTTTGAACACGACATGATCTAGGATGTCAACATATGACACCAATAAAGATTGATCAGATTTCAAATCGCACACTTGTCAGATTATTACAGCATTAAGAGGGAGGTGGTTTTGCACACTACTAGAAAAACTGGAGTCATAGTATTTTCATCATTTCCACTGGTGAAACTTTCAGCAAGGCTGAGCAGTCAGATCAGAAGTTCAAGCTCCTTATAGACAGTCAATTATAGAATATATAGAATTACATTAATGGATATCAAAAATGTTCATATACATGATTCATTGGGGTGCACAGAGACCAGTCAGAACAAATATTTAACAATAAAGTGACATTTTTATTATTTGTACAATAGACTTTCATACATTATTCAAAACACTCCTTAAATACTGAAAAAATGTACTTCCAAAGCCGAAAATGGCTCTGTTATTTGCTGCACAGCATTTTATATTTCCATAATTTTTATTAAAAGTCATCTTAAATATATACAGATAGCATCTGCAAAATGCATTCTAGACACAGAATATATACTTAACCAATTACATGTCTTTGTGTCAATACAGAACTAAAACTGGAAGGATTAAACTTGCATGTGCAAATCAATAAACAGGATAATAAATTCGCACAAAATTTGTCCAACTAAACAATACATTTTAAAAGTTGAAATTACTTTTTTTTGCACAAAAAAAGAAGAAGCAGCATTCAAGTCCAGTAAGTCTTCATACTGCAGAAGCTTGGAGTACATTCACAATCTATGAATTATTTAAATTTTCATTCACAATTATTTACATCGATACTGCAAGAAGACAGAAAAGTACCATGTATTTGTTTTTCATATTTAGTTATATTTTTGACACATACAAAAATGACCATTTTATTCATATACATATATATATTTTTATAACACAAATTCACACATTACTGTAGAAATAAACTTTACATGTCAGATACTATATCTTTTCTGCATCATTTCCTGAATACATTTTGTCCTTCCATACTTATAAAAGTTCACAATTTGAGCAAAGCTAAGTATATCAATATATTAGAAATAATTACAAGAAAACGTTTAGTAAAAAAAAAAAAAAGAAATTATATCAAACTTCCTATAGGTTTATGTCACATTTTCTAACTCTGAAATGAACTTTTTCCAAATTTGGTTGATGGTAGCTCACTACCTTATGCCAACTTAGCCAGGCACAAATCAGCCAAGGTCTTTTCATATGCTGTCTTTCAGTGCTTAGATTTGCTCAAAAATGCCACATTAAATGCTACATTTGTTTCCATTTTTAAAAATTGGGAAAAGTTTTCAGGATTCTTTTGTGATTCTGTTATTGTGGCACCAATGTTCGCAATACTAATAATCTTTGCACACTAAAGACCATTGTTTTTCAAGTTTGAGATATAAGTTTCATAAAACTGTTTAATACATCCACTTAAAAACCAAAATGTCCAACACAAAGACAAATATAAAAGAAAGCATGCTGTAACAGCTTTGAATGGAAATCCACTCATCTGCTTCACTGAAATGCCTATGTGGTGGGCTTTGAGAGTGAATTAATGTCAACGTTTTTAATGTCCTAATTGCAGAACAGCAGTTCTAATTGCTAGAACTAATTCTATTGCTACTTCAGCATTAAAAATATCGGCTGACTTAAAAATGTGGAATATGAAGGTAACCGATCATCTACTGAGCAAAATAATCTGAAGTACACTTTATAAACACAAAAAGCAAGATGACAACTTGTGATATATGGAAATTGTTGCACTTCGAATAAACTGCCATATGGCTTTGTGAGACTTCTTGCTTTTGCGCACATCTGGATTCTGAATCCAGGCCCTGTTTCCATTTCTAAGAGAAGTCCACTGAAACAGTGGGGCGGACCTCTGTTGCACAGACCCATTTAAACAAACTGAGTACGAGCATTGTGACCTCCATGGAACACTGTTCAGAAGACTGCAGATAGATCTTTTTCATCTGAAACACGGTATAATAGGAGCGCTTTGCTTTCAATCTAATTAGCCCACGCATATTGACAAATGCAGCACAGCGTTGTGACATTTTCAAATCTGCATGAACTGTGTTACCTTAAAAGTGGCATGAGTGATGTTATTCTCCAATGCAGTGTATCAGAAAATAAAGACTCTGACACTAAAAACTCCATAATGCCATAATGTCTGAGCTTTGCCATGCACAGCTAATTGCAGTGTTAAAAATGTATTGCCTATGAACCTTAAAAACTGGGGGGGGGACAGGTTTTATGATCTTCATTGGAGAGGAACATATAATTTTTGGAGCAGATTAATTTTTTTTCCTTTAGGTTTTGGAATATGTAGCAGCTTTGGTGTGCATAATGAAAGAGTGCCATTTCACAGCTGTCTATAGAACTGTGAACTTTACCTGACAGGTGATACTACTACAGTGAATCTTATACCCGTTCATCATATAGGTACCACCACGAAAATAAGAGACAACTGACAAAGAATGAGGTCATTAAAAACACAAATGTTTTATGTTTGTGTATTATAAAGTACCCCAGTGCTCTTATTAATCTAAATATAGACATCTTAGGGATTTAAAACGATGCAGCTGAACTTGTCAGTGGGGCTACCAGCAGATGGTGCTGCTTGGCAGTATAATGATTATTTGTTCTGGTAAGGGTATTGCTTTGGTTTCTAAATTTCCAGCTCTGTAAGTGCAATCCAGATCACATCACTAATCTTAAATATCTAATACAGTGACTTAATGCACGGATCAATGCAAGTACTACATTTTAAATAAACAGAAAATGCAAAGAAATGTGGGGTATAACCATTTTAAAATTATATATTTCTGAATGTATTTTTTTATTTATTTAATGTACCTAAAGGTCACCAAAGGAAACTGATTGTTTCACAAATTATATAAAATTCTTTCCGATAGCATTCTTCACTCAGGCCTCAACTTTTAATTTTGTCTTTATATTAATATTTATATTTACAAAAGGCATATACAGCGTTGAGGCAGTGTTTATGGTGAGTGTAATTCCTAAGGAGCTAGTGTGCTTTCATGCTCTAAATCTAAATGAACAACTACAAAAAAAGGAAATAATATCTATTAAAAATTAAACAAAATAAACAAAAAAAAAAAAAAAACATCTGCACCAATCTACAGCCTCAGGCTGATAGATATAAATGAATTTCAGTCACATAAACATAAAATTTAAACACATTTGTGTCCTTTATATCCATTTGTAACATAAGATATGTCTCCTATTTTACATTTGGCACAAGTATTTGCCATTGGTCCAGCAATTGGCAAACGTTTCTGTTCCTAAATAAAAACAGGTTTGGACAAAGTGTACATATTTCAGTGTTCATTTTGTGTGAGAAGTCATGGTGTAATATAAAAATATTTAGGTTGTGCTCTCCCTCAAAACTACCAAGTCCACAGTTTTCTGGAAATTCTTCAGTAGAGAGACAGCGGTTTCGTGTTCCATGTGTAAAAAACTATGTCCATTGGCCTGCAATGCAAAAACGAAGCACATGGTGAACAGGTGTGGAGAGGGAGGAGTGGGGGGGCAGGGCGAGCAGTGCAGGAGGCGCAGAGAGACTGGGAACAGGCCTAGCTTACTGGAGCTAAGGAAACACAACACCGTCAATGAAGGAGAGAGAAAGAGAGAGCGACACAGGAAGGAGGAGTCATGCTGTAAAGGAGAGAGAAGGGGAAGAAGCTGGAATTTAGAGATCTGCTTTTCAGCGCACACTTCCATCTGTGGAGAGAGCAGAGAGGAGCCTGGTCCCGCAGGCTACGGCATGGGAGTGGGGCTCTACTAGCGCACATTTAAAGCGACACAGAAGCCAGACACGCCAATGACAACAGGGAGTGATCAAACTCCTGTGGTCATTTTAGCATAGAAAACCTAACTGATTCACATAGAACATGGTGCTGGGTGTTTTGTACTGAAAGCAAAGATGAACACTGTCTAAATGGCAGATTTACATGCACCATGCATTTTGCTCACAAAGCCACTGCACTCTGAAGGTAAATCAGCTACAGTGCCATCAATCTACTATCCATGCTGATGCTTATGCTTTAAGTATCCTCCACTTGCATAAGGACACAATTAAAATTAAGAACTATCCACTTGAGAGCAGGGGACAAGATGGCTATGTAGATAAATCTTAAAGCTCTTCTCAGCCCCTCTAAAGGTGTGAGCTGAGAGTGATAGAGTGAGTGAGACAGTGCACACGCTGAGCAAGCTGCTCTGTAAGGATGATACACCTGTATGGACAGTATCATGCAGTGGAGGTGGGGTGTTGACCCTTGACCCTCAACAATAAAATGTAGCAACATTTCACTGCCTTCAGAGGAGTGGGAGTAAAATGTACAAAGGATAAGCCAGGGACACACAGGGACATCTGAGACTAATGAAACACAACATTAACAAGGACAAGAAACTCCAGCATCACTCGAGTTGCACTGCAATGTGGAAAATGTGGAAGACTACTGATAAAAAAGCTCTCTTAATAATGTTCTAATGTACTGGTCACATTTTAGATGACTCAATACTTGACAAGAAGACAGCTTTCTTGTTGGAAACCATTCGGTTCTGTTTCTTTGACGTCAGTGGGGCTACTATTTTCGACCCAGTGAAACACAGAACATGGATTGCACAATGAAGTGTCTGACTGAAGAACAACTCAGACATACTGGCAGTGTGACCAACACCAAAACAACAGAGCACGTTCCGTAAATGCACATATAACCAGAGTCAAATGGCACATGCAAAGCCTCTACTGGCGATGTTGTGGAGAGCGCGTGGTCACAAAGGTGTGAGCAGTGTGCAGTGATGGAGAACGCCGTTACCTTCAGAATTTTGTCTCCAGGTTGAAGCACGCTGAAGGCAGGTCCATCAGGCTGTACCCTAGTAACAAAGATACCCTATAAGTCAAAAGCGATATGAGGTTAGGAACCAGATGGTAAAGATGGTTTAGAATCTTTGCCTTTCAAATATGGAAAAATATAAGTTGTTAAATGCTTTAAGTAAAAATGTAGCTACACTACTTGTAGTTAAACTATAAGATTGTGTCCAGTTAGAGAGACCTACAGAAATATATTGAAAACATGAACCTTGTTTCAACTGATTGTTATGAATGTGATAGAAAAAACATTAATGGATAGTTAAAATAAAAATACCTGCACTGCCTTTACTTACAGGGCTTTTCCAATTTACTGTAAAGCTTTTTTTTAAGTGTGAAGTTATTATTGTGAATTTTTGGCTCAATCTGGTTAAATCATATATATAGTGTACTGCATCTGTCAAGGCAGAGATTGTAAGAGCACCAATCTTTGAAGTGACCTCAGCAAATACATACACTTAACTTTCCCATTTACTCTGAAGTAATATAATCCATTCAATACAGTTATATCCTTTTAGTTGTGTATGTATTTCCTGTTCAACCATCTTTTTCTGACACAAATAAAATATGTGAGGGGTTGACTCATGTGAGTCAATACCTCATAACAATGGCAAGCTACGACTTCAAGGAAAAACAAATAGAAAAGTTGTAAAGTCACAAAACATTTCTAATGGCCACTTCTAATACTCCAAAATTCAAAATAAAGTAGGAGTAGTCACATTACACGTGCACATTTCTTTTACTCTCATGGTAATAATAAAATACCTCAGAAATATTACCAGTGATTTCAGAAAGATATGGCAAATTATGGTGCAATATGAAGTACAGTAATTAAAATAAATGTAAAAAATAAATTTAAAGTAAGTATATTATCCACATGACAAAGTATCAATGTAACCATCAGGAAAGTGAATTTTAAACAGCAATTCATTTCATTTGAATCTATAAATTGCACACAAAAGCTGTTCAGCAAATAGGATGATTATCAGTTCTAGTGGAACATGTGTTTGGATGGAAGAATGCAAAGAAAATATACAGAAATATTAATGTAAAGCTGTCATTGGTAAACTACACAATGAGGCCAAAATGAATTAAATCCTATATACATACAAACTACTAAACTAAACATGGTTATCTTATACATGGATAAAGCACATCTACAAATAACAGCCAGAAAAGCATTGCCCACACAAGTCTTTATAATGAGATTCAGTATGATTCATGTTCCTGAGGAAACCAGACGATTATTGAGCTTTTTCAAAGGCAAACTGTTTTGATTAACATTTCTTCTTTGACCTCTTTTTACTGATCTAATTTGTTATTTTCACTATACAGTTTTACCAGTGGTACATTGCTATTTTAAAAAAATCTACCTATACTGTTTTTGTCTCATCCAGTACATACAGTAAAAAACAGCAAGGGAAAGGGGTTTTAATTATGTACCCATTTTAAAACCCCAATTTCCTTAGAAAGACATGATCTCATGTTCAAAATATCACATAACACACTCTTATTGATTTGACCCTGTTAAACAATGTCAAACGATCCCTTTCCATTTTGACAAAATATTGTGCTTAAAATGCTAATGTAGGCAGTGCATGAAGTGACATTTAAAAGTCAAGATGAAAGGCATCACGTGTAATTTCACGGGCTTTATTGTTCACAATTGATATTTCATTGAAGAGAACATGGTTTACACAGGTCCTCATGTTTTACTTCATGAGACAAATTTCAAAGTTTTCCATTTATTTTTTGTGTACAGATACTTTTTAAGCTCGTGTTAAAGAGAACTGCTTCTCAGTGCAGAGGGTCCATCTTTTCTTATCTGCAGTAATCACGCTGGTCCTGTTCCCCTTCAAATAGGGAGTAGCTTATTCTGTGCAACAATTAGCTTCACTAGCCCTCCTTTGGGGTGTCAAAATATGCCCTCTTTGTCAGATGATGGGGATCACTTCTCTTGTGTTTGTAGTTAGCTCACATTTTGATTTCACTTGACATGACATGACTTGAGTCGGTTACTACAGAACAAAAATAATTTTTTGCATGAATTATTCGATAACATTTGGTATCTGCAATTATTTATGCAGAACTGCCAATGGACAGTAGATCTATCAACATGTGGTAATAATAATTTAATTGTGAACGATGCAACATAATCACATTGTTATTATGGCAATCTACAATCAAATCTGAAAAAAAATACAATAAAAACTATACATAGGCTGCAATGTATATTTCAATATCTATGTATCGATATGCAGTAACTGTATCTATATCTGTTTTTATATAACTTCATGTATCTTCATACATTTTTTTTATCCCCAGAAATGTCAGCAACATAGCTAACACTTCCATGAGAAAATATCACTATGGGTGAAGTTAGATGTAAAATTAACTAATTATTTGTTAAGGCCTTGCTTTGAATCTTGACTCCACTGCAAGCAAGAACAATGAAAGTTCAAAGGTAATAGACTCAACTAGGGAGCAATACCATACTTAGCATCAGCAGCAGCAGCAGCAGGCGTTTCCATGGCAACTCTTAAGTGAGACCTACTTATTCTGTTTTCTCCAGAAAAAAAAAACTACATAAAACAACATTACATCATTGCTGAAATATGGAAATTAGAAAAGATATAGCCGTGAAGATTAAAAGAATAAGCCTTATGTAATTTGTAGGCAAATGCAAGGGCAAAAATGTGTGTCCCTTTATAGGAACATAAGGAAGAAGCAGCAGTCTTACCATGTCTGATGGCTTGAAGGGGTTTCCCTGCCCACTTATTCCCCCTGAGATGCTGAAACCGAGGCCAGGGTTCTTCTCTATGCGCACACAGAACTGTCAGAGAACACAACACAGAGACAACGCCGTAGTACCACAGAGAAATGCCACCAGACTGCTATGAAAGCTGCTCCCATAATATAGCTCTACCACAAAATAATAGATGGCTAAAAAGTGTTTGCACAAATTTGCATGCAAATATATCATCGATTCTACTCTATGCCTGGGAATCTGCTGTTTGATGAGTGAATGACCAAAAACCTGATCAGAGCCAATTACCTGTGATAATATCATATTTGGTTGGTATATTGCTTGGAATGCAACTCAGCTCCTTTGATGGGTCCAAAGCCTGTGGTGGGGGACCTATAGTCTAATGTGATCTCCTCTGATGGGTCTAAAGTCTGTGGTGGAGGACCCATAGTCTAATGTGATCTCCTCTGATGGGTCTAAAGTCTGTGGTGGGGGAACCATAGTCTAATGTGATCTCCTCTGATGGGCCTAAAGTCTGCGGTGGGGGACCCATAGTCTAATGTGATCTCCTCTGATGGTCTAAAGTCTGTGGTGGTGAACCCATAGTCTAATAGCTGTGTGATAGCTGGACTGCTTCTCACCTGCTCCTGGTATCCATCCATGCTCTTCTGCCCTTTGGTCTGAATGAGGCAGCGTGCACTCTGAGGACGAGGGCTGGTGGCCGAGATGGGCATGGGCAGCGGCGACTGGTACTGCTGGATGGAGATCTTGTTGATGGCCCCCTCGTACTGCTGCTCGCGGGCAGAGCGGTGCGGGGGCGTGGCCGACGCTGAGGTCACGATCATTGTCTGTGTTTGGTTGGGGTGGCCACCTGCCTGTGGGTAATTCAACCCGTTAGGCAAAGAGTCAGGAAGCTGCAAAAACGCAAACGTTACGTCTTACACACGATGGCCAACAGACAGACCACAGGTGACTGGTGGTGGTCGGGGTTTCTACTGCATGCTGGAGAGGAAACATGGAAGTTCACTCAACTCTCTCCTTTCCTGCTTTTACCTCAGGCAGTCAGTGAAAATATTCTACTGTGAAGTACATTTTCAATTTTTCATATCAGGTATAGCACTCAGACGATCTTCTAAATTTGGAATAGGTGGAATAATATACTAAAGGTGGAATAATATACTATTTGTCCTTGTAATCTGTAACATTGTAATATTGCACAGGTTGTTTATACATTTTATGCAGCTGTGCAAAACTCATAAGCATATAAGTGTGCTTTCAACACGGCAAAAAATGATGCCCCACATGTACTGCAGTACTGCCTTAATTCCAAAAGGAAATTACCCATTGCTTTATTTATTCTAAAGGAAACTGCTGAGAAAGAAGAGCAAGTTTTAACTGAGGCACAAAAGTGAAAATGCTCACAGCCAAGCAAAAATCACACCAACATTGACAGACTGGGGTTGCCAGGGAAACTAAGCAAGAATGAAACACTGTTCAAATGAACGGGGACGGACAGCAATTATTCCTGACATTTAAAAAAAAAGACAAGATAATAAAGGCTATGTGCAAAAGAAATAAGACAAGAATCCATATAAACATGCCCTTACAACAAACTATGCGCAACAAGCCTATTCAGAAAAAATAACGTGGTTATTAAACATGAGGACATAAAGACAACACAAAATGTAATGTTTTATTTAACGGTGAAAGTACAATTAAGGCATTTTAAAAAAAACTAAAGAGCACATGCAAATCATATTTCACATAAGCGTTTCTTCAGTTGATTTATGCTATGGGTATACATTCAGCCAAATTTAAAGCTTTGTGTAAATGGGATGCCGTAAAGTTACATTTAATGAATAAATATACAAATTGAAACATAATGAAATCATACCATATAAACTAATAACATGAACATATGCTGAAATGGATAGATACATAATCAAATTCATCTCAATATGGGAAAACCGATAAGGCACACAATAAAATTAATATGACAGATAATAAAATGGATCTACCATATAATGAACAAAATACGCCATATACTGAAATGGGAATGGACTGCATTTATATAGCGCTTTTATCCAAAGCATACATACAGTGACAGTAAAATGATAGGACATATAACCAAAGCAATACGCATTGTGCCTGAATGCGAGTAGTAATCTAATGATCTTTCTAAAAGACACATGGGTAAATCAGCCCATCATGTCTGCTAAATGAGGTAATGAGCACTATGCCTGCCCACACACAGTGCCCTCATTCAGCTCCCAGTGATATATGAGTTTAATGAAGGCCACTTTATTTCCCATTTGAACTGTGAACATGATGGATTCTCTCACCATCACTGGCATTATTTTCTGGAGTTTGGCCAGTTCCTTTCTTTTTGCTACTATATATATATATATATATATATATATATATATATATATATCGTCTAATTACTAGGTTTGGCTACTTGCACTTCAGCCATATCCATTGGTAACAGGTGCATAAAATCAAGCATACGGCCATGCAATGTCAATAGGCAATTATTGCCAGTAGAATAGGTCGTACTGAAGACCTCAATGACTTTCAACGTCGCACTGTCATAGGATGCCACCTTTCCAACAAATCAGTTCATCAAGTTTATGCCCTGCTAGAGCTGCCTCGGTGAACTGTAAGTGCTGTTATTGTGAAGTAGAAATGTCTCAGAATGGTGTAAAGCACACCGTCATTGGACTCTGGAGAAGTGGAAACGCGTTCTCTGGAGTGATGAATCAAGCTTCACTATCTGGCAGTTTGATGGATGAATCTGGGTTTGTTGAATCCCTGGAGAGCGCTACCTGCCCGAATGCATAGTGCCAACTGTAATGTTTGGTGCAGGAGGAATAATGGCCTGGGGCTATTTTTCGTGGTTTGGGCTAGGCCCCTTAGTTCCAGTGACCTCAACCCCATCCAACACCTCTGGGATCAATTGGAAAGCCAACGGCGAGCCAGGCCTAATCACCCAATCAGAGCCTGACCTCACTAATGCTCTTCAGGCTGAATGAAAGCAAATCCCTGCAGCAATTCTCCAGAATCTAGTATAAAGCCTTCCCAGAATAGTGGAGGTTGTTACAGCAGCAAAGGGTGGACCAACTCCATATTAATGCCCATAATTCTGGATGAGGTGTCCACAAACTTTAGGTCATGCAATATTTAAATATACATATGAAAAAGCCTTTTATTGGTGTCAACAAAGGGGAAAAAAGCTTTAATGTCCACTGGAACCCACCCTTCTTTCCAATTTTCTAAATAGCCTGCTAGATTTGAAATGTGAATTAGCAAAGCCTATTCACTCCAGTCATTATATATCCACAATAGCTTCACAGGAATGACATGCTCTTGCTATTTTATAACATTACAGCAGCAGAGCAGTCACAGTCCATTGCTACAGTAATGAGAACTGGCTTGGCAATGGCGATACAGATGACTGGTTTCCCAGGGCCTGTACAAACCCAGGTATGCTTACCTTTTTGATGATATTATCTGGGGGTACGTCCCTCCTGCCCAGCGAGTATGGGGCCCATTGGCTGGTGGGAGAAACCTCCTCCTGACCATTATCTAAGATATTGCTCTGCTGCGAAGGGGTCTAGTGGGAGACGAGAAGAACAGAGGTCAGATGGTCATACGAAGGGCCTTAGTGCAGCCCGTGTTCTCTGTAGCTCAGGCTTCATGTTTCATTTCTGCTATGGCTGACACTGGTTATGATGGTAATCACTGATTCCTACTCAGCTTCATCAAGACACAGGCGTTTGAGCCCTTCAGGCCAGTATAATACAGAAATGGGAGTCCACAGGTCACATTTACAACCTGATCCCATCTGATGTGCTGTCAGTTTTCTACTTTTTTCAACTTGCAATCAAATTGTTGTGTGGAAAAAAACTCTGGGTACGTTTGGCTGCAGTGAAACAATATTAAAGCTAAGCTTTTAGACATCACAATACTAGCCCAAATTCCCAAATATGTAGCCAAAATTCCTTTCCACTCTATCTGCATCAATAAGCTTATTTTAACAATCAAAAATCTTGTATTTTAATATAATGTAATTGTTGCCTATCCCCATATCCTCTTGATTGTAAGCCACACAGAGAGGGTACAGGAACTCCCTCATATTCCCAAACAATAGCAGATGAGGTTTAGAGTTACCAATGATGCAGAGGGACAGTAACTTTCACAGTGACCTTGAACACAGTGGAGCAGACATTATACGGTACATCACTCCAGTTGACACACAAGCTGCAGACGTGGAATACAGACACTTTGATATTTTAGACAACAGTAAGCAGGACAGAGGCCTCTCAAGATAAAATGGGCTTGGTTTTCTGTGTTGTGCCAAAATATTGATGGGAAGGTTGTTTTTTTTGCTCGGTTGGGCACATCAGAGATGAATGTGTTATTGGACTTTTCTTACTTCGTGGGACAATTTAAAATTTCCTATAGGTCAGCAGTGAACTCATTATCACTCTGTTGTTCTGTGTATGACCTTGGCTGAATTATTGATCTCATAATCTCAGTGAGCAGGTTAAGAAACAGGAAGCTTAGCAGGTGTAATATTACATAAGTGTGGCTTTCCCTAAAAAAGTTAAAAGGATGAATTGAAGCACATGTGTGATTCCTATGGCATTCTATTTATAATTTATTTTGGCAGGCTAGCCACGCTACCCAAATATCATGCAGAGTGTTGATAGGCCTGGAACAATAAGTAAACTGAATAATCTCTAGAAGGCCTCAGTTACTTCTAGTGTCATTCAGAAAATGTTATAAATCGGGTGCTGGCAAGTTGGGTTGTCTTGTACACATATTTATGAAAACTTAGCAAAATGTAAAATCAATAATACTTTTACTTGTTGTGTAGCTGCTATCATTAAGTAAATAAATAAAAAAACATCTACTGACTCATTCAAATGGACTGAGGTACTATAATGTAATTAATGTAAGAACACTATATAAGTCAAAACCACTGCTCCTTATTAGTGTAGCAACGTGTTTTGGTGAGTGTGCTGTTGCATTTGTGGTTCATACTCACATATGGAAGAGGTAGCCACTGTGTCGTTTGGTTTTCATGCTTTGCGTTATTGTAAAAGTTTATTGTCATGCTTCTGCTGGCATGCGGTGCAGCATAGCGTCCAGAATACAGCATGCCGAAGTTTACTGTGTTGTGCTTAAGGACAGCACTCTGATTGGAGGGAAACAACCACGTGGCATGAGTGAATGGGTGAAGGCGGACAAAGAGGTCAGAAGCAGCTGCTTTAGTTAACTGGATTGCATCACACACACTGCGTAGCTGCAACAGAGTGAGCTTGACAAACAGCAACAACAATACATATTTACTAAAAACACAGACCACACGCTAATACATAATACATAATATAATGCTAGCAATAAAAAAATCACAATTGCCATATAAATATAAAATATACAAATACCAAAATAAATTGCAAACAAAATATTAAATAAATAATTACAGAAATAGCACACATATTTGTACTGTGAATACAAGAAACAATGACAATAAGAATAACATCATAAGCAATGATGTTTTAGAATATTCAAAATACTTACCCTCCACACATAAATAAAAGCCATAGATACATTACATAGTACAGCCAAAAGCAATAAGCATGTCTAGAGTAGCTGGAACTCTAGCTGGATCACACCCTGATGAGCAGTGGGCTTGACAAAGGCTATCAAGGTCATGTACTCTAGTGGTTTTCTGTAATAGGCTCACATGGGAAAAAGTGCTAATAGCGAATCCTTTTGTGACTGTGGTGATGATGGGGAGTGAACATCCAACTTACCCTGTCTAATCTTTTAGCTTCTATATGTCTAAGCAGCTGTTGTCTCCAGTCCACTGGCATTTTGGAGGTTGGGTCTTCAGGCTTCTGCATTATAGACCGCAGCTTCATGTCTCCATCAATACTCTTCTCTGTGCAGGAGCTCAGGCTGTAATCTGAAGGCAACCTCTCCAGCAGGGCAGCCATGGTGGGCCTTGCCGACACAGGCCGTGCCTGTGACGCCCCATAGGTCTCTGTACTGTAACTCCTCGCAGACAGGGGCCGCCGTTGAGTCAGGCTCTTGGTGGGGTATCCCATGATGGGCTTTTTGGGCTCCTGGTAGGATGAGTACTCGTCTTCATATCGGCCGTTTCTCTTGTGGAACTGAGAGTCCGATATTGTGGACACGCTGTTCTGGTGTTCAAGCATGCCCTTGAAGTGCGGCCTCCCATATCGCTCGTTGAACTGTAGCTCCTGGGCCTCCGCCACCCTGCGGAAGAGGGCCATCTCTGTGGAGCTGACCAAAGAATCGGCCCTCCGCAGGAAGCCAGGCCGGGACCTCGGGGCGGGGATGGGCTGGCTGATGATCTCCTCATTGACTGAGGGCTGAGAGAATGAGAACATATGTTCCATGGGGGGATAGCCACGGTAGCCTCTCGGACTCACCAGCTCCTTGGGCAAGGTCTTGCCTGGCTGGTTGACATACTCAGGAGTGTTTGGGAAAGGGGGTGGGGCCCTTCTCTCAGGCTTCACCACCTCCATGGAACCCTGAGGGTTGAAGCTTTGGTCAAACTGGTAAACCTTCTTAGGGATGGCAGGCTTCTGCTGCTGTGAGCTCTTTGCCGTGCCGTAGACATCTAGATCATCATCCAGCATTGGAGCGGACAGGCTCCTCGACATGCTCTGCTCCATGGGTGGTGGGAGGTCTGGCCTGTCCACACTGCCCTGGTGTTCTATGCTGGAGCTGTAGCTGTCTAGTGGGATGCTGTACACCTTGTAGGAGCCCATGTCTATTTCATCGATGCTCTGGGACTTTTTGAACTTAGCCTTCACCTCTTTCATCATTGGGGAGAGCCTCTCTGTGCTCTTGCTGATGACCAGGGCACCCTTGGCAGCGTCTTGCCTGCACTGCACATGTGTGAAGACGTTGGAGTGACCCCGCTCCGTCCCTGAGTCTCGGGAGTCTCGGGAGTCACGGGAGTCCCGGGATTCCCGGGAATCCAGGAAACCCCACGCTCCCGTGGAGGGGAAGGTCCTGGGCAGCTCGCCCATCTCAAAGTCCTTGCGTTCCGGGTTGGGGCTGTTCGCCGGGGTGAGCTCCAGCTTGGACGGGAAAGCTGTTCTGTCTTCAAAGGGGCTGGGGGTCCTCGTCCAGTTCTGCCAGGGGTTGGGAGGAGGAGGAGGAGGCACTTCGGTTTCAGGAGTATTGCGGACAGGGTGGAAAGAGTGGGAGGGCTGCTCGAGCTCAAGAGGGACGCCTACTATCCGCTCCTGCCTCATGAGAGGCCGACGGCCATGTGAGGAGTTGCTCCTGGGCTTGGAGCCCAGCATGGGATTACCGCTGCTTGAGGTCTCCATGGGAGGCTCCTCTGCCACAAACCCTGTGTTGTCATAGTGGGAGGAGTCGTTCCAGCTCTCGAAGGTGTCACTGAGAGGGCGTCTCTCGCCGCGCTGTTGCAGGGTGCTAGAAGGAGGTGTCTCCCTCTGGCTCAGCAATGGCTTTGTCTCAATGGGCTTGGGGAAGGACTGGGCCAACCTGTAGAGACAGCCAAAAAGCAGGGATAACCTGTGCACTCCAACAACACACCACTGCCGGCTTTTCAATGTCAATGAAAGCACATGTACATCACAGACCTTTTACTTTTAGCATTCTAAATAAAAATAAAAAGTCATTCAGCTTCAAGCAGACCGTTAAAGAGTCACAGTGAAAAAGCAAACCTCATTTAAATCCTCAAACAATTAAATGATTTCCCTCCTCTATTTTGTGACCTCTAAAAAAGGCAGAGCTCGTTTTTATTTGAAAATCTTAATGGCCTGAAAGATTAATGAATCATATGTCAGTGAGTGAGAATAGGACCTGAAAGGGGAACATTAAGGGCCAGATTTACTAAGGCTTTTTCAACTAGTTTCAGGGGCACAAACATTTGTATTATGTATCAAACAGGCACATGGGGCTGGAAACACAGTAAGTGTGTCATCTACGTGAGCTTTTCTCCTTAATGCACATGCACTTAAGGGAGGATCCTGCAAATAATGGGAGAAGATATTATTAGCGTTGCTGATTGTGTATTCCGTTGAATTTATTCAAAGTCACCCAATTAACAAGGGTTGATTTTTGGGCGAATTTCTCCGCCTCTAAAGAGATCAAGGCGTTCATTTAATGGAGACTACGCACCAACATACCCTCGTCAGGCTGCATTCTGCGTTGTAAGTTTTAGGTATGTACATCTGGCCACAAGTATCTTAAACATAATGAACAATTAAAAAAAAAAAAACTAATTACATTTTTTCAGTGAACATTTTCCTTAACTCTGTCCTCACAGTGAACATAAGATGGGGTTCAAAAAAGGGTGAGCTAATTTGAGATAAAGAGAATCTTGTTTGTTAAAATAAGGTCATGCATGTTCATGGCTATGCTGGCCTTGTAAGTGTTCCCACGGATACAGTGAATTTTGTCTTTCATCTCTGTTTCATAAAGAAGAACTGTATCATCTCCTTTCAACCTCTGCGTTTTCAATTCATCACTAAAAGTAGTGCTATTACACAAACATTCATTTCAAATGAGGATCAAAAGAAAAGTCCTGTGGTGACAGCAAAGCCCTTGGTGGAATTGCAACCAGGATTAAACTGAAAGACGCAGGTTATTTTTGTCGCTGAATAACCAAAGCACATTTCCTTTGAAAGCCAAGAGGTGGAATTTGCGTGGCATTTCAATGAAGATGCGAACGGAGGAGGCATCCTCCTGACCTTGACATTGAGAGAGCGCTGCCGTTTGGGGGAATCCTGCTCTGCTCTTTCAGGCTCATGGAAATGTATGGTAATGAGGGATTAAAGCCCTGGCAGACAGCTCCTCCTTACACAGCCATTTTGACAGCTGGATGTCCACATCATATTAATCCAGCAGGTGCAGAACAGAAGTGCTTTCTGCTCTTACACATCAGATTAAAGCCAATGGACTGAAGGTCTTTAACACATCCTTTCTGTTACCCCAGAACACACAATTCTCATTTCTCATTCTCAACCACTCCCTTTGTTGCCAAATTCTACCCTGTCATGTTCTGGGGACAGATTTATCCAACTGATTTATCAGCACTGTGAGTCACGTGAGAATGCTTAAATACAGACCATGCATGAACGTAAGGATTTCTTTTGAGAGAATAACGGAAGGAAAAGGGAGCTTTGATAATTCAAAGACACCAAAACAACTGTGTAGAAGGATCCATTTGAATATGTATTTCAATATGTACAGGACATGTTTTCAGTACGATCATGAACAGTATACAACACATTTCGACCAGTTTTTAAACCAAATATTTTAATAACTAATATATTTTCATGCCATTGACATTGACATCATTCAGCTGGCTAAATACTGGGCAGTTCTATTCAAATACCCCACTGGAACTCTGTTTTCCTTCCGGTGTCTGAACATGTGTTACGGGTTAACTGGTGTTTCTAAATTGCCCTGTGAAGGTGCCAGGGTTGGAGTCAATTCCAATTAAATTCAGACAATTCCGGAAAGAATTTACAATAAATGAATTGCATTTCAATTCATTGCCTGAATTGACTTAATTGAAATGGAGTTGACCCCGTCCCTGGAGTGTGCACTTGTGATAATGGATAGATGACATAATGGCTTCAAAGTGTTGCGAATTACTCAGGTACCCGTAACTTCATTAATCTGGAAAGCAATCAGTGGTAGTGTGGTCGATGTCAATGTGCAATAGATAGGAGTACTTGGACCAATGAATGGGGTGGCGCACACCTGTTAGTCCAATGCGTTGGAGGTGCCCCATCCTTGCCAATGGGCTGCAAGGCAGTTACATTGGCCGGGGGGTTAGAAGAACCAGTAGAACCCTGGGATGGGGAGTAGTCTGAATAGGTGGCAGAGGAGCCACTGTTGTTCAGGCAATGCATTTTATCTCCATCTGATTCATCTGTCGACTCTGTGAAGACAAAGCAGCACAGTGGCGTCTTTTTGCATTTAAAAAGGTTCTGCATCAGCTGCAATAGAATTACGGAGGGAAAATACTACAACAATCCAGTAACACCAAAATGCTTTAAAACTTCTGTAATGTTTTTTGAAAGGAAATATTGTATGAACACAAATTTCAAAGTTTAAAAAACAAGTTCATGTTAATTATTGTTGAATCTGAATCTAAATGGCCATAGCTATTAAAAATCCATCTGGGAAAGGAATTCTGGAAGGAACTGGTTCTTTTTTCGGCTTCAAACCAAACAGTAAGTGATTATGCAATAAAAATTTAGATTCTATTGTTCAATTTCACACCGTAAATAATAAGAACAACACATTTCACAGGCCCTAGCCTCGAGAACATTATGTAATTACTGTGGCTTGCAAGAATATTTTTTGTAATCTTTAATAGGCAGACACACACTAAAAGGAATGAAGAACACAGGGTGTTTACTTGAACGCTTTAAAATGCATTCAATGGGATTACAGAGTGAAAATTAACTTTCTGGCAGTGGAATCTGAGCAAGCCGCCCACCCCCCATATATCTGGTGGAATGATCAATCTGGATGGAATTCAGTAGGAGAGGGAATATCGCACATACAAACATATGAACCCTCCTGGACCGGACCCAAGACAGAAGATAAGTCAGCTTAGTTCTGCTTTATAAAAATGAGAGCAAGAAGATATTTCTGTTGTTTGGTCAGTGGTCTGCCTTCCGTAAGGATTGTTTCTACTGCAAACCAATCATGATGAACATGCTTGGGAAGACTAGAGTGGATTCCCCTTGAATTCCCCCAGAGAGCTTTCAGAGTCACCAGATTCTTACAGGTACACAACACAAGGGATTACACTGTCAGTTGGTGAGGGAGTATTAAGTAACCAGATGGAAGGAGTCTTACAAATGAGGCCAAGACACCAGTGTTAATACCCAAACTCATTCTATGTGCCTTCTTTAATCTTGAATCTTGAATCTTGAATCTCTCAAAATATTGGTTTAACATCTCAAGTAAATAACATACTGTCCCGTCTCTGTACATTATTTAATCCACAGGGAAGGGTCCAAAACTCTTCACAAGCCAGTTCTTACAGTATGTTTACAATCACTTTTGTCCATGCACTAATGCAGCACAACCAAACTCCACTTCTGTTGCGCTCTAAGGTGGTATTTTCAATTAATTATATAAAGTATTGGGACACAGTCGTCTTCAGTGCTCTGGACCTGCACTTTAACCTCATATTCAGTGTTTCATTTCAAATCCAATGTACTGGAGTGCAGAGCCAAAACAACAATAATTGTGCCACTATCTCAATACTTTTGCATTCAACTATACTGAAATGTCCAGAATTATAGTACAATGGGATCCATACATTTTTATTTATGTTACACATACATCTATTTATTTACATGTATCATTCGATCAGTAGCATACTCAACATAATAGGTTATCATAGGGTGATCAACTGATGTCAAAAAACGTGGGCCAGAGAAATAACTGTGACACAAAAGTATATGTTTCAATGCACCTATACAGTCCGTTCAGCACATACCTTTTTTGTCTTTGCCCATTAAAACAACCTTTGGTTTGTACATAGGGGGCTCCACCAGGGTAGGTCTCATGTCAGAAATGCGGATGTCATTTGGGGAGCCTCCAAGGGAATCCTGGGAAAAGAGGGTACAAAATGCTGGTGACGAGACCCGCCTTTCCCAATAACGCGGCATGCAGAATGCAGCAGAGAGGTGTAGGATTCAAACAGCACGAAAGGGTTCCCTGGAATCTAAGTGACATTTCTGCTGTATTCTAACCACGTGTGCAGTACACTGTGTGTACATCCATTCCCTTCTTTCATCCTGGAATAATTAGAATTGCAAATATATGTGATTAAAAATATATATAACAGCATTTCACTCAGTTCTGCAGTATTTCCTGACACAATAATGGAGAAGATTAAAACATTCCACTAAGAACAATGTACAGAGTGATGATTATGAAAACTTAAGGAATGTATCCCTGAAATGCGCCCCACGATCTGGTGTGGAATCTGTAACAAATTCTAAATATGGCATACCCAAAAGTATCTGTCATCAGTGCTCACTGCTGCAACATCGCAACAACACTATTGAGTCAGAATAGCACAGACAGACATGTACTTTCCTCTGAAAAACATGATGGCAGCCACTGTTTCTTAGCACACTGTAGTCTATCAGACATCCTGTAACAATTCATCAACCAACCCTGAGACCAACACTGCAACAATTCATTAATCCCCTCCCCCTTTCCCCAACTTAGCAAACTTTCAGAGAACACTATAGTTTAGCATGTAGCTGATGTACAATCCTTGATGCTTATATTATTTATTTAAAACACGTCTCTGCTTTAATATCTGAAGGGAAAGATTCAATTTGATGTGCCCAATATTTCCACGGCCTAAATCTACAGCATGTTACTGTTGAGTCACATCTGTGTACCACACCTGACCTAAACTATCAATAGTATCATGACACACAAGAAGCAGCAGAGACAGAGGACGTCCTACAAGTCTCTCTCTCTGTCTCTCCATCTCCCCCCCCCCGTCTCTCTCTCCTTCCTCTCTCTCCAATCTAATTCTCCTTTACTCGCTGTCTCACTGCTGACTGCTGCATCTTTAAATATTCATGTCTGCAAGATACCAAGGTTAAAATACCTTACCTCCTACTCTATGACAGTGAGACAGTGATTTAACTTTTCTCAAAGGAAGTCTGAACCAAGTGTAAGCAAACAGCAATGATGTGGCCATGCAGTTGCAGTTGCTGGTGTTGGTGGAAGAAAAGCTGGCCTTAGCTATTAATCTGTGAAAAGACCCATCACTCCCAGTGACTTCTCACTGTTTTTACCCCTGAGGGGCAAAGTGCTGTGATGAAAGCAATGTCCATATTGCAAAAAAAAAAAATTCACATTAATCTATTTTATCTTTTACCATCAAAATGTTTAACACCAGTTCAGTTTGTTTCAAGAAAAGTTTTGGTAGATTAACACTACATTACAACTTCAGGTTCATAGGCATTTGCAGTACTGCTAAAAACTCATTCTGGGACAGAAACACAGTGACACTGATTAAAAAATTCAAAATTTTAAATTACAATGCTGATCCACCTGTCAATTGACAACTCTGGCGTTAAGAAGTAATGTAAGTCATTCCCCTCCTTTTTGTCATCATAGAAGTATGTACTCATGTGATGACATTTGATGCCTTGTAGCTGAGGACAGTTTAATAAGCATAATTTTGGGGCTCGGCCTGTTGTTTTCTTTCATTTCCCGACCACTTACTATGAGGCAGAAACAGGAAGATGTAACGGACAGGGCCGAGTTCTCTGGCTGTGGCAGCTTGGGAACGACGCGATGTAAAGAAATCTAAGCAAAACAAACAAACAAACAAACACACAAACAAATGGAAAGTAGTTTCTTCATGGTTTGAAAGAAAGCAAAATGTGTGATATCAAAAAGCATGAGCGATGGTGTCCTGGACCCCCAAGCCCCCTCCCCCCCTGCCTCAGATTGTTCCCCTGGAAGAGAACATG
The DNA here is from genome assembly GCF_013347855.1 of Anguilla anguilla. Taxonomy (NCBI): domain Eukaryota; kingdom Metazoa; phylum Chordata; class Actinopteri; order Anguilliformes; family Anguillidae; genus Anguilla; species Anguilla anguilla. The sequence goes on along the minus strand of NC_049204.1, from coordinate 56,610,769 downwards.
TCTCCATGCAAACTCTGTGAGTAGACATAGTGGAAGGAGAATTCAGGCAGTAATGAACAAAAAATACAACAGACGTCTCGGGTCTGCGGAGAACACTACTGGATATTTGAAGGAAGCTTGTGCGCAGCAGGTGGAGGTGAGCTGTCCGGTTTTAATGAATGAAAATGAATGTTCCGGGGTGACTGAAGCAATCGCTTAGATAGGCTTGCTAAAACTGCCAGAATGCTGACACTGGCCATCCCCTTGGGAGAGACAGGAAGCCAAGCACAACAAAACAGATTACCTGATCCGTCTCTGAGTTCAGCTCAGATGCTGTGTGCTCAGCTCCAAGAATAGAATTTTGATATGACCTATTCAGAGCAAGCCTCTGCAGTCCTACGCATACAATTACCATTTAACACTGACCTTTGCAGTTGTAAGTTCAATAGTCTGCAATGTTTTTAAGCCACGTCGCTGTGCCAGCTTTCAGAACCTGACTGCTGTCTATATGGACACAAGCAACCCCTTGGCAATGTTAATGGCCACAATTTATTCAGTTTGTCTTATGTTATTATTGCCATATTTACACACATTAAAGCATTCAGCCAAGATACAAACAATAAACCTCAAATGTACTAAAAATACAATTTCCACTGTTTTAGCACTTTCTGGGTAATAAAAGTGTAGTATCTCTGTGTTTAAACATATGTACAAAAGTAGTCTTTTAGATAGTAGCTTCTGAATTATTGCTGCAATGGTGTCAACATAATCTTTCCTTATTCTTCATGGTGCATTAATGTGCAGGAAAAACACCCAGTGAAGCACAGCATGCAGATTGTATTGTTTCATTACACGACAGGAATGAAACAAAGCTGAAATTCTCGACAAAGAACACCGTCCTAACAAAAAATATCACAGCGCCACCATCAGGTGCCTGAAGCCACTGACATACGAACCGCACACGGCCTTTGCAGGGTGCACCTCCAAAGTCCCAGCACATAATAGGTGCCTCCACATTTATATATCACCCCACAACAAAGTCTGTCACATCTGGCTGAATTTCAAAAATGGAGAAACCTCAGCCTTTGTTTTATTGAAGCTCCAGCACTCTCCTTTGCCCTTCCCTGATTGTGTCCTTGAAAACGACCCCTTATTTTTGGTAACAGGAGTTCTAAGCTCCCACACAGTCAAAACAATTTGATTTGCTTGCAGCTAAAACTCAATTTTTCTATGCGATAACCCAATACCAAAACTGCTATATGAAAGTCTGAGAAGCCCTTGGAATCAACCCATCTTTCAAGACCTCATTCAGCATTACTCTTCACTTATCTCCTACTCTTCACCTCCATCATCGCTCTTGGGCTCAAAATAGAAAAAGTCAAAATGAAGCGAAAACCAATCATAAATCCTTCAAGTCCTTGCCTTAGCCCTACCTCAGAGCTCTCTGTGAGTTCCTCCTTCTCCTTGCGTTTTGGAATCTCCATTGCTGAGTTGTGCATGGGGCCCTGTTCTGTCATCTGGCCTTGGGAGAAGTCTTTGGCCTCTCTTTCTGCAGCCTGGCACGAAAATAGTGATTGACAGATGCCCGTGCCCACAGTCACACAGATCACAGATATAGCACATTAGGGATTGTGATGGTTTGTAGTGATGCTCATTGACTGCAAAAAAAAAAAATTCTGGCTACATTTCTGATGATTTGTGTATAATTTGTGCCTATTCCAGGGTCATTTTGTCTTTGAGTCATTTAAAATGACTCAAAGACAAAAGGTTTTCAAGGTGATGTGCCATATTTACACATGCCATTACTCATCATATTAACCCACATAAAGGAAACCAAGGTCTTCTTAGCCAAAGAAGAGGATGTTCTTGCTTCACACTTTAACCCACTTTTTTTCTTTGATCTGATTGAGTTTAAATACAGCAAAAATACTTCAAAATACGAAGCTACTCTAATCCATAAGTCTCCAGTTTTCTGCAAAGAAAACATGCATACTACACTGTACACTTTTGCTTTGATCATTGTTGCTGCTGTTTTCTATGATACCAAATCAAAGAATGCTGACATATGTTTAATGCCATTTTAAAATACTCTTTAATGATAACAATTCTAGATAGGTTTTCAAAATATACAGGGGTTTAACTATAATAGCTTTCTTACCAAAGGACAGTTAATTGCTTCTCTGAAGGATAATAACAGGCAGCTACATTATGTAAGGGCCAAAGGATTTCATTGGGCTGAATTTTCACCACAGTTTATTAATTTATTTTAAACATAAGCTCACACTCCAAAATCTGGGATAAAGCTTTCCCAGAAGAGTGTAGGTTGTTATTGCAACAAAGGGTTGACCAACTCCACATTAATGCCCATAATTTTGGATGAAATGTTGGATGTCAGGTGTCCACATACTTTTGGCCATGTAGTGTATATAAGACAGATGCTGGAGACACAATAACTACATCAAACAATCTGGTTAGGTTTGTACAACCCATTAACAACCCATTACGGGCACAGAACTAGATGCAGTGCAAGAATCTTGTTTTTGTATGTACTCAGTACTATCCCAGGGGTACTGCACCATGGGCACCGTTTATTAGGGAAATTGCTTGGCCTGCAGGTGACTGGGACTCTGACCTCCTTTGCTGCAATGGGCCACTGGGGCTCAAACTTTTCCTTCCCAGGGAGCTCCATGTTGGTGCCTGAGGAACACTTCTCTGTGGCATGACTGGCCTTGCCAACCAGGTTCTGAACTGACTTCACCATGTTCTTAAGGTCCTCTGGATAAGGAGTGGGGTAGCGCTTCAGATTGATCTCCACCTGGGAAGAAACCACCAGAGAGGTGGCTTTATTCCAGATCCGCGCTCCTGTGTTTTATATTGTCTGGGTTCAGGGCTTAAAACAAGGTTATCTCCCCACTGTAGATGCCATGCAGTAATTCATTAAGACAGTGCAGCCAGCCAAGAACCGGCTTTCCCTTCCTCAGGCTACCCTACTTGATTGCCCCAGTTCTCGCATTACATTTCACAGAGCGGAATTCTGGGATACCATCTCCCACCCCATGTAATGCGCAGTAGATGACATAATCATCTCCAGCTGTGCGACTAAAGGAAGCAATAAAAATATAATAAGAGACAAGCTGAAAAAAGAAAAGGAGAGGCGTGAAATACCTTGACTTTTCCAGAGTTGTCCTCATCCTCCTTCTTATCTTCGAACTCAAAGGCAACAGTCATCCTCTGCTGTCGCTGCTCCTCCCAAAGTGTGGGGTTGAAACTGTCAGTGTCTGACTGGTAATCTACATGTGAGAGAGACGTTGAGGGCACACCATTATACTGGTATTACAGTGGTGCTATGACGGCACTATACTAGCCTAACATAGGTCCCACACTGGTGCTACTGAAATGGGGGTATGTTTATTTGTTGTGGGCTTAAAAACATAGCCCTGGCTGCCAAGTCTTCAGGACAAGAGACCAAAGTCTCCAGCTAGGTGGATTAATCAGATTATTACTGTTTCTCCAAGAGTGAAGTCAGACTTACACATGCTAACTAATTTAACATCACTGGACTCCTGTACGCTTTAGACAGAGTAACAAGGGTGGTTCATATACCAAGTGAATTTTTTTTTTTTTTTTTTTTTTAATCAATCTCAGAAAAAAGTGCCTAAGAACACTTGGCAAGGGGGTGGTACCTTATAGGTACATCAAATTGCACCCCTAGCCAGCATAACATACTTAATTAATAATTTTGCTTGTAAATGGTACTCATTAGAACCCAAATAGAACATTGCTGTTCTTTCACAGTACATTTGGGAAATGTGTTCCTTAAAGAACAAAAATGTACCATCACTGTACCTTTCTGAGAGTGTGGAATGAAAACATGCGTCCTGAAATGACGGTTGTGCGAGAGGAGTTTTCTTCCCTGACCCACCTTCATCGTGCCGAGGTTGCTGGGGAAACATGTAGTTGGTGAGGACCCTCTGCTTGGTCTCAGGATGGGCCTCTGTCTGAAGGGGGATCAAGGCCTTGGACTGCAATGGCACACAGGGTTCACAGGGTTCAAGGGTCACTACACATACACTGGAGAGTACCATGGCGACAAATAAAAAACAGCATGTGTCTTGATTGATACATTAGCCAGCTCAGCATAATGATTTTAATTTTGGGAGGAGTCCCTTATAATTTATGAGGTGGTATAGACAGACCTATAGTGCATGCAGAGAGTCAGGCGGACGCAAATCAGTCGTTAAAGAGAACCAAAATACTTGGTTACAATGCTCATTTTATTACCCTAATTTTTACCACAGACACAAGGTTTTTCCAAGCAGTTACAAAACACATACACCTTTTTCAGAAAGAGAAAAAAATGAAGAAAACATCTACCTGATTGTCTGATAGCCACAGTGCAGCAAGATCCTTCAGTTTGGTGAAAGTAAATGGCAGATTCTTTAACCTGTTTGAGAGGAGGGTCAGAGTGGCCGCGATGTGAGTAAGACATTGAAGTGTAGACGCTGCTACTTTTTCAACACAGGAACATGATTTCAACGGGTGACCTTTTTCAACCACACACTTATAAGAAAGATATATTTTCTGACAGGTTCCAAGGCACATTTGTCTGTTGCGAGCATTTCATCCACTGCTACTCAGCAGGGGATGTGTGGAGGGGTTTCATTAGCTCCCATTAGTTCTGATTCACTTTTTGAGTGCATGGCGCTCTTAAAAAAAGTGCTCTTAGACAGAACTCCCGCACAATCAAATGCTCAAATGCCTTGACCCATGGAGCAGATATTTTACTCCATGTACTGAAAGAAATCCAAAAGGACCCCTTTTTTCAGCTGTCCCATTTCCCCACCGAATGCTTGTTTAATATGACCGACCCCTACATAATCACCGATAGCCCATTCAGACCAACAGAAAATAAACAGACATGGTGCTCTTTGCTTCAGAATGATGAAAAGACACCACTGGGGTCAGCGTACTGAAGTTGGAGCATAGTCAAGGCAGCTGCCTGGCTTGTGGCAGCCCATTTACTTGAGTGCCCTGTCGCGCTGGTGGAGACGGGGTAGCATCGGCTGCTGTGCGTTAAGTGACGGTAAAGTTTAATTACCTCGGATCCTGTTAATCACTGGCAGTGCATCCAAACATCTCATAAAGAGCTTTCTTAATTAGCCTGTGGGCTGGGAGAAGCATTTCCTAATGCTGTACAGCCATCTTAATGTGCCATTAGAAAAATAAAAACACAGGCCTGTTTAGTTTACATAAACTCCACCGTAATAGGAATCTCATACTCCACCTACGCTAGCTTATTAAATCTGTTTATAAAGAAATGAGCAAATAAAAACTTAACCCTGGAGTGCCGGCGAGATCCCCGCCATGACACGAGGCGTGGCACGGTAAAAGATTACTGTGTTGAGCGTGCATTGGCCTATCCAAGGCTCTTATTCGTGCGCTGGAACCCTCAATTACAGGCCATAATAACACACAGCAAGGCTTCAGTTGACATAGCTTGAGTGTACTGATGCTTATAATCAAAGCGCTGGGAACCAAACACTTTCTACTTATACATTTGCACCGTGTATACAATGACAAACTGCAACAGTGTGCTCAGTACTCATCAATGCTGCCAGTTTCTCTCGCCTCTGGTACCTTGCCTCTGAATTGCAGTATAGCATCCAAATACTGTATATAATTTTGTATAGGCTGCTGAACTCTGAATCCTGTTCATGTCACGTTATTCACTAAGGGTATTCTTGCCACACATTACACCTGTGATATTCTGAGGGGGCAGATGACTGTTCACGCCGCGAAACGGAGGAATGCTTCAGGGGTTACCTGTTGTCGCTCAGGTTCAGAACGCGCAGTTTGGTCATCTGTCCAATTTCGTCCGGCAGAAACTCCAGCTTATTGGAGCGCAGAGACATGACCGTGATGTTCTTACAGCTCCCGATCTGCAAACGAATCCACATGAATGAAGTGAGCATGCAGAGAAACGTCCGCGTCCAATTCGATGTCCATTGTGCACACCGGAGGAAAGCAGGATGATTATGATCACTTCAAATAAAGCACACAGTAAGCTCTTTTTCCTTGAGATGGAGCCTTTGAACCCAGTGTTACTCCATCACACTGCAAGACCGGAGAGAAAACTGGACCTGGGGAGGGCAGAGGACTCGTTTTTCAACAAGAAAAGGTAGATGCTCCTACGTGTATGAGTTTTGCTGGGCTTGCGCTGCATGAAAAAGCGCCTTTACGGGCAGACATAAATCCAGAAACTGACACATTTCCTGCCGTGTGCATCTGCGTCAATGTCAGACACTCAACGTAAATTACATACCAGACATGTCCGTCCAGTCTCAGGACATACCATGAAATTAATCCATTAATTAATCAGGAATATCCGAGTCCAGAAATCCCCCATCTTAGGGAGTGTGCAGAAGTTCCTTTAAATATTCGTGTTGACATGGAGAAACTACCACTCACAACCGACACACCTCAAATTTCACTAAAATTGCATTGGTCGGATATCTTCCAGAAACTCTGTTTTTCATGCAGTGGTTGATTCCTGTGAATGGCTTTATGTAAAGATTTGGACAGGGTCCTGCTCATGGGGAGAAGGACAGATGAAGCCATCGTGCTCAGGCTGTGTGCCTGCAGTGTCCACAGGGGGCTCCCAGTTTCAGACCAGTGCTGTTGGCTTGGCTCAAGGTGCTGGCACCTCCCTGCAAGGTGGGCCTGCACCATGGCTGCGCCAGCACAGGCCCTGGGTAATTAAGCAAGCGATAACGCACAGCTTTGCACCGTCGTCTGCAGGTCCGGCCTCAGACGAGTCGCTGGAGCCATGACTCCCACCCTCTGGCAAACACGACAAACAGCCTTCACGGCAGAGCGAGAAAGGACTGGACCCCCGGGATCACGAGGGTCAGAGAGACTCACCTCTCTGGGCAACTCTGAGAGAAAGTTCTCATCCGCAGCAAAAGTTCGGAGGTTGTGCAGGTAGCCGATGGTGGGGGGGAGACACTCCAGTTCATTACAGCTACAGTCAAACTCTTCTAAAAGTGACAAACTGAAAGAAAAAGAAAACTGCATTGTGAATTATTCCACAACATCGATGCACAAAGAACACAACTTTGATGGCCGAGACATAGAAAAATATATATAGATAAATTTCTATAATAGAAAAATGTAATTAATGTAACATTACAGCTTTAGCCTTTTTTGTTGGTAATTTGCTGGCCTGTTCAGAGATCTGTCTAAGCAGTACTGGAATTCATAAATTAATCATGGATACCTCTCTCAGACAGCACGTCATGTATTACTTTATTTGGAAAATTAGTTGATGAATCACAAATTCCACCTATCAATAAAACCTACATACAGTATCAGTGTGGAATATCTTTAATTACAGGACTAAAAATGAATGTAATGCCATATATGCTTTCAAAATAATCTATATTGTGCACCACCAATAAACAAAATCACCTTTTTTTATACAAAAAAGGTCAATCGGGTAACTACTAAATCCCCAAAAAGAACATATACGCAGTGCCAAGAGACAGAGCACGTCCAGGATGAAAGATATATTTTCATACATTTTATATTTACACACATAATTGATTAAGGTAATATCAGGCTTGTGTTTTTAACATCTGCCTTTATAAAAGGTTTGCACTGACAGTAAAGACATATTGATGGTTTCAAAAAACAAAATTTCCCATTGATCCAACACATTACATCAAAATAATCCACTCAGAAATCCATCAGAATTAGCAAGATATTTCTATTTGTATTTAAGTTAAAATATGAAAATACAGTATCAGAAATAATATATGTTTAATACTGAATTGTAATATTTTCATTAAAGTCAAAATAGGGATATCCTGATAATTCTGATGGACTCTTCCACTACCTGCTGTTAAAATTGTCAGCAGAAAAACTTTTTCTCTAAAAAACTTTGAATAGCGGGTACGCATGTAAACCAAACAAATACAGATCCAATCCAGCCTTTTCTTGTTAGACATAGTCGAAAAACAGGCCAATTTGTCCTCATAGTAGTCAGCACACTCATTAGCAGAGCATTTGTACCAGAAGACCCAGCTGGCCCCCCATATGTATGGCTTGAATTACGTCCATTTCACCAGAACGCACAGAAAATTCAAAGGTGAGCACTTGCCTGAATAAACATGTTACTGCTGTGAATGTGTGTGGGATGGAGGGTGGGGGTGGGAGTGGGGTGGGGTTCATTCTACTTACCCTAATTTGGTGCGTCCACTAAGTGGCCCATTTTAGATGCATGTATAATAAACACAACACACAAAACCGACCAATGACAAACCAAGAAAAGGACGAAATACGGCATCACAGGCATAAGGCAGTGGACGGTGAGAGAGGTCTGCGATGGTGGAAGGTCGTCGTGACAGAGTGCACTCAGATTCAACCCCCGGATTTCCCTCTGGCTCACACATGACCTCTGCCACTAACGAGGCGCGCGGATGAATTATCACACTCAAATACACACACGCAGACCGCGCTAAGCACAGCTTAGTCTGTCCTATAGCATCATCTCGGTTTAGAATTTCATAGTTGGTTTACAATTTCTGCTTTTCTCGTGTTTCGTGTTCTGCACTAGCTCTCGCAAATCTGTTGGATGTAGTTAAGAGCAATATTGTCACAGACTATGATGTCTGGGATGTGGTGTGAATATCATCACTGTTGCCACAATAAATTCTTTCGTGGTGAGCAAATAACTGCGTCTGAAATTTCATATCTAGAGATATGAAATTATCTGAGGAGAACAGTAAAAATGACATGCTTACAGTATAACTTAAAATCTCACAGGAATGGGGAGACTATGTATAAAAAGGGCTGCAAGTCCTAAACGGATAACATGGCATGGGTGTAGATACGCTCAAATTAAGGTTTCACCTCATACGTATTGTCTTATTTTAGATCCAATGCACTGAAGTACAGTGCCAAAACAACAAAATTAGTGTCACTGTCCAAATACATTTGCATTTCAACTGTATATTAAAGAGTTTAGCCCACAGCAGATATATGAAAAAAATAATAAAACTGTGCAGCAATCAGTGGGTCAGACCGAGGAAATTAAAACCCGCTGCGTTTTACAGAACGCACAACATCATAATCATCAAGTTTATAACCCAGATCAGACTTTAGTGCTGTGTCAGTTCACATCTCAAACTGAAGACTGCAGAGATTCGTTTGAGCTTTATTCCTCATGAAATGGACCAGTTTACATTTCTGAACAGCGCCAAAGCAAGGGGGTTCCCTTTCACTGTGGGCAATGGGACATTTACTCCATCGCTTCAGAGTCACTGTAACACTGATCATGCCAACCTGTATTTATCAATGCGAGGTGAGAAAAAAACAAGATTGTTTAGGTGCCAGGTGCTTGGCACTCGGCCTATTTCTAACTGCAGGACATGATCACAGCTTGGCATGAGGCATGCAGGAGACATTCGGCTATTATTTAAAGTGTGAATGATGTCATCAAAATAACGTAGTAACACTTTATAACAGGGTCCACGATTAAACACTTAATGATCTAAATATCATCATTGTACGCTACCAATAAACACATTGCTGAGGTTTAGATGAAGGTCAGCACATTTTATTAAGGAGGAAAACATCAGATTTAAATTATGCACTGCTGACATGAGCTGCTGTGGTGAACTTAAACCTCTACGTCCCAGCAACTGCATAACATAACCTTGTGCGAAATCTCTCAGATCTGACAGGACAGCGTCCAGTTGACTGTGTGTTTATACAAGTTATGAAATGAGTCCACTCAGCAAACAACCAACATGAAATTAGTAACAGAAGAAATAAGTTAAGCTTAGAGGCCATGAATTAGATAACCCCAGTTTTAACAGAATCCATTTCAGTGCCACTCACTAATCCTCTCAGAGGGAAGTTCGGGGATCTCGTTCTGAGACGTGCAAACCCACATGATGGCACTCGCCCTTGAGCTGCTTGGTCCTGACGTACTCACCTTCCGATGGTGTTTGGCAGTGAGGTCAGCTGGTTGTCGTCTACTTTTAGAGTCGTCAGCTTTTTCAGCATCCCTGTAAGGGCGACAAGTACGGGTGACATTGACTTTAGTCTCACATTCTATGTAGGGATAAAAGTGAATTAAGAAATGGAGTGTACATAACATATATTATTGACTGAAGGTAGTTTATTATAGAGATATTAATTAGACATACTGAATGAACATTTACATAACATTTACATACATCTGTCCAGTACATAAAATGTTGAGAAGTTAATGATATTTTTTTAGCAGTGGCGATTGGTCCAAGCTTGCTAGCCATCAAAGGGCTAGCTAAGTGTTTTCATGCTCGTACTTCATTTCAGGTGGCTAAATCTACAAGCTAAGGTGTGGTTAGGTAGTTGTTTGTTTGAATGCTAGAGCCACTTTTTAAGACATCGGGTTCTAACATAATGCTACTGACACTTTTGGCAACAACATTTGCTGGGAGGACACAGCTGTCACTTGTTTGTTGACTGAATGATGGAAGACTGAAAGTGGTAATAGGGTGCACAAAAGAAAGAGTGGGAGTGGACAAATAAAAATGCTATATATATATATTAAAAAAATATATTATAAATAATATATTAAAAAATGTTTTTTTTATTTTTATAAATTTGTATATATATGCACTCACATTATCACTTGCTTACAGTGGCTTTTTATTCTTGGGAAATAACCTCAGTAAATGAAGATTTATTTACTCATTAAGAAATTAATTGCCCATTTCAGCAGCTCTGTCAAAATATTAATTAGAACATGATTTCGTGAATAAAAGCTAGACTATAAAGGCTACGCCCGCATGCTGCTTAACTGATAAATGATCATTCTGACAGTTCTGTTACACGGTGGCAGTTTGCTGCAGGCCTCACCGATGGAATCAGGCAGCTGCTGCAGCATGTTGGAGGAGAGCAGGAGGTCTTCCAGGGACTCGCACCCCGAGATGTCCGAGTCCAAGGTCTCGATCCTGTTCTTGGCCAGGTCCAGGTACCTCAGCTGCCTCAGCTTCCCTATAGACTTCATCAGCATGGAGGGGGAGAAGCAGACAGACAGTGAGTTCAGTGCTGAGTTGGACTTATTGAACACTTGATGGGAAAGCTTCCGTCAATCAAAGAACAGAGCATCCCTGGGTAAGCTCAGCAGGTTTTACTAGCTATTTTGCACCTGGACAAGCAAAGAAACCAAACCTAGGACAAGCACCCAGATGTTTCACAACATTACTTTGAAAAATGGTTTTAAAAAGATTTGCAGACGAAAGAAGTACTGGGGGAACATCCCGGTATAGGAGTAGGATCATTCTTTCATGTCAGTGACATTGGGAGAGAGGGAGCCTGCCCTACCCCAGGTATTGTCTGCAGTGAGTTGTTATCCATCCACAGCTCCTTCAGGTTATGTATCTGCTCCAGGACTTCTGGCTGAAACAACACACACAAGGTTCAGAAGCAATCACATCCACAAAATGTATGGGCTTCAAAGTAGCTGTGAGTAGCTGAGATAAAATGATATATCTGTACAATAAAATCATTCAAATAATCCCTTGTTGCAGCCATGTCGGCAGAGCGAAGCTGATTAAAATTCCTGCAGTCTCGTTAATTGAATTGAGGGATTCCCAGATAGTAGCCTATGTACGGTGCATAATTGGAGCAGCCTTTGAAACTAAGAATAGGGGCAGTGGGTGTGTGCCTGTGTGCAAATGACTGCAGCCTAAAAAGGGGCATTGACGAAAAGATGGGGATTCTGTTCTCAGTGTCAGGCCTGTGAAAACTAGGGATCTCGCTGTGAGGACATCTTCACAGGAACCCAGGGACAATGGAAATATTTCCCCAGAAATCATAGGACTGACCATGGACCCGTATAAATATCTCAGCAGAAACCCCCGGGATGAACCACGGGCGTGCTGCTTGCGGAAACTCAGGCTGACTGGGGAATATGTGAAAATGTGTCTGTTGAAACACTGGGTCCAACTATACACCCATGTGACTAAAGAAAACTTCAATCTGGCAGAGGAAATATTTTGACAGTTACATCCAATGTTTCTGTAACTTAAATCTCAACAGAACCCTATGTGTGACTGTGTGAACACCTCTAGAAACCCTGGGTCTAGGGGTGTACTTACCTCTATCGATTATTTTTGGTCTAGCTGTGGCCACACCAAGAGACCCTCAATAAATATATCTGCCTGTCTTTAAAATGTATTTGTTTTAAATAGTACAATTATTTGTGCGTAATGTATATGAAAACTATAAAAGAGCATTCTTCAAAATATATATTAATTAGCTGACAGATATTCATGATTTATATAACTGCAAAATTTCAGATAGACAAGAGTATCCTATGCAGTCAGCAGCTACGCTGGGTCACACTGTTCATTGCATTGTGATCAGCTGTAGTTTAGATTATTATGTTTGCATTACATTACATTAACTTAGCAGATGTTCTTATCCAGAGCGACAATAGAACCAAAACATTAGCATAATGTATTCACTGGGCTATCCAAACTGGATTAAAACAAAATGCTAGAAAACATGTTTTTTTATTATGATTTTATTCCACTGCCAAAATTCTACACTCCTTAGATTATCTTTGGTCTGGTGTCAATTTACACTTTGAGATGGTTTGTTATAAAATGCTTTTTGGTGTTGCTGAATATAGTACGATGATAAAAAATCTTTTTTTTTAAATCAAAGGACTAGAGAGTAACAGTGTTTGCAAGCTTTTCCCTCAGTATTCTGGTTTTATGAAATGTTTTTTTCAAAGCTGTCTTCTTCTGTAACAACATGTAACAACAATATGTCAGACAGCACACCGAATAAAAGACACATGCAAGTTGTGCTGTGTAGCAGCTGCAAATATCTCCAGCAGTAAAACCAGTTTGCTAAATCATTCATTTAATCTGAGAGTTACTTACTTAAATTCCCATGGTATGTCATCTGGCACTGTCAAAGTATCACAGGTTTCACAAGAGCTTAAGATTTACAAATTGCCTTTTCATGCAAATAAAGCAGAGAGCTGAGGGAGTACTACTATTTCTAAAAAGAGGGAAAATTGGTTTGAAATTCTACATTATAATTCAGATCTAAATTCTTTTGGATGGGAAACGTGACTGCACCAAGCTGAGCTAAACTGCCATGGGATATGCTTTAGCCGAAGACTAAGTTCTAAAATGTTAGGCTATACTGTACATTATCACAATGTACCTGTATGATGACTGCAGACAGCACAAAGACATTATTCTTAGTATTTTCTTTAACAGCAAAAATGCCCAACACATGGCCTCGAATCTTCATCAGGAATTGATTACTGAACTGAATACTATTTATTTTTAGAAATAAGAAATTATTTTCCTTGAAAAACAGTGGTCAACTAAACGGCAACAAAGGCATTTTAAGGTCTACGTATTTCACCATAACCGTGTTTCCAGAGAAGAATCAATACTCCATCTCCGTAGTGCCAGGAATAAAGCAATGAAGAATTCTCTTTACCTTCAGCGAGACTCAGCAGCACCTCGTGGCAGTTGGCCAAAGACATATTTTTCCTGACCCAAAAGCCCAAAGACTTTCTTTATTCAGAGACACACAGGGGAATTTGTGTCCAGTAAACAGAGATAATGGGAGCCTACTATTCATCAGTGACTATTAAGTGATCGATGGAAGGTGGGGGGAGGGGGGGGTGTCATTAGGGGTCAACTGGGTTTATCTCATACACTTGAAAACACTACTCGGAAGGGTGTTCATTTTTGAAAATTAAATGTCCTGTTACCATGTTTAATTGCTGATTTAGCTACTCAGTCGCTTTCTGCTAGGCACAATGAGTCTTCCTCTTGAGACAGAGGCCTATTTTGTAATCAATTACTTACTAACTAAGCACTACAGTGGCTGAGCTTATCATCTTTTATTTTTGCTGTAGATAATCCAATAAATAATTTTCTCAAGGTTGTGCTTAATTCTAAGAGCAAGTTGATCTGAGAAAGACCACTATCAATCAGAGTAAACACAGATTTCAGGTTTAATAGTCCACTGTAGTTCCAATGTACTGTTTTTCTTGTTAATTTTTAATACGAAACAATAAACTCCTTTGGCACAGAACCTCTGTCCTTGGCAACCAGAATGTGCCTCCTGCTCTCACCGGAAAGAGATTAAACACTTGGCCCGCGTTGAGGACTTCCTGTGCCGAGGCACATCTTGCCTGTCTTTGTGGTCCTGGTGTTTCAGTCGGTGTTTCACTTCCTCATTTCATACACTACCACCCCCCTCCCCCCCCATGTGCGTCAGCATCTGTGCCCCCCACCCCTCCCATAGCATAGGCTTCAGTTAGGACACCTTTCCCAATGTCACAGGCTCACATGGCTTAACATCTGCTCATATTCCAGCTCGCTTGAGCTGTGATGAAGCCAATCAACCCCATCTTTCCCCACAATTCAGGTCACTTTATCCATGTGTCATCATAACACAAAAAATAAAAAAAATAAAAAAACCTGAACTACATTTATTTCAAAAGGTGCTTCATCCCAGAATGGGAAATTTGTTTTTTGCTCTTACATGTAAAAAAAAAAAACAACTGAACGGTGGTGCACTGTGATGTGCACTGTGCCTGAAAAATTGAGAAAGCATGAACACACAAGAGTCTTTTATCTCTGATGAGCCGAGTGGGCAGGTGAGCATTTAACTGCACAGTTCCGTTTGAATAACAAAAGAGCACATTATCTTTGAATTCAGCAATGCCTGAATTAACTCTGAATTACAGCGTCTGATGGTGAATTAGATTGGAAAGTATGACTGTTTTAAAATAAAAACCGCACCCCAACTAAAATGAAAGCTAAAATAAAGGAAATGGAAAAGCCATAATAGAGTCTTTCCGTTTCTACCATCCATTCTTTTACAAGTGTGCTCCAGAAAGTCGGTTAAAAGGAAACTGCCACTATCTGCCAGAGTAAAGAGCAGGAGAGTGGCCTGACAGAATGTGATTGATAAAGTCTATAAATACAGAGCGGCAGCAAACAAAGGATTAAACAGTCAACATCTCAGCACGACAAATAGCCTCGTCCTATGAGCGCGGAAATGCAAAGGGACATCAGAGCAAGTAAATCGTTCAAACGACCGTGTGCGTGCGGCGAAAGGGATGGCAAAATCCTGCCAGTACCCTGAATAAAAGAGCTGCCGTATCCCTGATCAGCCTAAGGGCATCCCACATGCCAACGGAAGTGTGCAGCTGTTTCAACCAGCCAGCAGCTGAAAGAGTAAGAGACGCACTGACGAGGTGTGAGAACAGAGTTCAGGGGCAGCTAATGACGGAGAGCGGATTGGGCCGGGGCAGGTTCAGGGGAAGTGGGGGTTGAAGTAGGACACACAGATTGGAAATTCAGACTCCAGAAAGGATCAATGGGCTCTTCACTGTAACTGGGGGGCTTCAAACGCTCAATCGAGTTCGACAAATGGCTAAACCATCTGTTTGCTTGGAACCAAGAGGGCAAATGTGCCATTTATCATCATCCAAAAACATAAAACACAGGCCCCCAAATACTTTGAAGCATGTCTGATGTTTGTTCACATCCTACGAATAACAAAATGCAAAACTATACCTTTTTTTTTACAAATTTTTGCATGGGTTAACTTGCAAGTTGTTAGCCTTAGCTGTGATGTGCACGTCTGGTGATTGTACCTTCTGTCAGACAGTCATACCCCATATACCGCCTCTCTGTACCACTGACACTAAGCATCACAGAGCAGACCCATTGCAGATCTACATATGGTATAGCAAATAATACACCTCTTCTGTGCGTGAATTGTACCTTGGGAGAACTAAACAACATCAGATCGTGTCACAAAGGAAGCTGAGAGAAACAATCTACATTCTTTTATTATGGCTTCCATTCATAAAAACTTCAACAAGACACCTCTGGTTTGACCTGTCCAAAAATGCCTGTCCTAAGGTCTCCCTCTTGAATCTCGTCAGCATTCTGAATTTTCGTAGTCATCCTTTTAATTAACTTACTTTAAATATGCACATAATTAAGGATGCCTCCACGGGCCTTCTGAGAACAACTCAGATCAAAAGCAAAACTGCCTGTAACTACTTAAAAGTATAAACAGCTATCAGCAGAAATCCACAATTTCGGGTACCACTGGTGTCTGAGCTCCACGCCTCCCGCCCCCAGATGCGGCAGTAATTTGCAGCATACGGGCCAGGCGATTTATTTTGAATGCCCACTAAATTAATCCAACACTGCCAGCCACAAGCAACACAAACGGATTCAGCCGAAATGTTTAATAAATTCGTTTTTCCACTTTTCGCTCCTGCTCCGCAAGACAATCAACATCTGCTCAACTAGCGAGCACGCTGCCTTGCCAAGAGTAGCATGTTTTAAACATCTTCTGAATTATAGATCAATGCGCGGAAAAGTATTTTAAAACAGCCAAAGCCTAAGAAAAGTGCTGGAGCGCACAGTTCTCAATTTACACCTGTTGATGTTGTTGAAATCTTGAAGGGCCCTCACTTCTTACCAGCTCAGTGAATTCATTGCTTCCCAAGTCTAATCGCTCCAGCTGTGCCAGCCTGTGTATTGACCTGCAGCAAACAAGAAGGGAGAGCCTCAGATTTTGGCATGGGAACAATGTCACAGTTTTTAAAAAGCAACCCGCAGCCAGCTCTGCCTGACAGAGAGCAACAGTGAACTTCCCACTGCTGTCGCTGTTGTCCTTCATCACGAGACATGCTGGCACACAGGACATTTTGCATATACTTTCCACACATATGGCAGTCAACCTTAGTCAGATGTGCAGAGACAGCAATCACTGATTATGTGACAATCTGTATATTTTTTGTTGACACACAAATGAAGGAAGTTTCTCTTGATTTTGCTTCACCTGTACTTTCATCAACAGCTTTTTTATTCATTCATGCAGTTTACAGAACCTTTCAGTGAAATCACTTTGGGAAAATAAAAATATGAGGAATATTTTATTTATTCCATACTGCCATTATTATAGCAGTCTGCCACCTACAGAAGGCTTAAGACCTCAGTTTTGTTTGAGTCCAACCATAAGAAAACTCAAAAAATTATAAAAGCAGTCTCCTACAGTATGCTTTATGTCATGGCAGATTCCTTCTAGGGCATACAGCATCAAGACAATGATAATTACCACGATTCATATTTATATTCCAAGCCAAAAATCTCCACACCCTCATTTCAGACCATGTTCTGATCTCAACAATGTTCAACCATTGCACACTCTGAATTGCCACTCAAAATCAACTCTACGTGGGGTGTGGGCTAATCTCACTAACTGCTAGTGTGAAACAGCTTATTCATTCATGCACCGCTTTTCAAATGTTCTTTTACATTTTTATTGGCTGTTTATCATTTAACTCTGCTGGGGAATAAAAACAGTTTCAATCAGGACACCTGACTGAGCCAACGTGCAGGAGCCAATATATGCAATGTTGCTCTCAGTCCCTGGAGCTTAGCGTATAGAAATATTTCAACTGTGATTAATCACAGCCCCGCTGCCTCTGCTCCATTCTCTGTACACCGTTATGCTCACTCCAACATGGTGCTTTCACATTTCATTTAAACATCAAGCGAAAATGGTACACAATAAAGAATGTAGAAAGCCCTTTTTTCCCTCTAATGCATTTTCCCCATCGGGGAGAGACTGATGGCTTTTGCTTTTGCAAACTGGAATTAGCAATGCTTCAGTTCTAAAGGAAGCAAGCCGTTCTAGACCACACTGTCGCCAAAGCCAAACAATTTGAAATAGCAGGGACTAAAAAAAAAGGAGAGTGAAATGTATCCAAAGATGCAAAAATATTGTGTCTTGCCACCACTCTTCACAGGCCAGTGTAAATACCATTTGATTGCATAGCTGATTGATTGATATGGACTGGGTAGAGTACATGGGTGCGGATTACATGTTTGTTAGAGAGAGAAAACCCATTGCAGAAATAATGCATATGAAATAGGAAATCTTCCCTTGAGAACAGAGGCTCATTCAACAGGCAGGGCACTGGAGAGAGAGGCGGGTTCGTACGGGCTATTTCCCTGGGTGTCATTATTAGCAGAAGATTGATGGAACATCAATCTGTCTCCTGGAATAGCTATCACCCTCTTCATGTGTGATGATTCACTCAACCTATATGGCCTTGGCGAATGCTAAACTGCCCATAGTTATGCAGCTAAATTTCATGGTCACATCAGTGACTCCTCCACAGGGGAGGGAAGAACATTCCACATGCTGAGATGTGTGGGGTGACTTCAGCGGGACGAAAAGAGTGACTGAAATATCCATCATTTATTTATTCTGAGCGATCTGGGGGTAGGTTCGGCAAGGCAGCGCGGACATGCTGATCCATTAAATAATGAATGTATTTCCCTTGTTAGATGACACATTTTCAGTACTGATTACAGCCAACAATACGTAAAAACAATATTATGCACAAAATACAAGATTTTTTGTGAATTTCACATTCTTATAAATAAATATGGCCGACCATTCACAGGTCAATCAATGACTGAACTGTAATTGCAGATAATTTTATTATCAGTTACAATCTGTTCTGATATCTCTATTTCCCTGTAATTCTGTTTGTTCATTAATAAGACTGGGAATAAAACATTTATTTCTTTTAAAAAAATACATTTTTTATTATTTACATGACATATTTGTCTTTTTCTGAAGTGACTAGTAATGTCTGGTAGCCAATGGATCATCGACGCTCAGTCAGTTACGGAACACTCACTTCGGCATGGTTTTCAGGTGATTTTCTCTAAGTTCCAGAATGCGTAATTTGGACAGCCTGAAAAGCAGAAGATTAAAAAAAAAAACATGTCAGCAACCTAACAGAATTGAAATTCTTCTGTTTAAGGGCCCCCCTGATTTGAGAGGGATAGCAGAAGATTTGAGGGGTATTGCACAATTGCACGAAAGGCTCTGCCATCCAGGATGCACGCCGCTGCCATTTTGATAAATAACAGAACACTCAATCTCAATTCTGATGCTTAGTCTGACTTTGTAAATGTAACCTCAAGGTAACTGAGGCACCACACTTTTGTGGTTGCTCAGAGATGACAAAGAATAGTTACCCTGTTCACTGGATCACAATAAGAGGAGATAACAGAGTGAAAACAGAATACATACATGATGATGAAACCTCTCAGTAAAAAAGACATGACCTCCTGCAGCCGTCTGCACCAGAGCACGTGGGTTAGGACCGGGAGAGAGACGGCACTCACCTCCCAAAATTGGCAGGGAGGTACTCCAAAAAGGCATCGTTTAAGAAGAGCTGTGTCAGGTTCAGGAGCTGGGTGAACCCATCTGGGAGCCTGGAGGGGGGGGGAGGGGGAGGTCCGGTTAGAGGCTGCTGCCACGGAGCTCGATTTACGGCCGCTAAGCAACTCGGGAACTTTCGCGGCTGAGACAAAATGTAATCCCGCGACAGCTTTCCTTACCGCTCACCCGCTGTCAGAGAGGGCAACACTCGGAGCCATAAGTCAGCGGCTAGGGCTTTGCCCCGGTACTCACAACGGGTTTATAACCAGGAAAGACCAGTCCATTTATCAACCTCAGGAACCTTTCTTCCAGACACACCCCAACTGCTTGCTTTTAAAGCTGCCTAACGATAATATTCTTTATTAATATAACTCCTCCCTCCCTTTCTATGGTAAATTATGTTGGCTCTTTGAAGAAATGCTGTATTTTTTGTTCTTACCAAGGGCTAAAACCCAATAAATATTTAATGGCTAGTATATTTACAGTATACGGTATTTATATTCAAAGTAGAGCTCAATAACACATTGGCTTTTTAATGATTTGGTTCAAGTGAATTAAATCACTGAAAGAATATATTGGGTTTACAGTAATTCTATTTCCAAGAGAAACCTGAAAATGCAGTCAAAGAAAACATTCAGTCACAATGTGCTTTAAAATATCCATTTTGACATTGAATTAACACAATTATACATAATAATCAAATGAAACCTTCAAACTGACCTTTTATGAAACATTACTTAATCTGAGTAAATACTTCATCTGAATAATAGTCATTATAATCATTAGCAAAACATGTTGTTATTCAAATTATTTTTAAGAATTGTCACATAGTGGCCATTGTTACTTTCTATAACACTTGATTAGATCATTGATTAGTGTATTATTTCACACAAATGCATAATATTTTCCGATACATCTTACACTAAAATTAAACCAGCAACTCCAAATCTAACATTTTAAGGAAACTTAACCTGAGTAAATATTTTATTTTATTAAGGCAGTTACATCCTGATTAGTTATGCAAATTTTTTGGTAGGATGTATTATGCATGAATGCAATTCAGCCTATTTACATTTAACCATTCATTTAATCTGGAAAAGTGCAATTAGCAAAATGGTAGAGCAGCAGTTCACGAATGAGCCTAAAAGGCACCTGTTCACTTAACCTGTAGCTCGCCCCTTTTTAGAGCACACTCTCTCTCTCACACTTACTTGGAAATAGGATTGACACTGGCTTCAACAACTGATAGACATTTACAGCATTTGATGTTATCCGGGAACTCTTGAATACCTGCAAATACAGAACCTCCTGTTATGTACACAATGGGCCTCTGTAGCAATACATTTGAAAGCGTTTAGGACAGCTTGTCCTTAGAAAACAATGTGTAGCCAAGAATGTGGACAAACGTTCGAAGCACATACATGATTCACCTGGAAGGGCGATTAAGGACAACCCTGGCCTCCGCCTGCACTCTTACCATTTTTGCTAATGTCCAACTCCTTCAGGTTTACAAGGCTGGCAATGGTGGTTGGCAGGCTGGAGAGGTCATTGTCAGGCATGCTGAGCTTTCGAAGGGCTTGACAGTTAAATAATTGCTGGAAAAGACAGAGAGTGACTGCTTAGTCACGCAAATGAAAAATAAAACAAATTAAAAATGGTGAAAGCTGAGGGATGATGATCAGATTGTCAGGCTCATTTTAACTTTGACTGTCATCAATGTGCTACCCAGAGTTTTCATTAAAAAAGCAGATTCTGTTAATAAGAGAGAGACATCTCATTTTGTATTCCAAGTTTAAATGATAATGCCCCTGAGTAATCAAAATGTCAGAGACAACAAGTGCAAAACAGTGGAATGAGGACAGCTAGAGTCAGAGAGAAAAGAGGGGTACTATTGCATTCAAATGAATATAAAAACACACAGAAACATGGTTTCTGTACAAGTGGAAACTATTTTAAGAGGTATTCAAATGGATTCACTCTGTCTCTCTTTCTGTGCCTAATTCTGTGCCCGAAGCAGTTAGTAGTAAGTCACTGGAAAACAAAAGCTTTCTTCACCATACACGAAGATCCTGGTACATCATTCTTTTCATTGCTCATCCACTCCATTTTCAGTGTGTATATCTGAAACATCTGCTCTTCATTAACCCAGTTGTCACAGCATATTTTTGTCCATATTTGGAAGGCCCAGCTGTGTTTTTCAGGCTCGCGTCATCACTGCAACCTCCGCGTTAGTTCAGTAAAGTGAAGTCCAGCACACAGGTCCTCCCAGGTGCATGATGCCAGCTGCAACTGTGCAGTGTACCCGCTGAGCTGTACACTCCCAGCACAACAGAGGAGACACACTCGCGTGAGGACAGGGGAAGACCAGCTGACCGTTATCCTCTCTCCCGGGCCAATGCTGTGAACCAGACCTGGGTCAAATACGTATTTTGTTTTGGATTCAAATACTTTTCTGTGCCCTGTTGATCTTGCCTGGTGTAACTGAGCCTGCCAATATGACCAGAAGGTTGGGTTCTGCACTTTTTGAGAGTATTTCATTGGTTCCAATACACCAGACAAGATCAGTAAAGCGTGGAAAAGTATTTGAATACAAAACAAATACGTATTTGACCCAGGTCTGCAGTGAACCACCCCATTGGGACTCCCGGCAAGTCACTCCGGGACGGTCACGATTCGATTCCGGTCTGCGTCCGAACGCGTAACAGTGCAAAACACTCCCTGTGCGTGCTACGGCAGTGACGTGAAGGCACAGCGTAATTGATTTCAAGCAGGAGAAAAAAAGGAGAACCCCCCACCATGCACAAACACAAACACTCACACGCCAAAAAAAAAAAAAAACGAAGCAAAACTGGCGGACGCAACTTGCGTTTCTGAAAACAGTAATTATCGGCTCGGTCACACCAAGGACCTGTAAAACTCACATGACTAGGGTAGAGCAACAGAGCCAGAGCTGCAGAAGAATATAATCAGGTGTGCAGATCAGCGTGGTTACGCTCCATTAAAGCTAACCGAATGACCACAGGAATACAAATAAGATAACTAGCAAGGGCATCTAAAGTATGAACTTTGGTATGCCAGTGCAGCAGAATAATATTTTAGAATAGCTTAGAACAGAACATGATGCTGCTAATATTAGCCACACTGGGCTCCTCTTCAAAATCCCATAAATGTGGATGGGATTTATGGAGTAGTACATTTATTTCTCCTGAAGCCACAAGGAGCAGGGAGCCAGTGCCCCATGTGCAATGCAAAAATTACCACAACAGTTCTCGTTGACAGACATTACTTAAATTAGAGCAGCAGAAGCCACTGGGTAAATGCCGAAACTATAAGGATGCAGCAAGGCTCAGAATAGACTAAGGCGCCAATCGCGCACTCGTGACATAATCTTGCGTAAAAGCTAAGCCGCTCTCGGTTTCTCTCACATTAAAAAATCAAACACTCTTTTTAGATTTATATAATGACTTCTGTCTGTCATATTTGTACTGCGAGCTATTTCAGGAATATGCAAGGGCGTATGAGCATCAATATCATGGCTTCGGCTTCAGTCATTTGCAGGTCATTTACTGCATACCGTAGCATAATTACATGCACACATATATGCAGACCTACATACGGTATCTCTGTTTGAGCACTGATGTTCCGTGTGCATAAGTGACAAAGGCAATTAAAGCCGGAGATAGCATTCTGCACTTCCTCAGACTGAAAGTTCATCCGGCTGTAATGCACTGAGTAAATCGCAACTTCCACAGGCACTGTCCGTGGTCCTGATCCAACTGCAGCACCACACTGCAGCCAAGGGACCCAAATACAATTGAAGTTTCACGCTTTCATTTGTATATATTACCATCGCACATCCTATTAGTCGAAATGGAGCGGGTGGATTTCCACACTCATTTGCAATATCAAAGCCAGTAATGAGCATGGAAGAATTTTATCATGCCCTAAACCGAGGCGGTCATAGAAACACCACGGAGCAGCTGGTTAAAATAATCGATTTGGGAGTCGATGAGGTTCTTCTGACCCATTCTCACTGCCAGCCCTTATTCCAGCCAAGTTCCTCTACCTTGGGAAGCTCCTCAATCTGGTTGGCGTCCAGGTAGAGCTCCTCCAGCGTTCGCTCGAAGCTGAAGATCTCCTTAGGCACCTGCTGCAGGCTGCAGTGGGAGTAGTCCAGCACGGAGATGACCTCCTCCTCTCCACGGAAGCATCGGCAGGGCACCAGGCGGCCAATCAGCTTCCTCTTGGTTGTCATCTCCAGACACTGCACTGAAGAGGGATAAAAAGGTCACCAAACATTCCTAATTCTATTAGCACTCAGGACTTCCCTTATTTGGCTACTGTAAGCTCTGCATCTAGTTTTATTTATTTATTTATTTTTACTTGTGTCATCAGAAATGAGCACTGCATTCAATTAATCCTCTGGCTCCATAATAGATTCTCCATTCCTTGTCCTCCACAATGGTGACTGGGTCTGGTAGCACAGGACAAAATTATACTTGTGTCAATCATGTTGAAGCAGTGTCATCGATTGCTACGTTAATTGCCTCAGACAGTGTGATTGACTGACCTGAATTAAACCAATTGTCAACCAATAGAACACACCTCACTGAAAAGAGCACTGGATTATTCCACGTCTACAATTTAATGTATTTCATTCAAATCAATGCTGCATAATCATGTACTGTTCTTAACTACAAGAACATCTGTCTAGAGAAGATGTGATGATTACACACTGCAGGATTATGCCCTATCAGGAAACTCTTTACGCATCTTTGTAGTGGTATTGAGTGTAAAATCATCACAGCGTGACACTTCACAATAAGGAAAAGTTCTTGATACGTAAATCACTGTTAATTTAATGCTCCATTGTCTCCTAGTCACCCTTCTATGTCAGAGAACAAAGATGGGTCAGGATAGCCAATCACACTGTCACATTCCATGCACAATACATATCCATGTGGGATCAAAGGACTGCTTTTTAACTCCTTGTGGGTCATATGTGTAAACACAATACATTTGTTATATTGCTGGATAGCAGCTGGATAACAAGAGCAATGGTTTTTTTTGACAGTGTCCAAATGCAGCTTCTTGCTTGATGTGCTCTCGTTTATTTCTTAATTTTCATTCATAGCCTTTAAAAATGTTCCCACAGGAAAGGGTAGGGAGGAGCAGCGCAATCCCCTAACAGGAGGAATGCTGAGAGAGGAATAACTACAGTCTCTGTAATGAGGTAGGATGGCAAGCATAAATCAACATAGCTGACAAACTGCATGATGTTTGAATAACTTAAATCTCACAATATCGTAACTAGCTCGTAAAGAAAAGAAAGCTGCGATATGATAGCAGGACCCACTGACAATACCGGTGCTATTCATTTGTCTTGTGTAGTTCGATTTGACAGAGTGAGGTACTGGGCCTTGTTCTATGTTTTATTATGGCTTCAGAATGCATAATTAATACTATTACAGCTTAGTACATTTGGTTTAATGAGCAAATCCCATGGGGGACTGTGATCACATTAATCATATTCCTAGCTTTTACAATGGGATTTTACACCACAAATATGTCATTGAAGTATATTAAGATAGTATATTATTAATATATATTAAGTATATCAACTTAATGTGACATTGTAGTTACATTTGCTTGCTTGAAAAGATTTGACAGGTTTTTATTCACAAGGGCTAAGATGACAGTAGCATGACTGAGGAAATAGTTGTTATTAGCAATAGTGTACTTGCCTTGGGATGCCTCAAAGGCTAAGCATTATATGTTAAATATTTATATTCTATGGTTTCATTACTGTTCTATTACTAGACTGCTAATATTTACCAAAGAAGGCAAATGGCAATATGTTTGCTTCAATGGAGGCCCGTAAGGTACAAATAAGCAGTTTTAAAAAGGATTCCCAGTATCAGTGGATTCCTTTTCATTTGAGTAGCTCTGTATTCCTGCATATGAAGCCATTTATATAACTTACATATACATAAGGTAAAAGCATTAAGATTAAACACTAAAGGATCTTCAAACACTCAATCAACCATGATCAGATGATCAACATGGTTAAACAAACTTTATTTGTGTTACATTTAAAATCATTTTCATACCAAATTCGGCAAAATCACATAACTGGTGATTGGTGATCCTTATTTAAATTGGCAAGATTTTTATTTACAAAAACACATTCAAGGCCACACCTTGGGTACCACAACAAAAACTGTGATATCCATGAAACATCTGATTCAGCACTGCATTTGTGTTGCTAAGTACAGGAGTAAAGGAGATTCACACATCATATAAATGGTAACCTATTTCAGCAAATGTTCATCAAGAATACTTTGCTGGATATTCATCAACAATCAAATATTAATAACTGTAATTGTACAGATTTTCACTTAGATGGGTGACTTCTAGATGAGTCAAAATCCAGGGTGGTTGACTGCAACCAAGTGAAACAGAAGACTGGTGAAATCAGTGCAGCTGCATCCACACCTCACCCGACTGAAGAAATCTTATGTGATGACTCTTATTAAAGAGACTTCACTGTGGCCTGCTATTGTGCTGCTATTGTTTCTATGTGACTGGGCTATAGCACTGCTCTGGTAAAACTAAATAAATAAAAAAAGAGCAGGGCCCCCACACATCTCCCATCCTGAGAGTTTCACTCAGCTGCTTGCAGTGAGGACTGGAGTGCATATGAGATTAATCACACTCAAGCAGATATGACAGAAAGGAGAGCTGGGGGAAAGTGAAACAGTCAGATGAGATAAGACCACGTGTCTTTACCTCCAGACAAATAAATAAAGGGGCCTGACAATGTGATGCCTGATCTTTCACAGGTGACTTATAGCACGCATGGAATGCACCCCCATCAAATCTGTTTATGTAGCACTGTAGCAATATTCTGTGTTGTATGTTATCACACATACATAGTCTGCAGGTAGATGCACCTAATGAAAGCTATTGAAAAAGTTAACTTTTAAAAAGCACTGCTATTTAAAGGCGTAGTATGCTGGATCTTTTAGAATTGCTGTGGCCCTGCATAGTATGCCTTTTACAACATTCTGTTAAGATTCAGATTTATTTTGAGGCAGCAATTAATTCTATCCATGCAGTAGTTAAGATTGGCAATTAAATATTACACAATTTTAGTCTTTCAAATTAACAGAAAAATCCTGCTTAGTACAACATAGGCATCACATACTGGAGATAATCAGTCTTCCAGTATTCACAACACTTCAAAAGAATGCCATTGAATAGGCGCTATGAAAAAATCCTGAATTTAGGAAATCTACAAACCCGCACTCACAGAGTGAATTCAAATATCTATTCCTAAGCATGCATCCATTTTAAAATATTTGACTCAAGCAGGTCTAAAGGCTCCATGTGACTCAAATTACACTTGAACACATTAACTTGTTCTTCAGGGGGAAAAAGTGTCAATCTATCTCTAAGCCAATGTAACCAAATATTTATTTTGCACAGTGCAATTCTCAGGTCCAGCAGAAGCAGGTAGAATTACAAAATTATTTGTTTTCTGTTGTATCACATACAAAACAGCATCCTTGGAAACACAGGAAGAGAAGACAGTGATATACTGCATTACTCTGAGTGACTGTTGGCCATTTTGTAAAGCACAGTAAAAATGTCCACTCTGGAATGTGGGACCAAATGTTACCTGTTAAGAGTTGAATTAACACTGGACATTTTACTATGCAGCCAAATAATTAATTTTGTTCAGATTTTTTTGTTTTTTTTCAGTGATGTCATAGTGAGTTGCCCAGTCCTGAATTTCCCTAAGGGAACTTCCCTACGGGATCAATAAAGTTTCTATCTATCTGTCTAGTCTGTATAATCTCCTGTGGTCCTGGAATGTTTCTGGAAGAAGAGAGTCCAAACACAATGAAAAAGTGTTTGGTTTGTGAATAGAACAGCAAGCTCTGCTCAGGGTGCTATGGAAACTGTGTGACGCAAGCAAAGATTCTGCAGAGGCAAGAGTATGCAATCACAATTCACAAGCCCCATTTAAAAGGCAGCATCACCTAGTCTCAATATGTTTTTAAATGGACCATTAGTCCTGCTTAAATCTACAGGGAGTCTGATGCCAAATGAATTGTGAATGGAGTCATAGGAGGGGTGTCTTTGTTACTGTCGTACATTGACTTTTCAATAAAAATATATACATGTATGTCAATGAAATTAATGTGCAGGTCACAGAATGATGATTTAATGTTTTCTGAATTGATGTGGAATATAGTTTCACCTACACACATTTCCTCAGCCCTGTCTTGAACTGTAAGAATTTCAGTTGCTACGGTGTGCGACCAGCTTCTAAAAGGGAATCTGGAGCAATGTAGTGTACAGTACATGCTCATTAAATATATATGTGTATCCAGCAGCTGAAATCTTCAGGGTCAAGTAACAACCAGCATGGCACTTGCAGCTTGCAATGTCGTACCGTAGCTGCAAATGGTTACTAAGGAAAATATATTTTTATGCTATCTTTAATTCATCGGGCAGCCAGGCAAATCCAGTGTTGCAGAAGAACATTGGTCAACAGATGACCCCATAAAAATCTACTTTTCGGCACCATAAGAACACAATTCTCTACATAATGTATGACATGTTCTTAAAGGATAGCAAGCCAATTAATTGAGTCATTGAATCACAGTATTTTCTATGTGACTGAAATTCATAGATTTTCAACATGTAGACAAGGTGGTCCTATACCACACACTTGGCCAAGCATTTGGTTAGATCAAACAAACAGAGTTTTGAAACTTTGTTTGAAATGTAAATAGTGTGACTCAAATAAAAGCCAAAGAAGCAACAGAGAGAGCTGGGAGTCAGGTAATCTTCATTTTCATGGAAAAACAAAGATTACAGTGGGCAATCTATAAAGCTGATTTTAAATGTAGGAGGAAATGAACCATGTGAATGCTGGGAATGAGACACAGACCCAACTAGAGTGACCAGACTGCGCTGGATGACCGTTCTCATTACTGCGTGATGACCTGACGTATTTGTGAAAGCAGAAATCATCTTTAACAGCCTTATAAGCGCTCAGCTCTGCAATTCCAGCAGAATTCAGACTGGAAGAGTGATACACTTCCTTCATGACTCCCAAAGGTATTCTTTCCCATTGAATGTTGAGATGTATTTAATAAAATGAAATGCATTTGCTTCACAGGCGTATTACTCTGACTAATGTCTTCAAATCTCTGGATCAATAATCCATTATATGATTGCTATGTTTTTTTCAGTAACCTTAAAAGGCAATTATGTCTGCATAATAAATTTCAGCAGATGCTTGAAATAAGAAGTGTAAATCTGAATACAAAGCTAATAAGCAAAATCCTTAGAAAGAAGTTTTGGAAAAAACAGAAGGAATAGTTTTTGCCTGATGAGACAGAAAAAGATTAACAGGCAACAAATCATTTCAATTCATTCTCTCCAAAAGATACGATCTTCATCTTATCTAGTGCTCATTGTGTTGGCTTTGGTGTTCGGTTTGACAATTCTGATAACATCAAAGCAGTACAGTAACCGATACCAAGTTTTTAAGTGTTTGTAGAAGATCTGAAATACAAATGGAGAATATGAATGAAGAACAGTAGTACATAACTAGAGGTGGGAATATAGGGATAAAACAGGATTATGAACTATGAAACAGTTCTGCCAGAAAATAAATTTGACATATCTCAATACTGAATATCACAACCAAGACAACCATACAACATGTGAAAACTAGGGACCAGACAATCATATTTCTCATGCCCACAAGCCCCCACGTTGAAATATAACATAGTCAGTTGAGTTACCTGAACCAGCCATCAAGATGTGTGAAAATGCATCCTTATGATGCATGTGGGTGCAATAAAGAATTTTGATAATTCATATATCACCAACCTTTTCTTACACCTCTGACAGCATCATTCTGTGACACACTCTATCATAGAGCTAGTTGCCTAATAAATTCACTTACAGCTCAGAACATCTTTGTCACTGTAGCTGCATAACGCAATGGCGGACAGCCAAAATAAAAGCCAGAATCCCAAAAGCAAAGGCAGGAAACATTGCAGGGGCACTCAACCAAATAAACTTCCCAGAAAAAAATGAATTTTTAAACTATATATCTGTTCAGTGTCTGTGGCACTCCCCAGGCCAATTCACCCAGCTCTCCATGTCAAGAGAACTGGACTTTTCTCTTCTTTTTAAATTATGAAGGGGCTTGGTGGGGGCTCTGTTGCCAAAACAGCATATCTGACTTTAAAATGAAATTAATTCTGAAATAATACATGAACATCTTAGGCATGCTTGTCTTGTTATTTATGGAACAGGGCCTATACTAGTCTTTTCCTCAGTGAAACACATCTATTGCAGTCTCACTGCTTAACTCCAGAAAAACTTGCTGAGGGCCAATACAGGCAGCTCACAGCCTCCAAAGCTACCTTTTCCTTCTCAGTTTAATAAGATAAATTAAAACAGAGCACTGCAGAGCTGGGCTCTGTGTAACAGACATTCTGAGGAGGTGTGGTGCTTTGCCATTACTTTGAAAAATGACACTGTTTACTGTACCTGCCGTTTCATAAAGGTGAACTAAGTAAAACAAACCAAACCAAAGTTTTGATGGAGTGCTACGCTTCTAAGAGTGAACTGTTGGGTTTACATTGGGAGTATAAAAATCCCCAAAGTATGACCAGATGCCAAAACCAAGGAAAACTCACCACTGGACAGCTCAGAAATAAATCAACTTCCGAAAAAGAATCCCTCCTTGAGAAATGCTGACCTCACAGCCCGCCCCTCCCCCCCCCACCCCGCACCCCCACTCCACATGTTCCGCAACCACCCGCTCCCTGCCACAACTCGTTAGAGATGACCAGCCAGGCACATTGTCTTGCTGTCCGGCTTTCGCTCCCAGACCGCATTGCACGCCATTAATATCAGCTTGTCGCTCACAGTGGAGCAAAGTGATGGGTGTTAACCTCCAGCAGGCCCCGGGCCCCCGTGAACGCCTCCCGTCCGTCTGAGAGCCCGGGCTGAGGGCCGCGGGGCCCGGGGCGTCACGCGGACAGGAACAGCGTGCTTCACAAAGCGCCCGCCCCACAGGGGCCCTCCCTTCCCTCGGCCCTCGCTCAGAAAGGCCCCCGTGGATCAGAGCGCGTGCCAGCGCGGTCAGGGCCGACCCGCTCTCTCCCTCTCTCAGCGCGCGCGGAGAGAATGGACTCGGCTCCAGCTGGCAGCGTGCCAGCAGCAGATTACGGAAGCACTTCGAAAAATACAAAGACGTGGAGAAAAAAAAAAAACGGCCTTTTCATTTCTTTGAGTTTTTCAGAGACGGGACCAAAATAGTGCCCGCACTTTAAAATCTGCAGTCTTTTACATCTGTTCCATTGACACTAAAAGCTAATGAATGCAACAGCCAACAAACTGACGCACAGCCATGAATGCAGCAGGTACTTTATCGGACATGAAAATAGACCGGTGTCCGGAGAATCAGCCTAACAGCAGCGCAAGAGCTTCTGTTTGAATTGTACTTACGCACTAAAATTGCATTTAGCACTTAAATGATGCTGCACATATTCTGTACTTGCAGGCGTGGGAATGTGATTCACCTACATCACTGAATGCAATTATGTTGTCTTGTATTGTAAGTCACGCTGGATGAGAGCGCCTGCTAAACGAATGTACTTTAATGAGGAGAAATTTATAAATGTGAAAATTTGCTTAGACTAAGTAACTGCTGCAGTATAATAGACTTAAATCGTAAGGCGTATCAGCTCAAATAAGGCAGTGCTGAATTAGCGAAGGGGAATCCAATTCGAAACAATCAGGCATAAAACTCAAGGCTGTCTTAGGATGCAAAGTGAGCTAGGTCATAACATTGATACAAGAAAAGGTCACAATATTTTTGCAAAGATCAGTAGCTCATATTGTACAATATTATTTTGGTAGCAGTTAATGTTTGCCCTCCCTTTGGACTCCATAGAATTATGAAAATCCTAATTATGTATTCCTGCCTCTCGCCCAATGCATGCTGCCAAGACAAGCACCTGCCAAGACCCTGACCAGAAATAAGCGGGTGTAGATAGAGGATAGATGATAGTCTACATAACAGAAGAGATTTTTTGGGATTCAGACAGTGCTAAAACATAAAAACACAACACTATGCCAACAGATAGTAAGTCAAATATGTTAAATATATGCCTTTTTGTGCTCTGAGAGAAAATAATGACCATCACAGACGTCAGATCCAGCTACTCTTGTACATCTACCCCTAACCACACCAGAACAGCAGTACAGTAAATTACACCAGGTGTTCGGAAAAATAGAAATCTGCTTCATTATTTACAGTACACAATTTAAATGACTATGAAGTATGAATAAAACATCTGGAAAGTAAACCATAAATTCACCCTGCAATATATAAATGTTATGCTTATTTGATCAACCACCACAGCTGAAATCTAGTACTTTTTTACCCTCACATTGTAGCACCACAAGCACATTCATAGTGAGCTATCCAGTGCTACAAGCAATGGCTTGAAAAGATTAATTCCCCTGGTACTCAAACGATTAAAGACATCACTTAATGAACATAATGACACAATTGTGCCAGGCAGTGCTGTTAATTAACATGAAGTTATTGATTTAACCTTTGCTGTTAGATCCCGACAATTTATTTGTCTTAAAGGTGACAGCTCTACCTAGCTGAAAGGTCCTGGGCCACATCCAGCTTGTAGTTTTTAAAATTTACACTGTCTAGCGGACTGCATTTTTAACTATAGCGTATGGTTTATAGCGATAGATGTCGCCTTGTAATTTCACTTTCACCACATCAATGAGACTTTTTTTCAGCTGGTATTGTATTTAAATCACCGGGAAAAAAATCTAATTGTGCTCCTTGTGTGTTCACCAAAGTGCAAAAGATAGGAATTAATAATTAATCATAAAAAAGTAAGCAGGTGAGTTTGTCTTAACACATCCCATACATCAATTCTTAACATAACTTAACGTAAATTATGCCACTTTCTTCACTGAGTGAACAACATGAGAGAAATTTATGCAGAATTACCAAGGGATGGAGCTAGCAAAGAAGGCATACCCATGCAGGAAAGCAGGAAATGTTACCCAAGTGAAAGGGGAGTGATTTGAAGTCCTGGCCTTTCATGAAAAAAGCTTTGCCCTTTCCAAACGCAGTCACTTGCTAGGGGGTCCAGGCAGCTAGGGACGGGCAGTGTTTCAGTTACACGCACATCCCAGATACTCTTGTGTTTTGCAATCATAAAAATCTGATTCGCTTATCCACTTATCATTTAGCCTGTAATTAAACATTCAGACATGAGACAGCCTCACAACAATTGTACTTGTCCAATTTGTGTTGACATGTGCGAGGATGGAGTTAAATTGAGGTGACAGGCATGTGGCTAAGTTAATAAGCTTAATTTGTTACAAAACAACAGTAAAAAAAATAAATGATGGTATCTTATAAGGTGATATAATGTTATTAAAATTTGACATTTAATATTTTCTTTGCTCAGTGCTCTGTACTTCAGTCAAAAGCAAAAGCGTGGTCCAATGAGTTGAACACATACAGCTCAATTTATCTACATCCTGTTCTACATACAGTTTCTACATCACTATTGTGATTCAGCTGCAGAAAAAAATGCTTCAAATGAACACATATGATTTATGTGCTAGTAACAATAATTGCTAAGCAAAATGTGATTTTTGTGACTTGCATCAATGATAAGCTGAGCCTATTTCACAAAAACTATTGTAGCAAAGATGATCTAGAATGGTTGACTTTCAGTGGCTACAATGGTTTTTGCTGCTACAATGGTTCCAAGAGCCAAGAGTTTCTTTCTAGATTTGCACTGCAGTTCTGATATTTGTGTTTGTACACCATTGTATGGCGTGGCTAAGCTTTACAAAGCCTTACAAAACCTTTGCTATTGTAAAAATCCCATCCTATTTCATCCTTGCTGAAAACCACAAAGTGCCCAAAATGACTCTTTTCATTTTGACCTTATTCTGACACAGGAAATGAGAAACCACCTCACTCTGTGACTATTAGTTGATGTCACTGATAGAAACTCACGGCCCTGTCTTACCTTTCCTCCTCAGACAACAAGGAATAAACAGAAATATAACATAAACAATTCTATTTTTGATTTAGATTCAGCTGTAACATTATAATACAAAATGTGTCCATCCAGTGTTGTTGTTCTCTAACTTCTTTAACACACTCATATGTGTCACATGCATTGTTTGGCACAC
The DNA here is from genome assembly GCF_013347855.1 of Anguilla anguilla. NCBI lineage: Eukaryota > Metazoa > Chordata > Actinopteri > Anguilliformes > Anguillidae > Anguilla > Anguilla anguilla. The sequence continues at coordinate 56,577,205 of NC_049204.1, read as the reverse complement.
TATTATGTAACCAGGGAAAGAAGAAAAGGAACTCGAATGGTCAAAGGCATGAAAACGCAAGGCACTAATTAGCATCAGATCATAAAGGAGGTTGCTAGGTTACAGGGAGCTAGAGCCCAATGTTGGCAGGTGGTGGAATTTACAGTCTTATACAGTGAGTATATTTAAGATACTTTGACTATCTTGTAAAAATTATAATAGCTGAAACGAGGTCAGTCGCAAAGAACCAACACTAAAATACAGCCATGGCCTTACAACGCCACTCATGTACAACCTTTGGCTTTACAAACACAGTTTTGTTTCAGAAAAGGGTTAAAACAGCCTTTATACTCTCATTAAATAAATGCACTGTGTACACTTTAAAGTTCACATGTTCCCCAAATAGCACACAAAATCAAATTCACACCCTGATCTGCAGATTCAGTGTTATAAGTGTCACCTTCTGAGCACAGAACCTCAAATCCTCATGCCCACATGCACCGATGCTGCCAGCCAGACAGAAATGAAAATTGTGAATCTCTTTATTGCTTGTGCTCCACATACAATCCAGCGCTCCGAGGTAGCATGCCAGAGAGTGTGTGGGAGGGACTTGCAAAGAACATCCTGTTCTGCAGCTAGCTGTTCATTCATTATACAAAATGGCAAGGGATGAAAAATAGTAAGGGGAAACATACAGCCATATTCTGTGTGTTTCGAAGCAGGGTGTAGTGCACTGTGGTGAGTCAGAGCAGGCTGAAAATGGGCCTTATTGTCTCTTGCCTGGGGTGATCAGTGATAAGACTGCTGTTGTGAGTAAGGCCAGGCCAGCTTGCGCTGTGCCGCAGGACAACCAGCATGCTGCAACGCACTGAATTCCAACCCCTTCTTTTTAAAGTTAGTTTTACTTCTTTCTAATTCATCTCTCAAAATCTGGATCATAATACATACGCATAACCAACCTTGCAAATGGAATACACTAGAATAGCTCAATCTGCACAAAAGTAGCAAGCTACTGAGCTAGCTAGCTAGTTAGCCTAGTACTATAATGTGTGTCAAGCACAATTCCTGACTGACATGCTGTAGCAAGAAATTATAAATAAAACACTTGAATGATGTAAGCGTAATAGCATTCTTATAAAAAGCTGAATAATTCAAAGCCACAAGCTATATTTATACAGTACATTTGTCCAATATTTTTGGGAGGAGTGTGAATAACACATACTGTAAGCAGGTGAACCAGATGTGACCTGTGGCTGCAATGTCTCTGTGCTCATTAGTCCCTGATGTATATGAAACTGAGCAAATGGATATGCAATTCTGGGGAATTGTTGTTGCTAATTGTGAGCCTCATTTATTTTCACCATGATAAGAAGACCTTCATTTTCTGCAAACATTATATAAATAGCTTCCATGAGATGGGCTTCCACTGGTGGAACTGCTGACCATCCGAGTAACATTTTTTTTTTCTTCCACATTTCTAACCAGCATAATCAAGCCCGCAGCCTAGCTGGTGGCTTACTGTACATGACTGTTCACACTATTACTGTAACTGAATCCCCAGCAGCAGAATGCATTCAGACTAGTCTATGTTCTAACATTTTTCCTCATAGCCTGGCAGCTGTACCAGGACAGCGTTGTGCAGAATCCTATTCTTCTCCAATTCGTATACACTTACATAAAACCGTTATTTATTGAGTAACACATCCAATTCTATTTTTGTAGAAAGTCATGACAAGGGTAATGTTGTTCATTGAAATTTCAGTACACAACATTGTTCAGACTTTTCCTATGTTGCTGATTAGTTGTTGTATTCCGTGGCAGTCCTCAACATTCACAGAACATTTTTTCCTTCGCCTCCCATTAAATACATTATTCTAGGCTTTCAGGGGTGGGCATACATTTCACTGCTCATAACACAGCTGAGGCTATACAGGCCTTGAGCACAACTGATGTTATCATGATTCTGGGTAATTAGCTTGAAACCTGAGATGGAAGTTTCAAACAATATTCATGAGAAAAATCTCAAGTACAAAGTCACGTGAGAATATGCAACATTTTCTCAAGGGCATTTGCAGTTTCCAGACATTTCTCAACTTAGAGAGTACTGTGTCCTTGAACAGATGGCATGCATCGGCATCAACTGCTTCAGAACTTCCTGGTTCAAACAGGCTTTCAAGGCTTAAAAATTTCACAGCAAGAAAGCTTCTACTTACTGGTCAGAGAGCTATTCTCGTCATATAAAATACATAAATACATTGACATAAAGCTTTGTAAAATATTATAGCACTGGTGACAATCAATTGAGGTCGTAAAATCCAAGCCCAGGGATATGGCTGTATTTGAGAGTGCTTTTGAGACTGTCATTTAGTTGTTTAAGCTCTGAACAGTGACCAAGCTGTTAAGAGGTGGAATGTATGTAGTAAGGGTCCATAGCATTTCACAAATAGTCAGTCAGTCAGGGTAGGCGGTAACACTAAGTGGTAGCATTTTTCTTCAACACCATCACCACTGCTATACACAGACACAACAAAATGAATTCACATAGGTTCTGTTAGTGGGTAGTTCCCTCGTGCAGTGGGACACCTTATTTTCAAAGACAGTTCGAATACCAACAGTACCGGATTCATAATTACACAAGACAGTCACGGGTATATTACAGTGGATTCTTCTAAATAAAGTTCCAAAGGAAGTGAGTAGCGACTAGCACAGGACATGAATTTTAGGTCACCTTGAAGAGAAGGGGAGTCCCTGCAGCCTGTATGGAGCTGGAGGCCAGGGGACACATGGTAATGGAGACAGATCGAGGCCAGAAAGCAGGAGATGCTTTTTTTAGTAATATCGGAGGGGAAATAGAACAGGTAATCCAGCCCCATAAATCCAGGAGGTGTCTGCTTCTTTAAAGTTCAGTCAGTTCACTCTTTCCTGTTCACCAGTTGATTCAATATCTTACGTAACACTGTGCTGAAGCACTGTAGTGCGTTTTCATTACCTTACCAAGCACAGGTGGAGGGTAAGTCAAGGTGTGTCATAGATTGTATCTGTTTGATTTCTCCAAACAGGAAAACTTTTAAAGCAAGATGGGCTGGCAGATATGATTGGCCGTTCCAAACTGGCAGTAAATAATGAAATAAGATATAAAACGCTATTTAAAAACACGCATACCAGAAAAATACAATGAACCAGTTTTCCACGGATTTTCTGCCATTGCTAGCACTTCTCCATGTTCCCCTTCTCTTGCATTTCTTCTAAAGTAAAGCTGAAGAAAAGTCCCCTCAATCACATCAGTAGCCAGCTAGCTATTTAAACAGTCTGTCACATTTGCATTTATAACACTGCCATAGCAGCAGCGCATACAATAATCAATAATTTGTAAATAATTTTCAAATAAATATATACATATATTTTCGTTAAATTTTCTAGCCAGGCAGTAAGCCAAAAAATTGAAATTTTATAGAAAATTCTAGGAGCAACATAATTTATGGATCCTGGTTGTTTGCTTCAGCAGTTCTGTCTTAATAAAGAAACTATCAGCAATGTTTTAGCTCACTGCTATTTTATAGCATTAACAAATGTACCTGAGTAGCTTAATCAGTTAAGGTCCAAGTGTAGGCTGGGCCATGAACAGAGGATGAACGAAGAAGACTGGCATTTATTTTGTTTGATATAAGCAGCATGCCCTCTCTTCCAATACAAACGGCAACAAAAACCAGAATTATCACATCTTCCTGTGTCAAGTTACTCTGTCCCTCCCATGGGTGTCACCCTGTGTGTGGCAGACCCATACCGGCAATATGGTCGCATTTCTGGAATTAGCCTGTGGTACTGCTGGGGGGCTGTCCACAAAGTTGGTATTTCTGATTTTAAACTTGAATGACAGTATTTTGCTCCTGAACACTCACTTCTGAAGAAAAGCCATTTCTAAGCAAATTAGACTGCTTAACAGCCCTGAACAAATAGAGGCAGCCCCACAGCATAATCCGCATTTTAATTTTCTCACGGAGGAACGCTCAGTTACATTAAACAACCTCTAGGGCAGAACATGGGAGCGAAAAAAAAAGGGGGAAACACAATTTCATATTTTGCTGTGTCATGATGACTGCAGTAAAATTAAAAGATTGCGATGAACAGAGAGAGCACCACGGATTCTAAAAATGTGCACTATGTATATAGATTGTTATTCGATTAAATATACCTGTGGTGCCGTTTACTGGTTTTAATACTGCTCTTTCTATTCACTGGTTTTGATTTCTGTTTCTCTCTCCCACTGTTAGATTGTTAATTCACATTGTCTCAGTGTTGGCAAGCACAAGCACAGAAATGAGAAACCACTTTGTGGTTTATTGTATTACTTAATCTTACCTTAATCACTAAAATAAAAATACAAAATCAAAGTGAAAGGAAACTAAATGAAATACAAGATTTTGTCTTGTCCTTGCTCATGTTCATAACATCTAAAAGCACACAAAAAAACTGTTTACTTTTACAACAGTTTAAATTACAACAGTTTTGTCACTGCAATCTCCTGCAACCCAGTGAGCAGGAAACTAGCAGGTCTGTTCAGTTGAAGCTCTGCAATTCACTGTTAATAAAAATAATCAGATCTGCTTGCTTTATGAAAAAATGCCAATTCTCAATATGAGGAACAATTAACTGAGGGCAAGCTGACCCATAAAATAAGCTGCTGCGTCATTACCTACTAGTTTTTGGCCTCAAAGCAGCTAAGATATAATGCAGGGCACAAATACTATTAAACACCTATACTTCAATACAATGAACCTACGTGGTTCAGTAATCACTATTTCCTGTACTCCTGCTCACATTGTTCTGGTCTAGCTCAGCAGGAAGAAACAAATATGAATGCTGAAAGTTCACAAACCTTTCAATTTGTAATAATTCCTCCTTTTCCAAGAGGCATTCCTGCTGTGTTAAACTCACAAAAAGCATTTACACATTGAGTCATTCCAGATTTTCAGTATGTTGTTAAATTTACACTTGTACACTTACATTATTGAGAATTTTTCTATTTTTTACTATGGCTAGGAAAACAAATCTAATTAATCATGAATGCCTTTACCACAGATCCCCAGAAATCGACTAACCAAACCAAATATTAATACTGTATTAACCACGTTTAATACCATTATGCATTTTTGTGCTGAACTTATTTTACTATCCTAATGTTTTCACTTCTAATTAAACCTAACTTACCACACATTCATTGTCTGTTTAGTATTCATTCCATTCAGGAAATTAATGTTTCCCAAAAATATATTTTATTACAATATGGATGACTTGTTAGTTTGCAAAATGGCTAACTTGAAAGCCAGCAGTATAGGTAGCCAGCAATTAGACTGTCTGGCTCGTTAAGAAATTAAAAAGCTGATTATTATTTCTGTAATCACACAAGTGAGAGGAAATAGTTAATCAATTTGGAAGCAAATAAACTATTTTTATTAAGTCAAGCAGTAGATCAGTTGATCTCATGAATTTAATAATTTCTTTGTCAGATCTGTTGAAGAACTTAATTTCCAGCCAGTAATTTCAAACAATCCAACAATTCAACGACCATTAAATAATTTACTATACCCTGTTCAAAAGATCGTTTAAACCTGGTCACTGCATTCTTAAAGAAATAAAGCAATATTTTGGTCGACCCAGATCTGTTGAGGCATTTCACGGGACCTATTAGTCTTTTTAGCTGAACAGCAGAATATAAAAAAGTTAATACAACTTATTTATAGTTGCTGTGCTAACATAAAATACTTGTCACTGGAGTTTAGAATTAATTTGTAATTTGTAAAGTTTAGCTAACTTAAAAAGTGCATTGTAAACAGTTGCTTTTAGTTTTGTAGTTGGAGCAGCCTTATATTTTTTACAGTGAGAGAAATAGAGAAAAATCATATTTTTCTGGTTGAGGCCATATTTGAAAAAAATATGTGACAGTCCATTTGAGATGCCCAAAATAAGCAGGAACTAAATCAGCGGAATTAAATCTTAAAAGATCAAAGGCATGTCACTGCAGATGCAGGACCTCTCATCCATCCATTTAACAGAGTAATTTCACACATAATTCCAAGTTCGGCAAAGCCAGTCCTGTATCTTCCCCTCTCATTCTCCAATGTCTCTTGCCACTCACAGAACGTGCATTAGTGCAGAGCGCTGTTAGCTGCACACACTGGGGGAATATGGAAGTGTGTGAAATAACCCATAATCTCATTCAGGCAGCAGCAATCGGGTCTGTGTTAGACAACAATGGGGCTGACGCTAGGCGGAATCCCTGTGCCACAGGCTGAGCTCCGATAAGCTAACGATATCGCCGTCTGCGGCTTACAACCATGTCATCAACCCAGCTTTGTAAATCTGTTTACTGCCACAGTAATCTCCCCCTGCATTATAAATGGCCGCTGCAAACACTGCCTCCGCACTAGAAATCTACTGCCCAGCAGTTTTACGAAGGGGGGAGAAATCAATTTGAAGGCATTTTCTTTTTTTCTTTTTTAAAAAATAAAAATCCACACAAAAAACTTTGGGCTTAAACATTTCAGTTGAAAAATAATCAAACAGTTGTTGGATTTTTATCACTGCATGTTTGCACTGTATATCTGCTGCACTTTCTGGAAAGAGCCTGTGTGTACTCTTGCGTCATATTAGTTCAGTGCGCGGGATGGCTGCAGATCCCTTAGGAAATAATATAAAGCAATACAATTTTAAAATGCTACTGCTGGCAGATGTCCAGGGAGCACTATCCCATGCTATGTGTAGATTTGAAATTTGAATTTTGGAAGCAACCACTGACTGGACAAGTGTCCCCCACTGAGCAATAAGAATATTAATCACTCCTTTCCCTTAATGAGCTCGGCGCAGTATTATTAAACAAACACAAAACTGAGGTAAAATGTAAAGAAGACACTCAGATGCACCCCATTGGAATACGGGCAAGGATTTAAATAGCACATAGAAAGCCGTGAGAGGGAGACGTGCCTGACTTTTTGTCTCGCACAATGAAAGTGGAACTCCGTGTTCCCAGGAAGGGGCTCGGAGGGATGAAACCTTGAGTGCGTCATCAGTCCATACTTTAAGGCAGAACGACGGTGTGCTGGCAACCAATCAAACGCCAACTAATTAGGATGCCGCTCGTGGAGCACTGAGCCGTAATATTCAAACCCAGGGAAAGGCTTAAAGCAGCATGGGACACAGTCTCTCTCCTCCACAGAGCTTACACAAGCCAGAGTAATCCCTCCTGACCCAGAGACCCAGCACTGTCCACAAATGACACCAGGATCAGGAGCACAGGAGGAGGGATCTCACTGCGCTGGTTGTTGCCAACATTAATACAGCTGACGTCTATCATCGACGTGATTGTGTGTAACGTGTGTATTATCAAGATGAATGTGAAAACTGTCAATAAGTCAATGCAAATGGGGCCAATACATACCTTGCCAAAACAATGTAACTGTAGTATTTTCGTGAACCCAAGGTACATATTCATTCTTCCTCAAAAATATTGCATATCAAGCTATAAACAGCCAACGGTGAGAAATTTAAAACACTGAGAGTGGGTATGGGAGAAATGTAATGCACTCTCCTAACAGTGAACTGACCACAGAATCCAATGAACAGTGAAGAGACACCCTGCCAATCACTGAGATACTGTATCATAGTAGCACAGCTCATTTTAGAGAACAGAGTGTTCCCATTAAAACTCCATCGAAAAGGTGATTATCACATCTAAAATCCATTGTCACTCCATTATAACCGTCCACAGCCATTTTCTTCTTCTTAACACCGAGTCTGTCAGTGGTGACTTGGCATTAACCACTGGCCTGGATTCAACCACTTGACATTCTAAAAAAGTCAACTATAACATTGTAATAAATGGTTGAAGTTTTAATCTTCTCGCACTCATTCGTATGTCAAAGGTAAGACTGAGGGTTGTTCGAACCCATACCATTCAAACCCATGCATCATGACAATGCACTCTGTTCTGTGATGATTAAAAAGCAGAAGGCCAACGGATTGGCTCTGGCCCTTTTAAAGGACAACAAGTTCAAACTACATGAGAGGGATCACAACAGTCTAAAATTAGTCAGAAACACATTGAGGATTTCTGAAGCGGATGAGACTCTACGATTGGGATTAAATCAATACTTTAACCCACCCAGTAATCGCAAATGAAAAAAAGGATTGGCTTTTATACTTCACAGAGAGTCCAGTCACTGAGAGATCAGTGAAGAGGTCAGTTTGATTTGCAATCTGATTTCCACAACCCTGAAACAGAACCTACAATGGAGCACCACATTTAAAACAGAACTGCAGTGAGACGAAAGAGCAATGCATGAATGTAAAATTTAGGCTGGTTCAGAACAAATGCTCTGACTAATTTACTCCTGACTGTTAAGCTCTCTGTCAAGAGAGCATATCATAAAATTATGAGCAATGACAGGCCCAACACAAATGTGTGCCACGAGTATTATATTCAGTATTACCATAACTCTGACCTGCTTTGAAATTGAAGGCAACAAATAAAAAAAATAAAATGTATGGTTTTAAACATATTCACTGGTCCTTAGAGTATATTAGTTGGCATTATTCCCTAGTTCACCTTTCTAAAACATAGCCCCTGCCTTTAAAGCAATGCAGAAAGCTAAAGAAATACAGCTCCTGTTTTGAAGTCTCTTAAGCCAAATACAGCTTACAGACACCAGAAATCATCTAGAAGAACCGTGAGTTATGCAGATGACAAAATCTGATCATTTCACTTAACAGAATTGTTCCTGAAATACTTTAATCTTAGTTTATATACATTTTATAAAACATACTTAACCAGGATAATGCAACTGAAAATACAGCCCATTTGACACTGCATTTCTACCAGTAGGCCAAACACTGTAGAGCAAAAACAAAAGAAAATGAGTCTGCTGTCCTTGTTCACAATACAGTATGTCTCCTAAAATATTCAGAGACAGTGTGATCTCTTTCTGTACGTGATAAACGTTGTTATGGTGATTGTTCCCCAAAAATGAGCATGATATGAAGTTTTTATCCACATTTTCTATGACAACGCCGTGACTGATAAGAATCCTGGTGTTAAATGCCTTGACGAACTTGAAAACTGAAGAAACTGTTAAAATGACACCAACACTTTTTTTTGGCGGAAAGCAACACTGATACATAGCAGGAACACAAATACAGTGATGATAAAAGTACGTTTCTCCTCCCATCTTATAAAAAGGGTGGCACTGTCAATAACCCCCACTGCCCCAAAACTGTGCGAAAATTGTGCGACTTGAGTTCTACTTCTAGTCTCACTGACTTCTTTATCTTTCCCAACAATTTACAAACAACCCCCACATGCCTTATGCAATGAAAGTATATTGCCATTACATTGAATTATAACAATTTAATACATGGAGGTACACCAATACATTTTAATACATGCCAATAAACTGTCATTTTCATTACATTCAGATACTGCATATCCAAATGAGATTGAAATGGCAATAACTAGGATATTTTGCAATACCAAAATAGATGTGCAAAAGATTTCTCAGTATAAATTAGAATATATTTCTAAGAAATAATTTCACAAACACCATAAATAAGTCAGTGTTGTGTCTTGATTTGGTACGTGGAGTTAAATGCTGAAAATATTCTTAGAAAAGCTTTACATTGTCACAAAAAAATCTCCCAACATAAAATATATTATTGTGTATAAGGGACCCTTTGAGAATTTGTGCTGCATTCCCCAAATCTAACAGAATTTGAAGAAGAGCCACAACGTGAGTAATGATAAGAATGTGAAGCTAGCTCTCAATGCAGTAGAGTATAGTCTCATTAGTGGTATCTGCATTTCTCCAGCATCTGTAATCTTCCAGGGCAACTCCACAGGGGGCTCTGTATAGGCACGTGGAAGAGTGAGCAAGTTTTTATGCCACAGTAAAGAGACTCGCAGAGCATATAGCTCCTTTGGACTGGGCATAGATGTCCATGTGTTAAACACAACCTGATTCTATTAGTACTGCTTAAACTCTTGTGTCTAAGTGCCCTTTTAAGAGGGCAACTAGGAGAAATCTTGGACGAAAATGGGTACATAAACACAAAAAAGCCATTTTACGTAGCTGACTGATTTAACATTGATGTATTCATACCCACGGAGAAGGTATTTTTCTTTATATTCTATACCACACGGTCCAAATGAGTGGTTTGCATGCTACAAGATGTCTGGATATGCATGCGCAAATAAAGCCAGTTATTTCAGACATACCGTACGTTCCTGATGACACTTTGACAGTCCTCATCTTGTTCCTAATGGAGCGCATGACCATGTCCTCTCCAGCTCTAACACTTGGGTGTTTATTCCATTCAGTAACAGCGCTGTTCACTGACCGTGTGCCCTCTGCAAGTCTCCATAGGGCTATTGTCAGGCAGTATCTAGGTAATGATCTGAATTTTATACCGCCTGGCACAGGCATTAAATGTTGGCTTGCTGCTCCATTCAGCAGGCAAAGCTATACAGCATGGCGACCTGAGACATTACATCACTTGGCTCCCAAGCTAAGAGCATAAGGGGGAGGTCTTCATTTCAGTTGCAATGATGTGTCATTGAAATTTAGCTCAATTCAATACCTATCGCACTCACGGAAGAGCATCTAAAAAAAGAATTGTGCCTCCTCAGCAGAAAAAACAGCCTCCTCGGGTAGACCATACCTATAACGGAATGAAAGCCCGGGGGACTTGGCCTACTTTTCAGCACTGGGACTGTTCAACTTATGGCATAATGAGGAATAAGAGACAGCGTTTCTCTCCGCTTGGGCTCTCAAAATCTGTTCAACCCCTGGGCCTGCGGATTGCAGCAGCAAGCTGTTCAGGTGGGAATAACTAATTGGGGGATATTAAAATGTAAATCCACAGAAATAAAATCGCAACTGAGCGTGTCTGGGTGTGTGTTAGCTCGTCTGGACACAGAACAGGTCTTCTGGACAACGGGAGAGCAACAGCACACGTCTGATATTGACAGTTATTACAGAAGGTGATGACAAAACAGCATCTTGAATTAATGAGGCAATGCACTGCTCTCCCACCATCCACTCTGGAAAGACTCTCTCCAGCATCCTCAATGCTGCGTTTCACATTCCCTTGAGCCGGAGCTGAACACCGCTTTTCCATCCACACCAAGGCGTCGGCAGGAGTACACGAGCCGAAATGGCGGCTTAGGGCTCCAATGATCTCGGAGAACGCAAAAATTACACCAGAGGAATGCAAAGCGTTCACTCAATGGAACAGCAGGGTCAGCATTCCTCATAAATCCCAGGCCTCCTGAGACCACCACATCCACTCACAATCAAACTAGGACTAACCAAACACCTCCGCAAGCAGCCCCCGCAGTGTTTACCCCTCCGCCGAGCGGCTGATTTAAACAATCCATTTAAAGTCGCGGGAACCCGTCCCGTGAGCTTGGCTGGGAACCACAGCACGGGACGGTATGGTAATTTCCAGTGTCAAGTGACCCTACGGTACGGCACAGAGTGAAATCCCATCACTGGCACAGAGGGGGAGCTCCGGGGTTAATTGCCCTCAATGTGAAAGAGCCGAGGCTCACATGAAGTCCTAAGAGCACAGTCATCTTGCCTCCCACCCGCATCAGGACAACGCAGAAACCCTCTACTGTTCTAATAGGGCCGCCCCAGGGCCGCATGGCCAATTTAAATATAATAGGCCTTACATGCTAGGGCATCACAGTAACTGCCACCCAAACTACACTAGAATCAATATCCATTACAGACGTAGCACGTCCATACAAGCCCCGCTCCGCAATTCACAGGCAATCACCCAAAGCCATGTCCCGCGAATGGAAAGGAAAAGCGAGGCGCACGAAGAGTATTTATGACAGTAATCTGTGTGGACGCAAACCTAATTGCCATAGAAAAGATGTCCTGACAGTCGTCGTATAATATATTACTTTCCGGACAATTTTCGGGAGCGCGCGTGCCACAGAGGAGGGAATGGGAATAGATGAGCACCTCATAGATGAGGAGGAAGGCAGGCAAAGCACTCAGGAACTCTGACTCTATCCAACCATCTGAAGAGCAATTACCACAACAAAGCAGCCCCGGAACGTCTGCGTGCGCGGATTAAATGCCTCAGCTGTATGTTTTCATTATTTATTCAACCGTTTGATTCGAGAGGGCCATTGGATTTAATAAAAGTCAGCGTAATAGCGATTCTTATTTCATTCCGCACGTAAATAAAAATTAAACTGTCACTCAGGCTCGCGAGAGAGAAAACCTTTTTTTTCATATTTATAGAGTATTTACCGCTGTTGTCATAATTTACAAGTGTATGTCACAATATATGCGGGAGAGACGATGTTTGTGAATATTCGTATCTGCCATATGTACTGATTGCCTACACCACAAATGATTATTAGAATGCAGCCTGAGAGATCTGAGCTGGTCAGCATGAAGGGGCAACCCAAGATGACCCAGTCATGAAGGACACAGACCCAGGAAATCAATCACTGGCAATAGTGAGCCTCAAATTTTCCTTCTTAGCGTCATCTATTAAAAGAATCATGATTTGCACAGCCGTTTCCTCGCCCCAGTTGATGTGACAGTCTGTAAGGCAGATCTGAGAGAAGCCTGGAGCATGCCCCCAAGCCACAGGTGTCAGAATCCAGTCCTGAAGGGCCACAGCATCTGCTAGTTTTTTCATGCTTCAGCACCAGTTATTCATTTAAGTCGCTGATTGGCTAAAGAATCCACACAACTTGCTCGCAAGGCCTTATCTGGCCCGGAGTTTGACACCCCTACCCTAAGCGGTCCCAGGTTGCGATGGAATGAATACTTGGCAAGGAAGCTGGTGCCGCCATCACAGCCCTGCAACCATTCCAGTTATATTTCAGGTCTTAATTACTCTTAACTAGTGCCCTGCATACAATGAGATCGTATTTAGTGTTCTGTTGCATATTTACCAATATATTCGTCATCCACAGTAACAAATGATACTAAAACCTTCTATCACAGGGTTTACTGAAACGAATGTACATTGAAGAACAAGATATTGTTACACATATGAATGCAGACTGCGTCAGGTTTAAATTACCATTGTACCATGGCCATTCAACACCCACGCCAACTGAGTATTTCACCAACTGCAAAGATGATGAGCTACAGTAGCATGAAAAACTCTACTTGTGTCACTGATCTATTGTATGAAAATAAGGATCAATGTGTCTCTGGCACCTTTGATAGGTGATAAATCACTTATAAACATTTCCATTTAAATAATGCATCATATAACATTGCATGCACAAGTAGGAAAGGCAAGTAATTTGAACAGAAGTCAATATTTATTATATTATAAAAAAGGGGAGAGACATTTAATGTCCTTTGTACATTCTAAATCCAGTTTACATAATCTATCATTCCCAAATCCCAGGCACAACTTCCTCTCAATTTACAGGAAGGAAATGCTGATAACCATCTATAAATAACAGCTCAGCCGTGTATTTAATTACACCAAAAGGAATTAACTACTTTAGTATAAATGTGTACCTGACCTGAAAAAAAGCGTAAATTTCAACATAACTTGTAACAATCCATGTAACAATAGACAAAAAAGCAATTCAATACGGTCATCATTATGCGAGGCAGTGGTAACCGATCCTGTTCCTGGAGATCTACCCTTCTGCAATTTTCACTCCAACCCTAACAAACCACAACCAATTTAACAGCTAGAGATCTTGAATGCTCTTGAATTTATCTTGAATTTACTCACACATTTATCCTCCAAGTACAATTTAGACTCTTTGGACTGTAGGAGGAAGCCAAAGCACCAAACAGAAACAGGAAGAACATGGATTTTTAAGTTATAGGGTTTTTTTTTAGACCTTGTATGCACACGTATGAAATTAGGTCCAACTGATTTATGCATATCTGTTCAGGAAATGTCCTTGATGAATGCCATCATAATGACTGATGAGGATTTTTAATATTCCATCGAAAACCATGAACACTTCAACAAATTATCCTCTGGGCCATACCATGTGTACATGTTTTAACATTCATGCTATGAGGTGACAATGCTACTCATTGCACCCCGCTGCCACTCTATTCACCTCTATCATTCTTTCTATGTCAGGGCTGCCCATTCCTGTTCCTATTCCTGGAGATCACCATCCAGTAGGTTTTCATTTCAACTCTAGCAAAGCACATCTCAATCAACAGAAAATATCTTGTTGAGCTGCTAATTAGTTGAATCAGGTGTGCCAAATTGGGGTTGAAATGAAAACCTGCAGGACGGTAGATCTACAGGAACAGGGCTGGGAGCTCACACAGCTATGCTCTGTGTGTTTTCCTTTAAGTGATCATCAGTATTTAACTGAGCATTATAATACAATGTTTTTATGTTCTTATTTATAGACACGTTTTGAGAAAAAAGTCCTGTGAGTGTTGTTTGTGCACATTTTAGAATGTAATTATTAAGGTATTAAGTGGATAATGGGTTCATAGCCTTGTCTGGGATATTAGACTGTTACCACAGACAATAAACACATTTGCATTTCAGGCATTTAGCAGACTCTCTAATCCAGAGCAACCCGCACAGCTTACTTTTGTTGCATATACAATAAATTTACGCAGCTGGATATTTACTGACGCAATTCAGGTTAAGTACCTCGCTCAGGGGTACAATGGCCCCGCCTTGGAATCAAATGTACAACCTCGGATTTACATTACAAAATTACATTACAAATTACATTTGTTTGGCAGACCTTTTTATCCAAAGTGGCGTACAATAAGTGCATACCGAAGGTCACAAACACGGTAAAATTACAAGAAGATAATTTTTTCCTACCTCAGTCTAAACGAAGGAAATAAAAGAACAAATCTGTCAGACTAATACCTGTGAAAAGGTTGAAACATGAAATACCATTGTTAACAGTCTGGCTATATTTGAATTTCCTAGGCAACTTTGATATATTAAACACAAAGGGGGACCTTGTGTACACAAGTATTCACTTCAGAGAAAGCAATGAGCTGGGGAAACGTGAACTAAGTTCCAACAAAGGGAATATTAAACGCACTGGTTTTGGAGGTCTTTGAAGATACTTGTAACCTCTATTTGTGAATTAGTCTATAGCTACTTTGGCTAACAATACTGCTGCTTTAACACCCCAAGCTAAAGAAAACACTGACAGACCATCCTGCTCTTTCGACATGAAGGAAATCCAATATATTTTTCGAAGACAATGAAAAGCATTTATTTATCAAAGCCTGGACACTAGGGGGGATCGCACAATGTATGAGAGAGGATGGATTTAGGAATGCGGTTAAATCTTCAGTTGTACAGCATGTGTTCACATGGTCTTATAGTGCACTTTAACTGTTTTCAAAATGTATCAGAGCATAATCAAGGTTGGCTTTCTATCACTTGGCATTAACTTTTTTTATTTAAGTAGAAATTTGTGTAATACCCAACTTCTCTCTTAATAATAACTCCTCTTGACAGAGTTTGCGCTCCATATGATGAGAGTGCCAACAGTGGATAGTTTGGTTTGGATCTGGATTCCTACCAAACTGGTCCTCGTGGTCAACAAATCAGTGGTTTCATCAAGACCCCTGAAAGATCAATTTATATCAAAGACACTAATTAAGGGAGTCAGTGACCAAGATCTCATATTTTCAAAGCCACTATTTATGAGTAATCCATCTCCTCAAATGTAACTGCAAAAGTCCAGAGAGCTTTGTATCCTGGGTGGGTGTATTTCCCACAGTGCTGGTTGAAGCAGGATTAGGCAGGATTAAGGAAATTATGTGTACAATACAAAAAAATAGCCTACTATTATTTTACTAATGCCTGTATGCCCCTGTCCTCTTTTTTAAATCTAATATATGGTCACATTTACTGGGCTAGACATTTAGGCAGAAAGTAACATCTACTAAGCTAGCTACAGCAGATACCGTGCCAGATAACTAGACAGTCCATTAGCAAGCAACCCACTTCTCCTGGGTCTGAGTATCATAGTCTGTCACATGACTGCTGAATACACCACCATTCACCTGCTTCAAATAATATTAGCTCACTGTCCCCTAATGCTCAAGCTGCATGCTTGGGTTGCCAATGCTCATCCAGGATTCAGCCTCTGCTTTCAAGGAATTGCTCACATTTTTTGTTAAGCAGAATTGTACGGCTGATTTATCTGCCAGGAAGATTCACTGCTATTGAGCTGGTTTAAGAAATGCTCAGACCTTATATTCTTACTCTCCACTGAGTAAGTAAACAGTGGTCTCACTTTCTATTTTCAACTTTTCATTGGCATGCAAATATCAGGGATAATTCTAACAAGAAATGTAATTATGGCCAATTTCCAGAAATTGTTCAATGTCAATGAAATCAACATTAAGAGTTTACCTATTATTACAAATTTCCAATGCCTTCAACAACAGTTAAAATACAGACAGTCGTATGGGATGGTTGTTGCCTACTCAAATTCAGAGTACCGATTCTCTTTAAAAAAAGAAAAAAAATATTTAGGGGCTGGTCATAAAACATGTAGGACATGCAAAGAAAAAGAACAGTATGAACCTGACTCTTGTGTCTCATTCCATCATTTCTACAGTGGAGATAATGGAAGCCTGAGGGGGATGAGACTTCTCACTTTAATGTGCTCGCTCCCCCAGCAAACACAGGCAAAAGTGTCTTATGACAGTTTAAATGCTCACTGAGCTTGAGCAGTGTCACAGGGCACAAGGCTCAAGATAAACCTAACACCATAATATAAACAGTATACAATTACACTTTCTTAACCAGGTCCACATAGGGCACTTGTATATATGAGGTGTTATATCAAAATATAACCCAGCGCCTTATCAGTAACTGCAAAGAGAAAAAAAAATGCAGATTGTATGTACGCGTCAAAGAGTCCTTGATAGAACTTTCAGTTCAACTCTGCTGCCCCAAACAGAACATCATTCATCTCAAGGGAACTCCCCTTTCAGAACTGCAATACCAAACTAACGTCAAAACCCCTTCCACTCTCACTTATTTGTATTGATTAGTTCATGGCTAATGCCGTTCACAATAATTACAGCAGGGTGAAAAGCAACAACGCGGGGATGGCCAAATACTGCAAGCTGCAGCGGTTCCCCTTCTTCAACATGCTGCATATGAACTGGATGTAATTAGACATGGCTTGCTGCACGGAAGGCTGATCCACAAAACCGGGTGACAGGGACCTTCATTAGTCCCGCAGACACTCTTTCCCACTTTTAACAAAGAAAAACCACTCGGGTAATTAATTAAGATTTTACTGTAGAAAAAAAAAAAAAAAAAAACGTGTTGCTCCAGTCACCTCAGGTGGCTAAAGCTTTCAGCTTCCAGTGACTGGCTCCCTCGCCATATTCAGAAGGAGCAGTGATGCGTGTTACAGGAGAGAACAGTGGAGAATCATGTTTAATGGCCATGCAGGGGAACAAATGCTTTGACAATGTGCACCTGTAATACTGTAAGCATTTGTATTGTATTGAGGAGGGTAGACAGCATAATGTAATAAAACATCTGCAAGCCCCATAAAAAAAGGTATATTCCTCTAGGTTGGAAATAAATCCCATCACCCTTAGTGACTATAATATCTGAGTGCCTCCATTTTGTTCGTGGTGCAGTGAACCAAGCCACTGTGTGGGGCAGGCAGCTGTAAATTAAAACCCAACCACATCGCAGAGCATTGTGCTCTCTGACCAGACTGCTGAATAAAACCGTTCACTTTACTCACTGTCTCCTTCTTCCCGCATCAGCTAAGTTCTGCTTCCTCTGTCTAAAAGATCTCACCATGTATAATTCACCATGTAGCCTATGTACTATGCATATAAACTACATGAACATGACAAAACCTATCGCAAAATTATAAAATATGTGTTATCAATGCTCTCACAATGACTTATGCAACTTTATTACATGAAATACATGTAGTCAAGGGCAACAGATGAATCTGCATGTATAATTAATATCAGTGAATAATGGTAGAGCAGAGGTAACAGTAAGTCTCCTGGGAATGTGTTTTTGGTACTGCTTAAAGGTGCTATATCTAAGTTTTTAAACATAGATAGATAGTTTTGTTTTTTTTAAACATCCACAGAACTTGCAGAAAGATGCAGAGTAAAAGTATTGCTTTTCCTCAAAATTATATTGACTTGACTGTAATTTCAAATATATTTTACAGTCTGTCTTAGACACTAGGGATACCACCGCCTACAACACCCCAGAGCCACTAGAACACCCATCTTTTTCTCACATATAAAATGTGCAGTTAGAGTTACAGTGAAGAAATGGCTGACGTCATTGGTAAGAGCACGGCTCCACCAGAGAGCCAGCTAAGCCCAAACCAGCTGGAAAAGGATTCTGCAAACTCAATTCAAAAGCTCAACTTTGCAAAAAGATTCAAAAGACTCCAAAACTTTTCTTAAAGAACAGCCATGACTGTCTAACAGGAAAACTGCTGTGTTGAACACAATGCAATATGCAAAAAGGACAAAAGCAAGCATGAAGGGACACAGATGGAGACACATGTCCGCACTGTTGCGTAAATATACATATCTGATCCATTCCACTCTCCTTCAGACAAATAACCCACTTCTGAAAAAAGGTCCCACAGTAAGGCTTGAGAATTTATACATAAGACAAGATTTTGGCCCGACTATCATTCCACAAATTCACAAAGTCGATAGCAGGTTTCCTCGGCTAAATGAATTAAGTCATCCCATTCCAAACATTTCTGAGCCATTACACATTTGCTTGTTTGGCACTCTGCTCTTGGGAGATTTGTACAGCGGTTAACCTGAGTTTCATTAGAGCGACTGGCTGGCATGGATCCTCAGAACACTGTAAGTTGAGGCGTTTAGCCAAGGGACTGAGCGTATCGCTGCTTTTGGTGATAGCCCCTGAGCGCCCAGCCGTGCTAGACTGACAGCACGAGTGGCAGGGCTCCTTCTCCGGCTCGAACGCAGCCATTAATCTTCCGACAGCGCCGAGGCCTATCTTTCAAACATCCCTCCTTCCGTGCTGTCACTTTCCTTTTATGCAGCCATCAGGCCTGGTGCATTTCCTCTGCGCTACCGCCCATACTTAATCTTCTTACACCTGTACACCAGGTTATCTCCCAGGACGGGGACCGGAGCCTCATAGGCAAACAGCTAATAGTTTTAGTCTCTCAGGGAAACTCGTCCTGACAAGTTTCAAACAGCCTCCATCCCTCGATAACAAAGAGAAACGGGTTTGCAACAGATCTGGTCCCAGTTCCTTAAATTGCATCGGTCTGCTACAGAAACTGTGAAAATAAGGAATTGTACAACATTGAGGTCCCATGAAAACACAAATACACTGATCAGTGAGAAGCATTGTGACTTCCCAGTATTTTTGGCAGTGAAATACCAGTCCTCAGAAAAGGTGATGCCCAACTCACTGGGTGAATGGCTTGTGCAGAATGATATTTTACCACATTATTGCCATATATACAGCGAGCTCCAACATGTTTGGGACAAAGACATATTTTTTCTTAATTTGGCTCAGTACTCCACAATTAAAAAAATGTAATCAACCACATGTGGTTAAAGTGCAGATTCTCAGCAACCAGGGAGTGTGCTTTTTCTTTTCTTTAATAAACTGTCTCTCCATCACCTGAAGTACCTGTTTATGCATTCCATGAAAAAAATGCTGAGCACAGCTATTGAAGTTATATCAATGACAGGACCTAGCCAACTTATCTCCTCTGGCTTGAATAGAGAAATACTACTGTAGAATGAGGGATCCTGCTCTGATGTTATTTGCTGGTAGATTTCAATGAGCAGCCTATCATCTTAGCCTTCCTCCAGCACACCTATGATATCACTCTGATGTCAATGCACAGAAAGTGATGGGTTAAAACAAACTCAGGGTCAAACCCCATGTAGAGGTACAAACTCAGCGTCAAACCCCATGTGCAGTAAATGAGAAACCTCATTTTACAAGAACTCTTCTTTCCTATTACATTTACACACCTGCAATAAACATAAATGGGTCTTTTGAAAGGTGCTTTTAATAAGGTAGTGGATAAAAGCTGCAGAGCAGTTCACTGGCAGACTGACGTTTCTTTGCTTGAGTGGCTATACTGAATATTTGGAATAGCAGATGGTCCAACTGCTGAAAATGTGTGAATATTTTAGAAAAGCACAAATGACAGCTGTCAATGGGTGTGGGACAGATGTCACATAACCCAACACTCTATGCCAACTGAGTTTGATAAATTCTGACTGCACTTAAACATATACAGGGAAATAATGAAAAAAGGATCATCCAAAATGCATAAAGTATAATTCTTGAGATAGCTCTGAAGGATTTTAAAGAGGATTTTCAATATTTGAAGTATAATAGGCCTACTTTTGTTTTGAGAAATGAAAAACAGTAAACTTTCTTTGGTTGATGTGGTTAACACTGCTTAAACCATTTTATCTTAATAATTTCATTTTAAATGATAAGTAGTGTATTGGTAAACCAATACACTACTTATCATTTCACAACTTACAATTACAAATGCACAATAATTATTGCTCCTTTAACCCAGCTTGATACATTTGCAGAAAACATCAAACACTAAATAAATTCACCTAATCAAAATCATGCTCATACTCAAGTTACTGGCTCCAATCCCCAGCCATCTGCTCAAGTTTGACTGTAACAGGAAATGTTGATTGACACATTAAATCAACCAGTTATCCAGGTAACCTTGAATATTACTAGTGCAATGCCCAAGAGCCTAGGTTTT
The DNA here is from genome assembly GCF_013347855.1 of Anguilla anguilla. Classification (NCBI taxonomy): domain Eukaryota; kingdom Metazoa; phylum Chordata; class Actinopteri; order Anguilliformes; family Anguillidae; genus Anguilla; species Anguilla anguilla. Next base: position 56,556,432 of record NC_049204.1, on the reverse strand, counting down.
CAACAGGGGGTCTGCAGACCCCTGGGGTTCCTTGAAGGTACTGTAGGCGGGTTCCTGGCCAGACTTGATATGCAATGACTATATAAAGATCTGAAAACATATAAAACCTTTTTATCTTATTACGGGGTCCCTGGATCAAAAAAGGTTGAACACACCTGCTCTAGAGATTTCACTAGTTGCTCTTGCTTCTCCTCCTTAATCAGCACCCCGGGTTGCTATAGAGATTCTAAATGGAACCTCAATTATTGAAAGAGAACAGAATGTTAACACAATCAAAGGTTCATCTGGCTTCATTTGAATTTCTTTAGCTAGTGATTTGCTCTTCCAGATACTTAACAGCTTAATTCAGACAGTGCTCTGTCTTCATTTATGTGGTGTCCTAACTCCTATGGTTACATTTTTTCTCTACAATTTATATATGTACTTTTCAAGCAGCAAAAAGCAGAACATGGATGTGAAAACCCATAAAATCATTCACTTAAAGCCTCCTGAAGACACTGAAAATGTGCTTGAGAAGAAATGTGGAAAATATTGACCGATTACTTTCACTGAAAAGGTAATAAAGGCCGCTGTACACATGAGTGCTGTAGTCAAGCCAGGGAGGAATGTACTGGTAATTACTATTTGTTTCCCTTTTGCAAGTGAGCCTAGCATTAAAATGTCTTATGTTGAAACAAGCGTCATGAACTCTGAATGTGCAGTGATAGGACCAACAGGACTGCCTGTGTCCCTGACAGAGAAAAGCTGCAGCGAACTGATGGATCTGGCTTTCATTTGTGTCCATCAAAGGCAAAGAATGCAAAGCCAACCTGTTTGCTAATGAGCGTGGGAGTCAGCTTTAATCCAGATGCCAATGTTCTGCAGCAAATTAAAAATGAAAAGCTCAGAACAAAAATGCACAAGGGTTATAACCTCTACATTCTATAAAATAACATCAATAACTCCAAATCATCTTTATCTGCTGCAAAAGCTATTTAGTGAGTTTACCTGTTTGGGTAACATTTTACATGAATGGTCCAACATATATTAGAGGTACATAACTTCTTTATAAGCATCATATACATCATATACAGACATTCAGAAATGCTTCAGTCCATAACCATAAATGGGTATATGGTGTGTGTCATGGTAATGTCATGGCTGCATGAGTAGTGACTTAACACACCATGCGACCATTGACATTTTTCATGTTTATCGACTGCTTACGAAGGTGTTATGTGCTGCTTATGAAGGGGTTATACACGTCTCATGGAGAAAGTCCATTTACATCACTGAACATGAAACTAAAGTTAACCAACTTGTAGCGATCCACCTAAAAACTGAAGCACTGGGTAACACTCTCTTTACCGGTACAAAGGGCCATGGGAAATCAACAGCTATTTAATATTTCTGTAATGGCAGAACAGAGCCCAGTGACAACCATAGCCTTACCTATTCTGACTTTCACATAGCTGTACCAATATGTGTTCATTGAAGTGTGTTCTAAATAATACTTTCTGATGTAGACATTCTGTGTGAACAGCACACATAATTCTGAGCTCTGGAAAATTACTTGTCACTTGTTTTGCTGCTTGTCACTCTCCAACCAGTAAGGAGCGACTGTAATATACGATTTCCACCTCTGTCCTCTTCGGGGTTTTTTTCCTTTCATATAATATGCATCTTACCAAGGTTGTGAATAAATCAGTTTCATATAATTATTTTATCACTTTGTCAAGCAGAGAGAGGAAACTGTTCAAAGTTATCCAAAGTTAATAATTGTTGTTTGACTGTGTGGGTTCTGATGTGTTGAAAATGCAGAAAGCAATTAGTGGCGAGCAAGGCCAAAAGTCATAATTTCACTGACATACAGAGGAAGAAGGGACACTATGGGAAACTATGATCAGACAAACATGCCCTAGTACAAACTACTGCTTACCTATAATTGCCACAGAATGGATCCATACCTACACACAGCCAGCTTTCGTAAGGTACTTAAGATTTTAGTATCTCCAGTAGCACCTCTTTTCCAGTTTCTCCCAGCATGCACCATGTTTAAATTACACTGTATAAACACCCAAGTATACTTCAGGTTTTCAGCACTCGTGACAAAACAGGTGATGTGCTTTCCTGTTGTTCCTGACCAAGAAGTGGATCTACTGTATGCACATACTGTATCTTGCATATCTTTAGATCTGAGTTATATGAAATTGCAGTCAACAGTCTTGTTCTGCTCTTCACTTACAGCAAACCTTAAAAACATTTTACTGATATCACTGGCCTGACATTTTCTAGCTTAATTGCTTTGCCAATGTCCAGTCCAGTCAACCCTCTTCCTTAAAACATAAAATGTAATAAATTAGTAGGTAAAGAAAGCAACAATTCTGGATTCTTCTTTCTACCTGATAATGGGCTATTTCCATGTAAAATATGCAGATTTCCATCTAATCCAGTAAAGATAGTTGAAAGACATCTGAATGGAACCATCAAACTCATCTCAGTTATGTTATGGGTCGGTGAAAACTATCAGATTCAACTCAATGCAGTACACAGTATCCCCCCCCCCCCCCCCAAAAAAAAAAAAGTCTGACATAAAACGTGTCTTTTATAATCACTGGATCACAATATGCCAGTGCATATTTCAGCTGAATTGGTAAAGATGGGCATTTACGCCGGGGCATAATTCAAAAAGTGTAAAAAGTCAAATGCCGTTCAATACCTGATTATAATGAAGTCGGACGGCAAGATATTTATTCAGTTTTAATGCTGATTCCAACGTCAGTAATAGGCCCGTTCCCTATAAAGAAATGTGCAGAAATTAACTCGTCAGGCGCCCTTTACTTCACACTTGAAACGACTGCAACAGCTGTATCAAGTGACTCTGATCACTTTCCCAGCATGTCAAGTTTAGGCTATAAATGCCCCAGGTTTTGAAATGAAATTTGGATCATCGCAATGCAAAGTTCCTGATCCCCATACGAAATTTTTGCTTCCACGTTTTACAGAAGCTACTCCATGTTTTACCGTTACTCAATTGAGACGCCAAATTTATTCAGAGCGCTGACATCTAGGACAAGTGGGACTAATCAGCCTGAAGTTAATGTATGCCTTACTCCTTCATAATGATTCCTACATATTCATGAAGCGGACACCCAAACCAACCGTGTCAGTTCTACTAATCATCTTGCACATTATATTTAATTAATATGTAATCGTAAAAAACGTGCCATTTGTTAGAACATTGTGCGCTCGGAACAGATAAGAGTTGTTTAATACAAACTATGCTTTACTTACGTTGGATAGTTGAATAATTGTCCATTAGTTATCGAGTGCGTAAAATGAATGAGGAAAAATCCAATTATAATTCCAAAACGAGCCGTTGGTCGCTGGAGTCTCAATAAAGGTGAGAATTCAAGGAGTGCCAAGCCATGGTGCAGCTAGCCTTCCAGTTGCGCTAAAGATAGTCTCCTTCAGGAGCGCGCGGCAGGGCACCCGCATGCTGTTCAAAAAGGTACTAAAAGTACTCAAATAAAAAGCGAATAACAATGATAGTCGAAGTGATGCGCCTGACGACTGATGTACAGTTCAACTGAATCGAAGACTACCACTGCAAACCGTGACGAAAAGCATCAATCCATTTCTCCGTCGTTTTGTAACTGCAATGTCCAGCTTCATTTTATCTGAAGCCATTATCGCTGTTATCATCTTCAAAACATTTCATTCCAACAAAACGAAATACCGGTAAGCTAGAATACAAATTCAGCAGAAAACGTAGCAATAACGCACGAGTTGGTCTGTATTTCCTTTCTCGGTGAGCCCTCCTACTCACTCATACCGGCAAAGGAAGTCATATTCTGTTGTCAGTAAGCATTTCAGAGATACATTAGCAGCCCGTTTTGGCCCGCAATGTAAAGATTTTCTGCTATGTGAGAGGCGTTGAACGAGAGCGTCTTTCTTATGCATCCTGATGAATGAGCAGAGAGAAGGAGAACGGAATGAAGACAGAAAGGGGACACGAGAGGAGTGGTCTGTTTGTGTATGTCAGTGAGTGAGCGTGTGAGGGGGAGTGAAGAGCTAGTGGTATCTGATTAAATGCCAGAGCGCATACGGTGTCCTCGCTATATTTTACCCAGATAGTACAAACGAACCATACCGTTAACGTTGAAAATTCCTGCAAGATTTTCTAGAGGAGGCAATACATCATGAGAGAACAGGTGATGCTCTTTGTGAACCTAGGTATTTATTGTATTAAATAACAACTATAGCTATAATCGCACATCAGGACATTATTTTAGGATATGAATAGGCTTCAACCTACAGGGCTTTAAAACCGTGCAAAATCCCATTTACCATTTCAGTAGCCACCTTTAATTAAACAATATGCCTATACGTACGTATATGTTGCAAATTCAACTTTCTCTGCGTTTAGTGAGTTGAAAGAAATGATATTATTAACGACGTCTAAAAGTCGTTTTCTGGAATGTGTCAAATTTAAAAGCAGCAAGTGCTATAGTAAACCTATTTGTTGCCCACGCCAGTGTAATGCACCTGCCATGTTTACTTGAAAACAAATTCAACCCGCCCATTATGTTGAACTTTATTCAAAAAGGGGGGCGTAAATGAAAAATTACTATTTGTAAAAGAGTAGTGGCAATAAAGTCCTGTCATAACAAAATTATAAGTGTGGACATCTCGATACAGGGCACATTTACAGACCTGCAATTATCTAGTAAACTGTGTTAAACAAAGCAATACATTTGTATATTTATCTATCTCTAGTGAAAGTGAGACAGGCAATTGACCCGCTCCTTAAACTTAATGTGCCAGATCAATCACTCAGTTGCAGTTGTAAAAAACAGTCTTCTTGGTGGTATTATTTCCACATTAGAATTAGAACAATGATCCAGAACATGGGGATCTTCATTTGAATATTTGGTCCATGGTATTAATGAATTAACAGTGGTTTTAATGTACAAGTCACCCAGTAAAACAGTTGAACTAATTCACACCATGTGTTTCCAAGAGCAATCTTTCATAGACTGACGAGTACACTTAAATTATCATAAACATTGAAATATATCAGCACCTAAGGCTTTAATCCAATATTCAGAAGTTCAAGGCTTTTAGCATATTTAAATTTATATTTAAATATGACTACATTATGTTATAAATGCATTACATTATGTATCTGTTGGCTCAGTCATCCAGGAGGGCTTAAAATATTACACTGTGCAGTGAATTCTTTAACCCGTGCAAAAAAACTGTTAATTTTACTGGGATATAGTTATTGCAAAGTAAATAAACATTCATCTAAGGCATGAGAGTACAACATTCACCCAGTGTAGCATATGCTGTCCTTGTATTGTATCTTCATAAAACCAAGTGCAATCTGGGAAAAATATGTAATCAGACACAACAGGCAGTACCTGGGGGTTGAAAGCGTGTGGATACAGATTGAGTGTGCAGAGTCCTAATAGAGAGTGCAGAAGTGGTGAGGCTCCAGTGCCACTGAACACTCATGTGATGAATCTGTTGTGAAATGTTTTTACCATTTACACTTCCAACAAAAAAAAACCAGAAATGCATACACACAAACTTTTCTCAGACATTTACTGAGCACCAAGAAACTACTAGTATAGACTGAAGGTTCCACTTGCATAGAAAATATAAAATTATTTTATAATAATTTTGTAAGGTAATTTCAATGCTGAATGAAGGTATGATTTGAAATGAGAGAGCAAATGTATCATGACACAGCTGCTGGATATTTATGTATGTAATTTGTTACTGGTATTTCTAGGATTCATGTTTAATGAACTGAAGTAAAATTAGCATTTTATGTAATACTTAACTGATGATGGGGTGACTCTATTAAAGAGATTACTCTAACCGACAACGCTGTTAGCAAAATAACGTGTTATCTTGCTGGATGTCATTGGCCATTGTGCAATGCTAAGCTCCAACAAAAAAAAAAATGACTATAGCAAATACTGGTAATGGTAATGTTGCTTAGCTTCTACAGTATATCTTCAAGCTTACTGGGGAACTAATATGGCTATTTTATTGTAAGAACGCAGAAATTACAACAATGCCATTCAATGAGTCATTTCCCCTATTTCAGGTCAGCATAAATATTGGGACATAGTACATTTTGACCATTTTATTTTTTTTTTAGGTCAATATTTTGTAGCATACTAATATATATCAGGTTCATGATGTGATCTGTTGAGATGCTCTGCCAAGATTTTCCACTGCCTCTTTCAGTTGCTGTGTGTTTCTTGGACTTCCCTTTTGAGCAAGTGAAAATCATGTACAATGGGGTTTAAATTTGGTGACTGTCCGGGTCATGTCAACCACCTTTTCTTCCTGATAAGGTCCTTTGTTCAGTTTGCTGTATGTTCTGGGTCATTGTCTTGCTGTACGATTAACTTCCGTCCAATGAGTTTGGTGGCATTTCTCTGAATATTGGTGGACAATATGCTTCAGCTGTCATTCTGTTGCTGCCATCACTGGTTACATCACCAGCAAAGACCATTGAACTGGTTCCAGATGGAGCCTTACAGGCAAAAGCCATCTCATTGCCTCCACCATGTGTAACAGAAGAACTAGTATGTCAAGGGTTCTGTGCAGTTCCTCTTTATCCACACTTTCACTTTCCATCAGTCTGATAAAGGTTAATCTTTGTCTCATCAAACCATAAGCCTTGTTTACAAAACGCAGACTCATTTTCGCGTTTTAATTCCTATCTGGCCCCGCTGTTCTTGGTGCTGATGAGAGGTTCATATATGCAAGTGTAGCCTCTGTAATTTGCCTCTCTCTGTCTTCTGTGCAATATATTTACTCCCAATGTATGGAAATCATAAGCAATTACTCGAGCAGACAATTTAGTTTTTTGACGATCACCCTGTCATCATTTTCTGATGTCTTCTATGAATGGCCTGATCGCCGGTGACACCTAAGTGCTGCAGAAGTTAGTTTCTTCTTTTGGATATCCCATACAGTTGACTTTGGAATACACTAACATTCTGCAATTGGTCTGATTGATTTTTTTCTTTTCTTTCACCCTCCAAGAATAGTTTTCTTGGTTGTCGTACTCAGTTTCCTGACCCTCGTCAGCAGTTTCCTTGTCTCGTATCTTTTAGCTTATAAAGTATATTCTGCAAATTCTTCCATAAGATAAAACCCAAGCCCAGGCACCTGCAGCTATCCATTGATAAATAATTACAGTAATATGGTAAATCTGCGAAATTTGAAGCAGCTGACGGTAATTTGTCCCAGTACTTAGGCTGACTAAGGGGTTCCTTCACTCATTGAATTGCATTGTTGCAAAAATAGCTCAATGCCTGTTTAAAAAAAACATGAAATAAATAGACATTATTAATTTTGCCTCATAGCCATTGTTTAATCTTAAAATAGAAATTTGATGAGTACAGAGGAAAAATGACCAATGTGACACAACTGTCCCAATACTGTAGCATTAAACTATATTTCAGCAAATAGTTAATTTATGTTCTGCACAGTACGTTTTGCATTCTACAAGCATGCACTTAAGTGAAATGTGATGCAATCTAATTTGGAGTGTCTGTCAATCAGGTTTGGCAAACGACATAAACAAGGCTTGCTCCAAATAAGAATTCTTAGGTAAACTGTTTACACTGGTCAATTCCGACAAAGGTCACTTTCACACATAGAATCTCTTGTTGAAAAATTTTGGTAGCTATTGTTAGAAACAGCTATGCATATTTATCAACCTTCCATTTTCCCTTTTTTTTTCCCGTGACAGTTCAAAGAGGATAAACAATTAATCATTATACATTTGATCAGCTCAGAGAGCTGGCAAATGGTGGACAGTGAATGGTAATATAGAAATAAAATGAGTTCCAAGGGGAGGAATTTCTGGCCATAGATGAAGGGGTGGTATAATGCACTACAATAACATGAGGAAAGAAAGTAATAAAATGCATTTTAATAATAGCACTATATATTGATTTTTTTTTTTAATAGTGGATTCTTTTAGACAGTACTCAGTATTGGAATGTAATGTAATGTAATGTAATGGAATCGGCCAAGAGAAAAGAGTATCAGTGTATCTCTATTTGTAGGAAACATATAAATGGGAACTGGATGGATGGACAGACAGACAGACAGACAGACAGATAGATAGATAGATAGATAGATAATTTTCCTCAATGGGGAAACATTCTTTCACAATCGGTGACAAAAACATGACATTGGTTGACTGAACTGATTGTTCTTAGACAGTTGCAGGTTTGACAGGAATTCTCCCTTTGTGAACACACACTTCATGAAGTACCAAAGCACCTTTGCATCTCACAGCGGACTGGACTTGAACATGGAGGACTTTAGGCCTTGGGCACACGCACACATGACAGCTCATGTCTGTAAATGTAGGGTAACATATAAGCTGTACAATAATACAGAGCTGAATATGTCTGTGCCTGAGCCCACGCAGAACACGTAGGCTCCCTCACACTCACTCACCGTCGCTCCTGCTGTTCTCTCTGATTAACGAAAGACAGCGCTAACAAAGTGATTCATTGAATACAGATCCGGAAAATTCCCCCCTGCCTGCCAATCAACATCAGCTGCTCTTCCAGCTGAGTTCAATCAGAAGGGCATCGGCGTGACATCAGCCACTTTTAATTTGAGTAAAATCATCATGGTAATGCCATGTATAATTGAGAAGGGGGTAGTTGCAGAGGGAACATGTCAGAAGATGCACAGATATGTAAGGAACCAGCTTTGTGGGATTATCATGAAAACACTGCTTACCCTTGGAAAAGTAGGGTTAGCATTGTTTTCTAAAAGCTAAAGTCGGGACTAGTACTGTAACACATACACCCATAGAATGAGAGTGATAGTGTCTACAAAATGTCTCTGTGGATTGTTAAGCATAAACAGGGTAAAGGACCTAGACAGCAAGAATATTACAGAAGTATGCAAAGCATATTTACACTACATGGCCAAAAGTATGCAGACACCTGACATCCAAATTCTCATCAAAAAATTGTGGGCATTAATATGAGTTGGTCCACCATTTGCTGCTATAACAACCTCCACTTCTGGGAAGCCTTTATACTACATGAAGAGCATTGCTGTAGGGATTTGCTTCCTTACAGGCAGTTGAGCACTGATTGGGTGATTAGACCTGGGTTGCAGTTGGCTTTCCAATTCATCCCAAAGGTGTCGGATAGGGTTGAGGTCAGGGCTCTGTGCAGGTCAGTTCATTTCTTCACGACTGCTCTGAACAAAACAATTTCTGTATTGACCTCGCTGTGTGTCTGGGGGCATTGTCATGCGGAAACAGGAAAGGGCATTCCCCTAACAGTTGGGGAAGCACAGAATTGTCTAGAATGTGATTGTATGCTGTAGCATTAATATTTGCCTTTACTGGAACTAAAGGGCTGAGCCCAAACCATGACACACAGCCCCAAACCAAGGGGTGTCCAGATACTTTTGGTCATGTAGTGTATGTCTCCCTGTGTGATCAAAGACTGGGCAGAGGATAACTGCTGTTGGAGTCAAGCAGTGGGCACACTAAATCAGCCTTTCTGTTCAAGAACATGCTGACCTCCCCCCATCCCAGACACGACTTAGTGCAAGATTTTAATCCCTCACATCCTTAACCTATGCAGGATTCACAATAAAATCACCTAGAACTCATCGCTAATAATCCTCTTACTAAGAACTCCATTGTTTTCAGATTCTGTACTGCCAGCAACGTGCAGCAGAAGAATTCAGTCAAATTCTGAAAACCTAAGGGGAGGTCATGTGATGCAGTCCATAGGGTATATGACTCAGCCAATGTACGGGTTCAGCTACCCACCATGGCATTCCCTCAGCAGTGATCTCTATCTGCAACCCTCTCTGCTTTCCCCCGGTGAATAAAGTAAAAAAAATGTAAAAAGTGAAAGTGTCTGCTCTCCTTTTTAAAATAAATAAATCCTGATAACTCCACATGCTCTGAACTGTCGTGACCTTATTTACTTCACCATTTTTAGTATGATTTATTCCGTCATGTATGAAGTGTATTGGGACTGTGTAAAATGCACTCTAGATAAAGTTTGACTTGACTACACGGTGGCACTGAACTATTCCTGTAATCGATGCTGTTTACAGCAAAATACATGGGCAAGAAAAGGGCAAGATGCTATTCACTATATATATTTTTAGAATCAGTTTCCTGGCAACATATTTCTACTTAAACTGAAGCGTTTCCGTTGCAAACACAATGACAAGTCACATCCATTCCTGTTGAATTTATCTTTCATTATACATGTTACTCTGGGACCTAGAGACACCAAAGACAAAAAAAAAAGAAGTTGACATGCAGCAGCAGAATCCAAGATGACTATCTCTTCCTTCCTCCAAAAACCAGCGCTGCATGCATCAATTAAGCCGGTTGGCTTTTTTTCGGAATCCATTGGTTAGATTAAGGGAATGAAAGTGCTGTGGACCAGGAGGTTCAAGTCTATATTTCTCCAGAGCTCATTTATCACCATTACAATCCCCCCTGATGCTACAGACATGTCCCCAAACTACCGCGCGCTCCGCAAGAGCTTACACACAGCTGGCGGAGCCGCAATAAACCAGGATCGCCTTCATTAATAAGTGATGACACGGAGATTCCTCACCATCAATCCTGACAACCCCTAAAAGCACGAAACCTCTTCTTGACCTGTTTTATGAGCATTGGTAAAATAAATCACTCATACTGCACATGATATATATATATACAACACTCAGCTACAGGACACTGTGCTTTCATAGACCAGATTTGCATTTTGCTGTTAAAACACGCCCTGGGGAGCCAGTGTACCTCTGCGAGCTTCATTAAACCTCCGTCTTTTTTACTTGGTCCTTGATGACCTGGGCAGGGGTCTGGTGCTAGACCGCGTTGAGGTGCAGCCAGAGAATGACCATGGGCTCAGACCATCCGCCAAGATAGCCTGACCTGTCATCCACTGAAAACTGACATGCGTGCTAATTTAATGGAATGGCGCCGAGCAACAGTGAAACAGACCATGTCTGCGGCAGGGTACACTGTAAGTCCACTGGGGGATTCCCCGCCTCTAATGCAGAGGAGCTCAGGTGTTGAATGGGGGGCTATGGAAGGGTTCATGAAGCCAACATTAACAGGCCTCAGTAACTCCTGCAGGAAGTGCTGATATCCCCATGCCATCACACCCAAAAACTGAAAAATTCAGTAAGCTTTCTGTTTATTTTTCTCCATTTGTGTCCCTCCATTTTGGAGTTTCTCAGTCACTGGTATGTTTTTGCAGAAACACTGCAGAAAAAACAATGACTAAACCTTTAGACATGAGAAAAACTCTGCATCTTTAGGGTTTTTTAAATTCATTTGTTTATAGTATAATAGCACTTTCCTCTGTAGTTCCATTAACAATACTGAGATGGCAAAGACAGTTCTAGAAAACATATTTGATAAGTCTGCCAAACCAATTTCTCCAGCCTTCTCAGTCCTCCAAACTGTACCCTTTTGACTCTTCACAAATAGGACACTTCACTGGTATGCACTAATAGAATCTTACAGGCTTCATTTTTAGTTTAGTCCATACATACAACGTGTGTAATAACATACAATGCAATGTATATGGTATAATACCTATGAAATACTGCACATGTATACAGAAGCATTTCCTCCATCCTGACAGTATTCACACTGGCTATTTCAGTTGCTGAAACCCATTAAACAGAACTGATAGCTTTGGTCACTTTTAATCTTTGTGAGCAATACGTCTGAGTTATTTCCCTGCCCATTCACAGAGGCTTGAAGTGAGAGGGACCACAGCCTCATCAAAAGTGATCCTAGCCAAGAAAACGTTTACACACAAAGGTCTGCATGCACCAAGCTTTCCCATTTAATTTCAGTATAGCCGTTATACTCAATTGATATACTGAAAATGAGATGTGAATTCCAAAGATGCTTATTCTGTGGTAAAAAAATAAATAAATAATACATGCAACATTTAAAAAACCAAGCACCGCAGTTGCTCAGTCCCAAAGGAATTCTGGGAATTACCAAGGGGGATTTAAATATAATTAAAACCTCCACAGGAAGCTATTGCTTCGGCTTTCTGCAGCCTGTTCTGCGTGTGTTTTACCCATGTAAATGTGATTAGGGAATTGAAATAAACAATAATAAAGGTACTGTGTCCACACAGAAGAAAGAGAGTTTGTGCAGAGATTAATATTCCAAGATCTAATTTTCTACATAAACTCGTCATTTTCCTGTGTAGATACAATACTTTTATTATAATTTATTTCAGCCCTCAAATCACATTTACTGTTTTACAGTTAAAATGAGCAACTGAAATTGTATTTTGTTAATTTATTACTCTTCATTTTTTATTTAGGAGAACCATCCTCTTTCTAACTGGAATACGCTCCCATAATTCAAAATGTTCCTTCAATCCTGTTTACCTGGATTACAGTGCAGCATTGAGATTTAGTACAATTACGTGTTAGATTTTAGTAGGTATTTCCTGTTTAAATAGGTTTAAATCAGAGTAACACTCACTTATCCAAATTTCAGTTGAGTACATACAGTAACCTGTATCCATCGTACTGCTGAAAGACCTACAAACTAAAATGTAAGCCCTCTGTTGAACTCAAGTGTCAGCACTTCTGAGTCGAGATGAATACATGAATGAGATTATTTTCACAAGACCTTTCATCAGCACTTTAACCACTCACCTTGGAGAAGGAGAAGTCAATTTGTGTCTTCACTCTTCACTATTGCAGCACATCTTGTTATAAGTCCTTCTAATTAGTATAGGTGGATGCTGAAAATGCAGAGATTCCATAGAAGTGCACAAGATGGATCATTACCCCACAGTGTGGGTAGTGGTTTAGACACAATAACCCCTTGGCATGTACCATAGGTCTTATATTAGCACCATCTTATTAGCCATTCAGAATAAGCATACATTGAGGAATTCGCATCTTATATGTTTAATAAAACCCAATGATTTTGTGAGCCATCAATGGCTCTCTAACCAGCAATGCAAAAGTGTTAAATTAATATAAATCATATTATTTAATAACTAGAAATGTAATGAAGGTTTTAAACAGACCAAAGTATATCTTCTTATCTTGAAGTGTCCCTTATGTAGTAAATACAAAGTGGACAAGAGGGGCAGTAATAAGTTTGCAAATGATGTCATCAGGACACAAATCTATTACCGCAAGCAAGCATGCAGTATTCTGAGCAAGAGCTCTGTGGAATTAAGCACCTGTGCCAGTTACAGGGTCCATCACCCCCACCTGAGAGAAGGTATTTAGTGGGATTACCTCTGAGCCAACGGCTTTTTTTAAAAAAAGCAATAAAGCCTGCTTTCTGTCTTATTTCCAATTGTTGTGCTGAACTAGCAGGGCTAAAAAATTAGACACACTGCTGAGAAAGTATTGCTATATCTGTAAAAACAAAATGGTGAGAATTGTTTTAAGTGAATTATGTTTGAAGCAGTGAGCTCAGTGCTTATGGTTAAAAAATTAAATGTATAATCCTTACTATCTGACTGGCTATAGGTTAAATGATTATCTGTCTAACTACCATTAATAGAGGCCTGTCTTTTTTTCTTTTCTTTTTTTACATATTTCAACATTATTTATGGCAGACCTTCTATGGTTCAATGAAACATGTTCTATTCATACAAAAATCATCCTCAGTAGTTATGTTTTATTTATTTCATGTCATAAACCTGATGTTTCCCAGAACCTAAATTTCCTTTAAAGGTGCCACTCATAGCCATTCATGCATCATCTTTCAGAAATCTATACAATACTATTTTTTTCAAATGAACTGACCAGCTTGGAAATATACTGGGAGTAGGCTGTAGTGCACAATACACACACAAAAGCACAGGCCAAGCCATCTCCCCTATTTTCAGTGGAGGTTTCACACACAATGGATGCATTTCCCATAGAAGCTGAGGTCGATTTGGGTTTATTTACTGAGTTGGCAGGCAGAGGCCAACTGTACTGGCACTTTATAGCATAATCCCACCAGAGAACAGCATTGAGCTGACCAGGGGAACCAATGGGCAGTGACTCAGCTCACCCATCAACAGTGACTGATCCCTATACATCCTGATAAACAGAGCTACCCAGGAACAGAAGTGGTATACAGAACTGGAAGGTATGCAGTGCTATTGGCTGCATTAGGAGTGGCAGTGGGTGAGCAGGTTTACTGTCAGTGACACACATACCTGCACCCCCAAACTCATGCTTGTATTTTTCGTCAATTAACTTAGCAGAGCTAATGTTTCTTCCATCTGAAAACATTCATAATGGCAGCACAATTAGCATGTAGCCTGTATATATTGTCTAAAAATGTTTAACTCAATGCACAGGAATGAAATTGCTATCAATCATATTGTCAATGGGTAAGATAGCCAAAAGCAAATATCCCAAAAAGTTGAAATATCCCTTTAAGTTCTGGAATGAGTACTTCACTGATTTTAAAACATCAGTACCATTGGCAAAGATACGCATACATAATTAGCATGTGATAATTCCCTACATTCCCTCAGCAATTTGGAAGAAGGCATCGTTCAGTTCTCTACTTCATGTACACGTTCGTGCATTCTGTACAAGATTTCACCAGATACAGATGTTTGTTGTAAAACAAACAGATGAAGGAGTATCTTCAGCAGGCATATAGCTGCTTCATTCTAAGAGGACATCCTTCATACATCCTTCAAAATCATCTGTAAAATAGGAAGTCTGCCACTCTTGCCACAACAGTGTGATAATATTGTGATGTTAATACTCTGCCCTCTTTGCGCTCCTGTTTCTCACAACACCAAAATGTTACATCTGCACCAGAAAAATCTCAGCTGTGCACATCATCACTCTCCATCTTGGCATCCCTGTAGGCTGCGTTTCCATGGAAACCATTCCTCTCCTCCATTCTTTCTGAGTGAGGGCAACAGAGAAAGACAAAACACCTGAAGAGGAGGTAGAAGTCAGCATGATTTGGATCTAGTCCCAGAGCCCCAAAATAACCTAGGTAACAGCACTTAATATGATATACTTTACCTCTGACATGAGAGGAGACTCCAGTAAGGGCTGCCCTAACTAAACAGGCAAGCCTGGGCTGTCAGACTATCATCGTAAAAAGAAGACACGTTTACTGCCAGATAAATGAGCTGGAACTCAGTATAAACTGGAGCCAAGATAAAATAAAAGTAAAAAAAAAACAGTACATACATGACAGGACACAAGGTTTTGTCTTCATTATATGTACCGTATGAATATCCACTTTGATATCTAGTCCTCATTCTAAATACATTCCACGTGCCTCATCCGTTTGTACATGTGTCCTTTTTTAGTGTGTTCTTGTGTTTATGATTTACTTCTGTCTTTTATTGTCAGTCGTTAGACTGAATAGTCAGTAAATATGTCATCTGGTGTTTCTTTGTCATAAAGTGCATCCATTTCAACCCCGTAACATCCTCAGGCAATTAAGAAGAGAACATCTGAGATGGGAGGGGCGGGGGATACCCTGCCAACTGAAATCTTCTCACTGCTTATGAGTCACCCTGTGGGACTCTGGGTTGAAGTTTGTAGTGAGACTGTTCTGATTTCATACAGACTGCAGGGTGCAGCATTGAACGAGTAAACCTACCCCAGATGGAAGCACCATGCAGAAGACCTCATAGTTAATGTAGTCTTGACAAAAACACATTTTTGACGGTTTGTTCATTATTCATTTCTCACTGGGTGCATTGTAAAAGTATACAGCTGATTACATCTCAATTGTTGAACATATTCAGGGCAGCACATGTCTTTGTTAATCTCCATTTTCCGTGACAGACTTTTCTTAAATTACATCGTCTGTCTGGCACAACAATTTTCCTTGGCAAGAAAAAGTTCTAACTATTCCAAGAAGCATCTCTGGAGTGCTCCACAGAGTTTCTGCCTTGCTGGGCAGTTGCTATTATTTAATGATTAGGCAGGATTCATTCCATTTAGATGAAACATTCATTCTCTTTAAAGCCTTGTGTAAGTGACAGATTAACTGTCTGTATTTAAATGGGGGAGCTCCGTTTGGTTTGTTTAGCATTAGCTCTTCTTTAAGTGACACAAGGTTATATAGGACATTAGCTCAGCAGCAGGCATAGTTAAAGGTCGCTATGATGTAAAATGTGACCATGATCATTTACAGTAGGACAATAATGCCAACATGATAATGCTATACCACCCCAGTTTATGGTGCGTATGAAATGTAAATGACAAGATACATCATGGGAGAATGCAAATTGGTAATATTAATCAACATATTTTCTCTCCTTTAACCAAGTCACTACACAGAAACCCAGTAATTAGCAGGAGAAGTCACCCAACATGCCCAAAACCACATCTCAAGTATATTTCCTTTTGGTCCTTTAAGGTGATTAATTCATTACAGCATATCTGCACCTTTCAACAGCACATCCTAGAGAATGCCCTAATGAGCACCACTATACAGAATAAAACTAAACACTGGCTCAAGAACTTTCCCAGCAGGGGAAAAGGCCCATGTACATCATTTCCACATTAATGTGTAACGTGATGGTATCATTTTGTCATTGCATTACCTTGAGCCTTTAGACACAATACTGGATGTAGAACACCCTCAAAATAACACACAAGCCACCTTTCTCTCCTTAAATCAATTTCACACCCCTGCCCTATCCTTCCCCGCTACCCCGTTAGCTTGCGCATCTCCGAAGATCTGTTATCTTTCCCAGACCAGCTCCTCTGTTCGTCTGCGCAGCCTAGTCCGGTGCTGGAGCTCAGCCTACGGCACCATGCGGGGGCCGCTTGTGAGCAGGAAGCGGGCCCACAGAAGATCACACGGTGAGTCACGGTTGTGAGGAAACCAGGGTGCAGCGGCGAGGAGGAGAGAGCGTCTCCTGCTCTCTCCGGAAGCGGGGAAGCCGCACACGTCAGTCTCCTCTCCCGGAGGAAGCTGTTCTCTCGGCCCGACCCAGGGAGGGATTTACACGCTAAACATAAATAAGGATCACAGCGCTTCTGCACTTAAATTTCGAAATGCGCAGACTAGTCAATAAAAATGTCATATTTCACATTTTATTTTATGTTGCGCGGGACTGCTTGAGAAATAGACTGGCTGCTCCTCTTGTGTACTGGAGATGCCGTAAAGCAACCCAACTCTTTGAATGAGGATTCATTCCTCTTCTTTGTGAACCTTCAAAAGGAAGACAGCAATATTTTCAAAATCAATTGCTTACTGAGAGTCCTAATTTAACACCGAAAAATGGTACTTTTCAACAGATTATATTCGGACTATGTTTAATATCATAAATCCACTCCAATCTATCAGCAGTGATTCTTCTTGTGTGTTGTACTTAATATTTGTGCCCCTTTTACCAATTGCAAACAGGAAACTACTAAACAACTGAAAAACTCAAAATGCCCTACTGATTTATGTCAGTGAAGTGCTAATTTCACAAAAAGTCAGTGTTCTTCATATCATCATCTACACAGCTGGATATCTACTGAAGCAAAACACAGCTAAAATGCCATCCCCAAATTTATAACAGCAGGTAGACAATCAGAGAGCACAACTGGAATCTTCTGCTAGCAAGCTTGCTTTCGTAAACTCCGCAGTACACTGCCTCTGCCAAGCTGCTACATTATGGCTTATACCAGGCAGATTTAAATAGCTGTACGAGCACAGCTTTGGCAAAATGTTCAGTAAACACCTTTGGTGTGTGGCATCAAGTATGAAATAAATCATTTAAACCTTTAGAAGAAGCTCTGGAGCCTTGCTTAATAGGGTGCTGAACACTCTGATGCTTATCTCTTCTGTTGAATGGCAGGCACGTTTTGATAACATCTCTCTCACATTCACAGGCTTGGAACAGGACATTAGACTGTGGGAGGGCAGAGTTTAAAGTTATCTTTATCTGTTTGTTCATTTATATCACTGGGATTTTAAGACCAAGGAGGTATTTAATAGCAAAGGCCTGCAGTGTGTGACACACACACACACACACACACACACACACTGTTTCCAGATGCACATGTACCTTTAATGCAACATTATACTCCAGTTCATTTTTGTTTCTACACTACATTGATGGGTAATAATCTATATTTCAGATATCCATATTGTGAACAGGAAGTGCAAAGCACAATATTTACTTTAACACACATTTTTTCTGTAGTTCTGATGTTGGTTTTATAACATAATGCTTTGCATACCCCTTTTCCAAGTACAGAACATTTATGCTATACGTAATGTTGGATATGTTTTCAGATTATCA
Source organism: Anguilla anguilla (assembly GCF_013347855.1). Lineage (NCBI taxonomy): Eukaryota > Metazoa > Chordata > Actinopteri > Anguilliformes > Anguillidae > Anguilla > Anguilla anguilla. The sequence goes on along the minus strand of NC_049204.1, from coordinate 56,538,136 downwards.
CCTTTGAGAAACAGACAATATCATTTGTGTGGTCATACGAATGTATCTATTTGTTCCCCACCCCCCTCCTCACTCCACAAACATCAAGGTAAAGTAAGGTCGTGCTGGAGGTCCGGGGTGTCCCGGAAAGTTTTCTCTTCTTTCAAAGTTTTATGGCTTTATTGCCCTCTGGAAGAAACTCAGACAGTCAGAGAACCTGCGTGGTCACATAATCCTCACATGGTAAATGGTAAATTGACTGTATTTATATAGCGCTTTTATCCAAAGCGCTTTACAATCGATGCCTTGCATTCACCAGAGTAATTAGGGGTTAGGTGTCTTGCTCAGGGGCACTTCGACATGACCAGGGCGGGGGATCGAACTGGCAACCCTCCGACTGCCAGACAAGCATTCTTACCTCCTGAGCTATGTCGCCCCCGTATATGTCACATCCCTGAAAATTATACAGGAAGCAGGTTTCCTATTAGCAATAGCAATATTTTGTGTACAGTATGTGCATAAACTCTGTTGTTACACAATGCCATTGGTAATCTCCCTTTAAATGCTTGAGTATAGCAATGTATGTATAACAGTAAACTCTACATATCAAATCAGTACACACGTATCAATAATACATGTCTTTCAAAGAATAAGCAATTATGCTGGCAGCTGTGCCTCACAAAATGAAGTGCCACTCTGTAGAGAACCAGCAAAAATATAAATTACATTGAGCCTTGAGTTCCATTTTCCAATTCATGGGTTTGAAATGGCCATGACTTCAGCTGCCAGTCGATGTTTTGGCACAAATAAATCAACTAATTTTGTTCATTTACACAATAATAAATTTTTAAATAAAGGTTCAGTGGGACTATTTTCTGGTTTCCGTGGACTACAGTTGATGTGTTTAGAAAGTAAAGAATTAAAGGACTAAATGGAGAGGAACCGCTGCCCGGAGCACAGATCTGCACAGATGTGATGGCAGGGGCCCTCAGGGACACAGGGAACGTTCTCCAGGCACAGACAGAGAGGTCGCTGTAGGCCACCAGAGCAGGGAAACAGAGCCTCGTCACAATGGGGTTTAAGCCACAACACCCAACTGCGGGTGAGCCACCAGTTATGCTCCTGAAAAAGCAAATTGTTTGTTATTAATACCATTTCATTCTATTCAAATCAATGCCAGGCAAGTAAACACCCGACCAGAGTATTCGGCTTTATCACTACTGCATATTAGAATGAGTATAACTTAAGAGTTAAGCGTGAAATGTGTGACAAGCATCAGACGTCCAGACCGAGGAAGGGTGCAGGAATGGTCGCACTGAGATCTCAGCACGTTCAGGTGACACTCCAGTTATGGTTGTCTTGCCCCCAAACTTGCGATGCAGTTGGCTAAACAAACCCATGCCCTCCAAGTGTTAATGGGACATTGAGGAGCGCAGAATGCCTTTCTGCTGCCACGCTGGCACGAATAACGTAGGATTGAATGCCGGCTCTGTGTGGGAACCGGGCAGTGGAGACGCGCCACAGCAGCAGACCACCGTCTCTGCCAGCTTCGCCGGTGCCAGGCTGCCAACCCTGGTGCCCGGCCAGGAAAGGTGTCAAACCGAGAGCAGGGGCGAGCCGTAGCGTAGGCCCAATCACCCTCACGGGAACGTCCCACGCAAGGGCCTCTCATGCGGAGAGAGATGAATGAACCAGCACAATATGCACTCACACCTCACCTCTGCGTGTTCTCAGAAAAGACTTTTCACAAGAAAGCGTTCCTGAAAAGCATGGAAAACCCAATTTCATGAAATTATGCTTAGTAAAATGCTTGAAAATAAAAATGTATAATATTGGAATCGCTGCTCATGTGCTCTGTGAGCATTATAGACAGGTACAATTAGTGGACACAGACTGGCATATATGGAAGCACAGAGTGATTGGCAAACCATTTGGAAACTGCATCCACATTTAAAAAAAAAAAAAATTGATGTTCGGCAATATCCATTTCTTCTGGGAGGCAAAAGTGTCTGCAATATCAGGCTTAAGTCTTTTTTCCATCTCAACCGTTTGAAAAAAGCAGACCTTTGTACAAATTGAACTGAGAGGAGCAGACAGCCAAGGGTTCAAAATCTGTGCATGTAGGTCTCTCTGAGAATGCACCCAGGAAATGACAAAAGCTAACAACTGAATTGCAATAAAATTGACAGGAATTAAAGTTTCATAAACTACATTTGTTTGGGAGGTTAAATCTCTTTGCAATAATGAGATTCATCCACCATAGATCCAGTGTATTATGCACATGCCTACAATCAAAAGCAATACATGGACCACATATGAGTCAAGTCAAACAGTTGTCAACTGTCATTTTTATACATGCCAAAAAAACTGAATGTCCAAACCCTGGTTTCAGAATCTTTGACAGAACCTCAACTGCATACTGCATAAACACAGTTGTATTAGTCTTTCACTTGAGCCATTAAACTAAGTTTGTGACTCACTGTGGTCATTGAAGATCCCACGGCCCAAAGAGTAGGGGGGTTTCCTGGCATCCTGGAAAAATTACTGACCTGTATTAACCTGCTCACCTAATCATTCTCCAGTTTACTGGGTCAATAATTCCTTCCTGCACTACATCAGCTGTTGCGGTAAGCATTCTTGTGCCAATATGGCTACTGTAGTCGGGTGAATGCTATACATTACACAGGGCGGCTGAGGAGAGTTTTCTTCTCTGCAAAGTACTTGAGATCCTGAGATGAAACACACTTTTAACAATCATTGCAATTACAATCACTATTGAACATGGTTTGTTAATTATAACGAAGTGGCCCATAGTCTGCATATAATTATCATGTAGTGGCCTATGGCCTGCACCTGCATGTAGATAATATGAAGAATAAATATGCAAGACCTGAGCAAAATTAAGTCATGTTTCCCAATTTACATATATTACATAAGAAATGATTGTGGAAAATGTGCTTTCTGTCCATACGGTGTGGCCTTCAGCTAAGGTCAATGAAAGCATTTGAAATACATTTACTACTTTATGAGTCTTCCAATGAAAGGGAGACTAATCGCATGCATGTAGCAGGATATATGAGGAAGAAAACCAGGACGAGTGAGGAGGAAATGAGAAATAAAATGGCAGCCAAGTAAAAAACATTCAAGCATTATGGTCTGAAAGCAAACAAAACACTTAGGCTACAGCTCGGAAGGCTAAATATTTAACTCAATCGACGGCATCAAAATTGTATGATGGATCTACTGGCTGAGCACATACACATAGCCACAAGGATAACAGTCAACAATCATGTCACTGTAATAGAGCAGTGACTTGTGTTCTTGACATAGGTACTTGGGAGAGGATTTCAGAATACAATCTCCCTTTTCCCAACAGTTTAATCAGTTTAATCTCATGGATTTCAAGTTTTAGAGGTTTAGGGTTGTTCAGGGACTATAGTACCTAAGCAGAAACCTGCTGCACTTCATTGTTGCAGTCAGTACAGCTGGTGTTTCAGTTCATTCATCAAAAACTAGGTTTTTCAAGTGTACATCTGAATTTCACATATAAATATAGGCTATGTTTATGTTGTATGAACCTGAAAACAGCCCTTTCAATGTTGAGTTTTTCCACGATTTTTCCCTGTCTGTTCAGTACTGAAATTACATCACCTGGCAGTCGGGGGCAAGTTGCTATCTCCAGATTGTCTCAGACTTCTAAGTTATGAATAAGAAAAGAAACATTTCCTGTGCAGCCCAGAATGTCAGCAGTTCCCATGGTGGAACACAGAAACCAAGATATGTAAGACTGCATTTTATGCACTGCAGCATTAAATTCATTTCATTTACTGAGCTCTAAATGAATAGCTAAGTATGAGACAATGTTTCTGTCTGAATTCGTGTTCATCAGTCCCACACTAATCCTTATCTGAACTGGGGAGGGAAGATAAATTGATTAAATTAATTCAGTGATTCACTGATGAGTCCCACACTATATCTTTACATTTGTATCAAGTGAATAGTAAGCCAAGTACTGCAAAAAGACTTGATAGTTCAAATAATACAGCTTATACTACAATAGCTGACTGAATGTTGTCTACAATAGGTCTAAAGGTCTATACACACATTGAAATGCAAACAGGTCACATAAATGCAGTTTCAGAAGAGAGGAATAAAACATTTACTGTGAGCCCAAACAGGAACAAGAGGCTGATGGGGGCACAGGGATAGCCAAGAGTGTGGGTGTTAGGAAGAAACGCCAATCGTAGCGCTAGTCCGACACCACGATGCAAACTCCCTCTACAGGGAGTCCAGCCACTCTCTGCTCTGCTGAGGTGTAGCTGCGCTCCATCTGCCGGTGTTGCCATGGAGACTAGTCCCACTGATCTACATGAAAGATCATAGGGTGGGATCTGCTAGGCTGTTCTATTAGCATGACTCAAACATCATCCGCAACACCAACCAGCCAAGCGTCTTCCTCCAGATATGATTAATGCTCATTAAATTTCTCTCTGTGGGATGAAATTCTTTGCAGACAATACACATCCACCCCCAGGTTCCTTTCTGTTCAGTATTCCAATGTTGTACAAAAATGGCATATAGGGCTGCCTATAATTAACTAAACTAAGCTATGTGTGATATCTTTTTTCCTTTGAAAAGCTTCACGAAACTGACTCTTTCACCTTTTGAATGTGGCCAAGTTGTACATGGTTTGTTGAAAGGAATTCACGAGGAAAAGATTTAAAAGAATAATGCATGAATACCTTTAGCACATCCTTTGATTTCTGATGTACTAATGACCCTAAACCACCAAATTACTGTACTTTTGATGCAAATGATCAAGCAACAGTTACCAAGCAAATAGGTAACTACTGGTAAATATGTGCTTTATTGGACTATGTTAAGAAATAGAGTGCTTTCTCAGGGTCTTTGTAAACCTTTCTATAATCATTGTATTGGTTTTCACTGTAACCGTAGCCTGTAACAGTGCAGTGCAGTGATAATTTAATAGGCTCAAAGGCTGTATAGAGCCTGTATAGAACCATTTAGCCTATATGGTACTACCCAAATGTCATAATATTGTTGAATCACTGAGTCCGCTGACCAATCCTTGCAGGACATTGCTGTCGAAGCCAGAACCGTGCCAAAAGGCCTGCCTGCAATCCTCATTTGCAGATATAATTTAATTAATTAATTAATTAATTAATTAATTAAAGAGTGCTAAAACCATCACTCGACAGAGATAAATACAGATACTTATGCCAAAAAACCACTGATGGCACGGCTCCACCGTGAAGCACAGCATTCATGTAATACAGAAGAACTGGACGTCATGTCATGATAATATGACGATATTACAGTGAACCTTGTCACAGTGAACACAAAAAGATGCCCTACGCAAAGGCCTACGGCAGTGCTCAAAATTGTTATATTTCATACATCCTGTATTCGGAAACAGTCTACGCTATATTATTCAGTAAAAGCTGAAATTTATGTAACCATGCCTTCTTTCTCATTAAAACAGCCAAAATATTCTGGAGTATGCAGCTCTGCCAGCGTCAAGTACCAGTTCCTGAAAGTGCAGAATTCAGTTCTTCCAGGAATCAAACTACCTCACAGGAATTCACCTAAATATCTTCAGGCAAGTAAAAATTACAGCATATTTACTCATTGACAGAAAATCTTATCCCGATTGAGTTAAAAGACTACTGCGTCATGGCACATTAAATGCATAGCAGAGAGCCAAAAATCAGTAAATGTGAGTCTCCGGCATCAGAACCAGGACTTCCATTGAGAAATATCATTCCTTGATTAAATTGTACCCTCCGGACTGTCACGAAAGTGCCACAAGTTTTTCTGCTGACTGAAGTAATAAGCTCTCCCTCTATGACTAGCTTTTCTTTTCAGAATCACATTCAAATTGTGCTTTCTCTCTCTTTTGAACACAGTGGCACCCTTATGGGAACAGTGCTTCCTCCTTGATTGACACATTGCTGTATCAGCTGTTGCACTTGTGCTGGTAATGGGAAGTATCGCCATGGTAACTTAGCAGGCTAGAAAATATGGTGGGATCTTAATGTTAATGTTTCTGAAGTACCACAGCACTTGCTCACACTGTAAAGTAGTAACCTCTTTTACTCATGAATTATGAGAAAGGCGACATATTTTCCACCTTGTGCATTGTATTATAAAACTCATGACACTGCATACTTGCAATGCTTACCAGATACCCCTGTCCAGAATTATTTATATGTTGATCAGTTTAAACAAGTTGTATACTTACTGAAGCAATTTCAGTTGCTTCTTTGCTTGTTGATCTGCCTGGGACTTGACCCAGCAACCTTATTATGGTTACGAATATGTCCAATTCCTTAATTCTAATGCCACTTTTTAATAATTAGATTTTCAAGGAGGAGTGCCAAGTTGGCAACACAAAACCTCCTTGAAAACAGTATCCGGCATACCGTAGTTCAATATTTTGGGATATCAGAAACGGGGGCCGCGGCAACACGCTGAGAGCTAGCTGCTCTCGGCCCCGAGGATGCGAGCGGAGGCGCTAATGAGAACACCTGGTCAAATGGCTGAGAGCGAGAAATGTTCCTGAGACTGCCGGGTGAGACTCCCCACAGCTCTCCTCAGGAAGGCAGATCACATTAGCCCACTCAGGAGTACCCTGGCTTCACTCGGTCGGAGAAACCTCTTTAAAATGTAAGCCATGAATGACGTCGCTTTCCTATTCCCAGACATCAACGGGCAACTATTTATACAGCTATTTATCAAACGGCAACTATTTAGATAAATTGCATCCTCTCATCTGAGAAGTGGTGAAGATTATGTATAGAATAGGTTTAATTTATCTATCTAGATTGGTCTCAAGTTTAGATAGATAAATCAAACCTATTCTATACATAGCCTAATCTTCACCACAGCAACAGTTTGCACAACAATATTTAGAATCATTCTTATATTAAGATAAAACACAGTATGTGAGTGGTAAATGTGTGAGCATTGTTTTGCTGGTATTAACTAGGTAAACTAGTATCATCTTAATGTTTGTCAACCTCTCTTCCCCTAATTTGTTGCATTAATGTTATATTATTTTGTAACACATCAAATCCATGTTTAACATGAACATGGGTTACAGTGTTAGCATTCCATTTATAGATCATTGCAGTTGTAGTTCATCATCCAAGCTAGCAAACTAATAACATAAAATAAACAACCATCAAGTTACCTAAGCTAGCAGGCTTGGTCAAAAAAATTATGGTAATGTAGATATGAAGCTACTATGGTTGGCTATAAATTAATGTAGCAATGTAGATCATCTCGAAAGCTTGAAAAGTTAGCTAGCTAGCTACATTCACCTTCCATATGGTCCTGTCGGGAGACTGTAGCCAGACTGGCACATTCTCTATACCACATGGGAGAGAGATATTTTAACATAGTTTAAGTTACTAATCACAAGCTATCACATCCCTCAATATAGTCACCTGATTGTATGACATCAGGTATATCCCTCAGCTACCCTACTACAAGGTACTGTACACCTAGAATTCAACTTAAAGTTACTGCAGGTTTTCTACATCTTATTACTGTATGTCACGTACACACCCCAAACTGGGGAGATAAATTGATTAAATTAATTCAGCGATTCACTGAATCAGGTGGTTAAGTGACTAGAAAGAAAACATGCAGACACTTCAGCCTTCTAGCACTCTCAGTAGGCTGAGTGTACCTCCTCAAAAAATTCTGAATTGGGTGGCATTCCTAAAGGCCACAATCTGCAGGAATTTTAGGCAGACTGCAGAATAAACAGTTTTGAAACGCCATTTTATTTCATGATTTGTGTAAACTGACCTGTTAAAATCCAAGATTAATAGCCTAAATTCACAATCCAGTTAATAGAAAATTCAGCATTTTTTAGAGCCCCGGTTTGCATTTTTTGACACTCTGTGAACAGCAGATGGTGCTCCAATTTCTTTGAGAATTGTTTTACAATCAAGTTAGTCTCTAGCTCCTGAAATGGTTTCATAAACTCTTGTACTTTGTAAAAATAGACTTTACTTTTATCAAATTAGAAGAAGAACACTTGCCTACTGTGTACCACACTGTCAATGACACTGCCCAAAGACAGAAAAATAATAACAAAATAAATTCTCTCTGGTACCAGTGACTGGTAAAAGGGATTAGTTTTGCAAAAGAAAACATTAGTCACACTCCAAATTAAGTCCGTTCACATGTTCACCAATCAAAGCACATTGTAGCTCATCTAAAATGAACTGACCTGACTGCTTGACAAAATGACTGCATACCCCAAAAGATTCACATAAATGACATTTAAAATGCACTTGGTGCTCTAACCAGACTTACTGAGACTGGTTCGAAAGGCCATAACCCTCATTTGGAATATTCTAGAATCAGCTATTTTATTAATCTACATCTGCCTTGTGTGTACTCATTCCCACACTATGATGTATTTCAAAGTTCTTTTAATAATAAAAAACAAAATTTAACTAATTTCCAAATCTAGTTTTCCAGATGTTAAAATGGCCACATTAACTCTGATGCACCTTTTATTGCTCTACAGTGAATTCCAATAAAGTAGCTCACCAACTTTTGCAATAGAGAGAAAACTTACAACTGAGCTTCATCATCACAGAATTACTGGTCCCAGATGTGCTTCCATAACTCAATGATGGATTCTCAGCGATATTATCATCTACCCTTATTAGTCAGTGGAAATAGAAACCCAGCACTAAACTGGCTGTAAATACTGTCTGAAAGTTGTTCAAATTTTATAACTGGAACCATAGATTCATGAAAAACAGGGACAGGAACTAATTCAAGTCACTGATTATCAGAAAAAACATGGGTAGACCTGCCTTGATCCTGAATTCTGAATCACATTCCTTCTGCAAAACAGCGTGCAGGTCCTTTTACTCACCGCAGCAGAAAGAGGATGGCCTTGAAGGTTCGGTTGCCTACTTCACTGGTTGTGAGCCCAGGGTTAGCACAGCCCTCTAGACGTCACTGGTGGAGGGAGCAGTACATTTGTCTTCGTACGTTTGTGTTCCAGGGATCCTGCATCATCTTCACCCTCCTATCCAAAGAAATCCTGCCTTAGACCAGGTTTCTGATAGATTCATCCATGGTAGTGTTTAAAAGAATTCCTGTCACAGCACACAGCAAGGCATGGCGTTCAGTCCTGATTCGCTGAGTAATGTATGTTACTTTCCAAGTGCCGGTGATTCCTGAGGAGAGAGGGGAGGAGAGAGAATCAGTGGGTGACTTTATATGCACTCCACCAGTGGTGCTGATATTGGTCACATGACTCCACAAATATACATTCATTCAGTGATGATGTCCCATAGGGGGCATTATGTGGAGTGATTTGCAGTACATATAAAAAATAGCTAATAAGTATTTGCCGGTGGTTTACAGCTGATGTGTAGTCCCAAGAGGGACTCAAACCCGCAATCCAGTGGTCCAGAGGTCAACCGTCTGTTTTCAGTTTTATTATTACACACCCTTATCCTTTCCCATGCTGTGCAGCCAAGGGCACCCCAGTCAATTACATTTGCATTCAGCAGCACAGCAACTGACAGATTCCTTCATATAACAAGGCAAGAATAACACCATTAAACCAGGAAAGTCATGCCAATTTTAGAGACAGAAAAGCAGAAAAACACAAGAACATATTTTTGTTATATATAATCAAAAGTCAAGCAGTTATGGCTAGAGTCAAGATCGTGATTTTTTTTTTTTTTTTTTTTAAACATTTAATAGAGATGGGAATCAAGGCAGAAGTGACAGTGTGCATTTTTGAGCTTATGCCAGGAAATGGAAAGTGATTGAGCAGGATCTCTGCTGGTAGCTCAATTGCATAGATATTTTCAACACAGGATTTTCCACCACCATTTTCCTCCTGCCTGTGTAAGTGGGAATGTTGCAAGACATCGATTACAGAAGAGCATGCCAATGATTCAGTGAGGTATGAAATAAAATTTTCATAAAAGGGAAAAGAAAAATGCAAGGCAAAATCTACAGATGCTGGGTATTTACAATAAAACTGATGTAGTGAATTATTTCATAGAAATAGAAGCATTTTATAGAAATAGAACAAATACAGCCTTGGATAAGAGAACACAGCTGGCAGGATCTCGCACCCTGCTTTTAAGGTAGCATTCTGTTGTTGAAGCCATCGTAGTCTACCTATGGTTGCTGTGATGGCAACCAGACTTCTCCAGGTACGTTTGGCCCAATTACCTCATACTTTGTATACAAAAACCAAAAATGTTTCCAATGTTTTCAAGACATTCTCAAATGTAATTGTTTTGCAGAAAAGCACCTGAGTGCTGTTTACGTTTTGAAACATTGTTAAATTTAGTATTTATTCAAATATGTTGGAAAAAGTAGGAAAAAGTACTTTCACCTGAATGGTCTTTCCATTATTCTTTCACTTGTATTTTAAATACTTAAATGTTAAAAGCAGTGTTTGTTTTCTTTTAGGTCTATATTTTCTTAAAATTCTGCCAGCCAGTTACCAATTTGAGTGTACGGTCCAGAAACTTGCAAAACAGTCTTAAGCAAGCAGCATGAAAAAAAATCATTATCCATATCGTGATATATCCTAAGAAAAGCTTGGTATGACATTTTGGCCGCGTCGCCCACCCCTACTGGAGCAATATCGGAGCAGCTGCTCATGCCGATGCTCCGGCTCCAGTCAAATTGGGGTTGGTCATGCTCCACTCGGCTCATATACTTTGCTTCAGATACATAGTTTGCATCTTGTTTTTCTGATATGGGGGTCACCCTCAGTATGAGGTTCCAGCATTAACTACAGATTGAATTTAGAAACAGCCGTAATGAGGGCCCCACAGGCAAGCTGCACTTGCAATTACCTTTCTTCTTAGATCATGGACCACTGTAAAAGGAAACATTCCATCCAAGGAGGAAGAATGAATCATAGGCCTTAACAGAATCTCTGGAATATTCTCCCAACCACAGCTTGCAGATAAAGATGCTGATGAGAGCACCAGCAGTGAGGATGGTTTGCCATACAGGCTTAAATCAATGAGAAACAGCTATTTTTGGAATCTTTATCCTCAAGAATGATAAACCTCCACCTCCATGGTTTTAATTCCTACTGCCCTCATTTACAATTTCCATACCCATTCAAGCAACCTGTTGGACTCCACTGGCCTCATGCGTGGGACAGCATCTACGTCTGCTCTGTAGAAGGCCACAGTGCAACTGTCACCACATCATTTAGATCTCAAGACCTAATTCATTTAAAGCCCCTGCCTTTGTCTCTTTTCTCCATGCATGGTAATTTAATATCATGAGATAATATTAACATAGGACGTCCTTTGAGCTGAGAGAAATTCTCTGTTCCACAAGAAAATTTTAACTTTCATGCCTTAGATGTAGATACATACCACCAGCTCTAATGCTGATAGTCTTGGACCTCCAGTTAATCAGCAGACAAGAATCCATCGTTAAAACCTGCACACACAATTACACAAAAGCACGCGCACACACGGACACATGAACACACACAAACACACACACACACACACACACACGCTCACATGTGCATATCTCATTCAAAGCTGGAAGTAAACCAGGCAGGATCTCTTTTTCCGAGAGCTAGGCAAACACACAGCAGCCATCACAGCAGTAAGGGTCTTTGCACAAAGGAACCCAGGAATTTGAATTGAGCAGCCTGGAGGGAACGCTAAGGAAGCCCTCTTTCAGCTCAGAGATTTACAATGCTATTCTTCACTCTCAAAGAATTCATTAACATCAGAAATGTCACAAAGCTTAGACTCTGGATGACCCAAAATTTCCTCATGTCGAATTCTGACTGAGATGCTGATAGTAGGTTCCACATTTCTTAGAGATAAATTCCTACAGTCTATATATATATATACATATATGTATATATGGCTTCTCAGTCTCAGTCTCTCAACTAAAGCAGTTGTTAAAAAACTTGGCGTAACTATTTATTCAGATTTGTCCTCTTAGGACCACATTAATAATATCATAAGAGTGGCCTTCTTCCAGCTGAAGAATATTAAAATTTTTTTTTAATGTTGTCCCTCCAGGATGCTGAAAAAAATTGTTCATGCATGTGTGTCCCGTCGGCTTGATTACTGTAATGTTGTAACGTCCAGTTGCACCAACTTGTACAGAATGCAGCTGCTAGGGATCTTACAAGAACTAAGAAATGGGAACACGTCAGTCCAGTGCTCTTCACTGGCCGCCAGTCAAATTTTGAATTGACTATAAGATTCTGCTGTTAATTTATAAAGCTTTAAACTGTCTGGCTCCAGAACATCTTAGTGAGTCACTTATTCCTTACTCTTCTCCGAGATTACTTCGTTCTCAAGATGCTGGCTATGTGGAAATTCCAAGTATATCTAAAATTACAATGGGAGGTAGAGCTTTCTCTTACAGAGCTCCTGTTTTGTGGAACAATCTCCCTATGCAGGTTCATGCTTCCAAGACAATTTCTGTCTTTAAGTGTAGGCTCAAAATTTACCTCATTAGTCAATCCTACAGTTAGCCATTCTTATAGCCCTGTCAAGTAAAATCATGTGGTTTACTTAGTTAAATGCAGATTTCTGGACTGCTGAGCAGGCCAGGGCACACCAGTAGTACTGACCCTCAAGCCGACCGGATCAGCTGTTTGCTTATCAACCTAGTCCAGGGCATTGTCCTGGGCCATGGCGCAAACGGAGGACGGTAGTTTAGTCTAGTCCACGAATGAATTGTCCGAGCAAGCCCTGCAAGGTTAAAACATAAACTGAAATCAGGTTTGCACCCCAAGTTAAAGTGTGTGTGAGCTGGTTGGGAACACAACACTCTCCCTGGTGGCTGTGAGTAAGGGGCAGTTCCTCAGTCCCACAGGGAATTAGCCGCTACCGCTACACAGGCACGTTTACTCTGAGCACGGCAGCACTGCCTGTGAGGCAGGCAGCGGGCGCACCAGCGGCGGCCTCTCCCAGGCCGGGAGCGTGGGAGGGCCTGCATGCTTATGGATCCCAACGGCGTACGGGGGCAGGGCTGATGAAATGAGCCTCGCTGCAGGAGGCTCACAGATTCAAACTGGCTAAATCACCGGCACCTGAGGGGAGCAGCGCAGGCTAATCAATGGAGAGAGAGAGAGAGAGAGAGGGGGGCAGGAGAGAGAGAGGAGAGAGAGAGAGAGAGAGAGAGACACTGTGTGACCATCCTACATAATTATAATTATCTATTTATTTATTTATTTTATTATTATTATTATTACTAATAATAATAAAAAAAATTATTTAAAGGCTTGCGCCGATTGAACATTAATATTGTTATTGAGAGAGAGAGAGAGAGAGAGAGAGAGCGAGGGAAAGAGAGGCAGGAGAGGGAGAGGAGAGGGAGAGAGGGAGGCAGGAGAGAGAGAGGAGAGGGAGAGAGAGAGAGAGAGAGCAGCAGCAGCTACAGTACACATTCCCAGGTCAGACTCATTCACTTGAATTAATGAACAGCTTAGTGTTGGACCAGGGGAAAAGAAATGCAACTTCAGCACTGCATAGTGCATAGTAATGTGATGCTTGGACAGTGCCCTCTGGCAGGAGTCTGTATGTCCTCAGGGTCTGTATCAGAAATGAAAACAGACTTCCTTATTTTATGTTTATAGAATCTTACGATTTTACCTTGTGCACATTTTGGGTTTGAACAACTTAATTAAGCCTTCAACTGCTTTCTAAATTGTACTTTAAGATCACTTGAATGTAAAGTGCAACAATACTGCGGTAGGTGAACACTGTGTTTTGGTTTATGGCATGGCAACAGGAAATTTCCCACTGCTGCACTGAAATATTTAGAAGCACCCCTGCTGTTACATATCAACTCAAGTGACTATCTTTTATTTATCAAAGGTTTAGGTTGGTAATAGCCTGAGTATAATTGTGTACTCTCTAGGAAATCAGACAATGCATACTTTCTAATAATACTTTGTTGGAAACACTTCTATCTAAATTCCTAGAAAGTACGCAATTATAGTCAGGCTACAACCAACGTAAACCATAGATAACTACAAGATAGTCACATCAATTGATATGTAAAGGAGGTGTTCCTGAATATTTCAGTTTTAGTTTTGTTGTATTTACCTTTTTTTATCTGTGGCAGTTGACCCAGTAATATTTAAACTGGTAAATACCTAGTCTTTAGGGGACTGTAAAAGGAAGCTCTACACTTTTGGTCATCATGCATCACTGGACAATATACCAAGCACAATTTAATCTTAAATATTTATGAAGCTTAGAAATGGACTGATAATGGATTCATGAGAATATATATGGCCTGGTTATTTACGGCACTAACGTGGTCTACAGTGCTGCACATAACTCACATAAAGGATTTGAAGGGCTTACATAACTGTATTTCGGTATTAGTGCTTCCTTCACACGAGAACCCCGCTTGTTCTAATAAAAGCACATGCAGCGTTAAATTGTCAGGTGGTGCAACTCAACTGAGTCATACATCAGTCATGTCATCAGAACTGTCACATTTTCTCTGAGAAACTACAGTCACAACCCTCAGTCTTCTCAGATTCATTTCCTTCATTTATTTAACATAAAGGAGGGTTACACAAAAGACACGTCAAAGTTTAGTAACTAGAAGCAATACCAACTAAATTTTATACATTGCACAGATGAATCTTCATGATGATAAAAACATATAATTATAATTCTGTTATGACTCAATGTGCATTTTAGAATCTTTGTGACTTCTTATAATGATCTTTCCTTCATTCTAGTTGTACAGCATACAAGAGCATTCCTAACAACCCCTTAAACCCCTAAGTGTCTGAGGAGCTACGGAGGTCCACTCTTCCTACTTAGAGCCCGAAATGGCATGGCACAAATACAGAAAAACAGGGGGGGGGGGGTGGGAAAAAAACAAATAAATTAATAAAACACAGAGAAGGAAAAGTAGAGCAGTAGTCCCTCAGGTGTTTCATTTCTGGGACACACACCATCAACATCCCTCACATGGAGGACTCTGGAGCTTCGGAGAGGACTCCAGCAAGCCTGACATATGTGTTATTTACAGAGTGCAAGGGAGGCGGAGCCGCCATATGTCTCCATACGTATCGTTCTACCTCTGGGTGAAACGAGATGAGGGAGAGAGGGCCGGCAATAGCAACGTGATTTGAATGAGCGCTTCTGGCATTTTACAGAGCACATGTGGCTACTCGCTGATAACATTCCCCGCTGCAGCTGTCTCAGGCCTTTCAGCTTTTATGCATTGCTTTTCTTTGGCGAAGTGACCTGGTTCCAGTCAAGCGGCCCTCATTGTCTGCCCCCCCCCCCCCCCCCCCCCCCTCCCCCCGCTGCAGTTCTCAGTGAAAGGCCGTTTGATAAAGACCCAACACAGGATGCAGGGGTTCACTGTCCCACCAGAGGATGTTGACTAACTCACAGTGCAAGGAACAGTGCTGCATTAGAAGGATCAGTATCACTATCTTATGAACTGTGAGTGCAGAGGGAGCTCTCTCTCTCTCGCTCTCTCTCTCTCTCTCATCAGTCTCAGATGGGTCTAAGTCACAATCTGTCTCTTAATGGGTTAATCCTTGACATGAAAATGTCACATCATTGCCATTACACTGTTTTGACCCTATTACTCACCTGCAAATTAATTAGGGTCTCAGTCTAATGTCTATTTTCTACATTTTTTGTCAAGTGTATTGAAATATCTTACACCATATAGCCTATGTTATGAGCTTGGGCCAACACCAGTGACTCAATCAGCACAGTAAAGCTGCAGATAGTTTGGTGTTTGAGTAAGTTACAGTACATAATAGGCTTGAGTTAAAAAGCACATAGCCATTATACCATATAGCTAAATATAGCAAATACATCTTTTAGCCATACAGGCTGTGTGCACCTTCTGTAAAAGCCTAGTTTAGAAATTATGAATGAGTTCAGTCCTTATATGCTTTCAAGTTTCTAGCTGATCTTTAAATTTTTTATCTCGTTAAATATACAGTTATTACATAGGATAAACAGAAACACTTCAGCATGTACATGAGTTCAGAATCCCTCTTTAAAATTGAAACAACCTGGCATAAGTTACATTAGATAAATGTCTCTCGGAGATACCCATGGGTGTCCAGGCATCCCAGAATGCCTCACACTGCCCTACTTCTCTTTCAGCATTTTTGAACTGCAACACTGAAATTATGCCCCTTTCATTAAATCAACATATAAGGAGGTATGTGCACGCATTCAGAAATGAGTCCACTGTATCACTTGTGTAAATGTATGTAAATTTTGTACTGGCTGAATCGTGCATGGTTTAGTTTGTACAGACACACAAAATACATCGTCATATTTCTCCTCTGAAATACCACAGGAATAAACATTGAATGTTGTGTAATGTTTCTTTGAAAAAATCTGGGGAAGTTATCAAAATGTACTGCATGACTAGGGCTAGCATAATTGCTTTCGCTCTTTCGTCCTGTTCTGCAATACAGTTTTTGTGTTTCATGTCATCAAAGCAGAAAGCCACAATAGCATTTATTGCCATTGTCAACCCTTATTGAAGCTATTCTTCTTTCTTTGTAGTGGAAGAAAGGCTCTGTAATACTGGATCAATGTGTCTGACATATAGTTGCATTATCTATCCTGAGTTGTCTACACTCCCTATGCATCCAGTGGAAGCTCTGATTGCTTTCTTTTGCTTCATGGAACAGTAGGCGGTACACATTGCAGCAGTACACATTGAGGTACTTCCTTTTCCTTCAACCACTTCACATACTTATTGTGCCTCAAATTCTCTTCATGGGGGTAAATGGATATTAAGAAAATCTGAAACTCTACATGCTTTTAAGAAAAGTGCTTGGGTTAGTCACTGCTGTTCCATAACAAACACAATACACCTTTTCAGAACATTATACGCAAATATACACCACTACGGCAAGACCTGTCAAAATCCCCCTGCGGTGTTCCACAGGACACAGCAGCATACTACACAGGACACAGCAGCATACTACACAAAACACAGCAGCATACTACACAGGACACAGCAGCATACTACACAGGATACAGCAGCATACTGCACAGGACACAGCGGCATACGACACAGGACACAGCAGCATACTACACAAGA
Organism: Anguilla anguilla; assembly: GCF_013347855.1. Lineage (NCBI taxonomy): Eukaryota > Metazoa > Chordata > Actinopteri > Anguilliformes > Anguillidae > Anguilla > Anguilla anguilla. Next base: position 56,521,027 of record NC_049204.1, on the reverse strand, counting down.
CACAGCAGCATACTACACAGGACACAGCAGCATACTGCACAGGACACAGCAGCATACTGCACAGGACACAGCAGCATAATACGCAGGACACAGCAGCATACTACACAGGACCCAGCAGCATAATAAACAGGACACAGTAGCATACTACACAGGACACAGCAGCATAATACGCAGGACACAGCAGCATAGTGCACAAGGCTCCTGCATTATAAACAGGGTGCTGGATAGTGCTTTCAGCCCTGAGGGATAACATCACAATATTCTGCTGCCCTACCTGCTATTACCAAAGCCAGCACAAGGTCTCTGGCACATTCCAGGGAGGTGGAACCCAGATACTGCCACTCAATTTCAAATTTATGCCCCAGTTCCTGACAGACATTTGGCCAGGGGCGTATTTCACGAAGCAGGATTATTGAGTTAGATGGACAACTGCGCTGAGTAAAACCCGGAACAGTTCTTCAGTTCATGTTCCAGACTTGGGAGGGTTCTGGGTTTTACTCCAGCTGACTCAGTAATCCTGGAAACAGGGCCCAGGTCTGCTCTGGACTGCATTTCAGTAAGGGCGCACAAATGTGTTCACTTGAATGAGGTCACTTGGCATAGGGACTGTGCTGACCCCATTTTCTTAATTCTCTGTGTTTTGCATGCATATTTTAGCAGCTTTGTGGTTTCAATTTGTAATATATGGCTGAATTTAGGCTTCAGTAATGCAGAGGTGCTGTCAAAAGGAGCAAAGCTACATGCATTACCGCAGTTGAGCCTAAATATGCATTTAAAACGGTGAGGAGGAGAGTTCCACAGTGATACAACGTTTGACTGAATTGAATAAAAGCATCACAGAGCGAGAGTCTTATTGGAATGACAACATGAACTGATCCGACAGATTTAGTTGCCGTAAATAAATTAAAAGCCATGCGTTCTACAGCAATTAAACAGCCCCTTTCCTTCACTTTTGCTTTCAATGTCTAAAATATCAGCGCTTTGTCACACGCTTTGGCTATCACACTCTGCTACAGTATGGAATAGACTTCCTCTCACACAGGAGGAGAGACAAGGTAATTTAACATGATATGGTTTTGTTCACAGTGTTAACATCCACTCAGCCAATTTGCTTTGCATATTGGATAGCAAATGAGAAGTGCATATTTTACTGGAAAATAATCAGCAATTCAATTTAAAGAAATATAAAATTTATGCACCGTCAAAGATTACTTGAATTGAAGAAGCCATGTCGATGCAAATGTGATTTGATGCAACCATGTTATTAAAAGTGTATGAATTGATAGGAATTTAAAATATAGTGCAAGAGGTATCAAAAGAAAGAAATGCAAAAATATAATATAATAAATATTAATACAAGTAATATAGCCAACTTTGCCCAATGTGGTTATGTATAAAAATAGATCATTAAAGAAATGAAGTGAGCTCCTCTGTGACAAGGCACACTATTACAGGGGTATTTGAATTTCTTGAATGGTTATTAAGATTGAACTCCAGGATATTAGTACATTTTTCTTCTGTGTTTCCCCTGCAGAATGCCCATTCAGAAGAATTATGTTAATGCCCTTCAGGACAGGATTCATTGCACTTTATGAATTATGCTCTAGGTCCATATCCAAACGATCACTTCCTTAAATCATTTAAAATTATTTTACATAGCAACAAAGGCTGTTGATGGGTAAATGGGACAATTTGCATTTTAGTTGTTTCTTAATGTGGAAAAATTGCTGCTTTTTTTACAGGTAACACTGAAAGCAGAAGTTCAATGTAATAAGCTGGGAATTTCCACTTTCATGGTTTTCTGTGGTCCAGAGGTACCAGGCTTCATCTAAACCAAGGAAAATAAGACCAGAAGGGGGTGTACCATGCACTGGTTTTGTTTTTTCACTGCTGAATCTAAGAAATGGTGTGCAGTGTGTACAGTACCTACCTGAGAAACACAGCAGAACTTTCCACCACACATTCATACAGTACACATTTTACATACCGATGATTGGTCAAGAGGAACAGAAAGAGTAATTAGACTGCTTGAAATAATAATTAGAGGCCAACAGGGGCCACATCACAGTGCTTGACTGTCAGTATTTGGGGTTCAGAGTGCTGCCCAGGTCAAAATATTAGACACGGGCCATAAGACCAAATATACAGGCATGGGAGGGAAAAAAGGCACAAAGCCAAAATGCACCTGTGTACCGTTAGCCTTCTTCATGAAAGCACTGTGTAACACACTAACAAACTAGGCAGGTAACTGGTAATGCAGGTGTATTATATATATATGTGTGTGTGTGTGTGTGTGTGTGTGTGGATACATGCGTACGTACTTCAGCAATGATTAAAGTCATGTGAAGGCTGTTTTGTGAAGGCTGTGCGGAAGGGCCTGTGTGTTTGGCGCGGCGCAGGAGAAAAGCACAGAGTGGATGCTTCGTTTGTGACTTCACACAGAGAACGCTGCTCAACCCCGCACTGGCTGAGTGGGCTGATAACCAGGCATGCAACGCCGGGTTGCCATGGAAACTGTCGAAATGGGAGGAAAGTGCAAGACAGTGGATGTGAAAGAAGTTCTTTCATTTCATCACCTACAACGCAGAAACTCAAACGGTACAAAATGCATCTGCTGGGGACACAAGCAAAATTTGGTTAAGTTTTGCCTGTTTTAATTCAAGTAAATGGCTAAGCAGGGTTGTGAGGGAGGATGATTTTTGATTGGATGTCATTTTAGCTCCACCCTCTTAAACATCTTCCCAAACAAAAATTAATCTGTGACTACTTTTAAATATTAGCTCTATAGCAAAGAATTACAATGAATAAATGTATGGCATAAATGTTGGACGGAACCAAATCTTTGATCCAACCTCCAATCCCATACAAGATGCACAGTGTATTTTGTACATGAGAGTATCCAATTGGGCAGGAGTCAGTCATCAGTGACATTTTTCCCTTACCCACACTTAATTTCACCAATGTCAAAGATGGAGGTGGTCTAAAAATACCAGAAAATTAGTATTTAAAATTACTAATACAGAATATGTGTATTAGTAAGAAGGTGGTCCAGGAACCCATCAGTTGAACAACAAGAATCCCTCCACCCACAAAAACAAAATCATACGAGCCCCCACCCCTACATCCAAGTAGCGTGCAACTTGTGTGATCCTGATATCGATCCAATATTTCATCTGCCACCCCTTCTTCTGGGCTGCTCCTCCGGAAAGGTTCGAGCTTTCACCGGTTAATGACTAAATTGAAGCACTAAATCTTGCGGAGCCACCAAGGGACTTTCATGCAGTCTATAAAGCCAGCGGCTGGTCCCACGAACCACAGAGCAAGGTTGAAAGGGTCCTAATTAATCCACGTGGCACAATGGATTCATCTGCTCAATTAGTGCAGGTTTGGCCCGACCCTCTGTTAAAACGCACAGAGATTAATGGCCATTAGTCAGAAAAGAATTAACCAAAAGGAGCACACGAAAGTCCTGACCGAAAGATAAGAAGGAACTGGCCAACCACATCTCATCTTATTGTTAACCACAGTGTCATACTAACTCAATGGTTTTCTGGTAGCGCCTTCAGATGTTTGATTTAAGATGTGAAATCATATATACAGATTTATTTAAAATACTGTGATGGATCTGCTTACTTTGTCAATTTGGATCAGTCTCATGAACATTCACTCTCAGTTTAACAACCACACACTGCCCGATTCGTCCAATAATCACAGTTTCTCTTTTTTGCCTGCATAAAAGGTTCCAACATTCATCGTTGTCAACAGGGATTTCTCATTTCCCCTGCTGTACAAATGAAGGGCGATCAAAAAGAATAAAAGATTAAAGTAATTGCTGGTTCTGCTTCAGGAATGTCTCAATCAAATAGAAATAATTTCTAAAATCTTAAAATGAATAAGGTTTACAAATGTCACATCGGAAAACAATAATTAGCGCTGATCAGTTTCTGCATTCAGAGAATAAAGTGATGTCCTGCTGTGTATTTGTACCCATCACTCAATATGCAGTATATTGCCTGACTAAAATACGACACATTATAGTATTGATGGTATTTTTCTTTTTGTCATTAAAAGAGAAATCCAGGAAAAGTGCTTAAATCATGTTCTGTAATACATGAATCAATACCTTACTGAGCACAGCGATGCTCCAAAAGAGCCGTTAGCCTAGAGCCAAAGAATCACCATTTATGAAGATTCTCATGATTAATGACAATAAATATGTTGCTCTTCCCTTTAAAATAAATATATAACTGTCTGTGTTGGGTATGTATATGTTTCCTATTTAAGACAAGAAGCTTCTGCTTCCTTCTCATTGACAAACTGCAAAGTTACCAGGTATATCTTTCCAGGTATGACGGTAATTGCCTATGACCACCCCACACAGAGAACAGTCCAATAATTAGTCAAGTCTAAGTATAGCAATGGCACATTGACATTGGGCTTAGGCTAATTCATTCCATGATTGTTCTGGAATTTGGCTTCCAGGCTAATGGAAGTGTTGGCCCTTGGGCAAGATAATTTTACTGATTTCTGAACTTCATAATAGTTACTTAATTTCCTCATAAATTCTAAACCCTATATATGTACACACACACATATATAAGAGGAACAGAGGATCACAAATGGCTATACTTTTGCTGACAGTACACAGTACTGTACACTCCCACCCCATACAGATGTGAGAGAATTCCTGCTATTCAGCATGTGCATAATGAATCCCTTGCCTGTTCATGTGTACAGTGGCATAAATGAAACATGCGCAGGCTTTACACAAATAATTCAGCCCAGGCATATGGCTGTTTTATGGCTGCAGGATTAATGCTGACACTCAATATTTATCATTTGCTCCATTGTACGGTATACGCATTTTTGCTTTCCACCGAGCGCGTACAGCAGCGTGAGACCTCGATCCCTTCGATCGCTCAGGTAACTGTCAGCTCACCTCCCAACAGCTTCATCAACACCCCCCATCCCCCATCGGCCCCATACTCCCCCCCCCAACGGCAATGCTCCCTCCCACAGGAACTCCCACGGCTGTACGCATCTGCATGTGCTGCCGGCAGAGACACAGTCCTCATTACCGCAGTCAGCAGTCAGCCGTCTCTGTCACCATCCAGATCCTCACTACCACCTAAAACGCTAAAAATGTTCCGGTCCAGATTCCTGCATGAACAGGAACTAAAGACCAGCGTGAAGAAATAAACGCCTCGTTGCTCCTTATCGTTGAGTATCGTTTAAGGCCGGTGGAATTCTGAGGTGAGATAGCTGTGGAGCTAAAAAGAGACACAATCACACTAATAATGTTACCCACAGATCACTTTGGGAAATGGATGCAAGACCTGTTCTGTTTCATCAGCTTTGAAAACTGAAGTTCAATACTAAATCCAGTTGGGTTAATGAGGAGACATTTTTTTTCATAGGGCATGTCTACATTTCATAATGACTTGTGGGGCCCATGACTCTCAAATTCACACAAATCAATGCATCGCTACATCCAATAATCAAATACTTACATTCACTCTCACTTTCTCTTTCTCTCTCTCTCTAACTCCCTCTCTCTCACGTGCACACACCTACACACACATACAAACACACGCACACACACACACACACACACACACAGCAGACGCTACTGAAGCTTCACTGAGAAGACAAACCAGGGGAAATACCTCTGAAGCATGATTCTACAGAAGTGTCATTTCAAATAATAATGTGTTTCTCTAATACAGGGTCAATCCGCAGGGTCTACACTACTTATATAAGACTGAATGAAATACGTAAGCAGAAAGACTTGTGCTTCGGTGTGACTAGCTAGATGAACACCAGCTGCATTTGCTGGGCAAATGGAAACAACAGAGTGCACGAGGCACAGTAATTACATTTTTACCAGCAATTCTGAAAATGCAACGAGCCTTTTGCAAATATGGGCCCCCTCTAATTATTGCACAAAGCAGAATGTTTTTATGCTGCAAAATAATTCAGGCAAATGGTGTCAACGGGTGCACCTCACATTGTCATACCAAATAATTATATTGCAATTCCAAATCAATAAAAGGCAAACTGACCAGCAGCAATACCACCCTGCAGCTTCCTCATTCTGAACAGCTGAAGACCTCCAGGCTAACTGCTGGAAGTGGTGCTGCTGGGCCAGTGGGAGATACTGTTCACCATGGCCCTAGTAAAATCCAGTGCCCTATTGCAGTGATGGGGGCACTGCACTGTAGATGTCGTCATCCTCTGGATGTTAAACCAAGGCCTGACTCACTGTGGACATTTAAGATCCCAAAGCACACAAAGTACTGGCAATGCGTAACTGCACGTACTACTGCAAGTTATATATCCATTTAGTTGACCTGTCAACCCATGTCTCTGAGATCCTATTGCTCAGCATCTCTTTGTATATATAGTTATGATGTGTGTTAGCATGCCTGGGTGTGTCAGTTTGCACAGATTAAAAACAATCTTCAGTTTCAAACTGAGGGCATTGTACACTCTTGCTAATTAATTTGACAGCTGTTTTTCATTTCTATTTTAGCCATTTACTATTTGAACAGTCGAAAACCTGAATTGATTCTATTTTTTTTTAAATCTCTGAAGGTATAAAATAAATATATAATAAATGGAAAGATATGCACACAGCGCTGTGCTATCATCTACCATCTTGGCATTTTTAGTGCTTCGTCGTATTTTTTTCCAGTGGGGGCCAGTAATGGGCTAAAGAAAACCTGCTTTACATACCATAATTTACTAATATTTCACATCTATGTGTTTTCTTTCAGGAGTGAATTATGGGAACGCGCTCCACTATATGTCATTATGTTTCGTCTTTTTTCCTGTTTTAATGAGAGGAGAAATTGTGCAGGTCTGCACTGTGAATGAAGAACAGGAACCGAGCTCTGCTGGCTAGCAGCAAAACTACACAGCATGAGCTCCCCTGCACTGGGGTCTTCTTAGCCCTGAATGTCACTGCCAGGCGGCTCAGTCTGAAAAGCTGATGTTCATAGTAAATCCCATCCCCTTTACATAAATAACCACCGTTCCTTCATCAGCCTATCAGGGATAAAGTGGAACACATTCTGAGGAAGTGCACAATGCACCTTTGGTAAATTCCATTAGAACAGCTCTAAATAATACCACCAACCATTTTGCTATGCTATTATATTACTGAACACCCCATGAAGCAGTTACACTGTTGACCAGTCCACGCGGCACTTGTACTATTGAACAGTCTGTCTGTCACTTGCCAGACTATGAAGATCGTTAGTCAGATACATAATGCTAGCTGTTATCAAGGGAGTTTATTATCTTATGCAGCTGTTTCAAATGTGCAAAGACATTATAATGTAACGGCTTAATACTATTTGTAGAAAACAGCTGACTAGTAAACCAACAACGTCTTTGTCTAAATTAGTTGCTGTAATATTCATATTGTTTGCAACTAACATTATATATAAGAATATATTAATAAAAATCATATTTACAGCCATCATGGTAACTAGCTGTGATAGTTATCCATATGGTTATCTTGCCAATTTATCTGAATGTGAAGGCTATAAAAAGATAGTCAAGTTATATCTAGAAGTCCATATTCCATGATGGTGAAAATATAACTTTACGCTATTGGCAATTATCTGTTATAATGCAAGTTCATTACATATAAAATTTTGATTGTATCCAAGCTTTTAAAATGGTAGCTTTATAATTTTGCAGTAGAAGGTAATTGTGTGTTTCTTCTAAATTTGTGCACGGTAACCTTTTACTATAGCAACCTGACTTGGAAAAGGTAGTGGTATTTGCAAAGGGGGTAATATTTTCTATAAAGATTTGGTTTAAATTCAGAGAGTATATATTTGTATCTCTGTAGGGAAAATGGGAGTTAGACAAAGTTACATAAGTGCTCTCAACCATGTCCAAAAAGACAAAACCAACCAGGACTTGTAGGATGCCACAAAAATATGTCATTATGCCACAATTTCCATTTTCATTTCTATTTTTAAGTTGAAGCTTTGAAGTTTCCCACATTTACAAAGAGAGAGAGAGAGTGAGACTTTTTTTTTTATAAATGCTTCCTCTGTACTACGTAGCCAAAGAACCTAGATGGCGACAGAACACACAAAAAAAGTTGCAGGGGGATTTTTGACTATTTTACATTATCAGGTAGAGCAGCTAACTGCACATTATGTGGGTCACAGACCCACTGCAGGTACCTGCAGTCAATACCATTATAAATGATGAAACACTTAACTCTGGCCTATGAAATTATCAACACATAATGAAGAATAAAAAGGACAAATGAAGCAGGAACTACATACAGTATACATTATAAAAATATTATACACAGTAAAATTAAATAAACTCTCACAGAGCGCATCTGGCCCCTGTTGGACTCATATGTACTAATGGAACATTGTTTGATTAATTTCCCATATTGTACAGTACAGCACAGGAGCAGCACATTCACTTCTCTTCTGAGAATCACTAACAAAAAAAGTAATTGTACAAAATAAAAGAGCAAAATAAAGCACAAGGGCAACATGCAATTACACACAAAGATTTCATGTGCCCTATTTATACCCAGCATTGCGCCCCTTCACCAAGAGTCACAATAGCTGGCCGGCCTCTCAACAAGTTCAAGGGGTTATTCTCCGCAGCTAAGACCAATGCGCACATCCGGAACATATCAGGAATCAGGAGGACCTGAAGCAAACTACTTGTCCTGCCATTAAGCCTGAGCACACTTTGTTCTGTCCTTATGCGCGGGCAGCTAATGTTCTATTCAGCTGGGGGCTCTCGGCACAAGCTAAAAAAGCAGCAGAGCTCTGAGAATATTCATGCACAAATAATAATGCGCAAAATCTGCAGGCCAGACCCCGCACCAGACAGGTGTTTAATGGGAGGGAAAATTAAGGAGTAAATTCACCCCCCATGTGATTCAAGCAAATGGGGATTCCATTACTGGCAGATGAGCGCAGAGGCACCAGACCTGTTGCCAATAGCTCCCATAAACAGGCAGCTCCACTGGGGGGCCAGGAGACAATTACATAGCTTGGCAGCGATGTGGCTAGTGGGGACCCGGCTCAATGTGCAAAGGACTCAGGACTGAATGAGGAATGAGCCCATACCGCGCACTGCATCAGCTACAGCTTGTAAAAAGCACCCATCTGAGGGGGGGGGAGGGGGTTAAAAATGTATTTCTGTCAAGTGACCTCAGTCTCCCACACCTTGAGATCTGTTCTAGGATTCACCAAGGATTACTGGGGTACTGGGCACTGTATATGGCTGTAAAGTAACACACTCTGCAACATAGAATCAGTAGATTGACTGAGCTAAGAATACGTACACCTACATTCCATCACTCTGCCGTTTCGTATAACCATAAATAGGCCCACATTTAATCACACTCAGTTACTATTTTATGTAAAATGAAACAGAGTCCTGACAAACAACCAGGATAGATGTATACACACAGAGATGATCTGTAATAAGAGTAATCAAACAACCAAAGTGAAAAGCAGAACAAACCATGACACTGCTACGAAGTTACTTGCTCAGGTGAGATAATTCGAATAATTCAAGTTCAGTACACATAAGAATATAAAAACCAATATCCAAGTTTAAAGTTTCCAGCAGTCCTCCAATGCGCTCTTGCACCACACACAAGAAGCACATGCAGTACTGTGCAAAGTCAGTAAGGGGAGGTATGCAGTACCATATGCATAGGAATGAGGGGGGGGGGGGGGGGGGGGAGAATGAGATGCTGCAGTCTCAGTATGCATTCCGCACACATCTCCCCCCTCTCCTCCCCTCCCACGGTCAGACGAGCTCTGGAGTGCCGTAATATGGAGCTGTGAATTGGGAGACGGAAAGGTGCCTGGCCCTGCGAGGCTTCGCTCGGGCTTGATGTAAATCTGCAGTGACTGGGGGGGTGGGGGGTGGGGGGGGGGTGCAGTGCCCACGCTGCGCGACAGGGCCCCTGCGTGAGATGGCCACTGTCAGGCACGCCATGAAGACGACAGCGTGTGAACGCGTGACCTCTCCCGGACACGCATCGCGTCCGAGGGCTTCTCACGCTCCGCCGTTAATTCCCGCCGTGCAGGAGCGATCGTGCCCGCCTGAACGAAACACAACGCGGGGAAGCTAAAGCGTGATGATGGGCCTCCTCCATTAATCGCCCTGGCCTGTCTGTCATTTCATGGTAGAAATACCATGAGAAAAAGATTTTGCGCCTTTGCATTTGGTGCATAAACTGAAGGCATATACAGAGGACATATATAGAGGGCATATACAGTGGGCATATACAGAGGACATATATAGAGGGCATATACAGTGGGCATATACAGTGGGCATATACAGAGGACATATATAGAGGGCATATACAGTGGGCATATACAGAGGACATATATAGAGGGCATATACAGTGGGCATATACAGTGGGCATATACAGAGGACATATATAGAGGGCATATACAGTGGGCATATACAGAGGGCACCCTCAGCCAGTGTGGCCTTAGAATAGCAGGTGGGAAGTAAATGTGGAACAGTGCAGCTCAGCGTCTGCTCTGCGGAACAGCAAATTTACCGCTGCACCTCAGCTGAGAGTGGGTGAATGGTGGTGAATACAAAAATGCCTCTTTTCCCCAGAGTGAGTTAAAGCGAATACTCATACACACACACACACACTCACACACACAAGGTAGCTGTAACTCCCCCCCATCCCACCCCCGCCCTCCCCCCACTCTGGAGTTGGTTTGTTCTACTGCTGCGAGTCCTGCTGGAGCCCCCACCTCCCCGCCTCCCCTGAGTTGCTGTTGAGAGCGCAGACACCCACACATTGTTTAACATGAAAGCTGGGCTGTGGGCGGACGGGCCCGCACAGAGACACCGAGAGCCCGGGGATCTGCATATTCATGACCCGCGCGAAGAACCACGCAGGAGCGCGTTCGACGCACGGCCCGGGGCAGGGCGATGGCACCGGGGGGCGCGCCCGTACGGGCAGCGCCAGCCGAACAGAAGCGACGCCGGGCAAGCCCTGAACCGCTCTCCGGGTCGCGGTGATGCAGCTGCAGGGCAGCGCATGGGTAGCGGGGAAATCTAAGAGCAAAGTCATCCCCTGCGCAGCCAGAGGAGGACGCAGCGCGAGCGGACAAGGCCCCCTGTATCGACCGCGTGGCTCTGCGTGTCAGCGGGGACGCGGTCGTCATCGAATAGGAATGCCGCTCCGTGCAGGCCTGCAGAATCAACAAGGGGACAAAGTGCAAGACGGCGGCAGTGTGTACTTATTTATAATTTTGCATGGTGAGGGGCTTTAGCGATCGAGGCGAGCCCGTGTAGCCATTTAATAACACGCGATGGTTATGAAATGCTAAGCAGCGCTGCTGGATTAGCGTGCCGGTGAACATTTGACTGTTCGGCGCTGGAGACTGTGTGGGCTGACTTGTTCACAGAGACGCTTCAGCACCATGGAAACCTGTGCAGATATCTTCAGCAAATTATGCCACTTGCTGACAGATATAAGCAAGAAAGAGAGCCATAGAATTAAACTGCCAGCACGGGGGAGCGGAGGCTGTTGTTTCCCCGCACTACGCGCGTATAAAATCCTTCCTAAAATAAAACCCATAGAAAAAAAAAGATCAGCTAAGGCCTTGCCTTATGAGTTTAAACCCTTGCTTACTAGGCATATGGAACATAATGTAATATTACCTCATGAGAAATGACTTCGTTGAGAAGGCAAAAAAGAGGTCTCACTTGATGATCTGAATAACCAGGATTAGTAAATTACATATTCATGCATTTTGTTGATCCAAAGCCATGTCACCATGGTAACAGGATGTCGCAAGCTACATATTCCTAGTTAAGAGCCCTGATCACTTTCTGAACCGTGAAAGCAAAACTGTGATTTACTGGACCGACAGCATTAAGCGGCATCTGTGCTTCTGCAAAATATTAATGAACTAAGGAAATAGGTCATGGTCAACCAAATATGAATCTTTTATGTTCAAGAGATCGCCTGCGTACATTTATATGAAGGACTGCTGTGCGACAGGGGGATATGCTGTAGTGCAATGTAATCCACTTTAGGGAAGCGTTTGGGGTGTTTTTCAAATCATCTTTTTAAATGAACTTATTAACTATTATATACAAAACCAAACAACAGACAACCATAGCAGGCAAAACACAAAATCATGAAGGAGAGAAGGGAACTCTCCAAAAACAGCACTTAGATTGTCCAAATCTAAGTGCTGTTTCATAGTCCATATCAATTATCATAGTGGAATATTGCAACAGTGCCACAAGACTGGGGGAAACTAACTAAATCTACAAAAAACTGAGTGCAGTATTTGCACAGTCTGTATACATGATCAATGCATACCTTACCTACTGCAGGTGATGTTAACTAGTCATCTATCTCAGGCTGTAAAAAAACCCAAAATGAAAAAAGAAACCTAACCATATTGAAAACTAGCCTCTACAATTTGTCCTTAGACACTACTTGAAAGACAATATGTGAGAAAGAGAGTCAAAAGCATGAACACTTTCACAAATGATCTCTTGCCTTTGCAGAATTAAACATTTTGGCTTTTTCGTAACATCCATTCATTTCCACCAGATGGCGCAAATCCTCACACTTACAAATCATGTCACACTGACACAGTGGTGCTAAGATCGCTGATGCTGACAATTGGCAGGTTTCAAGCACAGAGTGCGTCTGACTGTAATGGACAGAAAATAGGCCTACACTCAATACTGACGCAAGCTTAAATGAGAATACAGACTATCATTTCTTTAATGATTTTTAATTCTAAAAATTCCAACAAACCAACTTAATATCTTCCACTTTAAATGATTATGGTGAGTAAGTAAGTCAACTTCACAATTGGGAGAAATATAGAAATAGAAAACTAAAAACAGATTCATTCTGCCTTTTGGCAAAGTAAGTCCATGATGGGCACACTAAAGTCCGCATTAAGTACATCCTCCTGGACCGTAAGGGCACACCCATGCTCCAGTAAATTAATACAACCTGAGGAGGCCCCTTCTACAGAACGCAGGCACAGACAGGCGGAATCTGTCACAGGCTGTCGTGTCACACCTCCATGCACAACAGCAGAGGAGCCTATCAGAACTATTTCAGCAGCAGCCAGCCGTGGAAGGGCCACATTTGTTAAAGCTGACAGACTCGGTTCCAACAATGAGGACTATATATAGCCTGAATGTTATCTGTCTTCTGGAGAGCTCTGTTCATCTCGAGAGAAGCATGAATGCAGGCATACAAAGAAACATGAAGCCCTGAACCATTACCCTATAAGCCAACCACTTATTTCCACTTTTCTCCTCTTTCCCTTCCTGGCACTGCCCCCACCTCCCACCCCCACCCCCCGCGCCCCCTACTTCGAAAAGAAATAAACCAGAGAAAAAATTATTCCATAAACTCATTAGTCGGCACTCCACAAGGGCAAATTTTTAGGCAAATCACATAGCAAAAGGGTACTGAAACAAGTTCTCTTGGCGATGTGAACATGCTGCATATAATGCTACAAAAATATGGTGTCAAAATGTTTCTGCTGCAGGTACGCCCCAAAATGGGTCTCCCTGCTGCATAATTATTCTAACATTCCTCTTATGATTTGCAAAGAAACCATTGATGACACAGACACTCACAGAAGACATCTGTGACATATACTCCAACTGAATGATTTTACTTACATATTCCACATAGGCTATACCATTCATCAAACAACACATTAGTCTTACTACAAACTACACACAGCATAGCTCTTCATAATGAAAAAAATTAGAGTGAAGATATTCCATGGGACATATGAATGTAGGCCAGAGTGACCTAGTTGACTAGAGGCCTACTTTAATTTGATTGGCTTCGCGGAGGGAAACCCCTCCCATTCCCCAGCCTCAATTCAAACCAGGTCTGCGTGGGTACCGTGACTTCCCCCCCACAGCTCCTAGCCAAAACGACCTGAACGGGAACCAGCGCCACCCCTACCCATCACACCCATCCCATGTCTCATCACTTGTCATTTCACATTCACACCCACCACTATATTTAGTAGATACCACATGGGATGATGGATGGAACTGAGGATGGGCGGCGTGAGAGATGCTCTTTATGATCACGGCCATTTATTTCTGTCATTTCCTTATCTCCGTTCACATGAAGGAGACCCGTCCTGATTGGTCGCAGAGAGAAAAATGAACATCATGAGCGTGCTCAAAGTTCTCCTGCTCTCCTTTTTATGTTTTTTCAACAGGATTCATAATATGAGTCAGATCATTCAAGTGTATGAATAGGATTGACAATAGGCAATCATTGTAACTAAAAATGAACGCAGTAACAGTACATTTACAAGTACACGTATTAAACGTCCCGGCATATTTCAAAAGAGGCAATCAATGTTGCCAGTATTACTGTATTTCTTTCCAAGACTGTAAGAAAACAAAGTACTTGTTGAGTAATAACATTTGTACAAAATGTATTGATTGGTTTGCTGCTTTGTTCTTCCTTGGGACTTGTATATGTACCATCGCATTGTAAGAACTGGGAAAAAAGACTTTGTTAATATGCAACGATGCACCCAAAGTATACATGAACACACGCAGGGAATTTTCTCAGCACAATTGTTCTCACTTGTGTTGCAACAGCAGTGATAAACTTACTGTACAACACTACACTAAACTTACTACACTGCAAAGCGAGGGTAGTTTGCAATACGACTTCCAGAACACCGCCTGGGGCTGCTCGGGTCAAAGTGAGTTCATGAAAAAGACATGAGACTCAAGGGGGTGGGTTAGAATCCCCTCACTGTATAGAAAGGTTGACGGAAAACAAACAGTGTCAAAATGTCTTATCTGGTTATCTTTCATCAAGAGTCAGGCACTAAATGACAGTCACTGCAAGAGGAGAGTACATTCTTTTAATGGGTTACTGAATCAAAATGGAATCATAACTGTCAAGACCCAGTCTAAATGATACCACCATTTGAAGGATGAGTGTTGCTTTCCTGACAGATTAAAATAAGTTATCATATAACCTTGCAAGTCTTCCTGAGAATAAATGCCTCAATTATTTTTTTTAAATATCCATTTGCCGTGGACATAATGACTCCAGGACAAGAGCACCCATTTCGAAGACAGCATGCCCTAGTATTTCCTAGTCATTTACTTCTGGGAAGGATGTTCTCTGTGGGGGTCGTCCTGAGAAACTACAACTCCCACAGCTACCACAGCCCTTCTGTGCCATTCTGTTCTCCTGTCAAGGTGACCGAAGACATCGACAACCTAAAGTATTCCAGCCTGACTTGAAATGAACTTCTCCCTCGGTCTTCCCTTTCTTTTGTATTCCGTTACATTCTGTTCCCCCATTTTATAATCTGCCTCCTGTGAACTCTCTCAAAACAGCGCGATACCACAGAATCTAGCATTCTGTCCTTGGCACAGTGCCCAGTTCTACAGCTCTCCAGTGACTGTATACAGGAAAAACAATCCGAGGATTTTTTTTTTTTACCTTCTTGCAAGACACACAAGTACCATCGAATTTCCCTGGGAAAAGAAGATATGCCTCACGACAGCTGAGGAAGGCACTTTCAGTCGACCGCAGTTTAGCACTTTAAGTGAATTCAAAGAACAGACACAAATCAGCACAACGCTTGTCAGCATCTCAAGAAATCTGATGTAAGGACCGACTCAGCAAGATAAAAATTTAACACACTTAATAAGTGCTTATTGCTGTTGCACAAAGTGCAACCGCAAATGCACTCCCCTCAAAATACTAAATTGGGGGAATCAAACACATTTCTCAAGAACGTAGTCAAACATTTAGAAATTATCTTGCTTCCTCTGATACAAGCTTCATCGCGGTGTGGCCTTTTCCTGACTGTATAAAGATATTTTTGTCCAAGGACAACTCCTAATGTGGAGCATGCCCCCAGCAAACATTGCGAAAGCCTGCACGCTGCCGCATGCTCTGAGATGGGCTTTTCTTGTAAGCGGGCTGGGGGTGACGTGTCTCTGTTGTATCTAGCACAATACCCCTCATGCATCTCAATAAAGTAATTATTACAGAGTGCTCGCACTAGCATTCGATGCTGAGAAAATCTGGCACTTTGTACTTTCAGCTCTAGGGCAGTATCTCTATGTCCCTTACTGTGGCAGAGAACATCTTTTTGCCTTGTGGGGAAATGTTAATTAGGCTTTTCTTCCTGACTGGGTACATTCAGATCTCCAATCTGGAGAGAAACAAACACAGGAGCAGATGAATGAAATGAAGAGCAAATCAAACGAGTAAAGAACAGGAAAAGAGACAGGTTCTTGGTCCGGCACTCCAGCGTGTTTATGAAGTGCAATCTTCTCATGTTTCCTGTCTTTGCTTTGATAACTTCTGTGTGTGTGTGTGTGTGTGTGTGTGCGTTTGTAAGAGACCCAGTTCAGTGCTGTAGTGCTGAACTGCAGCTCTCTCTGAAGGAAGGCCCCTTCTCAGTCTTGAATGTCTCTCCACACCAGCTTCAGATGGCACTTTTATTCAAGGACCAAATGGTGTGTGACTGAGGAAGTTACATTCGTTTCACACAGTCAGAGGGTCGGCAATCAGGAAGACAGAAAAATTGAACACAGATTCAAATTAAATACACAAAACTTAAACGCTGTACACATTTCCACACATTTCCTGTAGGGAATTTAATTTTGGTTCAGTTGTTTTACAATCCAACAGAAGGTTCCTAAAGTGGTTTTTAAAGTGAGCTTTCATTTGGAGTTGATTTGCTCCTAAAATCATGCCATCACTCAGTATTAATATTGCATTTTAAAAACTTTTTCACAGTAAAGTTGTTTTTTAAAAAAATCCTGCAAAATCATATTTGCTGGGAAAATGATGGATGAATAACTGACAAGTCTGGCCTAAACATTTGCAGTCCCTAACAGTGGCATTGCCTGTGAACAGCCGGTTGGATATTTCTGCAGAAATGTATTTCTGTACTGCAGCTATATCCGTGCGAGCACAGAAACAAATCTGGAGCCGAGGAGAAATGCATCTCACTGGCAGCGAGGGAATCCACCTGTAAACTCTGCGTAGGGAGAAAGTCCTCCACTGGACCTGCCAGAATAAACGGAGAGTACATTTCTCTACAGCGGAAGAGGCATCAGGGCCAACAGATAAACGGGGACTCGGTGAGTACAGTAAAATGGCCTTCTCCAAAGGTGCAATAAAAGGCAGGAAATAATCTCACACACTGTGTTAACCACACAGTTATGTCCACTGTAGCACATGTGGAGTAGCCTATAAGGTCTTAATAATCGACCTGCATGCCCCCACGTCAATAATGTTATCATATATGAAACTGTCCAGAAAATGCATCCTGTGACAGGTGGCTAGCATGTCCTGTACCCTGGACTTTCTTATTATTATAAAAAACTGTATGTTTTACCTCATTTCCCTTCCGAACCTTCTTTACTTGTTTTTGCAGTAATAAACCACAAACCAACTGAACTATTGGAACACAATTATTTGCATTGCGTAAAGCTGCACTGCACAAGACCGAGATTATGTCAAGTTATTAACACAGAATCGTCAGCAGTGTGGAACAGGGGTCAGTGGCGGCAGTGCGGAGCAGTGGTCAGTGGCAGCAGTGTGGAGCAGTGGTCAGTGGGCGCAGTGTGGAACAGGGGTCAGTGGGAGCAGAGTGGAGCAGTGGTCAGTGGCAGCAGTGTGGAGCAGTGGTCAGTGGCAGCAGTGTGGAGCAGTGGTCAGTGGCAGCAGTGTGGAGCACTGATCAGTGGCAGCAGTGTGGTGCATTGCACTGTTAAAAATACATTACTCCCTTGACAAAACATGGCTGCATTCATTCATTTGTAATCACTGTAACTCATCATGGAGAAAAGTTATCTCCTAGCCAAATTAATAATGTAAACTTACAAGATTTTGATGCCCTGTTTCATTCCCCTCGTATCTAGTCATACCAAGGCTCAAAGATGATGGAAATGCTACCCAACACCTCAATCAATAGCCACATAAAAATGGTATTCCTTTGGTTATACAATACACATTCTACAGCTAATCATCTCTTGCAAAAGAGAGCGGACACAGGAGTTTATACGAAAGTGGCACAGTCATACACCAGCGTCACAGGCAACAGAACATAACCCTGACACAGCTCACTTTTATACCAGCTGCTGAGCACCACAGCACACAGCACTTAGGCTCTGCATGAAGTAGAGTGGAAGGACTACACAACAAAGGCCAAGTTAAAAAAATACGTGCCCAAAGGCTACAAATCCACCACTCACTCCAGATGAATTCGATATTTGTCTCCATTTCGTCCATGTTTTTCATTGGCAGTTAAAACTACAGGTACTGATTTAATAATGAATCAAGCTAACTACATTTTGTGAAATTTCAATCAAAGCGATGTGATTTTTTTTTTTTAATCTGAGGCTGGGAAGCACAACACTCATCCCCTTATCTGGACTTCTTTCACACTGACAGCTCACGTCCACAAATCACTAGTTTGGTTGTTTCAGCAGAGATTCCTTGTATTATCAGGTCAGGACAAACCCACTTATTGCTCATTTACGTCTCAATGTCATACTGTAGTTTAACCATTTGGTAATTCCTCCTTCAACACATCTATTTAGTTACCAATCACAGATGCGTTTTCAGATGCATCTCACTACAATTTTTGTCATGAATATAAAAACATTAATTAGAAATATAATGCCAACCAGGCTTGAAAATTATTTTTTTTAATCTATTAATTCTGAGGAGAATCTGAAGTTTTTCCTCCTTTTGTTCCCACCTCCAATAAAATTCCCTGTAACGGTTAGAATGAATTAAAAAATGGTTTTCTCCCACCTCCCTAAACATTGAAACCAGCCTAGTAGCTGGTCTCAAAACCTATTACCTTTGTGATAATAGTAAACATGGATGAACTGAAGGGTTATTTTTTTAGTTGTGCAGCAGCCATTCTCTGATATGTACATGGCTTTAGACTGTTGTATTAATCACGACTGCCTACATGAAGCCCCCAACCCCATCATCACCCACCCCGATTTAGAAAAAGAAATGCATTCTATGGATAATGTAAAACACAGTGGGCAGACAACATCACACTGCGTGAGCACTGAACATAGAGCAAAATGACAAAATAACCACATTAAAATTGCTTTAGTATAGCGAAATGATGGGGGGAAATCCCACTGGAAGAGACTCAACTCTCAAATCGCTCACAGCAGCACAAGCAATAAACCTGATCAACTCCAGGTGTTTACCAGGTGTAGGGTAGCAGCAGCTACTAACATCATTGAAATAGATGGCTTTATAAACTGCATAAGTCACATTCAACAAGTGAGCTGAACATAAACGGATGGTAACCTCAACATTATCCACGTGCAGACATAAGAATCGGCATCATTTGCACTAACAAATCCACTGAGATGACTTGCACAGCAGCCTAACATTCAAAATGAAAGGATACTCGCTTTATCGCGACACAATCAATCAACCGCCTGATGACTGGGGTATGAACCATGGTGCTAGAAACCTCTGGCACTTATCTACTGTAGCTCCATACTGAACCCATTGCAATCACAAAATACCACCACTACATCAATAAAATATGTCTTACCCACCAACGACTTCTTCCTCGACTTCCACCTGGCAAAAGCGATCAAATAGGCCATTCTGGAATCCCGGCTTCCTGACAAGGTCCGACTCGGGCATCAGCAAACTAAAGCGCGCTCAGGCGTTGCTGTTACACTGTGGTGTGTGTAGGCCCACTGATCGGCAAGCTACTAGCAGAAGTGTCGCCGTTGGTAGCAGGCTTAGCGGGTAGCAGTAGCAACTCAAAAAATAAATAAAGAAAAACAACAGATGCGGGGTTACGTTAGCTTCTGCAGAACCGCTGCTCAAATACCCTGAATTTTAAAATAATGTCTAGAATGAAATTTTACAAATTTTATATCAATGTCCTGGGATCCATCCACTCCTCCAGCACCCGCCCCACTCTGTATATGTATTGATTGACTCAATTGTGTCTTTACCTCTGGGTTTGTTTCAAATTAAAATGCATAGACTTCGCAATTCCCTTTCTATGTATATATCTCCGACATTAAACAAACACAACAGAGTATATATGGTTATTATTAATGAGTCAGGTATGCTCTGGTTCTAACACCATTAACGCTAAGAGATCTAATATCTGATGACAACAGATTGTTTTTGGACAGTGACTAGTTTTTCTTAGAAAATCAGACAACTGCACCGTCAAATCAGCATTAAATATCTGATTGATGATCGCACTCTGTCTTACGTAGACATTTATTTAATTAGCTGCAATGGCTGCACATATGATTCAGCATAAAAGTTCTCTGGCTAGAGTCCGGGTAAGCCTACATTAAATCACAATGTAAAATCTCAGTCCAATCTGAATTGATGGTAAATTATTACTTACCTGAATTTAAGAATTTATTTTGATTGATTCATATGTATGTGTTTATGTACCTATGCATGTATGTATGCATGTATGAATATATGCATGTATGCGTGTGTGTGTGTCGTGTATACTGTATATACCATACTGTATATACACTGTGTGCGTGTGTGTACCTACATATGCATGCATGTATGCATGCACGTATGCACATACATACATGCATACAGGACACACTCCTTTTTATCCCCAGTCTGGAATGCCCAATCCTATTTATCACCACTCAATGCCATAACCTCCACTATTGACTCGGGAGAGGGCAGACAAACATCTGCTCTCTATCAAAGCATGTGGTGTCAGACGCTGCTTCGTGTCACACTTAAGTTACAAGTTGTCCAATTGACTAGCGGGGGTCGCAGGTGCATGATCTGAACCTATCAACACATCCAAATGAAACCCTCCAAATGCTTGGGTAGTGCTAGAGTTAGTCATGTGGCCCCCTACCGGGCTGCTGGTCACAGTCAGAATTGGTATGGTACAGGTTGTGGGGCCCATCCACACACTACAAGACTGCCTTAACAGGATGAGACACCGAGCAGCCCCGCCTCTGTAATTGTTATGGTATGTTCCTATCCATGCAAAATCAGTTAGGCCCCTACAGTATGCCACTCAGCCCAGTTGGAATTGTTTGTTTCCAGTTGGAATTGTCACTTTGAAAAAAACAGAATTCTTGTTTTTGCTCAGAAGTAATCAGCCTGCTTATTTAACAATGAGGGCATGAACCACAGCAACCAGCCATATGTCACTGACACCTAGGATTATATTTTCTTGGACACACTACTTCAATGGGCTCTGCTTTTCAGATGTAAGGTGATCTCCAAGCAACGACAGGCCACACACTACAATCACGTAACTGTGCTGTCAACTCAAAGTCATTTAATTAATTACATGTGTTCTGTGAGAAAACCACTCACCCATAAAATTTAATTTAATCACATATATATTTGGTTGTTTGCACTTTTTAATTGCCTGATGTACTCAAGAGAAATGGAAATTCATATAGGTCTTAATTTGAACAATTCAGGCATGCATTCAATCAATATCCTTTGAACTCAGATGAGTGTCTGGTCAGCCACAGATAAGATGCAACCTGTTCGGACATCATTGACCAGGTAGTGGATGTTCCCTGTGAGTTGTGAAAGCTGCTTTACCCACCCTATTCAGGATTCAGCGTAATGGGACCACTGAGTTCCACTGCCCTCAGCGAGGAAATAAAGCAGTCTTTATCTTCTAGCTGTCTTTCAGGCGTTTGTTCCTCCAGGGTAGACTTTTTAATCTCTGTATTCTTACACAACACCAATTCAATCAGTCACGATTTTTGAATATTTTTTTAAATTGAATGATTTTGGAAATTATTTTTAACACAATGAGAAATAGTCAATACAAAAAAAAACAAAGCACAGGTAATGTTGTAATAAATTAAAGATTTTTTTTTAAATCACTGTAGCCATAAAAAAAGTGTGCAAAGGTAGAAGTAAAAGAGCGCAAAGTAGAAGATCAAAGGGTTCATGGCATAATAATGAAAAGTCATTCTGAATCTGATTTGCCTCATCCACAGCATTTTTAATATAAAAACACTGTGTCTATGCAGATCCTTCTGAATGTGAAACCCTTGCATGGGGTATGTAAATGCATGGAAAGAAAAGCCAATACAACACAAGAGCTTCACTACAGTTATGTTTTACTTTAGATTTAAAAGGTGCTCAAAAATGCGTTCACAAGCCACACAAAACATGGAATTCATTCAGAGCACTTTTTAGCTCAAGTTTAAGTGTAGTTTACTTGAAAGTTTTCTCAGTTTCCGAAGGACAAAAATATATCGTTTTCTACAAAAAAGAATGAATCAGGCAATTGGGTTTCACCACCTTAATCCAATGCAAGAGGACTATCAATTTGCCATCCACCCACTTACAGTGCACTTGACAACACAGCCCAACAAATTGCACTCTTTTATCATATTTAAGCTTGCTTGTCTCACAGCTTCATTTGCACTAGACAGGCTGTTGAGCAATTTTGGGCTCGGGTCCAGGTGTCAAAATGAAGTATTTTATATAATAATAACAAAGAGAATGTGGCTTGTTCACTGAAATCCCCAAGCATCTCTATAGTACAGCTTGTAGTCAATGATGGTTTTCAAGTTGAGGCAACCATGAAAGACCACAGTGAAACAAAGTGTTCTGCTGTAATTGCTTGTTTAAAACGAAATCATACAAACTGGTCTAAAAGAGAAAACTCCAGTGTTGCCATACATGCCATATATCTGCATGTAGTAAAAAAATAATTCCAGGATTAAAAATCCATATTTCACGTGCATTTCAATCACAAGACTAAAGTGAGCTTACCAAACCTCTGACTGTCCTTACACTACAGGATATTAGCTTAGGAACAACTCAATCAATCAATAAATAAAACATTTGGGTTTTCCACATGTCTTCAGTGGGAGTATAATGCATGTGGAATGTCACAAACGTGTGTGTGTGTGTGGGAGGGAGGGAGAGTGAGAGAGAGAAAGATTTTCATAATTATGCATAGAAGTATTACAGAAGATTATATCTCGTGGCGATAGCATGCCTGTTTCACCAATATTCCTTCATGGGTCAGTCGAGATATTATAAATATCAGCTACAGTAACCGTACGGTTCATAATTTAAGCCTGCTTGGCTTTTCCTAAATGTAAGTTATTTGATTTGGTGTAGCTTCAAAAATATGTAATCTCTTACCCGACGATTTTAAGCGGTGAGTTTAGAGACATTGTCCGAAAGCAGTAACGTGCCTTCTGAGAGCATCACATCTATGCAGTAAAATGCCCTTAACTTGGTTTTGCTGTGAGAAATGTTTAGAGAACAATGCGGAAAAACAAATAATATCTCCATTCCAACCCACATTTGCGGTAATAAGAGGAAAAGACATCTAGCACAAATTCGTTTGCCATTTGGCACGTGTATAAAAAACAATACGGCTAATGCGTTCTTTTTCGCATTCACGTCCTACCGAAGCTCAGAAAACAGGCTACAAATACGCTATATAGGCTCCAGTCAGTTGTCAAACGACATAATAACCCTACTTAGTATATAACAACGGCACAATACATTCATTTAGCAGAGTAGCTTTTGTGATCTGACAAAATGCAGCATAGCCAAAACGGTGCAATCTTTACCTTGAAAGTGCACGCTGCATTCTCTCTCCCCGGTATTGAAGGCGCAGTTTCTGTGCTCAATGCAGATACAGTACTGTTCTGCTGGCTTCATGATGTAACGAGTAGCCAGAACAGGGAACACCGTACATTCATTAGAATTACTTTAAATATAAAATGATTTGCCTACCTTATAGTGCTGATTGTACATTTTGAATTAGGCTTCCCAGCGTCGCAGGCAGATGTTGCTAAGAGAAGAGAGAAGTGTTTCTTCTTCCAAATCCACTATTTTAGGAGAAAAATGAATCACGCTCTTAATTCAATTAGCCTAAATGAGTTATTCCCATTTATTTTGGGAAGAGTTCTAGGAAATGTGTTCTTTAGTGTGTCACATACTTTTATGGCTTCACGGCAATTAAAATATGCACTTACATATTAAAACGTATTTATTTAGGGGATGTGCATTAACTATGTTGAAGGCACATTTCAGACAGCCGGAGTCCCAATGTCAATCATACAGGTTCCGCCGTGTTATTAGAGCCCACCTCCGTGCGGCAAGGGTTGGTGCAGAGACTTGACTGACATCATCAGAATCCACTGACAACTTTCTGTTTTAGTCCGATAAAACCATGGCTGCTTTATTTCTATGATTGCAGGGCAGGCCATGTTAATTGGCTGTAAACGTAGTTTTACCTACTAAGTTTTATGATGCCGAAATTGTAGTAGGTACATTTTCGGGATGTTGTCCGTGTATACTGGGGTTAAAATGAGATCATTTAAATTATCTGTTTTTGTGTGCATTTAAGGAATAAAAATGGAACTGCTTGTATTTACAAAATAACATGTAATACTTGATGCTAACCAAAGTGCAAAGCCTAATTTCTGGACAAATTTAACTGATGAACTAAATATACAAATTTTAAAAAGAGAAGTTTAATACAAAATCCTCTATGGTAAATGGAGCAGTAAATGTCCCATAATATGTCCCATATAATTACTTGTAGACCCATGGATATGAAATTCATGGGCACAGAGGCATTGACCTACACACACAAACACACACGGACACCCACAATAATAATAATAATAATAATAATAATATTCATAATAATAGGTATTTAAACATCTAGCATTTCATGGTTGTATGAGACACTCCGCTTTTTCTAATCTTACCATGTTGCGTATTTATTTTTTAATTTATTTATTTGTTTGCTTGTTTAGTTGTTTTTTACAGAAACAAAAACCTGTTTGATTAATCACCTCATTACCTGCCTATGGAATTCTGTTTCCATGGTTACCATTTATCATTGTCTTTATCTGAGTCATGCACTACTGCGATTTTAAACACATTTCATCCAGGCCTTTTTAGTTTATTTCAAAATATTATACTGTTTCTTCATCCAAAGGTTTAAAAGCATAGCCCTGTAGTGTGTGGGATGCAATGACCCATCTGTGGTACAGTGGGATATCACTTTTCAAAGATATATCCTAACATTTAGAAATCTCCATGGCAACAATCACTCACGGTAGGGTAAAACACACACACACATACACACACGCACACACACACACACAAATCTCCGATTGTACAGCTGGCATCAGCACAAGGCTCCATTGGCTATCTTTATGTAGTTGTAAGGGAAACTTTTCAAAAATATTCTGTGCTTTCCCAAGGCATTCATGTTCAGAACAAGACTCAAAGGAGCTCAAGAACATTGAGCAGAAAAATGTAACATGCTTTCTAAGTCTATTTTTACTCAGATCTATGGGTGCAAATCCATAGATTGTATAATGCTACTGATTTTCCTGAATAGCTAAACTTCCCCAAATCGGAAGAATTGAAATGAATGTCAGATCAGCTGAACAGACACAAGAAAATTATTCACCAGCTTGTATTCTCTGCTAAAATTAGGAGCATGATAGCACAGCAATCTGTTCTCATAAGAAACATGGCCACAATTAGCCATGCAAACGCAAAAGATAGATCTATGATATTCAGCGCCCTCCAAATGTATGCTAACAGTAAAGAGGAATTTCCTATTTTTGCTTTATATTTAAGACACTTGGATTTGATATCAAAAGATGAATATGAGACAAAAGTACAGACAATCAGCTTTTATTACATGGTATTTACTGTACATGCGTATATGTTTTACCGTGTTACAGAAAGAGCTGTTTTTATGTTGAGCACCCACCATTTTCAGCTGTGCAAAAGTAAGATAATGGATGAACTTAAGTAAATTAAGAAGTAAATCAAAGCTTTAAAGTCTAAGCAGATGTGGATGTGGCTGTGACTACTGCCCACAGATGTTTTCACAAACAGAACTACAGATGCTACACTACAAAATGCAAACCACTAGTTAGCTGCAAAAACAGGATAGCCAGGTTACGGTTTGCCAATAAGTACCCAAAACAGCCTGCAGAGTCCTGGAAATAGGTCTTGTAGACAAATGAGACCAAGATTCACTTGCATCAGAGTGATGGCATGAGCAAAAGAGTGTGGGGGCCAAAAGGAACTGTCCAAGATCCAAAGCAGCCCCCTCGTCTGTAAAATGTGGTGATGTGGGTGTTATGTTTTGGGCATGTACTGTCCATACAGGTACTGGCTCACCTCTCTTCACTGAAGATGTAACTGCTGATAGCAGCAGCATTAATACTGAAGTGTACAGAAGCATCTTATCTGTTCAAGTTCAATCAAATACCACAAAACACATTGGACGACACTTCATCCTGTTGCAAAATAGTGATCCCAAACCTACTGTTAAAGGAACAACTGAGTTTTTCAAATTTGTGACCTGCCAAGTCAATCACCCTATCTAAATACAATTGAACTTGTTTTTCATATACTGAAGAGAAAACTTAAGGCAACTTGCCCTTGAAACAAGCAGGAGAATAAGATGACTGCAGTACAGTCCTGGCAGAGCACATGGTAATGTCTATGGGTCACAGACTTCATTGCATGCAAAGGATATGCGACAAAGAATTAAACATGATTAATTTAATTTACATGACAATATGTCCCAAACATTGTGGTGCCCTGATATGGAGGGCTAAGTATAAAAAGTGCTGTCATTTCTACATGCTGAAACCAAAGTGCATATACTCTTAAATAAAAGCTGAGAATGTGCACTTTAACCACATGCGGATTGTTTGGTCACAAATCTCAAACTGTGCAATAGACCCAAATCAAGAAAAAATATGTCTTTGTCCCAACCATTATGGAGCTCACTGTAATTGCTGGTTTTGCAAAACACAAAATTACAACACATAATGGCTGTCAATGACTCATGGCATTCAACATTTTATTGTTCGCTGAATTTCACCAGCTGGACACCACTAGTTTATATTGGTATGCCTGCCCCTGTGTTGTGTGACTATTTAAAAAAAATAATAAAAACAGAATAATTAAAATAATCTTAATTACACCCTTCCAAAGTTCATGCATCTCCTATCTAATGAAGGCCATTTCATATTTACATTGTGAATATGAAGTGGAGTGCAATTGATAGGTTATCTGACTTCAGAGATTTCTGCTTTATGTTACAGTTGCCTAGCAACAGACAAATCTGTGGAAAGCACAGCAGGAACGGGATGTAAAAAAAAATGTTACCAAGAGCCAGTGGTCTTCAGTTGTCAAGGCCTTCACTCTCACTCTGCTGTTTGGAACAGGTTAAAGGATTCAGGATTTTCATTATTTCAAGTTGTCTCCAATATAGGGCTGTTGCTTACATTTGGAAGATGCACGTCCTACTTTTCTTGAGTTTTAAACTCTAAGACTACAAGGATATGAGGGATTTAATGAGCAATCTGGGGATGCCTTGAGTTGCCAAAAGGCGCACAGTGTTGGTCTTCTAGGTGAATGTTTAGTTTATTGGGTGTGCGCAGTGGCAAAACCATGCTAGTACCAATTTGAGGCACCTATTTTGTTTTGTTTTTAACATTTAGAACACATACAGTGTGTGTGTGATTTATTCACACTGTCAAGCTGAAACAAAAGGCTTAAGATACAGATGGTGAGATTTACTGTGTGCCTCAGCAGTAATTCTGCCTGTGGCATGATGTCCCCCCCCCCCCCCCCCCCCCCCCCAACCAACCCTCACTCCCCTCCTTTCAGCTCCTTCATTCTTCCTTCTCATCACCAGGTGCTATACAGAGCAAACACAGAGAGGAAACAGAACACTGATCTGTACTGTACTTATTGCCATGGCAAACTCAGGGCCTGAATGATTTTCAATTCATTGCAGATGTTCTGTGGAATATTTTTTTTCAGAGACATATAATTAAAATAACACCTTTGCTATTACCTGCATTCACATTTTTAAAAAATTAGATATATACTGTATAATTTAAAGCAAATATCCTTGAAACAGGCATCTGGCATCCATGCCTTCTGTGTGAATGATGTACAATACAGGATATTAGAATGGAAGCTAATAGAGTAGCATAAGGAAATAGCACAAGATATTCAACATACTTTTCATTTTGGAACAATTCCGCAAGCTGCACATTTTGTTTCTTCCCACAATCCCTCTGAATTTATTACTTTTTTTGTTTGTTTCTTGCTTAAGCAAATGCAGGACACAACAGATCATCATCCAAGTCACAGAAGGCCTGGGCTGTTGTGAAAGGGGGGTGGTTACAGTCAGTTATAACTGCAAATATTTCAGCTGGAGAGCATGGCAGGAGTACAAAGAGACTGGTCACTTTTGTCCATCAGAACAATGAAAATGTAAGGCACCGTATCATCTCGTGAACATAATGAAAACATGGTTCAAACAAGACAAAAACAATCATATTCTTCAGGGAAGAGAACATAAGAATGATACGCAATGGTCATCATATGCTATAATTAAGATCTAAATATTGCAGCTCATCTCAAAATGCTGCATTTAAAACACATTGTAGCATATACTACTGTTTAACTGCTGTGACAAACAAAGGACATCTATGTACTAAGCAGACTTTGTACCCTTTCTTCATTGACTCATTATAATCCTTTAGGTGAGAACATGACTCTAACAGTGGAATAACACATATTCCCTTGGACAAAAACAAGAATATTAATAAGTATTAGCTAACCAGTGTTAAATAACAAGCTGTGTTTCACATTGATTTTGGATTTATGTTACATAAGAAAGCATTCACTCACATTTTATATTCACATTTTTCATACCTGGATCGGGCTCTACTTTAACTGCCTGTTCTTAAGATATTCTGTATTTGAATAACAGACCTCAAACCTTGCTAATGAAATACACAGAGTAATGCTAATGAATTATTGATAATAATATACTGTGGGGACCAGATGTCTGAGGACACGACCAGGTCCTAGTTGTTTTCATTACTCATCAAGGAATAAAGCAATTATGAAAGTCAAATTACACGTCTTACTCAAGAATACATTATTGAGAACAAGGGGAGCTTATTAGGATGGCATTCCCACCACAGTCACCGAACCAGAACCCAAACAAACATCTGTGGGAGTAGCTGAAGAGAGAAAAGGCCAAACATCAAGTAACATCAACAGATTATCTATGGAGAGTGTTGAGAAAGTGCTGGGATGAAATAGAAGATGAGTTTTTACAAAAGCTAGTGGAATCAATGCCAAGCAGAATGAAGGCAGTAATCCAAGTGAAAGGCAGACATATCAAGTGCTGACAATTTACAAACTTCAGTAAATACCCATACACTTTTGTGAGTATATTACTAAATAATGTATTCTTGAATATGAAGTGTAAATGGACTATCATAATTGTATTATCCATCTATCCATCCATTATGTAACCTGTTTATTCCTGGTCAGGGTTACAGGGTCCTGGAGCCTATCCCAGCATGCATTGGGCAAGAGGCAGGAATACACCCTGGACATATCTCCAGTCCATCGCAAGAAACATACACCATCCACTCACACACTCACACCCAGGGGCAATTTAGAGTCTCAAGTCAGCCTAACCGGGGTGTTTTTCGGACTGTGGAAGGAAATCAGAATACCCAAAGGAAACCCACACAAGACATGGGGAGAACATGCAAACTCCACACAGAAAGGCCCCGGCAGGGATTTGAACCCTGAATAAATGTATTAGCCCATGATACATATGAAAACAATCAGTTCTTGATAGTGTCCCCAGACATTTGTTCCCCACTGTAGTTTATGGTGTAATAGCATTTGTGTTTAACTACATGCCAGCATGTATTGCTCTCAAGTAAATAGCTTTTTTATTTTTTAAAGTACTAAAAGTTTAACACTTTTAAAAATAAAAACTGAAATTAGATTGGCAAATTAACTGGGAACGTATTTCAGTAACTGGATGAAAGCAGTGTGAACGCTACATAAAATAAGGAAAACTGGCAGCTTGAGCTGAAAGGCTCAAAAGATTTTTCCGCTCTCCCTCTCTGCAGTGAGCTGGTGGAGCAGCAGGGAGAGCTGCTGGAGGTGTCGGTGTGGAGAGAGCGGTGCGTGAGCTGCCTGGACTCAGCAGGGAGGCCCTGTGTGCTCAAAGGCCTCATCAGAGAGACATGCATACAGCAGGGAGCATTCGGCTTCCAGCTTATAACAGCTCTCCTCCCCGGGGGCTTCATGAACCGGTTCTTCTCCCACTTCATTCTCAGACCTTTAGACTTTGCACTGCAAAAACCACGAGACCATCTGCTGCATGCATAGTCTATCATTCAATGAAGAACTTTATGGAACTTTGTTACAAATGTGCCAGACACTTGCAGCTGGTCATATAGCTTTCAAGTGACGTCAAGTCAGCAAGCCAACTCGCGTCTTACTGCAGAGGATACGAACATGAATTAAGAAGACAGGAAAACATTAAGTGTTTGCTAGCAAACCCTCTGCATTACATCCTATAGCTTCTACAAATGAGGCTCATGGTCATACGTGCCCCTGTTATGCACAATTCAACTCCTTGTTAAACTGAAAAAAACATAAGTTGCAACAAAGTTCCTATATTGTTCTTGTACAAACGCAATAATCAAATAATTATCGCTCCCCATGTTAATCCATTCACATGGTATATGCATCAGCACAACAAACCAGCTCTGAACGGATGGTCATGAGCAAGCAGAGGAAATGCAAAACACACAACAACAAAAAAGTTGTTAACAGCTTTAATGTGACGCACTGTTTGCGCACGATAACATTCACGAGAAGCTGCAGGCTAATGCTGCATTCTCTCACTCACTGCGCTGCGACTACGTAGCAAGTACAGTTTTGTACATGGTCACGTGGCACAGTTGCTCCAATCGTCTGCGTCCAATGAACGCTCGGAATTTTAAACAGTGCAAAAGACGAAAAGGGTTAGTTGATTGGTGTGTAATGTCACGGTTTAAAGTGGAGAACATGAGTTTGTTCTGAGTTTAGTTAGCTGGTCTATGTATTATATATCGTTACTTATTTATTTCCTTAGCTCAGCTTTTTCTTAGAATGAACTATCAAGAATCCCATATCGTCACTCCAGGACCATACAGGGCTACGAAACTGGTAAGAAATATCGAGCTGACTACCGTTGGCCAACTAGTCTGATTTGAATTCAAGCCATGTTAACTTTCTGCCAACGCACCGATTGCTTCTGTACTAACGTTACTTGCCAGCAACTGGCTAGCTGCATTACGCCAGTTATAATAATTGACTATCTTGATAATCACAATCGTTGCATTGTATCGAATGTTGTTTACAGTCTTGCCCTTACTTGCTAGCTAGATGGCTAGCTAAATGAACTCAGTACATGCAGCCAATGTAGTGTTGTCAGTGATTAACGTTATAGCCGGTAACTAGCTTTGCAAACGCTGGAATTTAGCTAGTTAACCAAACAGCGATCGATATCAGTATGCATGCAACGCGTAGCTTGCTAGCAGCTGTTTAATTACATTAATGACTAGCTAGCTAACTTAACTATCTAGGGCGCACGTTTGTTAGTCAGGCAAGTAGCTATGTGTGCTGATTGTTTACTTAAGCAAACTTTCCTGTTCGTTTACTTGTCATTAGATGAAATCCATTAACAGATGAATGAGCGATTGCCACGTAATTGCACAATTACCTAGATAGAACGTAAAATGCCCATCATGGACATCTTGTTTCTAACTAGCTCGTTAACGATATTGTGTTTATTCGATTTCCAACCATTTTAATGAATTGTTGATCGACTTATTTCTTTCCTTTTTATATAGTGGAATGAAGTTACCAAACTTTTTCGAGCGGGAATGCCCCTGAAAAAGCATCGGCAGCACTTCAGGTTGTATGGCAACTGTTTTACCGCAGCAGCGGCTGTGGACTGGTTACGTGACCTCCTCAGAAACAATAGCAATTTCGGCTCTGAGGTCACCAGGCAGCAGACTGTCCAGCTGCTGAAAAAGTTCCTAAAGAATCACGTGATTGAAGACGTGAAGGGCAGATGGGGTTCGGAAGACCTGGAGGATAACGGTCAACTTTACAGGCATGTCATTACAAATTCTTTGGGGGGTTCGAACGTTATATCCTCAAGCAGGAAATAAAATGCATCTTCCTGAGCAGACGGGGAGTTCAAATTTCTTAAGCACGCGAGTTCTGTGTCAGGTCTACAGCTCAGGAGACACACCTATTTTATCATTACAATTTCATTCATTGCAAATAAATTCAGTCAGCTTTTGATAGTGTCAAGTATACACCAGGGAGGTCGGAGGTATTTTGACCGTTTTCCTTTCTGTGACAGGATATCATGTAAAGCTGGTGTACCAGTTACCCTTGTAAAAAAAAAAAAAAAAGTATCTTGTAAAACTTAACCTAATAAACCGTATAATGTATACATATAAAAGTGATTTCCTGCCAGCCCTTTGGTAATTAATTGATCAAGTGGTCATTTGAACAAAATTTTATGACCAAGATATTATGCACATAACTTTCTTTTATTTTTTTACACATTTTCATAGATTTCCATCCACATCACCATTGAAGCCAATTCCCAGCTGCCCATCACACGCAAGAAAGAAGAGTTTCCTCCTGAAAGAAAAAGAGGGTCTTTTCAAAATCAGGACATCCAAGAAATTTGACAAAGAAACACAAGTTAGAACTTCTTTTTTTGCTTCTTAATCAATCTTACATTGCTCATTTTCATCCTGAAGTATTTTTCAGGGATTCAGAATTATGTAACTCGCTGTTGTTTACAGATGTGTTATTTCAATTTAATTCTAAATTTAAGCACTTGTGTGACTTGCAGGAAAACGTGGATCCTTTGAACCAAGAAAAGCCTGCCGATTCTGCTCCAAATGATGTGGTCCATCGTCGAGACTTGACTGAGGAAGACATCCTTGATGTCTGGAGAAATATAACACTGACACAGTATGAATGCCCAGTTTAGGTTTTTTTTCCCCCTTGTTGTCTCATGACCTAGTGATTGCATTTGTTTAAAAATCGGTGCTTATTTTACAGTTTGCAGAAGACTTTGGGTTTGGTTTCACTTGAAGACGTGTTGGATCCGGCTCAAGTTGACTCCCGGTACATTGTGTATAATATGACTAATGTCAACAAACACGGCGTGGTGACTCTGGAAGATAAAACAGGTATAATTTCATGGATTGCTTATGTCTTCCAGTGATATTCTTTATTTGACGATGTTACATGGTTGCACAGGCTAAATAATGGGTTTAATATTTATTTATTTATTTAATTTTTCTACAGGAGACCTACCACACTGGGTTTTGTCGGCTATGAAATGTTTGGCAAACTGTAAGTACAAGTGCATTTCATTTGAATTGGACGTAAAGGAAGATGTTATTTGTAAAATGTAAGATTTGGGGCCATATTTGTACAGGCTTAACAATGGAGACTGTTGGATTTAAAAGAATGAAAACTATGAGCAGTGAACTGGACTATTATTAATGTGAGCAGCCTGATCAATCAACAGTTCATCCCGTCATTAATTCTGCTTTTTTTTTCTTCATATTAAAGGGCCGAAGTATGACTCGAATCAGCCTTCATACCCTGGATTTGAGAGGGATGTGTTTAAAACCGTTTCAGATTACTTTCTTAGCCTTCCCCAGCCTCTGCTCACATTTCAGTACTACGAGTTGTTTGTGAACATTTTGGGTACGTATGAGCTCTACCTTTATTTGTGTGTGCGTGTGCGTTTAAAAAAATAAATAAATAAAAAAAAAATATATACACATTATATGTATATATTTTGAATGACCATGTTCTTTGCTTCCCCCAAACAATTTGTCTCAAAGTGGTGTACAAGGGCTAACATTGGTTTATGTGGCTTTGTTTTCTTTCTACATGAAATAGGTTTCCAT
Source organism: Anguilla anguilla (assembly GCF_013347855.1). Lineage (NCBI taxonomy): Eukaryota > Metazoa > Chordata > Actinopteri > Anguilliformes > Anguillidae > Anguilla > Anguilla anguilla. The sequence continues at coordinate 56,487,133 of NC_049204.1, read as the reverse complement.
ACAGGCATAAACATCTCAGAAAGATTGTGTTTTTTACTGAACTTTAAAGTTAATTCCATTCAAAAGCATGGAATTGCACAAGTTTTTTGTTTTGTATCACTTACAACCTCATGGTCATTTTAAAAGGATTGGCTTGTAATGGTGTAAGTGTGTCAATTCTGGCTGACATGCACTGCTTTGTTGCGGCTTTGTTTTCAGTTAAGACGCAACTTCTATTTATTGTTTTTCTTTACTAACACTTCTGTGTTTGCGCGGTTGTTCCTTCCTTTCCCCCAATGTATCCACTTGCGTGTTTGTTTTCTACTCACTTCAGATTTATTTCATTTTTTGTCTGGTCCTTTGCTAGTTTTGTGCGGCTACATCGTGGTTCCTAAAACACAACGAGGAAAGCGTAAAAGTCAGGAGGTGCCCAACTGTCCTCAACCGCCAAAAACCCCTCACCTGAACAATGCTAACGCTTTCAAATCTACGGAGTGCCTTTTGCTGAGCTTAATACGGAAAGAGTCTTTTGAGGAAAGCGAGTCTCCGATGAGGGAGGTGTTCAGTTCCAGGGCTCAGTCAGACCTTCTGGGGGCTGCTTGTGCCGAAACAATCCAGCAGCCTGACCTGGTCCGCACCAGGGCCAGTGGCAGTAAGTTCATGACCGGCAGCTGCCAGAACCTCTCCCAAACCACGGGTACTGGAGCCGGATCAGTGAGGCTGAGGCCCAGGAGCTGTTCCCTGGAAGGCGTTATCAATGGCTCGACTCGTGCGCACCTTCCGGGCCTGCTCTTCCAGTCCTCAGAACACGCGGTTCCAGGCAGGAGCGCTTCACTCCAGCACAAAGCCAGCTCTCTGCTCGATGTCCACCCCAAAGCCGAGCAGCAGGTTTTTGCCTCCATGGCGAGCCTTTCCTGTAGCAGCAACACGAGCGGCGATGACCCCGAGGTGTTTAGCATCAACAGTGCTAGCAGCAGCAGTACACCGTCACCACAGCAAGTTCTGTTGGCCAAGAGACTTCAGGCGAGTCAGTCCAACGGCTTCGGGAACTGTGCCGGGGTTGGTGACCGGCGAGAGATCTCTGCTAGCTGCTTTAGCATTAATGCTCCCGTGGCTGAAATAACGGTGAAGCCAGAAGTGTCGTCCAGCGCTGGACTGAAAAGGCTCAGTGTGCTCAACCTGACTGGCAGCAGCGCAAAAGCCAGGGCCAGGCCAGGTGTGAGCAGGCGCTGCTATAGCTCTGTGGACCTGTCCGACAAGCCTTCTACCTCTCCGCCCTCTGTGTCCTCTTATGCACGCCATCCAAGTCCTGACCAAAGTAAGGCCCCGTTTGCATGCTTTTCTTATTGGCTTCTGGGGCCATGTGTGTCTCTGTCTGCTGATGCTTATGTGTATTGCTTGCTTAAAGGAACTCACCTGGGTCACGTGATATGGGAATGTTCTTCCAGTTTATTGCTGGAAAAATGAATGTGTCAGTGTGGTTAACTCTCTATGGAATGTTCAGTTTATGCACCTAATTCTTTCTCAGTGCTGTTTTTAAAGTTTTGTTCACATTGTTAACATGTCTTAATACTGTAATGGTCTATTTACTCACCTAATGAACGTTTGCTGTTAACTTCACAAAACAACTAAAACTGTGATTGGTTCTGTCTTTTGTGGGGAGCAAAGAATTCCAGTTGGAATGTTGTTATTCATGTTGCTCTGTTGGTCCAAATGTCTTATGGTGGCATTTTGTCAGTCCGGTGAGCGGAGTGGTATATTGCGGCGCGCGGGAACAGTTAGCGTGCTAACCGTTCACGCGCAGTGAGACTGTGCTGTTTTGGGCTGAAGGTCTGCTGCAGCCGCAGCTGGAGCGGGTTGCGATCGAGGCTCTCCAGCTGTGCACCCTGCTCCTGCCCCCCGCCAGTCGCCGCAAGCTGCAGCTGCTCATGCGCATGATCTCGCGCATGAGCCAGAACGTGGACATGCCCCGCCTCCACGACGCCATCGGAACGCGCACGCTGGTGAGGAGCTGACGGCACGCCGCGAGTCTCCTGTCATGTGACCGTTAGGTCATGGCCCGTATTACAGGCAGTTAACATAGAGGATATATTGATGAGTTGGAACTCGTTCAAGAATTTCAACTGCACATTCAAATGCACATTCAATTGTGTGAATTATTTCATATAATTTATTTATATTTATATATAAAATATTTTGGTCTAACAGTAATATGTGGACCGTAGTGCAAAAAAACATTCACCTTTTTGGACCCCCAGGCTTGCTTGTGATAACTTATTACTGTTACGTATTTAAAATAGTGTTTTTGTGCCGGTGGAGATCCGGTAATGGTACTGCATGCAATGCATGGCTTGTCTTCCCTGCTGTGAACACTAGGTGTCACTGTGTGGTTTCAGATGGTGCACACCTTCTCTCGCTGCGTGTTGTGCTGTGAGGAGGAGGTGGATCTGGATGAGCTCCTCGCCACGAGGCTGGTCTCTTTTTTAATGGATCACCACCAGGACATTCTGCAGGTCCCTGTCTATCTGCAGAATGCAGTCCAAGATCACATTGCCTACCTCAGGAAGGTACAGGTGAGTTCTGGGTAGTATATACTGTGCCGTAAAGTTAATATTTAATTTCCGTGCTTACTGAGAGCTTATTTACCTTTTCAGTTGCCTATTACATCTGACATGTCGGTTGTCTTTCTGTTTCTTTCAACTTGTTTTTTTTTTTAAAGCCTTTTTGTGTCATCTTTTATACGGTGTAAAGTAGGCTTATTGCGGTGTCATGTTTTGTGATTGTGGATATGTTCTCTATTTCTCCCCAGATAATGTACCCCGGTTCCGGTGTCGGTGTCAGTGTCCCGACATACTCATTCTGCAGCCAGATAAGCCCTCAGGAGTTTGAGGAGCAGAAGCTGTCCGTCTCGCAGGCTGCTATCGCCGACCTCCTGGAAAGCCTCATCAAGGACAAAAGCCTGTCTGTGAAGGACAAGAAGAAGAGGCTCAAGCAGGTAAAAAAAAAAACCGTCACTGTATCACTGGTCAGGGAATTTCAGAGCACTGTCTGAACTGTCACTCAATGTCAGAAACGCGTCACTCACTGCTTCTTTACAAAGACGGGCCGCTCAGACACACGCCTTCCTCTCAGTTTCAGAAGCAGTACCCTGACATCTACGTCCGGAGGTTCCCGACCACGGAAAGCGAGGCTCAGCTTTTTGTGGACAAGCCAAAGATAAAGCCGCCCATGCTGATAAGTATGAAGAAAGCCAAAGCCTTTAGCATTCGAAACTGAAGGTTCACATTTTTACTGTGTGTTGTGGGTGTTTTTTTTTTTTTCTTTTTCCTATGTTTCCATGAAGACTTGGCAGCTAAATGAAGACACTTTGTGAAGAAGCTGCCAGACTCTGATTTTAGATGTACAAAACCAGCCTAAAACTATTGTCTTATTAAATGGTGTAAGATTTCTACGGTATATTTTTATTCTCAGATTAAAATATTTTAAAGTAGTTTATTACATTTGTTTTTCTTTCTGAGTTTTTGTGTTTGCATGTGTTGATGGTTTTATTTCTTTTTTTCTGGGTGTATGGTCACATTTAAAAGGTCATTGCTCAGGATTTGTACAGAGGCATGAGTACTGAATCTTCTCAAGCCTGAAGCCTTCTCTGCAGGCTACTGCATAATAAGAACGTATGACCCCATCTCAGCTTGGTGCATTTTTGGAAATAATTCCGTCTTGAATATGTTTACACTTTGTCTTCAGCGCAGACCACATTATTTCTTAAAATGGTTTCATTTTTTGATTGGTTTGATTTCTTTGTTTAATGACACAAAATCATTGGCATGCGATTCCAGAACTTTTAGGATTAAATTGTTTTAAAGCTCCAGTTGACATCCCTGAATTTAATGCAATATAAACAAGTTCCTCCCAGATGTCTTTAATATTTGTGTCTTTGAGAATTTACTGGTTTCCTTTTCGATGTTTCACCAAAGCATGGGTTCTCTTGTGCTTGTATTTTGTTAGTTCCTGTCAGCTGTGGTGTAGGAATTGTATGTTATGTTTTTGTAGTTGATGTTTCTTTTATGTGAATTGCTATATATTGCACTTTCCTGTAATTATTAGAGCTATGATGCATGCAATGCAGTTTGTGAGCATGTGCAATTAAATGAATTGCGTACTGCCACAGCCACTGCTTTTGGTATTGCATTTCAAATAATGTCAAAGGAATACAGTGAGGGAAAATTGCACTATTTTAATAAAATAAATAATGACATTTTCCTCATTTAAATAAACATCTCCATTGTTTACATATGTTGTCATGACAAAACCGTACACATTGGGATTGCTGAAGTAAAGTTTTCTGCATTTAAACAATGTGTTGTCTTCATTTTTCTACACCTTTGTCGAATGTCTGTGCGTCTTTGTATGAAAACCTTCAAACGATGAGGGCAAGAATTGGTTTAAAATCCATTGAAGTATGTGCCTGTAAATTATACTTTCCAAGAGGATAAATATTTTTATACATTTATGTTTCCTCTCCTCCATTTTGAAATTTTGTATGATTTGTATGAATTTATTCATTTCAAAGGTAGGTGAAAAAAGGATTTCAGTTTAGTGGTTATGCCCCAAGTCTGCCATACCAAGATAGCTGCTACATATGGTGAATATTTTTGCTTTTATATCTTTTTATTCTTCACTGAGTCTTCAAATGTTGTGTTTACATTCATAATGATCATACCTGTTATTTCTGAATGAGAACTTTCAGCCAAGAACCACAGCTGTCAGATCAAATGATTAGTAAAGCCTGATGTCTTTGAAGTTCTCTAAAACTATAACCTTCAAATTCATCACCCGCATTACCTCCAAGCATTGCACAAAGGGTCTTGATGTGGCACATATTTATATTTGCTAAAACTCATGCTTTAATAGCTCTAAATAGAAAAACTACAGGACGTCTACAGTGAAAACAAAGTCTTGCAGATGTATGAAGGTTCTGGAAAATCAACTTTGTGTATGATGTATGTATCATTTTAATTTTTACACGCCCCTGAATTTTAGAGATGAGGGAGTGTCCTGTGGTTAATTGAGGAATTGATCTCTGCAGTTACCATCACGCATGGCCCATTTTATAGACCAGTAGGAGTGATCATGCCCTCACTACAGCAAACCATCAGCAACTGGGATGGTTGAGGCAGGGCTGTTAAAGCCCACAGGCATTTTCAGTTCAGTTGGAATGCAGTGTAGAGCTGGCGAATGACGTAGCTGCCATTTTCTTTTTTTCCTGTTGCTGTCCTAATCCTGGTGTTTAAGTCAAGTGGTCATTCTTTCACATGTTCCCCTGTAACGAAGTGTTGCTTTTTTAATTTTGATTTATTTTTTAAAGTCTGAACATTAGGCCTGAGCGTTACCTAGTGGGTGTCGCAATACCTTTTAGAACCCAAACAGTTTTTTTTCTCTTTTTGTTGTATGTTTGCTTCCTTTCACTTTGCTTTGACCAGCCGGAGTGGCCACAGCACAGGCTGTTACATGTATGATATTGTCCCTGTTGTGCTAAATGCCCCTCTCAAAAGTCTTGTCCTGCAGTGTAGTCTTTCCCTATATAATATGTTCATTGTTAATGCGGTAATCCAACAAAAAAGTACTGATGCATCTGATGGGATAAAATGGTTTAACTGCTTTGTTCTGTGATGGCAAAGTGTTATAGATAGTAGTGCTCGATAATTTCGAGTTTCTCAGTCCATCTGGGATCATTTAAAATGATTGGTATTAGTTTGCTGTCACAGTGATATTAACTTTTTCCCAATGATAAAACCGACATAACTCAGGCAAGCCAAACTCCTAAGCCTGTCCCAGTTCCACAAATCGTCAGACACAAATTGCAAGCCTGTGTCTGGACGTGTGCAGCACCTTTAAATTTCTTCAGCCACCATGAGCTGGATTTTTTCCCAACAGTTCTTGTGCAATAGCATAGCTGTTGCTTAAGCCTGTCTCCCATCATGTGAATGGCTTTCTGCCTTAGTGGATTATAGCGGTCTTTCTCAGGCACATGTTCTCCTGCACTAGTGGCACTCAGAAATTACTGTATGAGGTGTAAAAACGAGGTGGGCTATGACTTAGGACTTTTCTAGACAGATTGTGGTTTCTGTTCGGGTTTGGGTTTTGGGTTTAATTATGAAATTGTGCATGATTGATTCCTTGGGTAAGTTTCATGAACATTTGATTTTACTTAAAATTATGCGGGATTGTAAAGTGAAAAAAGAAACGAATGCCACTGTCATTTTTGTGTTAGGCTTCACATTTCTACTGTGGAGAAGCCTTATACAGAGGCAAAAGCAACTTGCCATTAGAGCTAAGGTTGCATGGGAACTGGAAATGATTAATCACTAGCCTCTTTAACCTCGAATGACATTTTCATTTATCTGAAACAGATAAGCCAAAACAAAAGCATGATTAATCAAATGTGTCACCAACATGCCAATGCACAACAACACCTTCCCCTTTTGAGAAATTTCAAAACGATCTGCATTCATTACATGGATGATACACTGTATCCATTTGTGCGGAAGAATGTTTATTCACAGAAAATCTGTACATTTTAAGCGAAATTTACTCATAAATTCTCCCACCAAAGCATGTCAGGAGCAATTTATTTAAAGGAACTTGTTGAAGAAATAAATATCTGTGTAATCCCTGCATTGTGCAAAACCATATCTCCAATCCAGCACTGTGAAAGTGACAGTTCACTTTCACTTTTTATGTTTTAAATTGGTCCAGACAGTTTTTGCATCTGATTTTATTTTTAAATTGCTGCAACCACAACTTGCTGGCTTTACAATGGCTAGTATAATCATGGGTAGTATAATCATGGCTAGGTCAATCATGGGTTCATGGTTAAAAGCAAGAATAAATTTTTTAAATTAATACATTTCTAAGCATCTTGTTCTGTGATGTTATGCCTCCAGAGGTTACACATATAAGCAGATTCATTATATAAACTCGGTCCTGAGGATCCACTGAGATCGCTGATTTTTGTCACAGCTAAGAGTTTAATCAATTAACATTAAAATTTTGTAAGTTCTAATGTAATTTTGTACTTTCACTTATTTCAACAAAAGGTAGGTTTTTCTCATTGTTGTTTACTCTGTCGATGAACAGACTTTTAGGACCCCGCTGATTTCACATATCGGTCGAGGATTGAATAAAAAACATATAATCTCTTTCTAAAGGAATCATTGCGTTACAGTACAAACAAAAGCATTAGTTCCTCAGACTGATTAACAGGCCAGGGATGTAAACGGAGTATTCATTCTTCATGGCGTACATATAAATGTGTGGCATAATGTGACTTGAAGAGAGTAAACCATCCTTCAGTCGTCTTGAAGTGCCAAATGAAGAACAATTAACTATCCATTACTATTCAGAGGATGCACATTACCAGCTTGACAATAGCTGGTCTACCAGTTGACAAGCATAAAACCAGCATTGCCCAGCTTGGACTAGCAATAGACCAGCATTCACCATCTTGGAATTTAAGCTGGTCTCTCTGGTGTAAATTCCAGCTGCCAGCCTAAAACGGAACTTAGCTGGAACCAACTTCTGCTCTAGCTGGATACCAGCTGAAATTTGGTGACTTTTACCTCTACCAAGCTGGCCCACCAGCTGGATATGGTATATTTCCAGTGTGGCTATCTCAACCATCCCATTGCCAGCTTGACCACCTCTGAGACAGCTAGACTGGCATGCTGACCACCAATTTCAGGGGTCTTCAGTTTTCAATACATCTGGGTTGTCGAAACGCAGTTGATGTAGTTGATTAAATTCGTGGTTTAGTTGATTTAAGGTGGAATGGCACAAGCACGAAAGTATTTTCAGTCCCGTCGCTTCTTATCCATACTTTCTACCGAATTTTAGATAAGACGTAATAATAATTTAAAACAAACAAACAAAAAAAACAAAAAAAAAAACAGGTAATTTGCAGATGTAGAATAGCCTACAACCTGCGCTGGAGTTACACTAAGAGCATGTTTTGCTTAAAACCACGAAACAACGATTTCCTATATCCTATAGCAGTCATTGTAAAGCCGACAGGTCGTTAGTGACGTCTTTAATATTTATATCTCTGAAATATCCTTCATCGCACACCGAACCTGTATGGGCCAATAGAAAACATGCACCAAAACTGAAATTATAAACTTGAACATTTCAATTAATGAAGTTGTGTCGAAAGTCAATAGAATATGTAAGTGCTCTAAATATGGTTCTGATTATGGATATCGTTGATGGGGGAAAGCCACTGAAAGAGAGGTCTTGTGCTGGAAGAAAAGCCTGAACACAAAGAGATTCTTGTTCTATGCCAGTCTGATTGGTTGGGAAGCTGCTTTCACAAGATCTCTGTGTGGGAAGGGAACCCTATGTATAAATACCCCCCAAAACAAGCGTCAGGCACAGCGTGATTCTTTTAAGACCTGCGAGGAGCTGTGTTTATTATACGGGAAAATGGTCAGCCGGTGAGTGATTTTACATTTTACTCTTCAGCCATTTCTACACTTTAGTTAGAATAGGATTAATTTAAATTCATATCAAAATGTACTGTAAAATTCTGATGCCACTATTGCTCACTAAATCCCAACAAAGAAAAAAGTAAAAGTTTCAGTTTGCAAGCATATTTTTGGATTTGTGTAAACAAGTTAGTTGATATGGACAGCATATATGACACGTGACACTTTTTTTAAGGAAGTCTATGTTGAGGATTTACTTTCTGTCTACCAATCTCAGGGATTTGTAGAGTCAAGTTTTTTATTTATTTATTTATTTATTTTTTAAATTGATAAAATAGTCCTTTTTACCTTCATTACAGTCTACACATGATTTTTGAATGTGGTGCCTGTTAAGAAATAGCTTTTGTAATTGACTGCTTGTTTATGCTCTCATCATGGCCAACTCATGTTGCTGTGAAGGTTTGTTTTATTTTGGTCTTTTCCTTCCTATTTAACAAATCAGTCACATCTCCCTTTTCAAATCGTCTTAAGGGAATCATGGTGCTCTTTGTTTTGCTGGCAGAGTCGAACACCCTGCTGGTGGTTACAAGAAAATCTTTGAGACATGCGAGGAACTGGCAGAGCCTATTCCAGCTCAGGTCACAGGTCTGTCTGAGACTTCCAGAAACTACACGCACAATTTATTGTCTGCAAACGTTCAAGCCAAGACGAATAGCCTAACACATGGGTATAAACCAAAAAAAAGGTTAAATATTTGAAATAAATATTTGTGTTATAATGAAATGGGTTAATACTGAGAACAACAGTAGATCTTAAAAAATATTTTTTTTTGTCTTCACATTGAATTTAGATATGCCTTATTTTTCCAAGGGAATTTATTTAGAATTTGATTGTACTCTCAAATTTGGAATTTGTACATTTGAACACCACTATATACACAAAACATTTAAATAAATGTGGAAAAAAAATAAAAATAGATGGAAAATGTTCCAACTTTATGTGTTCAGAGAAAATGGTGTGAGCCTGATTGGTACCATGTGCTTGAATGTGCGTTTGAATGTCGCCATGTTACGAGCTGCATACCACAGAGCATCCGGGAAAACGGTGTGTTGTTTTCTGAAAGACTGGGGCGCTGGGGTGTGCCAGGAATTAAACAAAGCATTTCCTCTGCTTCTGCAGGCAGGATCCCCCCATGGCTGAGGGGAAGCCTTCTGCGTCTGGGACCCGGCCTGTTTGAGGTGGGGGATGAGCCCTTCTACCACCTCTTTGATGGCCAGGCACTCATGCACAAATTTGACTTGAAGAACGGGCAGGTCACCTACTACCGAAAGTAAGACTGACAATGCTATTGCTGATATGCTTCAACATCTATATGTGTTAATTGCCTTAATTGTTCTACTTGAAATTTTTCTTGTTATTTCCAACATTGAGCAAGCATTAGTGGATTAATAAATACCGCCAAATGTCTCTTGAATGTCTCACTGGGTATAAAAAGGCCCTCCACATTTCTCTGCCTTGAAGTAACTTGATACCATCAGCTAAACTCTTTGTTCATAGGTTCTCTCAGCAGGGACTGTTTCTCATTAAAATACTGGATGAACACGGTGGCCTTAACCATCAGTGTAATTGTCCAGGAAAAGAATTCCTGTAGCCATAGAGCACCCTTCTTAGAAGTAAGCAGGGATTTTCCCCCAGTTGAGGAACACACTTTGCAGTTAAATGTGGTGCAGTCCATAGAGCAGCTGGATATTCATGAATGCACACTGGAGGTATACTGGATACCTATCAATGCGCTGAGAAAAACAGTGTGTGATTGCAGATTTGTGAAGACGGATGCCTATGTGCGTGCCATGACGGAGAAGAGAGTTGTCATCACTGAGTTTGGCACTGCGGCCTACCCGGATCCTTGCAAAAACATTTTCTCTAGGTCTGTTTTCTTCATTTATAAACGTATCCCAGTTCATTCAGGAATGTGTCTAAGAATCAGCATCAAGCAGCCTACCATGATAGTGGAAAGCATTGTATTTACAATTGTTTTGGACAATGTTTCCTTTTTTCTGTTGTCTGTGTGCAGATTCTTCACATATTTCCAGGGTATTGAGGTGACAGACAACTGCCTTGTAAATGTGTTCCCAATTGGAGAGGATTACTATGCCGTTACAGAGACCAACTACATCACAAAAGTCAACCCAGAAAACCTGGAGACTTTGAAAAAGGTAAGCATTCCAACTAACTCATATTCTTGTAAACAAAGTAAGTGACACAAGTAAATGTACAAATTAATTACATTACATTACATTACAGGCATTTAGCAGACACTCTTATCCAGAGCAACGTACAACAAGTGCAATGACATAGATGACATAATGACATAGAAACAAAGTAAACCCCTTATTCCCATCTCTATAGGTGGACCTGTGCAACTACCTCACAATCAATGGTGTGACAGCTCACCCCCACATTGAAAATGATGGCACGGTGTACAACATTGGAAACTGTTTTGGAAAGAACTTCACGCTGGCCTACAACATTGTCAAAATCCCTCCAACGCAGCCGGGTCTGTTCATGTTTGCATCTTCACTTGCACTAGTATGTTTATGTCCAATGATAGATAACCGTTCCAAAACAAGTATAATTTATGGAGTCTTCATTTGAAAATTCCACTAAATACTTTCAGATAAATCGGACCCCATCAAGAAGTCTAAAGTGCTTGTGCAGATCCCAAGCAGTGAGAGATTCAAGCCCTCCTATGTTCACAGGTTAGTGGTGTGCCCAGGCTTCACTTCATATCGGATGAATCCACATGGAAGATTCATTGCCTTTGAGAAAAACTGATTCTGAAATGATCCTGTTCTATCAGTAAATGTACTGTAGTTTTACTTGAATTCTACCAAATGTCCATTCATGTTTTCTACACTGAGCCCTCAGATCAAGGTTTCAGTAGAGGCTGAATGGCTCAAAACAGGAAGAAAAATTAATTTCAGAAAGTATTTCCTTGAGGTGTTTTATAAATTTTCACATTTTAATGCTACATGGGCACCATAACATCCCAGTCATACTTCATATTGTCCCTCTCAGCTTTGGCATCACAGAAAACTACTTCATCTTTGTTGAAACTCCCGTGAAGATCAACCTGCTGAAATTCTTGAGTGCTTGGAGCATCCGTGGGAGCAACTACATGGACTGTTTTGAGTCCAATGAAACCATGGGTGTAAGTCAATTTACAGCCAGAAGAATCAGTCACTTAAAAATCATTTTCGCAAACCATATTAATCAGATTTGCTGTTTCTTGTTTTTGTTTTAGAATAACATGATTTATTCTACAAGAAAATACCTTTTTTTAAACATTTGTATACATACTTTTTTATTCTCTATGCACAAGTTCTGGATTTCTAATTAGTGGATAGGCATCTGAGACATATTTTTGTTTTATTGCAGACGTGGTTTCATTTGGCCACCAGGAACCCTGCACAATATGAAAACCACAAGTTCAGGGCTGCAGCCATCAATCTCTTCCATCACATCAACTGCTACGAGGATCAGGGCTTCATTGTGGTTGACCTGTGTGCCTGGAAAGGGTGAGGGGTTGTCTGATCACTACAGTTGCAGTGGAACATCTGATTCAGACATTAATCACCTGCCTCTCATCTCTGCTGCCTTGCAGATTTGAGTTTGTGTACAACTACCTGTACCTGGCCAACTTGCGTGAGAACTGGGAAGAGGTGAAGAAGGCAGCCATGATGGCTCCCCAGCCTGAGGTGCGCCGGTACGTCCTCCCCATGGACGTGCACAGGGTAGGTCTCTCAGATTGGTTCCTCCTGTCATTGGCGAGGGGTGGATCCTGCAGGCTGGTGTCAGTGAAGCCTCTCTTCTGTCCCACAGGAGGAGCAGGGGAAAAACCTCATCTCCCTGCCCTACACCACGGCCACCGCCGTCATGCGCTCTGACGGGACCATCTGGCTGGAGCCCGAGGTTCTGTTCTCCGGGCCTCGCCAAGGTAAGAGTAGGCCCTTTCTCTCCGCAGTTATGTTAGGCATCAGGTTACCACGGCTGGTTGAACTGATTTCTCCACTCTTTTCGTAAGTTTGTCAGTTAAAGGGGATGCTTTATATATGCTGCTATACCCCCACACACGTCCTCATCTATATTAATTTACTTTCATTCAGCTTTTGAGTTCCCGCAGATCAACTACAGCAAGTTCTGTGGAAAGAACTACACTTACGCCTATGGACTTGGCCTCAACCACTTCATCCCCGACAGGGTAGGCACAGATGAAGTCAGTTCAGTATTCTCCAGTGATAGCACCACTGCAGACCCGTAATTGTGATCACGTTGTCCTTCTGTCGCTCCCAGATTTGCAAGCTGAACGTGAAAACCAAGGAGACCTGGGTGTGGCAGGAACCGGACTCCTACCCCTCTGAGCCTCTATTCGTGCAGACTCCTGGTAGTGACGGTGAAGATGACGGTAAGCCTGGGAGCAGGGAAACGTGTAGGGCAGGGTAGTGTGGTGTCAGTACATTTCCATAACTGGGGTATCTGCTGAGGCAGAGACTACCAATTCCCATAAGCCAATCAGAAGGCAGAAGGACAAGACTGCTTGTGGTGCGAGTTTCTGACAGTACTCTGTATAACGCCGCCATTTCTTCTCCAAGGGGTCCTGCTGACCATCGTAGTCAACCCCGGGGCAGGCCAGAGGCCAGGGTACCTCCTGATTCTGAATGCCAAGGACCTGACAGAGATTGCCCGGGCAGAGGTGGATGTCATCATCCCCGTGACCTTCCACGGGATGTACAAGCCTTAAAACGAACCCGGCAGCGGAGCCAACAAGCACTTCACAGCAACAAGAGCTATAGGACTGCTATAGGACTCCCAAGAATTCTGATACAGTACAGAAGACGCTGTATGCCAACGTGAAGCATTATGCAAGGTCTTAATCATGTTATAAACTTTCTTCCTTGTCATGCAGAGAAATGTAGTCTGTTCAGCTGATCATAATATCTTATTAACCTGACTTCATCTGTTGCGTAACTGATGCTGGTTAAGCAGGAAAATGAAAATGATAATCATTATGTCCAATGTCCGCAGCACAGCATTATGGTGGCCCTTTTCCTTTCATTACCCTTTTGGTGTAAATTGTCAGAGAAATATGCCACTCTTGACACACAGCAACATGTGTATGCCATTCAATGCTGGTACTGTTCTTGTAAGGTGCAGCTATGGACAAGGATCTCCCAGAGCCATTAAATAAATACTATATGAGTCAAATAAGTCTTTTTCACTGTTTTCTATATCTTTGCGTGAAAACGACCAAAATGGAACTTGCTTCCCAAAGAGACCTGCAGTATATCTGTCTTTGCTGTGTTGCAATGTCAAACTAAAATATTTTAAAAATTGGATTCTACACATATATAACCATCTAGATTGTCAAAATGAAATAAAGCATTTAAATTTCTGCAGAATTAAATTTAACAAAATAAAAACATGTCAATGTAATTACTCCAAGTACTAAGTATTCATCTCTTTTGCATTAACAACCTGAATTGATTCAACTGAAATTCAGGACCTGAGTGTAGGCAAACCTCACTATACATGTTACTGAAGTCTGTGTAGGTGTAGAATTATTGACAGCCGTGATAAAGATGCACATTAAAACTATAAGAAAACAATAACACCTTTAGTGAGACATATTGTAATTTTCCCATGTGGAAAATATTGTACTTTATTAATGACACAATTGAATCAACCAAAATAACATATTTTTCAAATTATTAATTTATTTACAAAAATATGTGCACCCCCGTTTAATACTTGGTGCAGACTACCCTGGCAAGGATAACAGCACAAAGCCTTTTCCTGTAATGCTTGATAAGGCTGGAGGACAGATATGGAGGCATCTTTACCCATTCCTCCATGCAAAACATTTCAAGATCTTTGAAATCCTTTAGTTTGCAGTTATGGACTGCCCTCTTCAATTCAGACCACAGTTTTATCCAGAGACATAGAGATTTATAAACATTGATTCTGTTTTCACAGAACCATTTCTGCGTTGCCTTTTAGTACGTTTCGAGTCTCTGACTCATTGGAAAGTCCATCAAATAGGTTTTTGACTAAAATGTCCTGGTGCATGGTGGAATTCACTATACCACTGATCTTAACAAGAGCCTTTGGACCACTGGCAGCAAAACAGGCCCAAAGGCAGGAATTAGGTGTTTTCCTGGTTTACATCTTTCTTTTAATACCAAACATGCTAGTGGTGTACAAAAGGTTATTATTGGTCTCATTTGTCTATAGCACCCACTTACAGTCATAGTTCCAAAGACTGGAACAAATGCTATAAAAATGCTAATCATGGCTAAAATTAAATCAGTAGTAGCTGTTTTGTTGACATTTGTAAATAGTCTCCTCAAAAAAGGCCCTAGTAGGAAAAGGCACTTCCAATGCAGTATTAGATTCGAAGTAACGGGGACCTTCGTTTTTCTGTGGAAAGCTGGTACTCTTGTTGTTTGATGATCTTCAAGCAATTGCCCAACACCTGAAAGAGAGAATAAAAGGTCAAGGTGAATGGACACAGAATGGTCTAATCTACCTGACCAGTCCCTTGTGTCTTAAACATGTACAGGAAACACGTTCTATTAGCAACTCTTCACTCAAATTCTGTTCAAGGACATGACACCCACAATAAGTAACGTCTGGGCAGTAGTCAGAGGCCACAAAGCTACACAGAAAATGTACTATCTGAGATTATTTATATTACACAATCTAAAACCTCAACAGACACTTCTGTTCAGCTGATAGCATAGGTAGGAAATTCCACAGCTGTGAATTCTCTTCCCTCCATTTTTAAAGCTACAATGAAATTGAGAACAAATCAATCTACTTCACTACCTTCCTTGTGTCTTCAGGCAGGATGACCCCATCATCCCACAGTCTTGCAGTGGCAAAGAATGCAGAGCTTTCTTTTTCCAACCTGAAAGGAAAAATGACAGCAATGCACTGACTGGTTTGACTGGTTCAAAAGCTCCAAGAACCTCAGCAATGCCCTGCTATTGATTATTTTCTCCAAATAAACAACATTTACGCCAAATCTGCAACCCACACTCACTTGTTGTGGAAGTGCGTGTCGACCTTGTCCTCCTGTGCCAGATCTCCTGAATGCCCAGGAGCCAGCAGAGACACTCTGGCATTGGGCCATAAGAACAGAAAGTTGGGGTCAAACGACCTCCCGCACTTTAAAAAAGAAAGAAAAAACAAACACAGAATTTAAAAACAGGAATATAAAGAAGCTGCATCATTCCCTCAGTGGGCCAACCAATGACGTTAATATGGTGAGGAAAATACATTTGCAAAAAGAATATAATAGAACTCTAAATATAGCACTTTCCATCATTTTGCATACCATAGCGTAACTTTCAGCACCATGGCAACCTCCAATGACCACAGTAATCTTTGGTGTGGAGGCACACGCCACAGCAGACATCATGGACCCCTGGGCCTTCAGTCTGTTGGTATTGCATTCTGCCTGAAGCAAATGGAAGTACACAATTGGGTGGGTGACTTGCAGTATTGCACAAAAATTATACTTCCCCACAAGTGTCAGAAAGATCAGTGTCAGTCAAACTCAAGTGACTAGTTCTGATAACCGAGTTTGTCTGGCAAGATGTTTGTTGAGGACACCCAGGGAACGAGCTGTTTGAATGTTAAAATAGTACACTGACCTATGACACAGTTCGAGAATGGCTAAGGCCCTGAGTTCAATGGCTTTGTTGTCCTATGTGGAGGCAAACTATTTGTAATGAGGACACCAAACACATTAAGGGTCTGAACATACTACCAAAGTTCTACACTAAAGTGTGCACGTAGACGTCAGTGTACAGCAGAAATGCCACTGTTCTACTCGATTAGCTGCACTCCAGTGTCCTGCAATAACACAGCGAGTGCACTGGGAGTTGCATTGATGGTGCTGTACCTTGAACAGAGACGGTGTAGGTGCCGGACAAGGGGCGGTGTTCTGCAGGAAAATTAAGGGGATGTCTCGCTGGTCGCACAACTGCACAAAGTGGCAGCCCTTCAGAGCCGCCTCATACAGCAGCTCTCCATTGTTGGCCACGATGCCGACCAGATGGCTGTTAAAACAAGAGGAGGCATTCAACGCGCACTCAAAAACAAGTTAAAATCTAATCTGCTTAGGGTTTCTGCTGTGGCATTACATGCGCTGTTCTGCTGCGCAACACCAAGCCGGCTAGAGGACGGAGGAACTCTGACACAAGACGGAGGGACGGTTCCCATAGTCCGTGCCATCTCAAAGTCCCCAGCAATTCTTCTCATCTCATCACCTGACATGAGGCACAATAAAATCTCCACATCCAAACATTCCACTGCCATGGCAACCGGTTGGTCGCACACAAGCTCTTTGTTGGTGAGGGGGGGGGAAAGCACTCGAAGACTGTTTTCTTTTTCTTGTTTTTCTTGTTTTAATCTTTTATCGCTGTGTGTATATTACTCATATTATTGATCAGAAAGAGTGAAGTACATCCAAACATACATTTCTTTTCATAACATATTTCTTCAAAAGGCATAAATGTTTTAAAATGTTTAAAAATGTTCGTTGTAAAACCACAGCTTTCATTCGGAAGAAAGCTTGCTCATTATAGTAAGCTGGGTCTTGCTTCATGACCAAGTAATGCAAGGTATGATTGGTCAGGTGACAGTAGCATGATAATCTGATTAACCAAATTACGTGGGTTAACCATGTAATCTCCTGGACCTTTGTTTGGTGGTGGTGGTGGGGGGGGGGGGCTGGATTTTAAAAAGAACAAGCAATCAATAAGCTTCTATGGGGTTACAAAAGGGGGAAAATGAGGTGGCAAAAGCATGCATTAACATGTGAGGCAAGATGGACTTGCAAGGAGTGTTTAACAAAAAAATGTGGCTTAGGGAAATGTGTTCATAAGAACAAAATCCTACTCAACTTTTCCACGTACTGAAGGGGGAAAATAAACTTTATACTCACAGAAACACTGTACTCAACCTCCCTGGTACACTTAATGAACAAAACGCTTTGTCATTCTCAGTCACCAGATCATAGCCCAATATTCTGGAATGATACCCAAGACTGACTGACCTTCTAGTGAAAGAAAGGTACCATGTTCATCCTACAGAATTCCAGTATGATAAATGGGATCATTAGTTTATTGACATTCTGAGCATCATAAAGTGATACCGAAATTGAGGTAGCAAACAAAAGAAGCAACTCACCCCTCAATTTTGGCGAAACCGGTCACAAGCGTAGTGCCGTAGCGCGCTTTGAATTCCTGAAACCTGCTGCCATCTGTCAGACGACTCAAAACCTAAACACGACGGACAGAATAGATTGTAACTAATGCTGGTAAGTTGTCACGGTGTGCTGTTGTGTTGCAGTATCAGAAGGGGCTCCATTATCAACATTGGGCTCACCAGTTTGACGTCCAGGCTGTGGTTGTAGTCCCGAGGGGCAAGGCCCTTCAGCTCCTCCGCGGGGTGCAGGGGCTCCTCCGCGGTCGGGCCCTCGTCCTCGGGCAACTCAAAATTGAGGGTGGAGATGATGTTTCGGGTGTACTCATACGCCTCCCCTTCCAAAGCAGCAAAGTAGTCCACACAGCCACTCACTCTGCAACAGCACATCAGTTACAGACACATCTGATCAGGGATGGCAGCGGTGTACAAGATCGCAATGTCCGGGCGTTGGTCTAGCAAACAAGGCCCCCAGCCTCTCAAGCCAATGGAAACTAATTTTAATTCCTTTACAGTACCAGATGAGCCAGAGGACACTAGACCAAAACTTCCTTCCTGTATTTTGCGCAGTATAGCTACAACTTTGCCCATTCCTGCCATTCAATTTTCCATACATACATACTGCGTATATACATACATTTCGCTATGTAGACATAATAGTACTTTTTATGCATATCCCCCCATTTCAGGACACCATAATGTTTGGGACAATTGGCTTCACAGGTTTCTGATTAGTCAGGTGTGTTAAACTGCTTCTTTACTGAAGGTATTAGAGAACTTTCATTATCTAGTCTTAATACTAGGCTTTTCATTGCCTTGGGACTGTTATTGGTGTTTGTCAGCATACGAACCAGAGTTGTACCAATGACAGTCAAGCCATTATGTGAAATGCTGAGAAATATGAAAAAACAGTCAGAGACATAGGCCACACCTTAGGCTCACCATAATCAACTGGAAGATCATCAGGACGAAAGAGAGCACTGGTGAGCTCACGTGAGTTCATTACAAATCTAAAATGACAGTGCGAATAAATAAATAAATAAATAAATGTGTGTGTGTGTGAGTGCGTGCATGTGGAGGGCAGGACTCTTCTCTCACTCACTCTGCATGCAATCTGGCTCCTCCCAGGTCCTCTGGAGACACCTCCTCCCCGGTGGCCGCTTTCACCAGGGGGGGCCCGCCTAGGAATATGTTCCCTATCCTATGCACCATCACAGCCTCCTCAGCCATGGTGGGGATGTAGGCGCCTCCCGCAGTACATGACCCACACACTACTGCCACCTACAGGACACAAAGGAATCTGTCATCAAAGACAATGAAGAACAGCACTAAACCTACAATTTTCCATTTTAGCTCTTGAGCAAACATGCAAGGTGATGAAGAGCCAGACTGAATAATGCCTTTTCCAAGCACACTGAGGGGTTGACACGTTTTATACATATTATTATTGCATTTTATTTTACAAGTTATATAGAACAGACTATTCTGTCCTATTGAACATTGCTAGTTATCTTCTACCCAATATGGACTGAGCATGGTGTTGACTCTGTCCTGCAGAAATAAAGATCCTTATAATTGGTTCAAGCGTGAAGCGTTTAACTGACGGGATTGCCTCTCTATTACAAGACAAGGGGGGATTTTTCCCTTCTCACCCCAACCATACCTGCGGAATCTTCATTGCAGACATTACGGCTTCATTGTAGAAAGTTCGGCCTCCTTGATTCTTATCGGGGAAGATTTCCGACTGTCAAAGGAAGGAATAAACAGACCCACATTTACCAATATTACATGAGGTCGGAGGCCTTTTAAAGGCATTGATATTTTTTTCTTCCATTTTGCTTACCTGAAGAGGCAGGAATGCTCCCCCACTGTCCACCAAATAAACACAGGGAAGGCGGTTCTGAATAGCCACTTCCTGGGCTCTGAGCTGCTTCTTAACGGTAATGGGGTACGCGGTGCCACCCTTCACAGTGGCATCGTTGGCAATGAACACACACCACAGGCCATTGATTTTACCTACGCCTGCCAGAGAAAGAATGAAAATGGAACTGAAGGACAAGAAATAGGTCTAGTCGATATTAATATCAATATCACCGAGGCAGCCAATACCGGTACCCTCCTCATGTCATGAAATATATTTATACTAGGCAGACAGACAGGAACACCATATTTTGAGTGAGATTCAAACCCATATCAGAACGTCCAGGTGTACATAACAAAGGATGGATTGCTGGTCCTATAACATACCGTGCTGTCACTTAGCACAAGGTTAATCATTATCACTGCAGCAATTTCACTGTTCCAGGGAAGAGACTACAGTCTGATGAATGCTATATTTCATTTCCATTTTATTCACCTGCATTTCTAAAACTGTAATACCTATTCACTAACCAGTCAATGTGCACACATACATACTGAAAGTTAAAGTTATATCAACACACATGTAATCACAATAATACTACATATCAAGAGCAGCAGCAGAAGCAATTCAATTTGATTTGATTAATTTTTTATAACGCATTTTATTGCGAACTTTCACAAAGACACTTTACAAAGAAACTGAAGGAAAATGAGTAGCACCAGTGGTAATTGTCACAGAAGCTTCTCTCCTCTGATTAAACATTACAGGACTTTCCTTAACTATGAGTTCCATAAATGCCTAACAAGGGAAGGCTAACCTTAGCTAACGTGTGGTGAGGGTTCTGGTGCAAACTGGCTGCCATGCATCACCCAGGTGGGTGCTACACATTGGTGGTTGGTGAGGTGAGTACCCACTCATCACTGTAAAGAGCGTTTGGAAAAGTGCTACATAAATGCAATGTTTAATTCTTTCATTCAAGGCACTTCCCCCTTTTTAAGTCCAAAGGCTGCAAGGGACGACAAGCGAAGGGCACACCTACAGTCACAGAACACACGTGTACACACCGCGGTGCGTCGCCGTCCGCAAAGCAGACGAACTGCGTCAAAGCACCTGTGAGGCAGCCGGCCGAGGGGATGTCCCCGTACGGCAGGCCCAGTCCGGCGAAAGCAGACAGCTCCAGGAAGTCCTCCTCGTCCAGCAGCAGCCGCAGCCTCTCCCTCACCAGCAGCTTCCTGTTCCTCTGGGTGTGCCGCTCGATCGCCCTGTCCCCGCCGCCCTTCTGCACCAGCTCTGCGCACTCCACGTACCTGGGACAGGCCTGCGTTACGTTCTGCATTACAGTGCGAAATCGCCATTCCACCACCTGCGATACCTTCTATGGTACAGGACGAGCTGCCATCCTGCCAATGGGATCATATTCTGCTAAACAGTGTAGGCCACCACACTGCCCCTGCATTATGTTCTGCAGTACAGTGCAAGCAATCATGCCAATACCTGCCTAATATTCTACGACACTGTGCAAGCCACTACATTATCACCTGATTATCTACTTGAACACTTTATACACCAATCACCATAGCATACACCAGTACTTTCCTAGAACTTTCCTAGAACTGCACTAGGAATTTAAATACACGTCCAATGTTCATGTTGGAAAGACATCAGCAGGGTCATAAGATTTATGATTATTTCAATAAACCAATCACAACGCTGTGCATTTGGTTCAGTGTGATCACAAGTGGGCAAACCTAGGACCCATAACCCTACTGAATAGTATTTAATTTTAGATACAGTCTGAGATTTAAATGAAAGAAAAAGTAAAATTCACTTTAATCCATTTGTTATTAGAAAATCTCTTAATTAAAAAAAATATATATTGCCAATATTCCAATTTAATTCCATTAAACAAGCAAATAGGTCTGAATGTAGTGTCTCAGGTAGGTCCTGCAAACAATTACTTAGTATCTCAACACCCATTAAAAGGGTAGTAGAGTTCTATTTGGAACAGGAAGTGAGCCAGCTGTATTTTGATTGCAGGTTATTATTGTGGTACAGACAAGAAAGGCAGTTTGGCTTTGATTTTGGATTCCTGACAAGTCTGATGCAGATGATGGCTGGCTGTGATTTACTTTATCCCCACGTGACCTCCTGAAGTTGCCTTCAATCAATACAGATGTGGCTGCTGCAGAACAACTCCTGTGCAGCTCTTGGTTCGAACTTTATCTGCGTCGACAAGCATTACATTACAATCACTTGACAGACTCTCTCGTGCACAGCGACTCACAGAAGCAGTTAAACTCACCTGTGATGACAAGCTATGCTGTTCCGTAAATTTGACTCGTATACATGTCTGTGAAAGGGTAGAAGTTTTTCATCTAAAACTGGAAAGGCACTTGGCAACCGCCTTCTCCGTACACCGGTGCTCATGAAACGTGTGGGTGCCAGCTGCTGGATCCGTCCGCGCGTTATCTGGGCCAAAGGTCGCCACCGGTTGACTGATGACATCCATGTATGTGTGCAAAACTCCATGCACCGGTTTTTATTTGTTCGCAGGTGTAGGTCAGTGACCCATTGTTGCGGTTGAGAGGAAATATGCGCAGAAAGTAATCTTGATGTAGTTCTCAAACTCCTGCAAACAACGTCAAGGACATGACTGATTGATATCTGTGCTGAGTAGGCTATAACACAACAAATACTATCATAGGTAAATATCTACATTATTCAGTTGGCGAAATAATTCACGTTGTAACTAACGGTCGCGTTAGAAATCGCTTACATTTTCGATACAACTGACTCACGCTGTCGTGCTGTGTACGTACAACTCAGACTGTCATATCTTGTCTTTAACCTGCTGTTCAACTTGCTGAACTGAAGCAACTCTAAGGGTAATTTCATTTGAATTTAAACACTCCGTTCCTAAATGCAAACAGACACCATAACGTAACTGTTTTAATAAGAAACATTTTTAATTGTCGTATATTAGCTAATTCTTACCTTGCACGACTGTACATTGCTTTTTGGGGAGCGAACTATTGTTCATTCGGCGGCAGCTATTTTTCGGCCCCGTCCTCCGAAAAAAGTGCTTGCTTCCTGCTCACGGCTGTCTGTGATTGGAAGAGTGTTCAACGTGACCCGGATGTTAGATGTCTTTTTTTTTTTTTGGAGTGGGGTGACTTTATTTCTCATACAATAACACAACGTAAATAACATAATAAAAATGTAATACAAAACGTAAATAATCATGTCAGAGGAGTAACTAGAAAATGAAAAAAGGGAATATAAAATACCTGAGGAAGGCCATATAAAACAAATCTTAGAACTCATTCATCAATCCTACAGCAGATGTTTTACACAGGTTACAGCAGTTAAAAAATAATATAGAGGTGACGTAACTTCCAAAATCATTAAGAAAGATACAAAATCTGGGTTTCTTGTTCAAGAATTTCATTTTATGGATATAGCATTTTCCTAATTTCAATGTAAAAATCCCCAAAAAAGTGTTGAGTACGATTGCCAAACATCATTCTAACCATAGTGGCTGTAGCCTATATTACTGACCAAGGGGCCAGGAGCGTCCAATCTGTATCACATACACACCAGCGAATTCTCTGACCAAAAAACACATATTATTTTTAGAGGCACTAATGACATATTTGGAAACTTTTAAATATTGCAACAATAGTAAAGCCAGGAAAACTCTGCATTTGTTAAAAAAATAAAAAATAAAAAAATAATTTAAAAAAAAACTCTAATTTAAACCCAATCCCCTAGCCCTTGTGTTGAATGTATTTTTATCCTTTCTTTTTGTTAATATTACACTATGCATATGATTGGACTGTGAGCTTTTATCCTGTTGTTTAATTGTAAACAATATACATTTTAGTGATCTTTGTTTAGTGAAATTTGAAAAAAGTAGCATCCATCTGCCTCCCCTAGACCAGTGTTTCTCAACCCTGTTCCTGGGGACTCACTGTATGCTGGTTTTTGTCAAAGCCAATCTCTTGATCAATTAATTTAGTTGAAATTGTGTGCGAAAAGTTCAAACATAATTGTATGGTAAAACATACTTTAATACAATGCAGGTTTGGCTTGTTGCCATTTGCTGTCAATAACTCCATTCATTTTACACAGATTGTTTCAGGTTTCCACACTCACAGCAAATGTGACCCAGCTGATTTCACCTGCCAGTTTGTAACTGAATAAATAAAAAATGGAACCTCTTTCAATTGTAATTATTTGCCCTATAGTACACACAGAACAGTAAATGAAAGCATAAATTGGTCTGACCGATTCCTGGGAACTGAATATTGGACATTTATTTTAAATAAAAAGTCTGTAATTTCAACATGGTGAAACCAAAGTGTATCAAAATACCTTTAATACCGAATTACAAATCTAAAATTGTAGAGTGCAACTGCACTGAAGTTTATCTAGATCAGGGCTATCCAAAGTGAGAAGGCTGCGATTTGTATTTCTTTGTAGATCCTTTTATTGTGTATTTTTTATACAGCAGCTTTTGAATGCATAGTCTGTTTGTGCCCTTCTGTTCATCAGCTGTCTGCCTGCCTATGACAGTGTTTGACAGAATCTACTCAAGCTACGCCTATCCGCTGATGCACGTTTTGGAAAACATCCTCTCCATCCAATAGTCGTAGTCATGTGTGTTAATTGACCGGCCGTGTTCAAAAACTTTGTGTACTTTGCATTACCGCTAGATGGGGCCATTGACCAATTATAAAATCAGGTATTCTATTCATTTGTTCTAATGTTTAGGCCTACTCTGATGTTTACTGTCCTCGGAAATATTTACCTGCCTTCTTTTGGATGTTATTATTATTATTATTATTATTATTATTATTATTATTATTATTATTATTATTATTCATTTTGAGGCAGAAAGTCACACCAGTCATGTCTCAGCTTGACAGCACCATGTTGTAAATTTAATTTTCCATTATTCTGAAAGAAAAATAAATGATAATAGTCTTCACACTCATTAATTATTTTGTGGGTTTGAATGACATGCAAAAATATATTCAATATAGCAGGTACAAATGGTTTCCTTGGAAATATTCTCATGGTTTGATTATCTGAATTCTAGAAATACACAGTGATGTGTTATGTAGCTGAATTGATTTACAAACTCTATGACAGTATGCCATAGATCTCAAGAAATGATCTCTTACACCCTGTTCTGAGGTGTGTGTGTGTGTGTGTGTGTGTGTGTGTGTGTGCGTGTATGCGCGTGCATGTGGGTGCATGTGTGTGTGCATGTGTGTATTCCAGTGATTCCCAAACTTGGTCCTAGGGACGGTTTTCATTCCAACCGCAATTGCAATCAAATAATTTCGATAAGATGTTCATTTTTCTTAATTAGCTGCTTTTTTGTTTAGAAGGATATTTACCCCTTACACATCATTATATCAGAAATAGCTATGCATGCCATGAAGAATAAAATGCCTCTGTTCATATTATGCGTATTGTGCAATATTGCAAAAACTGCATGAAAAGAGATTAATTATTTTTAACTGATCAAATTGAGGTGAATCAATAGACTCCTAACCGGTGAAAGTGTGGATGCCTGGCCAGTAAAACTAATCATCTGGAAGATAATGAAGAATCTAAAGGCAAAGCAAATGATAATGAGCCAAACCTCCATTATGTTAATGATTATTAAATTAATAATATGCTTGTTCAACAACCTAAATAGGAGACTAATGATTAACCTCTGCCTTTCATTTTATTAAAAAAAACGTACCTCTTTTTATGTAATTGTTTGCAAAATAGCACAATATAGCACAATATAACATGGGAATTTTATCCTTCATAGCCTGCAGTCTTAAGGATGGTGCATGGTGTACTTCATCCATTTGTATTGATGACATTCAATTACAAAGCTAAAGAAACATCTATAAAGCAAGACATATGCTTAACACATTTATATAAATAAAATCACAGATCCTGCTCCTGACTCAAATTGAACATTGATCTTAAAGACTAATTGATTAGCCAGTGTGAGCCCTCATACCTTAAAAAGAGTTAACCTCTCCTTCTCCACATTAATCAGACAAAGGTGGAAAACCCCTCCATAAATGCAATACATTTCCCCCAAAGTTTCTTCCAGCATCACACTTTGGAACTGAGCTGATGTATAGGGAAAGCGTCTTTCTGACAATGTCTCTGTAAAACTGTCAGAAAGACTGACGGTTTTATCCATAGCAACTTCCAATTCGTAGACAAAGAAAAGGCCTAGATTTGTAAATCACCAACACCTCAGGTGGCAATTAATGAGAGTGCAATGGTCAGGCCATAGCACCCCAGCAAAAGGCAATCCTTTGTGGCAAAGGATTGTAACATATGAGGGGAGGTAGAGAAGGTTTTTATTTATTTATTTATTTTTTACTGCCCTCCACAAGCCAACTGTTCTGTATATCTTTAAAAACAGGTTGTTGATTTCCTTTTGTTATTTTTGTAGATAAACAAAAAGTGTTCAACACAATAACACAACTGCTACTTAGCAAAACAAGTTATCTTAAAGTAAAAATAAATAGGCTAAATAAGTAACTGGACGTTCAGTTTTTCCAAAATATTTCTGGCTTATATATAAACTAGCCTATAACTATTAAATGCGAACGTATTTCCTTGTGTTTTTATTCAATGATCACATTTGATAATAAAATAGCTTCGAGTAGGTAAATTAAAAGTGCTTGGTAAAACAAAGGAAAATATAGTTCTGTATTTTTTCCTGACAAGGAGTCATCTCTTATAAGTGTCAACAAAAATGTCTTATGAGGTTTGATTTGAACTCCCAATTTCCTTCTAAGAACCTGAACCTCCCGTTTCTCTGTGTCCTCCAAATTCCCAACTTCCACTGCGAGCGTCGAATGAGACAGACAGCCCCATTGAACTGGAGTTCAACAGCGCCAAGGAAGGGACACGACGGCAGACGGCGGTGGGAAACGAAGCCTGAGAGAGTTTCGAACGGAGGATACGCTGACATTCGTGGAGTTTTGTCACGAGAGCGGCAATTAGCAATGAGTTGGGGAACGGAGCTTTGGGTAAGCACGAGACGGTTGTTTTCTTCCAGGTGTTTGCCTGCTCTTCGAGGTGTTAAAAGCACGATAATAATTTCAGCGAAGGTGTTTCAGCGCTGCATTTGCTGGCTAATGGAATGGTGACAATACGAGCACCTTTACCTTAGAAACGATAAACAATGGGCGGCTTGAGGAAAATGGTTTTTGCACGCGTTACAGCTCCGGTCTCTTTCGTGTTTTTTCATTTACACAGAAGATATTTTTGATGACTCTAATGGATGTTAGTTCTACGTGGTTTCCAAGTTAATTTTCTTCTAAAAAATCATGCGCCGTCCGAAGGGCCATTCACACCCAGTTTCGTGTAGAAGGGGTGGCGACAGTAGCCTAGCTTTGTATTTTGATTTAGTTAGAGATAATTTTCTAACGAACATATTTTGCTAATGGGGTGCAAGCCATCACTCGTGTTTAGACTTTACTGCATTTTCTACAATCTATTGATGGTCCTGGTTTAGATGGTTTCAGAGAAGGAGCTATCAAGCCATTTCGTTATTGTTGTTACCACTTTGCTAGCCGTGTCGGTTAGGTGAGTCAGTTGCGCAAGTGTAGTATAATGTCATGAAACAATGCGATTACGACTTGAGAAAAGCAAACACCCACTTTAAATTCCCATGGTATTGCATGTTTAAAATACGATTGTCGACACATGAAGGGACTCTTCTGAAGGATGTGCTAGCCTACCTTCCATTGTCAGATCCTACCAGTATCAAGCACTATTTGGCTCTAGATGGTGTTTCAGGGCATCAAATATAGGCTGGTCTACTACGAATTTTACTAGCTATCTATGTCCTTTGTATAGATGAAGTGTGAATAATGCTGTAATTCCACGCACGATTTGATTAGTAGACGTATGATTGTAAAACGATATTGTCTTGTCTTCAGAATTGTGCTATTTCGTCAAAATATGAGACAATGAACAGTCGGCATGTATTCCCATTAAAGGGGTGTTGCCCATAATTCTAGTAGCTCGTTTTCAGCTTCGACACGTTCCTGTCTTACACCGGCGTGGAAAAGATCCAGTTTCGATTGGGAATCTGGTGTATTTCAAATGTATTAACACGTGTAGCAGTTCTGTAAAGCGGCCCCAGGATTTCTTCTAAGAGATGGCGTAGGCTATGCTTTCTAATCTAGATACTATGGTAACAATACGGTGATACGCACGTTACAGTGAGATTTGTAGCAGTATCACTTAGATTGCTGGGTGCATCCATACGTGTTTTGGAACACATGGTTTGGCTTTACTGTAATTTAGATCGTAATTGCTGCATTCCACATTCGAGTTATTACAATGCATCAAAACCATTTCGAATGACTTGTTTTCTTCGAACGTCATTTGTTCAAAATATAAAGTATGTCGCAACTCCGAGGTCCCCACGCCATTATTATTGTAGCGCATTCCAGGAAAATCAATCTGGTTACATAAAAAATGTGCTTGTTTAAGTTCTCATTTCCAAATCAGTGGCCAATTAACATTCTGTTCGGTTTTCTTTGCTCATGAAGAATCCTTTTCAGAAAATCTTACCCAGTCTTGTGAGGCAAGCTGGGCTCAATTATTGCTTGATCTCAAGTACTGCCTGTCGAATTTTAAATGCATAATTGATGCTTATAAACTAGAGAAGGTTTCCAGCAAATAGTGTTCTTTTTGTGGTGGAAAATGCCACAATATATTTTTATTTAAGTGTGTCAATTTATCATGTTGGGGGCATATTGTTTGAAATAAAATTTGGACGATATTAGGCCAGTATGCACTGGAATAACAGAAATGGCTCCTTGGAAAAAAAAAACATTAAGCAGTGATGAGGAAAATGGTATTAAATTAGGCTATATGATGAAGTCAAAATATGCAGGCCTCATGCACATTGATGAATATTTATTCACTCTTGTGAAGTAACAGGAAATCCAGACGCGTTCATGAAACTAATCTGCACTCTTGAGCGCTATTTAAAGCAGTTTGAACCCCTGACTGTTGAGACGAGTGCGGTGTCTGTTTGAATCTGTGGTGCAGGAGGGGGTAGGGGAGGACATAATGTGCCTCTGTTATTGCCAGGAGACCTGGAAGGCACACAGCATATCATTCTTGCTTTTCTTTTTCTAACCTAAAAGACAGAATGCTAGGTGGTTTAAATAAGTTTTCATTATTAAATAAGTTTTCAACATAAACATGTTATACTGCCATTTCAAGATCATTAAAAAAAATTCAGTTCGAAAATTTTACATTTGAATTTCTCCTCATGCTGTCATTCGCCAGTCATCATAGCTCCAGGAGCAGGTTTCTCTGTTCTGATTGGAGAGTACATGTTTGAGGAGGAACTGCATATGGTCAGTGGATGAGTGGCAGTCTCAGTGGTGAGCTCAGATATATGGGTGGTGGGATTAGTCATGTTGGATGGTGGGATTAGTCTGATTGACCATCTATCTCCAGATCTGTTGGATAATCTGTCCAGTTCTCAGTGTGCATGCATGCGTGCATGCCTCAAGCCTCTTTCTGTAATAACATGCAAGAATGGCCACATCCTCTCCAAATGGTTTTCATAGATAGTATTGTATTGCTTCCATAGAAGTATGCATGTTTTTCATGCCATCTTGAATTTAATAGAAATTCTCACTCTTTTTTCCACTACTGTTTGTGATTAGTTAAGCTCATGATATTCACTGGTGTCAGTAGGCTACTGTTCACAAGATATCCTTTCAAGATGATAAAAATAAGGAAAAGGATTGGCTACATACTCATTTTCTGTTCCGATCGGTCAGTGGACTATTTTATTGTAGTTGTTGCCTTTATATTGGCAGTTGGTTGAAATGTTATTTTAAGTTGTCTTTCAACTGTTAATGTGAAAAGGGAATTTTGGGTCTAGTGTGTTTGGAACTTGATGGTTATGTCTTCTCCATCGTATCTTTACTCTTCTATGGTCTTCTTTGCTGCATCTTGCTGTAGTTCAACCGGAAATGGCCTGCAGGAAGATTATCTTATTGAATGGTCATTTTTTCCATTGGCAGTTGCCACTCCCTTCACTACTTGTGAAATCCTGTCCTAAGATCAATTCGGCAAAAAAGACGTCACCCCTGATTCAGTTCAACTCACAATTTTTAGATGCTTTCAAACAGTGCTGCCATGAGTGGGCATGAAGGTGGTAATTATTATAGGGGCCCAAAGCTGGGGGAGTCACAAAAGGATCATGTAGCCTCTAACTTCATTCTATGGTGGTGGGCCCAATCTGATATCTTTTTATGGGGCCCAAAATGGCTGGTGGTACCATAAGCACACCTCATAACCAGAGACACAAACTCTATGCAGTCGATGCCAGTGTGATTTTAGTGCACCCACAAAATTTAAAACCACATCTCTGCCCTTCTTCATTGATTGATGGGTAAGTATTACATATTCAACCCTTCTCATACAACTGCACAAATTACCCTGCTCATTTCAAGCTGCCTACGGTTTGTTGTCGAGTTGTGACAGTCTGGACAGTGTTTTTTCTCTTTAGATTGGCTTAAATACTTTTTAGATTTTCCTTGTTCCTTTTTTTAAATTGTGAAGTGGGCAGAGACAGGCCAAAAGTTGGTGTTGCTGTACACTTCAAGGGGCGGTTTCTGTTTTTTCAGATTAAAAGGACATCTTTGGCTGCGTAATGTGATTCACAGGTGTATGCCTGACAGGAATTGGCATTCACAGTATTGCACAGCCTCTGTTTTCACAGTGCACTAGCGGTGTGTGACAGTGTCCACACAGAAACCTGTGGCACACTGAGGACACGAATCAGTCGTGGTTCAAAGGAATTCACGATTCTTTGAATTAGGATTATGTACTGTTTACTTGAACATATTTCAGGAGAATGTGATTGGAGCAGTTTTAACGCATGTTTATATTTTAATAAGTCTTAAGTCATATGTCCCTGTCTTTAATACTTATCACTGTAGTTTAGAAAAATGTTTTCACACCACTGATTTGCTTAAAGAGTATGCCTGTGTTATCAGAAATGTTATATCCGATCTGATCTGGATAATTTACAACGGATTTGCTCTATTGATTTTTATGGAACACACGGTTTTAGTGGAGTGTAAAAATGGTGCTGTTATCATCAAACACCGCTGTCATAGCCTAAAATACTATTCTTTGCAGTTTTTCCCTTGTTTGCGTTTTCCAACACTTTCTCACATACGTTTCGGCATGCTTTGTACATTTAAACATGTACTGCAATTCTAAAAGCAGAGGCTCTTCAAATCACTACCATGGTATTTGCCTAGTCAACCATGCTATTTGCCTTGTCTGTCAGTCATCAGGTTGGTATCTTCTGATCAGTGTGCCTTGGGTCTGGGCCTGTTTGGGGCATTTTGCTTAGCGCAGGGTGAAGGTGAGGCAGTCGGGCCGTGTGCTATGTGCTGAGTGCTTCCATTCATGGCCCGGTTACCTGAGACATGATCAGAACACATCCGTACATTCATACCTGCGACTGGCTGCCACAGCCTGCCAACTTCTTGGGTCTGGGCTGTGAATTGAACTGGTGTCACCGTTGACCGTGAGACAGACACCTCACGCGACCTCAACAAGTCCACACTCCGTCGGGTTACTTCAGCAGGTTTGTGAGAACGCACAGGCTTATCGAAGAGTAAATAATACTTGTGTCAGATGACAACCTCATGATCGATGAAACCTCCTTGCAGGAAAAAGGTATCCCTTTGTGAATTTAAGAGCATTGGATAATCAACTTCACGTTGAATCTCAGAGTTCACATGAGGATGCAGAAGAGGAAATTAAATAACCAGAATGCAGTCTCAGGATGGGTCCCTCAACCATGTGACAAGGGCTTTTTTGTCTTCTTCAGTATCCTGCACACAAACACTGGTCCTAGTTTGCATGAAATCTCTGCATGCTGAAAGTTCCTGTGCTGCAGATGGGGAACGCTCTGGACTTGCCTGTGGGTGTCTGTACGAGTTGGGGAGAGGCCGATAAGAGTCATCCGCGCCGAGGGACGTGTTTAGCACCCGGGCCTTGTTGCTCCGCGCTGGACGTGCTTGCTGGAGTGGGCCGCCGGCTCGTCCCCCCCCGGGGGCCACAGAAACAGCGAGGGGAAACATGGCTGGAGTCATGCAAATTACCCAGAACAAAGGGAGCGTGGTGAAACGATCAACAAGAAAAGGGAAGCGGATCGCGAACGCCAAACAAAGAGGGAAACTCTGAGCTAGAAAAGCCCCTGCATTTGTTGTGGACTCCCGGCCCCCCGTTTCTTCTGTTGTGTAGTTTGTTTATACGCCGCCTCTCTGCGGAGATGATAAATAGTGTGCTTTTTGTTCCTCATTCTGCTAAGGGTATTTTGCCATAGCTGAGTGACATTAAACCTGAGGTTTCGCTGGGCGGTTTTATTTTTAGTTTTATTTTCGGTGGGCTCTGTGGCTTTTATTTGTCACTGCGGCTCGTAATGTCAGAAGTTCAGGGAGAAGTAGAGCACGCTGGTTTTTGCATATTGTGTAAAGTGATTTAATCTGATCTGACAGAACCTGTTTTACCTGTTGTCGGATTGTCTCTGTCAAAAGCTGTGGAGCTGTGGAGTTTTGTCTGACCTTGCGTTTCTGTGAACTTCGGGATCAGTCAGATCGACTCCAGTGTGAGTGCACACATTAAATCTGGAGTCACTCTGAAATGAAGAAGCTGTGTCAAAATCTGTGCCCAACTTTAATTGAAGTAGCATTTAATAACCCCCACATAGGGCAGTGTCTATTCTGAGAGTGTTTTAGGAAAGGGAAACCTCTCGTAGTTTTTCAGTCCAAATAATATTTTATGTGGCTTAAAATGAATCTCACACCAGTGAGATTTGTTTCTGTTCTCTCCTGCTCTGTTTGAAGCCGCACGTTGACTGTTTCTGGCTTCCTGACAGTTCGGTTTCAATTACAGCTATGAGTGATATAGAAGGCCGACCGGGACCGCACCTTTGTTTTTTCCCTGGGAGGAAAAGCTCCACCAGCATGTCTCATAGTAGTAAAGGGGCAACAGCCGTGACTCACTTGAAAAGTCTAGTATAGAGGCCGTTTTTTTTTTTTTCAGCCTTTCAACTTGGACGGTTTCAACATCTAATGAATCTCGCCTCACTAAGGAGTAAATTCGGCCTGCTTTCCAATGGGCTTTATCACATAGGGTGGTGATAATTCTGTACAGGCTTTTCTTGTTCAAAATAAATATTATTATGCTGATGTCATGTCTGATTAATTTGTAAAGCATGGGCCTGTTGATGTATTTCTGTGTGTTAACAAATTTGTCACTTGTTTGTGAATTTGACTGTAAATTGTGTTTATTAGGGTGCAAATGATGTGTGGTTTTAACTATTTCAGCTCCTATAAATAGTGCATTTCTGTACTTGTAACACAAGCTGTTGACCTACAGTACACTGTATGTAAGTACAAAGGTCACCTCGTGTAAAATACACTCGTGTACTGCCGGAGAAAGGTGCGTCCTGCACCTCTCTCCGCTGGATTGGAAAATTAGCATTATTTGGGAAATGGTGTCAGACAGTGACCACCTCGCCTCACAGTTAAGCTTTACATGGGTTTCCTTTCACAGTTTGTTTGCAATTCCATATTTCGTTAAATGGCTTGATTTCTTCCCAGCAGAGAGGAGCCTATTACACGTGTGAAATGTGTAGGCCCAAATGATGCCTGTACTTAAAAATTTATGATAAAATTTATAATACGTTGACCTGGGACTAGATGGATCGAGTGTGGATTCAAGTGGGGTGCCATTTTTTACAATCATATTGGAAAGTCCAGTGCTTCTCATGAAACCTATACACTCTTAGATTGTATTTGGTTTCTGATAATTTATTAAAGGAAGAAATGGAACTGCAGCAGGAACTGGCCTCCATTAATGCAGTTCGGTTAACTCCGATCCTGAAGTCTTGTTAAATAAATTCTGGTGGCTGGTTCTGGCTGTAGACCACCGGATCCCTTCCCACTTCCATGGTACCATAACATGCATGTATTGTGGTGCCTGCAAATGTGTAGTACAAAGACATTTAGTTAAGAGATTTTGTCAGCATTAGCACCCATGCAGTGAACACAAATGGTTATTTTCTGCAGATTGACTGTAGCACAGTAGGCCTCTTTGTACAATAAGTCATAGGCCTATTCCTCATAACCACAGTCTGCGTTGTCCTTCAGCATTCCACGTGCCTCATGTTGAATCATTTTGGGGAAGGAAATGACTGTTTCCTTCATGCGGCCTGATTTATGCGTTTGAAATACATGACTTTGTTTTAAAGCATTGTGCTCGAATGCGTTCAGCCGGACCCCTCTGTTCAGCGTCCTCTCTCCCGCTGGCTGTCCCTTCTCTTCAGCCAATCGGCGGCCGCTCCTCGCTGCCCCGCCTCTTCTCTGACCGCGTGGGGGAGCGACCGCCCCCAGACAGTCCGGAAGCTGGATTCACCGTCTGTTTGTGAACGTCTATAAACACATCTTCAGAATAAGATGTGCTTCCGTTTCATAATAAAAGAAGCGGTCCTTTCCCTTTTTCTCACTGGTCTTGGGGCATGCACTTTCATGGTGGCGTTTGCATGACTTCCCTTGCCTGTTTCTAGCTCTAGTGGCGTTTCCTTACTGTGCCAGTTGCACTTCTCTAAGTCGCTTTGGCTAAAATCGTCTGCTAAGTAACAATCGTAATTTGTATGCTGTCGGGTCGAATAACGCCATTTTGTTCATGAAAAGGACAGGAAGTCATGCTTACCTGTAACTGAAGAGAGTAATCTGTATGCTATGCATCCACCTGTGGTTTTCTTCCCCATATTCTTCTCTAGCAGTAGATGCCAGGATTCTGAAAGTGGTATTTTGAAATCGTTCTCACATTAATGACTACCTAAACAGGGCATATAATTCGCAGGACACTATGGAGCCTGATATGTAACAACAAAAAAACATACAGCACAGCACATAGCCTACTATATGAATGATTGCATGTATTAACAGGAGAGTGGGCAGGCTGTCAAAAAAGCAGAGAGGGTTACCGATGGAGACGGGATCACAGCACTGAAAGTGTCACAGCCAGGGATAGGGCCTCCACATGGGGGGATTTGTATCAGGGTTTGAATATCAGCTGGCCTACGGGCTGTGCCTTTCTCACCCCATACACTGGTATGATAGTATAGAAAAATCGATAATGGGCATTTCATATTATAGTATTCACACCATACACGTTTGTGTAAGCGTATGTTCTGTAAGTGTATTTTGTGTGAATGTAAACATTTTTGCTTGGCGCGTCGCGCTGGTTATTTGCTCTGAGTTGGGGAGTGATGGCGTAAGGGTGGATTTGTGCTTTGTGCTTCTTTAAGGCCCCCTCCCGCCGTCGCGGAGAGCACAGCTGCCGCGCTCTTCCTGTTTGGCGGTCTCCTCAAACGCGTCCCCTGGCCTGGACGCGCCTCGACACGCACACACGGGCTGAATCTTAACGCTCTCTGGACGGGGGCGCCAGACAGCCCTCTGGGCACGGCCCTGCTGTGGGTGTCCTCGCCAGGGGGCCGGGCAGAGGACAGCCCCCGCATGCGCTGCTCTCCAGCGCAGGCCGACGGTGGATGTTTTCCATCCTGAGCGAGATTTTAAAAAGGACATGGAATATTTTGTGCATTTGTGATCATTCTCTGTGGTTTCCGCGGACTCTGAGGAAGCGAATGAGTCAGAGGGAGAGATTGAAGTGCAGTACAATGACCAATGTTCATTCATGCTCATCCTTTTTATTTATTTATTTATTTATTTACTGTTATCTCGGCATTTGCCAATTCTGGTGAATCGACATTGAGTTGCTATACTATATGATGAGACACAGATTGTGTGTGTGTGTGCGTGCGTGCGTGCGTGCGTGCGTGCGTGCGTGCGTGCGTGCGTGCGTGCGTGCGTGCGTGCGTGCGTGCGTGCGTGCGTGCGTGCGTGCGTGCGTGCTTCCTTCCTTGCCAAATGCTTCGTTGGTCATGGTGATCCTGGGGGAGCCGCAAACGTCTGAACGATCTTCCCTGGTAATCTTCTCGCCCTTGAGCACTGACGTACATGTAGTGGGTAATTATAACCAACGTTTAAGGGGGATTATTTCAGGACTTGCCACTTTCAGAAGTTTGAAGTTCATTTTCTTCACACTGCTTGTTCTCAACACACTATTGCACTCTGCTGATTACTTGGCAAACACTGTATACGTAAGATCTACCCTTGAACTTTGGTTGCAGGCCGCTTTATGTGGTTAGCTTATTGGTTTCTTCATAGGCAGAGCCCTGAGTGTGTAACCAGCAGACACAATTTCAGATTTGTTTTACTTATTTATTTTTAGCTAGGCTATGTTTTTTGCGCAGTTTAAAAGTTGCAAATGTAAATCCACAGTACATAAATGCTGTCATGACAGAAAACGGTTGGGGAAAAAAATGACTCCTGCTCTTGTGGGAGGTGCCCTGCTTCCATGGAGACGCGCCTCCTTGCACAGCAGTGCGTCCCCTGCACGTTGTAAAAGCTTGACTCCCTAAAGCACTGCCTTGCTGAAACAATGCTGTTGGCACGATGCAACTACCCAATGAGCTTTCATCAAATCCCACTGTATGTCTCTTCACTTATAAGAATGTGTCATATATATCTTTAGTGCTAGATGTGGATCATTTCTAGTATTTACTTACTTATGAAAACTTACCTTAGCTTTTTAATACACCAAGCGGAGACCTATTTTACATTTCTGTACTTAAAAGAGTTACTCCCACCCCCAAAATAGGGCTATACTATAACTAATATAATTTCTGCAGGAAGCATTCCACCACGCTGGGTGAGTGTTTTGGGTAAACAGTGCAAAGACTTTTTGAAGGTCATTTGTTCATAGAAGAACCTTTCTGAATAAATCTCGATGTAGTGGTTACTGCTCTAAGTGGCTAAATTTATCTGAGACCGGGCAATGTTAGAGCCTTAAGTAAGTTCCTGTATATTTGTGTAGATTTTGGAGGGGTTTTATATTTACAGTCTGGGAGATTTCAGAAAATCCTTCCTTCGAGTGAGTTCCTCAGTTTTTCAGGTGTATTGAAGCGGGTGGTAAATTTGCTGTGTGGGAAAATTGCAGAAAATCCTAACTTGGAGTAAGTCCCGTGATATTTTTAGTTGTGTCGGAGGTGGTTTTATCTGAACAGTCTGGGAATTAAGAGAAACCCCCCCCCCCCCCGGTTCAGCGGTGCTGTGTGTACAGTCACTGTCACGGCCGTCACATGGCGGTTAGTTCATGTGCCAGGTTCCCCATGAGAAAAGGAGCAAAATGGAGGTGTGGAATCGTTATCCTCTTCCCTCTCATTCCAGCGCTCCTGAGCGAAAGCGGGCGAACCCTCAGGACTCGGGCAAATGCGATTAGCCGGTCTTTAGCGAATTTTCCATCCTTTGCTCCCGTACCCTGGGAACGGCTTCATTAGCAGGCCCTTAATGAGCTGGCTAATTAGACCGCACCGTTAAATTCCTTTTGTTCGGCGCGGATTTTATATTGCGTCGGCTCTGCCTCTGTCACCGGATGGGAAGCGTTCCGAACAGGGAAGGGGGGGGGGGGGGCGGGGGCGTGATTGGAAAAGTCCTCCCACGGGCCAATCACGTGAGCCCTGAACACCGCGCTCAGCTCACAGCGGTGCGCAGTGCGCTGACCCCGTTCGCGCTCAGAGAGATCCTTATCGGCTGCCGTGTGAAACTGTCCCACCCCCCCTCGCCCTGAAACCCGACACTTCGCCCTTGGTGTGTACAAAACAGCGCGTATCCCGATACCCGCGGGTCCGTCTGCACCGAGCGCGTGCGCTCCTGCCGTTACCCGGCGACCACGTACCCGGCCCTCTCCTCTCCCGCGTGACCTTCGCTGACCCTGTGCGAAAAGCCCAAACGAGGCGGGCGACTCGGGGGGGGGGAGGGGCCAAGCGGCCGTCGCGTCGGGTGAAACACGCTGACAGTTGGATGACGCGTCGCGTAACTGAGAGGCGAGGGTAAAATGGCGTACGAGCGCAGCTGTACGGTATCGCTAGGATGCCGCCGCGGCCGCTGGTTTCTCTCCGGCGCTGCGGTTGGTTTTATCGGGAGGCCCGGCTGGTTTGGCGTCCATTGTTCCCCCAGCATGGAAAACGCATTCGGCTGCAGCGCAAGCTCTCTGGGAGCTGGCAGGAGTTCGCTGGGAGGGTAACGGAGTTCATTGTTCACCGACTCCCCATTCACGCTCACAGGGCCTCTCGCTGCTTGACTAATAGTTTGGGTATGTTTACAGAAACGGAGAAAAAAAAAGCATATAAACTATACTTGACTGGTTTTTTTCCCCACCTCTTTTGTTAAAATGACAGCATATTTCGTTCTTCACTCACCACGGCGATATAGTCGGTGGCACTTCATTTAAGGAGGTGGAAATGGTAAGCCCTGCGAGGGCTTTCTTACGCTGTTGTGTCTACTTATTGACTGGCCCTGAACGTGTGGTTCTCCCTTTTGCGGACAAAAGAATGCGCCAAGTAAGAAAAGGGACACATTTTGCAAACAAACGAAGGCTTGAGGCAGTCTTCAAGTGACCTGAATACTAACATATCGGCCCTGAGATGTTGCTGTGTAGAGAGAGGACACTATTAGTTCTCTCAGTCAGTTTACTGCTGCACGGTCGTTGTCTTACACAATGCGCTCTTGGTTACTTTTGGGGAGCAGAACTCCCTCGGCTGTTTTTTTTGGACCCAGTGCGTTGAAGTCAGGGGATATGTGCACAAAACATCTTTTCAGCCGAATTGTCCAGCTTTGTCTGCTTTGGCTGTGCATCTTCTGTGCGCTAAGCCATCGTTGAGCATGCTCACACACTTGAGCTATTGAAGATAATGATTTGACAGGGGAGTCAGGTAATGTTTTCCTCTGTGATTTGGAAGGCCCGTCCCCTTTTAACTGCAGAACAAAATTGCAGAACTTTAATTTTTTTTTTTTCAAAGCCTCCGGCAATGGACTGCTGTTCTGTATGGAACTGGGGACACTTTCAAGATTGTAGATTATTACTTCTGTAATGATTAATCTGAAAGTATTAACCTTTCTTGCATACATTATGCATTATTAATGCAGCATTAAGAATAGTGAGTCCTCTCTTGACAAAGGAGTCATTGTAAGGCAGTGGCTGCAGACGTGTGTGTTTTGTTTAGTAAGGTCTCCGCAGTGCTTACCAAGCGGCAGACAGATATGCCAGGCCCTGCTGGTTCTGCTAACCGTGAGGAGGGCAGTGGGCTGTTCTGGCGGTTCCCAGGAGTCGTCTCAGGGTCAGGTCTGCAACGGAGGAATTGAAGGAGGGACGTGGAGCGGAGTCATGAGCTTTCTGTTCCTGTTTACCCGTATGCAGATCCCCAACCAATCACAATGGGCCGCTGTATTTCTGGAGGGAGTGCGTTTAATTAAAAGGCCATAACGGAGCACGAGGAGCCAGCTCTGGCTCTTCCTCTCCAGGGCTCACAGATGTTGGTGAATAAAGAAAGTGGAGTCCCAGCACAGTCCACAAATGTTTTCCAAATGGTCCCCCCCCTCCCCCCCCCCCCCCTCTCTCTTGTGCATCTACAGCTGAGTGGTACATTTTTTCTGAATGGGTGATAAAACTAGCAGTACTGGGCCTAGCCTACATGTTCCATTACATTTGAAATTCAGCTGTCGCATGTCTGCCAGTGATATTACGGAATACTGAACCGTCTTGGTTTGTTTTGCTGTGGCTTGGTTACACTGAGGAATGTCTCTGGGAAGCTATTTGGTGTCACGTGGCACTCGTACACCTTATTGCTGCTGCAGATGGATGT
The DNA here is from genome assembly GCF_013347855.1 of Anguilla anguilla. NCBI lineage: Eukaryota > Metazoa > Chordata > Actinopteri > Anguilliformes > Anguillidae > Anguilla > Anguilla anguilla. Next base: position 56,447,685 of record NC_049204.1, on the reverse strand, counting down.
GGCTGTACACTGAGAGAGCAAATAAAGTTAGAGTACAGACTGGAACTCCAATCAGAATGGCTCCCTGATTACAACAGTGAGTCTCTCAGCCCAAAGTTCGGTCCTCTTTCTTACCTGAACACAACCCTGTGGCATTTCGTTGACCGGCGTGAACTTTACCCTTCATGAAATGGTTTCAGCTTGAAGTGCCCTGAACCCTTCATTCTATTGGGATCAAGAATAAGAATAAGAAGAAAGAGAAATGCTTTTAAACTATTTTTAAAATAATTGTACTTTTCAGAGAGAGGCACTTAACTGTAACTGTCAGGTCTTGTGTACAGTGACTGGTGTGAGCCTGCAGGCTCCGCCCCTTGTGGAATGTGGTCCACACTCATTTGTCAGGAAGTGATTATGGACGGAATAACAGAACCACAAAACCTCTCAAATAGCACTCTTCTGAGTGTGTTTGTCTATGAAAAGCCCGCGAATCGCAGGAGAGAAACTGTGCACGGTTTGATATATAATGAGTGGATGCTCATTAGACCTGTCAGCAGCGTCCTTGTTAAATGCACAGATTCGCAATGCTTTGAAGCATCGAGGTGAGGTGACCGTGTTAGTTTGGGACAGCTGAGATTTGCGTTTGTTTCTCTGTCGGACTCAAGTGCTGAAGAGAACTGAAGAGAACCTCTCCCCTCCATATTGGCTTTTTATAAGCTGTGTGTTATGCTTGGCTGATGTTACCCAGGAAGTGAGCCAAGTGGCGCGAGGATTGAGCAGGTCTTCTTCCGCCCCCCGAGGGTCCGGTCGCCCCCACGGTCACTCCAGCACGTGTGGAACTGCCCCCTGGATCCGGGGGGCTCCTCCGATTACGGGTTTTATCATCCTGTCTTGTTTTGTTCTGTAAAGCAGTTTTATGCTTTTTTAAAATCCAGTTCGTTTTTTTTTAAATATAAAAGTGTCTCATTCTGCTTGTCTTAACTTGTGTATATTATTGTCTGTTCTGTATTGTCCTGTAATTTGCTCATTTGTTAACATCTTCCAGTTACATCCATCTGCAGTATTTGTAGGGCTTGAATGGCCTGCAGCAAACCTTATTTTGGATTATTCAGACACGAATAAAAAGGTCAGAATGCAGACATACACAGATAGCTATGCTAACAAATGCTGGGGACTGAGTTTACATTTGTTCTCTGCTATGTCTAGTTTGGTCTGAAAGCTGTCTTCCCATTGCAAATCTCACATTCTAGTTCTTTGCCGTTTTCATCATGATTTTTTATTGCACTACTTGTTTTTACAAACGCAGCTCAAGCGGCTTTGCGAATAAATGCATTTCTGGTTTCAAGTTCCTGACCAAAATGTTCAAACCCTACTGCTTTCCATTGCTGTAGCCTAGCTGGCTATCCTGGAAAAATACAAGGGGCTCAGTTACTCTTTGTGTTTTTCCTTTGTAAAGAGATGCAACGGTGCCATTGTTAGGAGAACGGTTAAATATACACGTAATCTGAGCAAGCCTTTCCTGGAGATGTGTAAACCTGACTTTAGAAAACACGCAGGCATATTGTTAAGACCTTTTTGATGCACTCAGCAGGGGGACACAGATTATCTGATGGTCAATAATAGATACGCAGGCTTTGACAGGCTAGGAAAAGGCTGTTTATTCCTCTATTGGCAATTCAGACGGCTATGGAACGGCTGTATCTCCCTGTCCATTTGTGGACCAGACCGGCTTCTCACGGGCAGACCGAGTAGGGTGAGCTCCGTGGAGCTTCTGACACACAGGGACACACTGTAACACACTAAGTGCAGCACAGCCGTGCTGCTGCCCATGCGCTCGCCGTGTGCTGCTCGTCCCCGTCCCCGTCCCCGTGTCCCCGGCCTGTGCGGATTAAGTGAAAATGGATGTCAGGAAGGAAGCGCGTTCCTGCTCCAGCCGGCACGCCGGAGCTTAATTGATAGCGGATGTTTGGAGACCGCGCGGGCGGGGACCCGTAAAAAAGGAAGCCAGCGGGGTTTTTTAGCGGAGCGGACTGGGTTCCGCTGCCGCGCGCTGTTAGTCATGTCAGCTGTGGCCGCTTTCCCCCCGCGCGGCCCAGCGGGGCGGGGGAGGCCGAACGCGATGACTCCCTCTCGTTGGCGGCTCCGGGGGCACCTCGTAACGTTGCATCAGACCCGGGAGGAAGTGAGGTGGCAGTCCCAGGAGACGGTCCTCGGTGCAGCCGAGCCGTGACTGCGCTAAGTATATCTCTCCTGCACAGCGAGTGAGTCATGGCTGTGTGTGTGCGCAGACTTCCCAGTGTTTTTTTCTCCCCTCTTTCAAATTTTTTTATGGCGTGAGTTCTCGGCTTGGATGTGGATCTGGCTTACCCAGACTGGGATCGACTGATTAGATAAAGAAGTGAAAGGGAGTCTGGTGGTGACAGGGCAGAGGGGTGTGAATATCAAATCAGTCTATATGCTGTGCTGACTCCATCTGAGGGACATGTGAGACCGGACAGCCATGTTTCACCGAATGGACTGCATGCAAGTTTTGGTTGATTTTCTGTTTAAATTAGGGGTAGGAATGTGACTGTCGTTACTGCACTCGACTCCCTGTTTAATAGCGGGAACAGGATAGTGTCTCTCATACTGCACCCTCATTAAAAGCAGCAGCAGGATAGTAACCAGGCTGGCACTCTCAGGTTCCGGGTTAATAGTAGGAACAGGATCATATCTCTGTCCTTCAGCCCCCTCCTTGAAAGTAGGAACAGGATAGTTCCCAGACTGTATCTCTCCCTCTGCTCCCAAGTTAATAGCAGGAACAGGATAGTACCCAGACTGTAACTCTCACTCTACTCCCAGGTTAATAGCAGGAACAGGATAGTACCTAGACTGTATCTCTCCCTTTGCCTCCAGGTTAATAGCAGGAACAGGATAGTACCCAGACTGTAACTCTCCCTTTGCTCCCAGGTTAATAGTAGAAACAGGATACTACCCAGACTGTATCTCTCCCTTTGCTCCCAGGTTAATAGCAGGAACAGGATCGTAATAAGACCGTATCTCTCACTCTGCTCCCAGGTTAATAGCAGGAACAGGATCGTAATAAGACCGTATCTCTCACTCTGCTCCCAGGTTAATAGCAGGAACGGGATAGTACCCAGACTGTATCTCTCACTCTGCTCCCAGGTTAATAGCTGGAACAGGATAGTACCCAGACTGTAACTCTCACTCTGCTCCCAGGTTAATAGCAGGAACAGGATCGTAATAAGACCGTATCTCTCCCTCTGCCTCCAGGTGAAAAGCAGGACTTTGTTTTCTGTGTGGTGTTTACTTTGCGCTGTACTGACACACCTTGCTTTTTTAACTAAACAGACTGTGTGCCACCTCAGCCTTTTAAAATGGCGGTTAAACCTTCTTTTCATCTGACTTCAGACTTATCTGACAGAGCAGGCACCGCGCAGATCTGCGGAATTGGGCGCTGTATTGTGGGAGCGATAAGTTCTGACCTCCCTTACTAGCTGACTGGATCAGCTTCTGTATCCCTCAGTCATACGTTACAATGCTTGGATTTTTAGATCTGTCAGCCCCTTCTCATCACTTTGAGACAATTTTCTGTGTGTGTGTGTGTGTGTGTGTGTGTGTCCTTGTCCGCCAGCGTGCACTCTGCGTGTGTGTGTGTGTGTGCGCATGTGTGCTTGTTCACACTTGAGTGTGTAGGTGCATACATGTGTGCATGCATACGTGCTCGCGAGCGAAACAAATTATGACAGACCTCCTTGGGTGTGACGCATTAAAACTATTTGCAGCTCTCAGCGGAGTTGTGTGGTGAGCTGTTGTGGCAATCTTGAAAGCAGTCCCAGGAGGACAGCGTTCGTATTGAGGAAGTCCTCTCACATTTACTTCTGTCTGCTGGAGGTCTTTTGTGTGTTGGTCCTGCAGTCATCTGTTTGGCCTCTCTTATTATTGGTCCTTATGCTTGGCCACGCCCCCCTGTAATCACTTAAAGGATGTTTCTGGTAACAGGTGCAAGATGAGTCATTCATTCATTTCTGCAGAGACATTTAGAGTTCCTCATCAATATTTATGGATAAAAATAATCTTTATAAGTGAGTTTAATTGTATTAAAAGGGCAACAGGGCAAGAAGCCAGCTGTTCCTCTCACAAGACTATGTATCAGTGTCAATGTTGGTTTGTGGCTATATTCTGTATAGGCTAATTCTTGTTCATCTGCCTTATTATTTGCGGCTATTTAGCAGATGGTAAATCTTTCAAGGCCAAAATTGGAAGATTCCTTCTCTGAGTACAACAGAAACAAAGAGCAAGAAGAACATGGAATACTGAAGGTGTAAAAGGGCCATAAAAACTATTTTTGAGTATTGGGTTGAAAAAGATTCCTGCAACTATTTCAGCATAGCGTATAGGCCCATAGGCTTTTCTTAGCTGATCTTCTTAGCACATGGCTTTATTTGGCATAGAAAGTGTTTCGGCTATGAAACCCAGCAGTGAGTAACTCAGTAGCAACACCCCTCCCAGTGTGGGGAGAGCGGGAGGGGTGGGGGATGTTGCAGGGGGGGAAGTGGGGGTGCAGTTTGAGGTGATCCATGTTCCAGTGAGAGCCAGGAAAAGGAGAGAGAGGAGGGGGCCGCGGGCAAAGATGAAGGCGGCCATCTGTAACCGCACGTCTGTCGGGTGGGGGGGCTGGGGGGGTGGATCGTTTTGTAAGGACTGCAGGTTATGTTTTCTATCACAAGACAACAGAAGGGTGTTTCATTTATGTTTTTCCCTTTTATGATTCCCCATTTATGATTTTTATGCATGCGCATCTCAGACATTTCCCTCAGAAAGCCAGGTTCTTTGTGGTGAAGGCTGCCTGATCGTGTCAGGATTTCCCTGGATGTGTGAAAGAGCGTCTCCTTCCATTTAGCTGACGTGTGACTCAGCTCGGTTTGGCATGGCTGTAATACTGCATTGGGCCGCTGCGTACGAACGGCATTCATTGCAGCGGCTGCTGGTGCTGCGCCTTTGGCCAGAAACCCCCAGGATATCCCGGCTGCTCCAACGGCTGCCTGAGGTGCAAGGATTAAGCTGCCAGACGGCACCCCAAATATTAACCTAACCGTAACCAGCCGAAACGCCGGTGGGGCCCGTTTCTACCAAAACGTCAGATTACTGTCTTACCTAACCAGGGTAGAGCCCAACTGAGTGATGTAATATAGAAACCGAAGACAATGGTTTGGAAAAATAATATATATATTATTGGCTATGATAATGAATATATGAATAAGCGTATTTAAAATGATAAGTTGCATAATATGAGAGATAATATTACATGATTCTTAATCAGAGGAAATGAAAATTCTGTAACAGCTAAATATAGAAGTTAACAGTACTACCAGTTAACGCAGGTTAATTCATGTTATGAGTTAGTGACACGCTACTCTGTATTAGTTTGTTTAATCCGTCTCATAAAATGCCGTTTTAACGAGGTAAAACTACAAGGTCAGGAAATTTGCTATTCCAGACCAACACACGCATGACAAGAAATACACAACAAACAGCAATAAAATGGCCCAATCAGGTATTACAAGTTTTACGCTATACTATGGTTTGATGTCAGTGGTAAATAAAATGCGTTTTAATACTTCACGGCAATAAAAAGGGAGGCCAGTTCTTAATTCCGTTAGGTGATGCATCAGCTCATCAGCTGGCCCAAGGTCACTGTAGGTGTGGACTTTTCGTTGAAGTCAGGGTCGTGACGGGTTCCAGTGAAAATGACTTCAGATGTACACAGATCTCCACCTGGGTCCGGCCGCAAGGGAGATATGGAGGAAAGGAAAAGTGCGGGTTCTTATTCCTCAAAGTAGCTGTCGATGGGAAATAAACCAGCTTGGCTTATTTCGCGGACGGTGGCAGGCCAACTCGGGCAGATCTCGATGATCAGATGAGATGCTTGTTGGGGCCTGATTGGTGGATTATATTGGCTCATGGTATTGGAGCTGTCAGTCAATCACTGATAGATAAACCATTAATGTTTTAATGCTTTAATGTTTAAGCGTGTAAAATCGGGCTCCCAGTTTCCTCCTAAAAGGGGTGTTCCTGCCACAGGCCTGGTGCCTTAATTGATCAAGTAATGAGTCACAAGAGGAAGGGGACTTAAAAAAAAAAAAAAAAAAAAAAATCTTGGTTGACGAGAAAAAGTTAATGGTGAACGTGACTTGGAGCGATGCGTCAGTCCTGCGGTCAGGAAGTCAGAGGCCAGAAGCATTCCTGTGTGTGGGTTACTCCATTACATCATGTATATAATAGTGCATTTGTAAATAAAAAAATATATAGTGCACAATGCACTTCACAGCATAAATGCACTCCACAAAATATAGAATATAGTGGGGTTTTTTTGTTGTAGATTGGCTGATGAGACACAGCACAAACAAAAACTCTAATTAAGTCGCCTACATTTGTACACACGTGCAAACCCTGTGCTTTCTCTGACTGGTTTCTCCAATTCTGCCCCCCCTGCATCTGTTGCTCTTTGAAAATGAACTGGTTGCATCTGAGATATAATTGGTCCCGTGCCTCAAGGCAGTGAATATACAGTGTCGTGATATTGTGGTCCTATGTGTGGGTCTGTTTTGCATGCCGTGTCACAGAACTATGACTATAATTAGACCAGACCCAGCGGTGTGATCCTGTCAGTCATATCCGATTGTCGGTGTGCGTGAGTGAGCTCGTGTGTGTTTCCAGTCTGTTTACTGTTCAGCAGATGCTCTGCATTGAGCATATCATGAGCCTTGCTGGTGCTCCCAGCCTGTCAGATGTCCGATTCCCTGGCTCAGGGGCAACGGTGAGCTCAACAGCTCTGCCCTATATGGTGCGTGGGTCAGCCTGCTGTCTCTCAGCTCTCGTGCTCATTGGCTGAACGATGTTGTTAGGAACCCTGCCTGCAAACAAAGTCTTAACCTTCTTGGATGAATCTGTTCTTTGCAAGCTGTATATTTACATTTTTACTGAATCATGCTGAGAGATGGCTGACGCTGCCCTTATAATTTTTAGAACTGCAAAGATTATTTTTTATAATGCTTCATGTGCATTGATTAAAGAGTTTTGAAAACAATTTAATATTTTACTAATATTTTAATTCATCATCATAAATTCAAAATGGTGGACAGAGAATTGTGATGCTTCTTACCGGCTGAACACATGGTGTATCCTCTTACTTGAGTATAAATGTCTGCAGTCTGAAATCAGAATCTCTGTGGTTATTTTTAAAACTGGTTTCTATGATGATGATGATGATGCTGCGCAGCAGTGCCTCAGTGTTTTTGGATCTCTTCAGAGATGCCATTTCATCACCGAGTACTGTTCTGGATTCCATTAATATGAAATTCCATGCAAACAGTGAATGTTTCCCTTTTGTTAATGCCCATTAGCATGTCTGGTTCAGGCACTGACCTTTAGGTACCAGCAAGTATTCTCTGTGAGGGCCTGGTTGAGTATTTGTGCAGTTGTTTTGAACAGTTTTATTCTGTATTGTAACTGGCCTGTAGAGTACACATTCACTGAAAACAGCAATGTTTCCTCTGTCCAGCAGAGTAATACACATGCTCAGGTGAGTACTTTAAAGACCCAGGTTCTCAGAAACAATATTAAGGGTAAAAATGACCCATTTTTCTGGTCTCTCTGGTTCAGGGCTAGCTGGTGATCCACCACAGTGCTCCTTTTGTTCTTAGAATGGATTTGGGAGACTCTGAAGGCTGCGGGAGCTTCTTTATATTACAAGAAGCTATTGTTCGGCTTCTCCATGAAGTCTCTGTTGATAACGCTCATAATGGTAGCTAGTTGGTTTAAATTCCACTGACCCCAATGCATCATAAGAGACCACACCCCTTGCGTCTGCCAGTGTTATCCTTTTGTATGAAAATATTTGAGACACTGTAAATGGACTGCAGTACAACTAAGATGACTTTGGGTCCATTTTAAATTCCCATGTCTGAAATTTCCAGTTAAGATTTCATCTTAGATTAAGATTTGCATTTAATGGTGAGTACGTAGACTGGTTAGTTAACAGATAGGTTAGTTAAGCCTGCAGACTTCCATTGTGCAGTGTCATTTTTATGAAAGAATGTCGGTTAGGATTTTGGCTCTGCCACAGCTAAGATAAGATTCAGAGCAGTCATAATTGATACATTTGTCTGCTCTATCATAGCTCTGTCAAGTGCTGCATTTGCGCAAACCACATTTAATCAAATGAAATCCAAGTGAACCCTTTGAGAGCTTTGATGGCCTACCATGAAGTGCCTTGGCATTGCCTAGTTAAATCAAACATTAAAACAATACATTTCCATTATTTAGGACTTTCCCGACTTTAATGTATCGGGCTTTCTCTGACTAAACCCCTTTAAGCCCGTTTGACTCCTTGAATCACAGTGAGCCGGCTGTCTCCTGGTCCCATTCCTCAAATGACATGCTTTAGCTGCAGAGACTCAAACCTGGTGGAGGCTTTGTCTAATTCTGTATCAATGTTAAAATCGATTGAAACGCCTCTCTTACTGCTGCTCACTGATCTTTACATCAGTTTCTATTTTGACATTGACATAGCAGCACTGACTGTCCTTTGTTCGCCTTTACGTTTCCTTTTCATAGGTAGTTTCATAGACCAGCTAATAGTTTTATGAACGCACTACGTTCTTTGTTTTTTGTTCGGTATTTTAATCTAATCTAGTTTTTCAAAGGTCTCGTTGTTAAATGATTGACAGCTTATTCTAATTATGGCTTAAGTCATGTTGTTTATACTCAGTGTGTGTTCAGATGTATGTAAATTAATAGCAAAATGAATAAAATGAGAGCTGTATGTTTTTTCTTTTGTTCAGCTGAAATCAGTCAGGCTGCACTGATGATACAGCATAACCCATTCGCACACACTGTTGTTACGCTAGTTAAATATTTTACACAATAAATTGCCCTGGCTTCTGAAGCTTGACCTGCATATCCATGCAGTACTAGGAAACATGAAAGAGGGCAAATCGCTTTTCAGTTTGCAGTGAGATTTAGGCTACAACCTCTCTTCCACATACTCCACAACCACAGTGACATGGAAAGCATTAACTACTGAAAAGAGGGCACCAGAGCTTTCAAAGGGCTCTTTACAATTACCGATTAGCACTGCCTCACATACATATAATACAGAATTACACATTAATGGCTCAAAGCTACCTCAGGTTCCTCCAGGTCCTGAGGAGTTGGATTTTAAGTGAATGAGAGATGAGATCTAGTTTGCTTCTCTCTCTGAAGGGATTCCTCTGTGAAGAATCTCCTGGCATTGTGAGAGCATGTGACTGTAGTCTGACTCTCCGGAGCCTCCTCCTCCTCTCTCTCTCTCTCTCTTTGGAGTCCTCAGACAGTGCTGCAGCTGACAGTGATTCAACTCCAGCGCCGGCCCAAACATAGACTCTTAATGCCATCGCCGGAGGGCGCGGGACCATGGAATGACTGTTTATGATGTCATCCCTGGACTCATCAGCAGCTCCCTCCAGAACCTTCCACCATTCAGGCAAATCCAGTTCACCTCCCAGTGTCTGATATGGTAAAGGGCCAATGGAACGCAATGGAACTGCCCTGTTTTCTGCCACCAACGGGGCTGCGGACGTGTCCCTCAGTCCCAGCTGTGGAACATTGTGTTTGTTCCGGGCTGGTCTGAGCCCGTCTTCCGTCTGGGCTTGAGGAACAACCGTTCAGCGCGGAGAATATAGGTCCCACGCACCGGCTTCTTCCAAACACGGGTTCGACGTGAGAGTAAAGAAACCGTGGTTAGAGAACGGATCCAGCATCGAAGAGCAAGTTTGAAGTGATCTGGCAACCCCTGCTCATTTGCATATGCAGCTCACGTGATGCTGCCTCCCTGTCGTCCCACGTGATAGTACGGTTGCCAGTGCACTGTGGGAGAGTCCTCCTCAGTCAGCTCCAAAGCCAGGCTACAGCAGGCAGGCTGCCTATCGGCTCACCCCAATCATGAATGTTGCAGTACTCAGGCAACTTAATACCACACACTTTCTTCACCCCCCGCCTCTTCCTTCTTCTCTCTCTCTCTCTCTCTCTCTCTCTCGTAGGTTTCTTTGCACATCAAAAGGGGGTGCTTTGTAGCGCTGGGGATGAGGCCTGGGCCCTGCAGGAGCAGAATGGGGATGAAAGGGGGGAGTCGGCTCGTGCCCCTGGGCACCTCATTAAGGACAGCAGGTTGCTGGGAGGATGTGGTGTACTCCAGGGCTGGCATACGCTTACATCCTGCGCCTTTTTCTTTTTTTTTTTTTTGCATTCGACCCCAGTCATCGAGGAATTTTCCTATGCTCTTTTCCTTTGTGGAAAGAAACCCAAACCGCAGTGATGGAATCTAGCCATCTGTGTGATAGTGCAGGGCGCCGTTCATCCAGCGAAGCCGTCCAGGCCGAGAGAATGGTGGAGATTTCTTGGGGATGCAATTTCAAAGCCAGCCTTAAAAGTTGGCTGGTTTTTTCCCCTCACGTACATCTCACTTTTTCTTTTCCTTGCGTAGTTGCTTCGTATTATTGGGAGAATGAAAGCTGATTGGTGACTGGGTGCTGAGCTCTTGCCGTTTGCGGTGTTGTCACTCTTGCAGGATGAGGTCGGTCTTTTGGATGAGGCGACATATCGGAGTCTGTCCCTGCTCTTCACAGTGGCTAGTGGCTGTGCTGCTGTGGTCTCTGCACTGGCTGCCTGCAGTGCATTTCCCCTGCAGCTCCATATGCAAATTGAACCTGTTGTTTTCCCTTTATGTAATGGAGCCAGTGGTTAATTTGCCCTTTAGTATTTAGTCCAAGTGCCCTAAATACTAGTCTGTGTGTATAGGTCTGAAGTTGGCAGCGTATCAGAAAGTCTGGACCTCGTGTGTTGGTTCACTGACATCGCTTCCTGACATTATTCCAAGGGAGGATGTTTCCTCTGTGACCTGACAAAATGCCTCTTCCGATATGGGAGTGTTCCTGGGGAGTTTATGGCATCTTTATTTCCTCGATCCTTTTCTGTTTTTGTTTACGAGCCTTTCTCAGCACATCTTATCTGCCCTAAAGTCCTTATTCAGTGTCTTCTCAGGGCTTCCAGCAGAGCTACTTTATGTGCATAGCAGGTCTGCCACTGTATGTTTCATATGGAGAGAACCGTGGGACTAAAGGAACACCCTTAAAGTTTGTCAGCAGCCGCTGTGCTTGTAGCTGTGTGTCTGTGTGCTGGTCAGATCTGCATGTGACATCCAAGAGTTTCCCATCCTGGTGCACAGAGGGAAAGATCAGCATAGTAAGGGCTGGAAAGTACATGGATTTTTTTGTAAATGGAACCGGAGAGGCCATTTATAAACCGCAGAAACTGCACTGAAATCCAAACGTCAATCCTCAACAAAAACAAATGGCTTTGGACGCGGAAGGGAGGGGGTGAGAGGTGGGGGGGGGGGAGGCTTGCAGTTCTGTACGAAATGTCCTAAGAGCCTCAAACATCATCTCACAGTGGAGGGAGAAAGAGAAACTCTGGGAGAAACCTGATCTGCTGAACAGGCATTCTCTGAATCTCCACAAATTCCACAGACACCAGGCCAGAGGAAGCTTGTTCCTAAAAAATTCCCATTTCCTGTACTGTTGCTGCTGGAATGGGGACGAGAATATCAGCTGCTAAAAAGCCCTGCGGCGTGAAACTACCGGGCTTCTGACGGTACCTGTTCTTTATGCGGCGTCCGCCACACAGAAACTCCCCCTTTTCATGAATGTTATTTACGTTTTTCAATGGAGCGAACCGGGCAGCGATCAGGTTTCTGTAAGCTGAGCCCAGATAGCTGTCTCCTGTAGCCCAGGGATGCGAGCAAGCCCGGGGGGGGGGTTGGCTCTGCATGAGCTCATGTAGTTAATTATTCATGAGCATCGAGCACTGGTTCTTTTAGGGAAGAGTAGCTGTGGACGGTCATGTGTGACCGGGTGACCCGAGAGTGACGGAGCAGCCCCTGCCGCTGGCCATGACCCGGAGGAAACCCCGCCAGTGGCTCCGTGCCGTCGCCGTGGAAGCAGGAATCTCTTTAACCTTGTGTGTGTTCCACTGTTTATTTATGGGCAAACAGATTAAGGACTGTCCGGGCTTGGCTTGGCGTGTTTTTTTTTACGTAAAGCTGTGCATCTCAAGTGAGCAAAGGGTCACTTTTCATCTGATAATGCCCTGTCCAGATCTGGTCAGAACAATAAACGTGTAATTACTTCCTATCTTGGAAGAACCTTGGAGTCCTTCTTCAGGAAGCAGATTCCGGGCCAATTAATCAGTGATATTGTTTAGGTCAGGGGCAGAGTGTCAGCCCAAGGTCTGGGCAGTCGGGTGGAGCTGTGATAGCCAGCCTGTGATTGGTCGTTTACAGCTATGGGAGTTGCTAACTGGAAGGCAGACCTATGCCTACAGAATGTTCTGGCACCCCTGAATATGCAGGCCCTGCAGTGCCAGGCCCCGCTGTGCACTACTTAACACCTTGCCCGCTTGAGACTGTTCAGTCTGCAACTGACTTTAATGAAGCAACCTGTGTAGTTTATGCATGTGACTGAGATCGGTACTGTTACTGTGCTTCCACAGGTTGCTCTTTGGCTGACCCTGAAGTCTGGCCTTTAGATAACCTAGATGTTTTGTAATGTACGTGTTTCCCTCATAAAAATGTCTCTCTCCCAGCCAGAGTGAGGCCTGGTCCCCTCTGTAGCACGGTGGCCATCGGAGACCTGTGTTTGCTGGATGTGTAATCAGTGAGATATGTCTGTCCCCAGCACACCGCTTTCAGTTTAGCCAAGCCAACGCTACGGCCTTCAGCTCGTCAAACCCCATAAAAACCCACTTTCAGTTTAGCCAAGATCTACCATTATATTTCCTAGCGTACTATCACTCTGAGATTGAGCAGCGTGCTCCATGTGAAATTACTCACACATACGGTACGCAGTGCGCGGGATCCACCGGGGATAGGAGGAGGCTTCCAGGCCCCCGTCTCACCATGATCTCAAGCTGGAATTTCTAATTGAAACCATCCATTAGGCCAGGAGGCTGCTGCAGCAGGGGACCCCCACGCACTACAGCGCGGTGCCATTACACACGGCCTTATCAGACATGCTTACCTCACTGGGACGTCAGCCAAATGACTGATGGAGAACCGGAATCTGTTAAAATCTCACTTCTGTGGTACAGTACCGTCCCCCACCGCCAGCGTCTAAATCTGCATCCGAGTCCTTGTGTCAGTCTGGTTAATAAAAAGGCATTCTTTTTTTGGTCTGCTTTATGAGGTGATGGCAGTGTTGTTGTAGTGTTGCCACAGTACTGTGGTTGTTGTCTTGCATGCTAAGCATAACTGGTGTGGGGGTTTTTTTTTTTTTTCTTGTGGAGCAGTGGGCGATATTGTTGACTGGGCTACGGAATTTTTGACTCAGCAGTGGGGTGAGTGTTCCACTGTCGTGTTTGCATTATTTAGTTTTTTGGGCAGTAGTGTGGTGAGTTGTGTTTGTGATGTTTTTGTGGCGGTGCCCGGGGGGTGGGAGTCTCAGGTAGACCTTGCTCAATGCAGGAGCCCATTGGCTTGAGTGAATCTGGTTCAGCAGGGGGAAGGGGGGTGGGGGGGTGGGGGTGGTACGGCATATGAGGACAGCTCGTTCAGAACAGGGGTCGTACTGCTTTGGCTGTGATAAGTGTATCCCCGGAGCACTAATCTTACAAGACATGACGTTAAAATTCAGTGTTGAGAAAACAGTCTGGTCTGGTTAAAGTTATGCTCTGGTAGTGGCCACAGGATATAGGCTAGAGCGAGCTGTTCGTCATGTCAGATCACACTTTCGCACATGCTGTGGTCACACTGCATATTTGCGACTGGGCCTCACAAGGTTAGGAAAACCAAAGATATCCGCGTCCCAAAATGGCCGCCTCAGTCTGTGAGTTCACTCGTCGGATGATGGTGATGCTGCTTATCGCACCGCAGATTAAATTCCTTTTAAGTTACCTGTTTGAAGGCACCGAGCTGAACGTGCCGCAGACTGTCCTGTCCACGGAGCCGAGAGAGAGATAATGGCTCGCAGACAGACGCCAGACTGCTCTGTTTTTCCACTCGAGCGGAGCACCGGTCTGCCGGTGCAGTGATTTCCCTCAGTGGTGAGCCTCGGGGCTGGGGCTTCCTGCTCACTGCACTGAGAGTAATCCAGTGCAGCTCCCTCGTTTGCCCCTTTAACAAACCAGGGCACTTTGCAGACGCTCCCTCAGTGTTCCAGACTTATTCTGCAGGGTACACGTGCCATTCTTTTTTTCTTAACAAAAATATGAAGATTGACATGACACAGTCAGGTTTGGATTCTCCATGTTCCTGTACGTGTAACATTTTTTTATTTTTTCAAACAAAAAGTCAGCAACATCAAAAGATGGAAAAAAATGGTTTTATTTCTTGGGAATAGTAGTTCATAGACAACATTTCTTTTACAGCTGGAAGTCAAAGGAAGTTGTTTACTTGTAGAAAATGATTAAGCCTGACTCCAATTAGGGAGTGCAGTGTTGACACTATGAAAATAAACACTAAAGAAGCTGTTGGTAAGCAGAGCCTGTTATAGTATATATCAGCGAAAGTCATGAATGAAGTCAAATATCGAAGCAATTGAACAGAACTTTAGTTTGATTTAGGTAACATTTTAGTTCATTTGTTTTGCTGAAGCTTTTATCCTGTGGTACTCCAGTCAAATAATCAGAATTGTTGCTCTTGTGAAAAGACTACATTTCCCACAGTTCTGGTCAGCACTGTGTTTGTGCATGCAAAATTAGATAAGGCGGGAAAGGCTGCTGTCGGGGTCAGTGTGGGTTACCTGTGCTTGCAGGTAGTGTCTTTCATTACGGCCTTCACAGACACACAGAAGCACAGCCCTGACCTTGGGAACATCAAGGGGAGATTCACAGACCTCATTACGCTGACTCATTCCACAAGGAAACCATTTCAGTGGAAAAAGAGTCATTTCCATGCAGCCGAGTGCTGGATGTGTCAGTTGTGGGGAGCCGATTCTGGGTCACGAAGGAGTGTCTTTGTGAGGCTTTTCGGAGAGAGTGAGGCCCAATCATCTGTGGACTCATGCGATCTCTGGCCAATAACAATGGGTCATCATGGTTCACAGCTCTGGGATGCAAAACCCTTGACACCTAATTATTCTATCATTGCGTATTCCATATGTCCTCGAGCATATTTTTCAAATGAGAATGTCTGTGTTGTTCTTTTCCTCTTTGCCGTTACACTCTCTCCGTCTCTCAGGAATTCTCTTCTTCGTAGGCTCATTTTAAATTTTTTAGTTTTTAGTCATTTTTCGTTTGTCGCCCTGGACATTTGATTGGACCTGAAGAAATGTGCTGGGCTCAGTGCCTTTTCCCTGTGGGACTGTTGAGCTTTAGCATAGGAGGGACTAAACGATACACCCACGTTATTGTGACTGCATGTTCCTTTCTGTTCTGTAAACAAGAACAGGGTTTTTTTGAGAAGGAAAAAACACGCAGTGATTAACGCCCCACCCCGTGACCCTGAAGATCCCGGGCGGCCGGCCGGTTGCTCTCCGGAGCTCCGCCCGGTAAGGGGGTCTCGGCGAAGCCAGGTCCAGATTGCGCTTCCCCCTGTGTGTGTGTCGGAGGACCTTTTGTGTTGGCGGCGGGCCTCAGGAACGGCGAGGGGTTTGATCGGGGACGGCGCGGCCATTGTGCTCCCTCCGAGGAAGTCCGCTGGCTGCCGTCCACGGCCGCCTCTCCGCACCCGCCTAGCAGCGGGTCCACCCCGCCACCGACGACACCGACAGACAGACAGACAGACAGACGGACCAGGAGGGGCGATGAGCTGCTCTATCACGCTTCTTAAGAGCGTCTCTCGCTCCCTTTTCCCTTATCAGAGCCTGTCGTGACAGTCAGAGCACCTTCTCTTTAGATCTGGGCCCTTTGTGTCTGCGTTAGCCTTCAGGGATGAAGCGCGTTTCGCTGTGCTGTGGTTGGACCAGCCCGTCCTTGAAGCAGCCACGCCCCTAAAGAAGCCACACCCGCCCTGCTTACCGGAACGGGCTGTATGCCACGCCTACGCTCTCCGGGGCGCGGGCTCAGGCGCGGCGTTTCTGCACAACCGGTCCTGCCGCTCTGGTGAGGGGCGGGTCCGTCTCCTCCCCCGCGGCGGGACACGCCTCCTCGGCGCTCAGCCCGGGGCGCCCCCCCCCCCCCCCCCGCCGTTTTAATCGTCTCTTTCGAGGTGTCTCGGCTCATGCCGTTTCCCCCACCGGCCCGTCTGTCGGGCGTAGACGCTCTCCGCGGGGTTAGATAATCCAGTCATCCCCGCACCGGGCACGCTCGCTGTGTTTCCGTCTTTATTTCTTTCGGTTTGGCCGAGCGTGGAGCCGCTCTGAAGCTCCGGCCCCAAAGGCAGGTCTGGTGCCTGGTGCCTGGTGCCTGGTGCCTGGTGCCTGGTGCCTGGTGCGGGCCCGCTTGCTTACAGGCCAGGCTCGGATTAACCCACTGCACAGCACAGTAGGAGGGGGTTTACTGGGGATTTGAGGGAGGTTTTGGGTGATGCCCCATTAGCTGCGACTAGCTGTTTAACTATGGAAAGATCACACACATTTCCCTGTGACATTTTTATTTCTTCATATCAAATGACCTTTCTTTTTTTTCCTCCATATAAAATGATTCTGGGCTGATGAAAGCTAGTTTTCATTTAGTATTTGGTAGCTGCAGACTGATGGTTACTTTTTTTTGCACATTTTTGCTAACATTTTGTTTCCGTACACAAGATCACTGAAATGGAGGTTGCTATTTTTCTGCTGGGTATCTGGATAACTGTGTAATAATTTGCTGAATGAATGTTTGAGAGCTCGGAATCCCTGCCTCGCTCCCTCCAGCACGGGCCTCTGCGATGCTCTTTAATTAAAGCAGCGTTAATGTGCGATTCGGGACGGAGCGGAGTGCTCCTGGTCGGTGAGGGGTGCGTAGAGCAGAGAGCGAGCTGGCAGGAGCGTCGCTGCAGGCTGGAGGACTCGGCCGGTTCTGCCTGTCTGTGAGGGGCACTGAGCCCTGAATGAGCCTCCGCTGTCTCCTGTCTGATTGACCGCCGGTGCCCCAGGGCTGGGGTGGTGGGGGCGCGTGCGCCGGACTGTTCTTCAGTCAGACGTTTCCTTCCCTGGTCGCGGCCCGCGAGAGTCCTGCAGTTCAAACAGAACGAGACATCACCTTCTGTAGCCTTCACCCTGTGCAAGAGTGAGGCCTTACGCTCAGAAGCCAGCTTTGCTTCAGCCATTACAGGCAGCTTCATTGTGTGTGTGTGTATGTCTGTGTGTCTGCCTTTCTGTGTGTGTGTGTGTGTGTGTGTGTGTCTGGCTGTGTGCGGTACTGTCTATCTCATGTGCCTGCAGCTGCATTTGCATGACAATGCCCGGTACGCTCAGTCTGGTAAATCTGTGAAATATAATTACCACGAACTGTGACATTTCTACATGTGGACCTCTTTATGCGTGCGTTGTGAAAGCGCTTTGAAAGTGTGGAGCGCTAAATTTAGATTTGCCGACGGCTCCAAGGCTTCCTGCTCGTGTTTATGACAGATGCTGTGCTGCTGGAGGGAAAGAGTGGCCCTCTCTGTGCAGGCCTCTGCTTATAGAGATGACGTCCAATACCCCACATCCATTGATCTGGATGCAGATGAGGGGTTATGAGGGCGTGTACTAGTGGCTGTGTCGCCTCTTGGGTGCGGAAGGTGTGGATTCTCCTGATGTTTGCGAATGGGTGAATGTGTTGGTGCTGTCGGGTGACGCAGTGGCTGTCGGTGTGTGCATGGTTGATGAAAACAAACAACGATACTGAAGTACCCCACAGGAAGCTGTTTATGTGGTGTTCTTGAGCAGTGAGGAAGTCTTTAGTTTTTCTTATTACTGTACTGTGGGAGAGGAACTCGCTGGTTTCAGGTTATCTCAAAACAGACCTGATCTCTCATTGACCAACTTGTACCGTTTGATATATTTTTTCCTAATATGGCCAGTTTGTAAATCTGTGATTCGTGTTCTTAACTTTCCTCTGGCCCTGCACAAGAGCACAACCGCTACAGTAATCCCCCTCTCTCCTCTTGTTCCTTTTAGGACCAGTTTGAAAACCTCGACAAGCATACGCAATGGGGTATCGACTTCCTGGAGAGGTATGCAAAGTTTGTCAAAGAGAGGCTGGAGATCGAGCAGACCTATGCAAAGCAGCTGAGGTAAGAAACCGTTCTGCCCTTTCTCTTCGGTCTTCTGCTCCATTCTCCCCGAGAGATGCCGTATCTTAATGTTTCTCTTGGCTGTGATGCGTCTGTAATTGCACGACTGGACTTTCTATTGTGCTACTACATTTAGCGGCTTTTACTCTCCTGTGGTGCTCTATGCAGTCATTATTCAGCAGAGCCCGCTGTAGAAATCTGCTCTAAACGAGCAGACAGTTTGCAAGTGGAAATATAAGCTGTGATTGATTTGAAATGTCTGTCGGCCACAGCTCGTGGCTCGGCTTGTTTAAACCCCTCCTCCTCCTCCTCCTCTTTTCATCCTGGAAGATGCACTTCCTCTCAGCCCAGCTCCCTTTTCTGCTGCGTGTTCATAAATGGCATCGCGGGTCACAAATTAAAAAATGAGGCTTGGCGCAGGCGCGGAGCTGTTGACCGTCCCGTGCGCGACTGCTCCGCACGTGTCCTCCCCGCGTTTCGGTGGGGGTGAAGGGAGCCCCCGGTGCCCAGGAGCCAGCTTATCTGTGACTTCCCCCTCTCTCACAGCAGGCCCTCTCTCACTGTATCTTTCACTGATCCAGTGGAAATGAGTGCGGGGGGGGGGTCCCTCTGTCCATGTGGACTCGCTCCTTTGAGATTCTGCTGCATTTGCATGCATATGAGCTTCTTTTATAGAACAGCACATGAGGCTGCTTTTGCTTGGTTTGGAGGTTCCTGTGTAAGAAGTATTTTTGGCTTGTCTTTGATCGCTTCTTAATAACCACAGTAATATTGCACATAATGCAAAAATGTGAAATCTGGAAGGACATTTTTAGATTTTTTATTAAATAGGAATATTTGCATTTGAGGTTTTCATCCATTGCTTTATTGGCTTTTTTTCAGTTCGAGAACCTTTTAAGAATAAGATGTGAACTGAAGCAACCTAATGCGCGAATGGCCTGTTTAAAGGATGAAATTAATCAGTTGATCTGCTCATCGCGCTGTGCAGATGTTCATAAGATTTTGCTTGTGACACAGAACGGAAATTCCCAAATCCCTTACTCAGCGTTGAAAATGGAGCCTTGTGTTTTCCATTGGCTCTGAAGTGAACTCTGTAATGATACACTTTTGCGATTGCGTTCTGTTTGCACACAGTTGCGATGCTCTCACAGATATAGATTTTATAGATGGGTGCAGGAAGCAGCACGTCCGTCAGGTCTGTACACCGCATCACTGTGTCCCTCTCCCCAAAAATCAATGTCCTCTCTGCAGGGCGGACGGGGGTTCCAGCTGTGCACCCCCACCCCACCCCCGCTCTCCCGTGAGGCTGCGCTCGCTCCCCACAGACTTTCGGGTGTTGCCTGGATACAGCATTGAGTAGAACACCCCCCCCACCCCCTCCCCCAGCCCCGCTGCATCTGAATGAGCCCGCTACTGTATTTCCTCATTAACACCCCCGGTCACATTCCACCCCAGCAACCGAAACACCCAACTCACAAACCCAGGCCTGCAGAGAAAACCATTCACTCTCGTCTGAAAGGGAACTCCACTGGGCGGTTATTAAATGGATCCTCTTTTCCCTCCACAAATTTCTAATGGCTACCTTTTTTTTTTTTCTTTTTTCCCCGAGTCGGCCCGTTTCTTCTCAGGTTTTGGTCTTTGTGCAGCTGGGGTAAATCAAATGGTGGTGACGGGCCGGCCCAGTCCAGACGCCGAACAGCGATTCCCACACGAGTGTAACGCGGTGAATAATTTAACGTGCGCGATTCGCGGCCAAAAAGGGGAACAATGCGAAATGTCCCCGCCGCATTTTTTGAACGCTGCGCCTGTGGACTCTTCTGTTAGAGGGAATTGATTTCCTTTAACAAGCGCCTTTTTGTTTTACTGCCAGAGCCCCCGGCCGTTTCTGCGTAGGTACGTGGTTTTGTTTTTGGCGAGGCACCCGGGTTCGACGTTCATCGTCCTTTTGTGTGGAAGTTTTCTGGTGACCTGGTTTTCGCGGTGGGCGTGCGGTGGGGGTGGGAGGCGATTAGGGGGCTGCTGAAGGAGGAAGTGGCAGACATCATTAGTTGAGCACGGTTAGCGGTAGCAGGGGATCCCCCTGATGACCCCCACCCCCCACCCCCCCAGGAGGAAAACGTGCGTCTGTCCAGAGGGACTGGGAAACCTTATCAAAGATCAAAGAAAGATGTTTTTTTCTCTTCCTTTTCTACTGAATGTATTTTTTGGAAACTGCGAGAGAGGGGGAACGTAAGCTGAAGCGTGCTGCCGGATGCACTCCAGTGCGTTTGACCTACTTTAGCCTCCCAGCGCTGCGCAGATGGTGCATTCTCCAATCAGACCTAAACTCAGTTTGTCTCTTCAGATATTTACTCACAAAAAAACTTCTGTGAAGGGGTAAATGAGATGGAGTGGGTCTCTGCTGTCTGTGTGCTCTGTCTGCCTGTGAACCCCGCCCTCTTCTGCGTGTGTGTGTGTGTGTGTGTGTGTGTGTGTGTGTGTGTGGGAGGATCTGAATGTCTCCGTCTGATTGCAGGAACCTGGTGAAGAAGTACTGTCCGAAGCGCTCCAAAGAGGATGAACCCAGGTCAGGCGCCCGCTCTCTGCAGCATCGGTCAAAAAACACAGCGGTCCGAACACAGCGGTCAGAACACAGCGGTCCGAACACAGCGGTCACACGCAACACTTCTCCAGCGTCTGTCGCCGGCGGCAACGGCACCTCAGACAGCCCGCGCGCACATCCCCGGCCCCCAGTCCGGCGACCCGTAAACACAGCGAGACGGTCCGTGTCAGAGCGACGCACGGCCAGACGGTGCCCTAATGGGGGGCGCGGGGGCGCGGGGGCACGGGGGCGCGGCGCTGGCAGGGCAAACGGAAGCCGGTGCGATTCCAGACCGGCCTGGACTCGTCCCGAGCGCCGTGGCGCTAATGGGCTCAGCCTGATTCTCGGCCGGGACGGGACGGCTCTATAAAGGGCATCCAAACACAGCCCTGGAATGCCGCTAATGAATGGCGTTAGACACGCCTCATTTAACCCTCCGCTCCGCGCTCGTAAAGCGGCCCGCCTGCGCTCATTGGCCAGTGCGGTGGGTGTTTTAACGGAGGGAGGCAGGGGAGGGGGGGGGGGCTTTTTCGGTTAACGACCACCCGGGCCCCCTGCTCGGCTGGCGGGGAAGTGCGTGTCGGTGTTCGTGGGAGAGAGGTGCATCGTGGGGAATTTTTAATAAAGTTAGACGGACTGACCTGGGGGAGGGCAGAATGCTTTCAGTGTCAACATGAAAACAGCCGCATTAGAATGTGTGCCTGTGTTTCTGCTTTCCCTCCACTGTGGGGATGGACAGAGCATGCTCCATTCTTTAAAACAGGGGCCTCCAGACTATGGGTCGCAACCCCATGTGGGGTCTCCTGATTTGAGGATTGGGTTGCCTTAAAATTTTGGAAGAAAAAAGAAATGTTTAAATAAATGTAAATGTAGGCTGCTACATGTCGAACATCACAACAACCCAACTTTAATAAAGCAGTGATGCACAAGCCGCTGTGGTGTAGTCAGGGCTAAAGCGTGTTGTTGGGCACGAGCCGCGTGTTTGGGTGGGGTGTTGGGGTCGCGTAATTTGCAAGCATTCCTTTGGGGTCGCATCAGGAAAAAAGTTTGGGGAAGCCCTGCATTAAAATCACGTGAACACGTCTCCGTATGTGACTACGATAATGAATCTACAGCCACACAACATGGGGCCTCCATCTTCACACACTGTGTATGACTGAGGCAAAGATCAGCTGGTGTATATTTAGTGCAATATTTACACAGCTTAGCAGTGCCGATGCCGAACCGTATGCAGCTGTGTTTTCAGGGCTGATGGTGAATAAATAAGGGCGTGATCCTGTGGGTTTGTTAGCGACAGACTGCGTTTGATGATGATGATGTGGGGTGCGCACTGAGCTCTGCTGTGAACACGCGCTCTAAGAGGCTGTACCGCTCGCAGGTTCTCCTCATGCCTGTCCTTCTACGCCATCCTGAACGAGCTGAACGACTACGCCGGCCAGCGGGAGATCGTGGCCGAGGAGATGGGGCACAAGGTGTACGGGGAGCTGATGCGATACGGCCAGGACCTGAAATCCGAGAGGAAGCACGTGAGTGAGAGAGGGAGAGAGAGAGGGAGAACGCCGCACCGCCCGACTGCAACAGAGCTCAGCCATTACCAGCAAATTACACACCATCAAACAGGGCACCGCGCTTATGTGATTATCTGTGTGTGTGTGTGTGGTGTGTGTGCCTGTGTGTGTGTATGTGTGTGTGCGTGTGCCTGTGTGTGCGGGTGTGTGCGTGTGCGTGTGCGTGTGCGTGTGTGTGTGTGTGTGTGTGTGTGTGCCTATGTGTGTGTGTGTTTGCTCCACAGCACCTGGCGGAGGGCCGGAAGGCGCAGCAGTATCTGGACCACTGCTGGAAACAGATGGACAATGTGAGTGAGTGTGAGGCAGAGGAGGCAGAGGGCGATGAAGAGGGACCGCCCGCAGGGCTGACCCGTTGCTGCGGGGCACCGCCGCCCCCAGTCCGCCCTGCGGGCGCGCGGAGAGTCCGTATTCACGCGTACCGTGCGCCCCTGCGTCCGACCCAAAGCGTCCCCTCGTCTCTCCGAGCCCCAGGGCCTGTGCGTCCGCTGCCAGCAGCAGCTGAATCTCGCATTAAGTGTTACAGTGCAGTAATGCTTTAGGTATTTGTCTCTGATGCAGCGTCATATAATGCGACGCAGATGTCCTGGCGAGCGCGAGCGCGTATCGCATTTTAGCACCGCGGCCTGTTTATCTGTTTGAGCTTCTGCGTTTGGGGTTGCGCGTCACATCCAGGCACATTCTGAGAGGGTCCAGTCTTTGATTGAGCCCTTTTCTTGGCGCGTTTTGTTTTGCCCCCTTTGCGAACTCCTCAGAGCAAGAAGAAGTTTGAGCGGGAATGCAAAGAAGCGGAGAAATCGCAGATCAGCTACGAGAGGCTAGACAACGACGCCAACGCCACCAAATCAGAAGTGGAGAAGGTAGGTGCCGTTTCCTAGCATTCAGCTCTATTCCCATGGTCACATCCCACTGTTGACACAATCTGCTCAGTAGGCCTTCTTGGTTTAGCAAACCCATTGAAAGAAACATTACTGCACATCTGGGCCACATAATGTTTTTTCATTTGCTTTTTATTTCTTCCTCGCACAAAACCGATATTCCTGAGAGGACAGGTTTTAATAGGAGGATTATAAACGGATACTTCTGTGGTAATTCGTGCCGGTTTTACGTGGCGGAAATGACCCGGGGGGGGCGGGACGTGCACGTCGGTCGTGCCCTGTGGTGTGCGTCGTAGGCGAAGTCCCAGCTCTACCTGCGGACGCACATGGCGGACGAGAGCAAGAACGAGTATGCCGCCCAGCTGCAGAACTTTAACGGGGAGCAGTGGAAGCACTTCAACGTGGCCATCCCTCAGATATTCAAGGTGAGCCGCCGCCGCCGCCGCCCGCGCACCTGTGCCCGCGGTTTCGCCACGGTGCCCGACCTGTGCCCGTCAGCACACACACAGCTGTGCCCGCGCTTCATACCCACTCTGTACTGAGTGTGAAACTGTTCTGCAGACACCGTAGTGCCTGATCTGTGCCCATCCCCACACCCACCGCTGTGCCCGCTTTTCGTCCCCGCGTCGTACTGAGTGTGAAACTGTTCTGCGGGCACCGCACTGCCCGACCGCTCTGTCTGACCTGTAGCTGTGCCCGTCCTCTGTGCCCGCTCATCGTACCCGTGCTGTACTGAGTGTGAAGCTGCCTGATCCGTAGCTGCGCCCGTCCCCTGTGCCCGCAGAACCTGCAGGACATGGACGAGCGGCGGACGGTCAAGCTGGGCGAGACGTACCGGAGCTTCGCCGAGGTGGAGAGGCGCGTCATCCCCATCATCTCCAAGTGCCTGGACGGCATGGTGGTGGCCGCCAAGTCGGTGGACGAGAGGAGGGTGAGTCCGTCGCTCGGTTTAAAAGTGCACCGGGAGCTAAGCAATCCCTTCACCCCCCCGGTCACCCTGAAAGCGGCTCTGCCAGCGACTCTGCGCTCGGCTAGCCGGGTCTGGAACTCCTCACCCTCATGCTGGCTGACTATAGATTCCCACCAGCAGTGCTGCACCTCGTTAGGCGGCCATGTTTTTATTTGCTTGCACACGCTCCTGACATAGCACACGCTCTATAAATGTCTTTCTCAGAGGCATGACAGCACTGTTCCCTCTAAGGGTTTGGCCCTGAAGCCCTGTGGTCACCCGCCTGGTACTGGTATGGCTGCGCAGGGTCATATCCTTTTATAGACCGTACTGTCCTGTCTGTTTCCTCAGGATTCGGCGATTGTGGTGGAGTCATTCAAGTCCGGGTTTGACCCCCCGGTCGACTTCCCTTTCGAGGACTACAGTCAGAACATCTACCGGACGGGCTCCGACGGCACCATCAGCACGCCCAAGAACGAGGCGGTGCGGCCCGACCCCAAGCACTCCGTGAGCAGGGCCAAGAACAAGCTGTGGCTGTTTGGAAAGAAACCCAAGGCAAGGGCGGCCTTTGCCGTTATTCCTGTGTTGAAGGAGTGATGTAATTTAACCGCTGCTTTTGAAGCTCCCGCTTTTAATGGTATATCGGAGGACAGGAAGCTGGCACTGGCCCGAAACACTCCCAGCGCGCTGACAGACGAGCGAGGGAGGCGGCTCCCGGCATGCTCTCTGTTCCGCTCCTTATTTAGGGCAAGTGTGGAATTAGCGGTTTGAAGGTTCAGGTCCCAGCTGGTACACCGCTGCCGTTCCCTTAGCAACGCGCCAAACCTGGCGTGCTTTCGGAGAAGGTCTCGAATGAGCTATGCAGTGCAAGATACTGTAATTTCACCATAATAAAAGGCATCTGCAAATAGGTAGTCATTACAGTTAGTGATTATGCATACGGTAGCTTTGGACCAGGGTGTGCTTTTATTTGCTTTTGGTGGGTGAGTTGTGTTAAATGACTGGAGTTAACACATTGGACGTGGGCCACCGTTGCAGTGACCCGCATGCGGTTCTGCGTTTTCTACACCTTCACATGAAGTGCACTTTGTCCTCTCAAAGCTGTAAAAAATGACTTGTTAATGAGTAACTCGTTGGTGGGGCTTCGACGTGTACTGGCTTGCCTTGTGTTCCTGTTTTTCTTCATTTCAATGTAAATGCTCCGCGTCTAATTAATACAGATATGTGTGCACTGTTCTTCTCTCTAATCTGTTATTTTGCACACTGATGTGTGCAATACCTTGTCGTAATTGTCCCTTGATATTTTCTAGCTCTTTGATATATTTTAGGATAACAAATCTGTTTATCTGTGGATTATTATGTGGACAAAACAAACGCATGAAAGATGTTTTATATCTCTGCCAGTGCTTGGCTTGAAGAGGAATGTTGAATTTAATATGCTCAAGATCCCTTTTTCAGGGAATGGCTAATGTTTGGCCAACCAGCTGATGACCTGCGTTTGTTTGAACCCCAGTCTCCGCCCACCTCCCCTCCCCCTTCCCGCCCCTGCTCCACTTCCAGCCATTCTCAGTCGCCCAAATTTTCGAGCGACCCCATAGCGTACTGTCTGTCCGAAATGAGGACGGTCAAACCCCGAATCCCGTCCTTCCGGGGTCTGAAGCGTGGGGTAAGAGGCTAGCCCGGCGTGTGGAGTGTGCAGTGTGTGTGCGGTGCCATTTCCCTCTCACTGCATGAATCCTCTGTCTGTTTGAACAGGAATTATTAAGGCACGGCCTTGCAGTGTTACCGTCTCCACCGTCCTGCTTGTCAGTGCCTGAGCTGGGCTGAGCCGTTTCCCAGTCCCGCCGCGGTCAGTGATGTGTTTGGGATGGGTAGATTTACCGTGCTGAGTCACCATGTCATCGGCTAAACGGTGACAGCGACACGGTGGAGCGGGTGTTCCGGGGGAACATTAGCGCAGGGGGGCATTGATTAGCTGTAGCTCCAGGTAGGCCGATGCTGGGAATGCTGCTGAGGCTGGCTTTAATCTTCCTAATGGATGGGCGGGGGTAAATCACTGGGACGCCTCGCCGCGGGACGTCCCGTCCCGTCTGCCCTCTGAGGAAGGGCGGTGAGGCACGCGCCCGTCCCGCTGGAGTTATATCCGTACCGGCGGTGAAATATCTCCAAATCTCCAATTTCACCGGAGCTGCCTTCCGGGGTTTGGAATCAAGCTGTGCAATCGTATGAGTGGATATGCAGAGGCCTCAAAATGTGTTCATTTGATAACGGAACTGGAAAAGTTCCAGTTGAAAATGGCCTCACGAAAGGTGTACAGTCATTACTCATGCATATAAAAAGCCACCTGACTTTTTAATTTATTTAGTTACATCCAGGGTTGTGCTTTACAGGGTAATATTTTTTCTTATACAGCACACTGGCTTGTAATCTGTCCTAAACCTGAACCTCTGCTTTTCCCCTGTAATCACAATATTTAGTACAACATATTTCTCTTGTTTGAAAGTGTGAAATTGAAACAAGCCTGAAAGCGTTAAAATGTGCAACGTGGATGCAGCATTCGTGCGTGACTCAGAGTTGGTGTTTGTTGAGCTCTGAGTCACACTTCTCCTGGTTTTTGTGAGTGTGTGAGGTGCACATGCATCGACTCTGAGCACTCACTGTACAGTCAGAGTCCTACCCAGCTCAGCCCAGCCTAGTGCCACCGCTCCCTCTTCCTGTGGGTCTGCAGGGAGTCTTTTTGCTGTTATCTAATGAAAGAAGCCACTGGCAAGCCCCCCAGAGGATGCTGGGAATGGGCTGTGGTCACAATGGCACTCTCTCAGCCCAAAATCACAGACCCAGGTTGTCTGTGGAAGGGTGCAGTCTGGATGGCCACGTTTTATAAAGGGAAAACCAGCAGGGCATACCATAGACTGGCCTTCTCCTGGGCAGAATATTACACAAAGGCACAACTTTACACAAAGCAAATGCTGCAGTTGCACAAGCCCAAACAAATACAAGAGATTCGTATTTTTTTCCTCAAATACTGAGTGAATTTTTTTTTTCTCTCTCCCTTTTTTAATTGCCATTTTACAACCAATGAACTGCACAGTGGTCAGTGAAGCTGGTAAGCTGCGTCTCCCCGGTTCTAGTGCAGTGATGCGGTGTGTGTCCTTCAGCTGTTTATCCAGTGCTCCCTCCCATCTTTCTCTAGAACTTTCTCTGGGAGGAATAAACACTCTTTTCGAAACGTCTTCTCCTTTCGCTGTGATTCCTGCTGCAGCAGGATGTTCAGCTTGCCAATTATAAATTACAATCCTGAGGAGGCCTTAAAAGCACGGGGTTTAGCCAAGAGTCCACGCAGTGTGGTCAGCTATTTAACCGTTTCAAGATTAGGCATCCACATGGCTTTGTAGCATTTATTCCCCTCCACTCATATGGGCATATGTTGTAGATGTGTATAGGTGTATGCTTACAAATATACTAGTATTGAGATTATATATATATATATATAAAGCTTTACTTGTGTTTTAGCAAGCTGGTTAATTCCTGGAAAGAAGTGATAGTGAAACTAGTGTCTATAAAAATGGTTGGTAATAAGTGTGGCCATTTCCTGCTCAGATTTTTAGGTGGTTTCACATATTTGAGCCCTGGCACTGCTGTGTCAGATCCGAGCCAGCCTTGTCAGCCGGCAGGGCCAGCCGTGCTTCCCACTGTGGAAAAGAGACGTTGGAGGAGTCTTCCATCTTGGCCTGATTTGTAACTTGTTAAAGCGGCGGGTTCTGCGTTGGTTCAAGCCGTCTCCAAGTTTGTGGTTTGAGTCACTGTAGCTACAGCGAGGAACTTCCACTTTTGCCTCTCCACGTTTCTCACTCTTCGATGTGTGACGTCGCACCTTTCTGACCCTCTGAAGCAGGGTCCTCAGTCCTGTTCCAAAAGGGTTGGTGTGGGTGAAGACTTTTGTTCAAACCAAGCGGTTACACACCTACACCTGATTCTACTAATCAACCTCGAATCTCTGCTGAGGACCTTGATTAGTAGAATAACAATACGTTACTGCTTGGTTGAAACAAAAGCCTGCACCCACACCGGCCCTTTCTGCGTAAGATTGAGGAGCCCTGCTCCGAAGTTTGCCGTGAGCAGCCCGGTGTTTCTGTGGTGGCGGCTCATGGCGTTTCTGTGACCGCCCTGTCGCATTTTTTCCCGCGTAGGCCCCGACGTTGGAGGACTTCAGTCACCTTCCGCCCGAACAGAGACGCAAGAGGCTGCAGCAGCGGATAGACGAGCTGAGCAAAGAGCTGCAGAAGGAGGTGGACCAAAGGTAGGGTGTGTGTGTGTGTGTGGGGGGGGGGGGGGGGATTGTCATGGCAGCAGTGGGAGGTTTGTGAGCACAGTCCATCGGATGTCCCGGCGTAAGTGTACTTTCTGTGCAGAGCTTGTTGGCTCCCACCTCTGTGACGTCGGGCCAACGCTTTTTGTTTTGGAAAACAAGAAAACAAAGGAGGAACACGGCGAACAAAAAATAAGGTCGCTGGGCTGATTGCACAACCTACCCTGTCCGCAGAAGCCAGGAGAAAAGGTGGTGATGTCAGAGATTTAGACTATTCCAGAAATAATTTGTTTATACATAATGAACATACTGTTTGCACCTCGAGTGTTCATTGTGTTGACGGTGTTTTTCACTGATTTTGAGAACGCTCAATTGTCATATTCTATGCTATAGTATGTTAGACACTCATATGGATACGTGTGTTTAATGCAGTGGGTAGAATATGCTGTTTATGCATCTCGGTATTATAACAGATGGTGAAATTTCTCCCCTAATTGGAAAGTGTTTTCCAGCCGAACTCCTTGTGCGGTTTCTAATATGGTGTATACATGGCACAAAATGTGTGTTGACCAAACAAAACTGAACAAGCCGCCACTGTCTGTATTTTACAGTCTGCTTTTTCCTTGCCTGTGTCTGTGTGTGTCAGAGATGCGCTGAACAAGATGAAGGACGTGTACGAGAAGAACCCGCAGATGGGAGACCCCGGCAGCCTGCAGCCCAAGATCTCCGAGACCATGTGCAACATGGAGAGGCTGCGCTCGGAGATCCATAAGAACGAGGTGAGAGGCCCCATGACCTCACTCTTCCCCTGCCTCCTCCAGCCTTTACTGGAGCACAGCGGTCCACGCACCTTCTCTGTGGAGTTTGCAGTTTATCACTGCGCCTAGCAGGAAAATGCACAGTTTCCTTTTTAGAACACAGAAGATCTATTTTACGATACCCATGATGTACTCGGTCAGCACACCCCCCCCCACCCCCCCACAAGACGGTGTGGAACAACTTAAGCTGCATTTTTGGATGGGACGGTAGAAGTGTATTTGATACAGTCTGCTTTCAATTAATCAAATCCACTTGAAATCCCGATCATAAATAAAATGGTTGCAGGTCATTCTTATGAAAGATTCAAAGGGCTTATAGTGTATCAAATGACTGAAGATGTTTCAGTAATCATGCAGGGCTATCTTTAGTGTACGCCGTTTAGCTGTAGGACAGCCATGTAGCTCTGTGTCGTGAGCACCACCTGGAGGACACACGCAGTCATTACTTTTCCTTTGTCAGTAATTGTCCACAGACGGCATTACACCGGATGTGACTCTGCCTTCTGGGAATAATTCCCTGGGGCTATACTGAACTGTGTTGATTTTAAGACAATTTAAAGAATTTTTGGGGTCTAAATAGGTTAAATGTATGTCTGACTGTGTGTGTGTGTGTGTGTGTGCTCGTGTGTTTGACTCTCTCAGAGCTGGCTGTCGGAGGTGGAGGGGAAACAGAGTTCGCGAGGAGACCGACGCGCCAGTGCAGATGTCAACCACCATGCGCCCCACGGCAGAGAGAGGTCAGAGGGCATCGAGTCCCCACAATGCACTCTGCTCCACGTAATGGGAAAAAGGAAGCTGTTTAATGCTAATTTAACCACCAAATCTGATACTCTAGCCAGCCTATTAATACTCAGGGTTCACTTTGCATTTGGATTGGCTGCAAGCTGGCTCTGATGTATACACTGGAGCTCAGTACAGAGAGCCGAGCCTGGCCTGGATGTGGAGTCTTACCTGCGCTCTCTCTCTCTCTCTCCCTCCCTCCCTCCCTCCCTCCCTCCCTCCCTCTCTGCTCCAGTCCTGAGGGGAGCTACACTGACGACCCCAGCCAGGAGCACCGCAGCCCCCCCCAGCCCGACCCCCACGAGTTCGACGACGAGTTTGAAGACGACGACCCTCTCCCGGCCATCGGCCACTGCAAAGCGCTCTACGGCTTCGACGGTACGATAGAGAAGAGTGCTGTCTGCGTGCCCCGCATTCCTCTTAGTGTTTCTCATCGTTTATAAATAGATTAACTATTGTATTCGTTTGTTGTATTTAAATACCTTCATTCTTTTAAACATGCACTTTCAAGAGACATTGAAACCGTAAGGTGTATTTTAGTATTAACCTCATTCAGAAAGCTTTTTCATGGCTTTGCTTCGACTACAGCTTAAATGGTACAGCTGTTTTAATACAGATTGTTTGAAATCATGAGCTGATATAACTGGTTATGTATGAATGCGTAAGTTCCTATTCAGGTTCTGCTCAACAGATTGACAAAGCACAGAATCTTACCCTGTGTTTAATTTTCTGCTGCAGGAAAATGTATTGTAAGTGTGAAAGTAGCTAACGTAATTTCCCAGATAGCTTTGATGATTTTTTTTTTCACATTCCATTTCTGAGAATCTCTTGCGGCACAGTTCCCAAGATCGGCTCGAGTGTTGCCTAGGAGCACTTGGCCTGTCTCCTCCTGGAGTGTGTTTTGCATGGGAATGCTGCGGGGTGTGTTCATACCTGTGGGTGCTGCAGTTATAGATCTGCAGTCACAGATATGTGTTTGCAAAAATCTGGCTGAAGTACTCACAGCTAATGCATTGTAAAATGGCACGTTCCTGAAGTTGTATGCTAACGTGAACGTTATTAGCCTATACAATCACCCCTGCCCCCGTATGTTTAACACGATCCTGAGACATCTAGGCTGCACAATGTGATCTATGTATCTGACATCTCTGCTGAGTAAGTTTTCAAGAGCAGTAAACCCAGTAAACCCATGTCAGCGGTTCCTGCCCATCGATTGGCATGCGAGTCAAATTCACTGGGACTACACAGATCTGCTTAGGCTGTAACATTGGCTTAGTCTCAGTTGAAAAAACTTGGCGACTTGCGCAGACATATAATCTTGAAAACAGATATGTATGAGAGGAAAGCAAGTACGTGGAGTAAAGTGCGTATTGTTAGCCATTTCAGTTTTTGTGTGTGTGTGGGCTGAGTGTCTGATAAGTGTTATAGAGCAAAGGAATTACACATCCTGACATAGTGCATTAACAAGTGTTTAGGTGCTAAGGAGGAAACGGAGCCACTCTGATCAGTGGTCTGATCTCTGAGCGTGCTGCTCTCTCTCTCTCTCTCCCCCCCCTCCCCCCACAGGGCAGAACGAGGGCACGCTGGTGATGAAGGAGGACGAGATCCTGTACATCATCGAGGAGGACAAGGGCGACGGCTGGACGCGTGCCCGCAAGCAGAGCGGCGAGGAGGGCTACGTGCCCACGTCCTACGTGGAGATCACGCTAGAGAAGAACAGCAAAGGTGCGGTCACCTACATATGACGCACGCGTGACTCTGACAAAACTTGGTCCTCCTCCTCCTCCTGCTCCGCACGCGCGGGCCTCCCCGAGCGGGCGGCGGCCCCGCCTACTCACGCCGTGAGCTCACGGACGGGGACGCGCTCTTATTGGCCTGCCCCCCCCCCCCCCCCCCCCCCCGTGGCTCTGCGCACGCTCTCTACGTCTGAGCGCGCAAGGGCGGCTTCCGGAAGGTTCCGCACTACCTTGGGGACCGGCTCTGCCTGGGGGAGGATCTGCTATTTCATGCGTCCCAGCTTTAAGCGTTATTTATGTTTTTAATTGTAACTGATTTGTTCATTTTTTTTAAATCTTTTTTTACAAATTGTTAGAGAAATGTGGCATGTTCCTTAATTCGTCCGATTCCTTCATTTACAATCGATCATCTATCTGCCACCGTTTTGTGAACAAAAAGGTTTGGGAATGGTTTTCCTCCATTTTGTGTCCCCTCTCGTCTTATGGAGCACAAGGGTCTTATATCACTGTCATTTTATGTCACGGTTTTACCTGGTAAATCAAGTGCTTATTTCCTCTTCATGCTGTTGGACGTTACTGCGTTTATGCCTCCCACACTTCAGACTAAGGCGGCCACCCACTGAACATGAATAGCTCTTTTGCGGATACCTCACAGGTACTTTTTAGCCTCTGGTCCTTGTAGCCCACCTCTTTAGCTGTGCGGTGTGCGTTAGGCTCCCCACCCGCAGGTGCGTGGCGTTAGCGCGCCGCGTGGACGCGCGTAGGCGCGGGTGACCGTGACGCCTCGCGGGCCCAGTAACGCTCTTCTCTCTCTCCTCTTGGACTGCAGGTTCCTGAGTTGGAGGCGTGCGCGTGTCAGTCACGGTTTGGCCAGGCGTTGACGGAGGGTACACGCAGTTCTCGATCTCTTGGGTTTGTGGGGAGGGGTTAGGGGAGTTTCCGAGAGGTTCAGCGGCAGGGTTGCATGTTTGCATGCAGGCATCCATTACCATTTAACATCATTCCACAGCAGCGGAGGCTTCTGGGAAACCTCTCGGCGAGGCACTTTTGCTGCCAGCCTGCCTTTTACGCTGCTCTGAGCAGCACGTGCTTAACATATACTGGGCAGGAGAGCTAGACGGGAGAGGCTAATAACAGGGTAGATTACTGAGTCAGGGTGTCTGCACCCCAGAGAGAGCTGGGATTGTAATAAAAGTGTACTTCATGACCTTAGGACAGTGTCCAGCACTAACAGCCTGCCTCGCTCCATGCTCACCCCCGTGTACAGTACGGAATGTCTGCCTGTGCCGCTCTGTGTGCTCGCCGTAACACGTTCCAGCATGACTCCCGACTCGAACCGCGGGCCCACACTCAGCCGGGCCCTAGACGCATCTTGTGTTTTTAATATTCCGCCCATTTGCATCTAAACTTGTCTGTCATCCGATTCTTCTTCCTCCTCCTCCTCCTCCTTTTTTTGTGTCTTGTGGTCGTTGCTTCACTCTTGATACATTTCCCCCATGCCAGTACCTCCATTCTGAATGTTCAGTTTTATGTTGCGCTGTTATGAGTCCATGTTGCGCCAAAAAAAAGAGGTTAGCAGCTCAGTTTAGAAGCAGAAGCAGAACTGCAGTAGCCCCACGGCAAGCCCGCGCCCCACGGCTCCCCACCCCAACCCCCCCCGGAGTGAGGCCCCCCATCCTCCACGCTTCTCTCTGCACCAGCACCCCGGACCAGAGCGAGGGAGAGAGGCGCAGTGACACCTACTGCCCAGCAGGGGGCACCTCTCCGCCACGCAGGAACAGGCCGCAAAGCCTGAAGACCCAGAGATTCCTCTAGACAAGTTCACGAAGTCAATGAGAAATACGTTTAAAAGCGGGCAGTTGCCAGTCGACACTCCAGCCCTCCATGCAATGTGTTTGCCTTAATGGAACCAAACAGCGGGCCTCTACCAGCCCTGTGCCAGCCCCACAGTACTGGCACACAAGGGCTTGTTCCACTGCTGGCTGCCTATGGTGCTTCTTTGGAGCCTGTCTCCACACAGCGTCTTCTCCCCCTCCCTCTCCCTCTCTCCCACTCTGTTTATCTACTGCTCTCTATTTCTTTCCCTTTCTCTCTGTTGCTCTCTGTCGCTCTATTACTCTGTTGTTCTTTCTCATTCTCTATTGCTGTCTCTCTGTCGCTCTTTTCATTGCTGTCTCTGTCTCTCTCAGTGCTGCAGATGCTGGGAGAGCATGCTGCAGTTTCACAATGGCTTCCAAAAGAGTGCTGCATCTCCAAAACGTCCATCTTAAGCGCATACATTTGTGAATGTGATTATACATATAACAATGCGTACGCATATTTATGTGTATGCATACATATGTATATATTTAGTTAGTTTTATTACTGGACTTTGTATGTATTAACATCTTTTATTTCATACTGAATGTCTTTCTATTGTGACTTTTTATAGGGTTTTTAATCAGGCGAATAATTCGCTCTTCAGATTTGTGCTGTTTAGCTCATATGTTAGTAATCATGCTTTCATGGGAAACGTCATTCACAATAGGAACCTGGTCTTATCTGGTCTAACTAAAATGCACTTTTTCCCCTATAACATTTTAAATAGAAATGAATAAATGAATGAGTGAATGCAAATTGACTGTGTACCTTACCTTTTGTATAAATGTAGAGGGAGTGGCTGCCGTGCTTTAAGACACTAAAGGCTTTGGCAGCGGGGTACAACGTATAAGTGAATCACCAGCGGATACTGGCCTGTTCAAATCCTCCTGTCCGGTAGCTTCTCCTCTGTAGGCTTTCATTACCCCCATTTTATTTTAACGCTTATAATACAGATTCAATTAAATATGCTAATAATAATTATGCTGCATTGCTGACATGACGGATGCCATTGAGGCAAAAGAGTGCGCATTTCCAATTCATTCTTTTTCCTGTACTATCGAAATATCAGACCAATATAAGAGATTTTTGTCTGGTGGCTCACGGTTATTCAGACGAGAAATATTTCACGTTCTAATTGGGAACTTGAGTAAATAGACGTAAAACCATATATTGGCATAATATATTGCTGTAAATGCTAGCTTTAAGCTGCACATAAGAATAAACTTTTTGAATAATAACTACCGATGTTCAATCTGTAACCTTTATACTCCTTAAAGCTGTGAAGTATCAGAGACGTTTTTGCATCTTAATAAAATGTATCCAGTGTTCTGGTAAGCTGCTGGACTTTATGTATGTATACTTCGGTAGAAAGTCTTTATTAAAATTAATTCTTTTTAATTTATGTTAAATGTCACGTCAGCGGTGGAGGTCGAAGAAAAGGAGGGCCGTCTCGATGTTAGGATTTCAAATGTAAAGAATTCTCTCACGACAAACAGCAGTTGAGTGTGGGGGATCGACAGTTGCCGTGGCGAAAGTATAGGACTGCTGATTGGTTGGAAGCATGTAAAAAAAAAAAAAAAAAGTCTTTTCGTGTGTCTAATGAAAATAAAGTGTATTGCTCCTTCATCACATTTTTATTTACACACCTCCTCTCTACATGTCCCCATGGGTTTCCGGATGCTTCTGTCCTTTGGCATTTCATTGTAATCTAATGGCTCTGAGAAATGAAACCGTATCGTAATGTTAACGATTTCCCGTTTTTGCTAAATTCCTGTCAATAGACTTCGTCAAAGTGTTTCCTTACAGCCATTTTTATGTGTACAGTTTCATAATAACATTCATAATAATTCATAACCAAATCCTTGGCTCATAATTTTAGCTGTTCTTACTAATGATAACCAATGTGTCGAATGAATGTGCACTAAAATATAGCCATCATTATCCGTTGCCATCTTCATCCGCTGAGACTCAAACAGTTGTTGCCTATAAATGAGTATTGAGGTAATTAACCAAATGAGCTACCTGGGAAAATCCATTCTGCAGTATATGAACTGAACAAACAGGGTATATTATTGGTTTAGTTGGATGTTAGTATTAGCAGTGAGTGTCTGCCATCTCTTTCAATACCATTTGCATCAATATGAGGTCATTTATGTGTCACAGTGTATGAGGTCATCTACTCAAGTCATGAACATGATAGCCACAACATTGACCTTGGATTCCCATACAGATATCGAAGTATGCAAGCTTGTAATCGAATACTGCAGCTGTAATTCCATATGTCCATACTGTTGTGCACATTCCTTTTTACTTTTTACTGTTGTGAGACACTTTGATCAACAATTGTTATTGAATTTGTTCTAATAAAAGAAATAAGCAAAAATACATTGTAGATGTTTTTCCATAAGCAAATGGGTGCTCTTCTATTAGTGTCTATATATCTTTAACACAATTGCATTCACTGCATTTAAGGCTAAAAGTCATACTATTTTCCTGTAACCCAGTGTTGTAAACCACATGTGATTGATTAATAACCTGCATTTAAAGACATGATGCATGTAGACAACACACAGAAGGGTTGTCAGTGTTCTTAGAAATATGCATTACATAGAGGCATGAATTCCAAGTTCAGTTAGATAGATGTGTACCTTTATCTTTATCCATTTATTTATGTGTACACAGGATTCCATATAAAGATATTAAAGTTATGTAATTATTTACAGT
The DNA here is from genome assembly GCF_013347855.1 of Anguilla anguilla. Classification (NCBI taxonomy): domain Eukaryota; kingdom Metazoa; phylum Chordata; class Actinopteri; order Anguilliformes; family Anguillidae; genus Anguilla; species Anguilla anguilla. Next base: position 56,411,280 of record NC_049204.1, on the reverse strand, counting down.
CATCTTTCAGGAGAAAATATATTACATAGTTTAGCATCCACATGCTTACCGTTGAACATTATTAGCTATTATTTACACCATTTTGCACAATGTTAACCAGATTATCACACAACAAACGCCATATAAACAACTGATTAACACATAACAACATCTGTTCAAGCAACTATTGCGGACCTAGGAAATATGTTTTCTAGATTTTGAAACGCTTTTTAATTCGGAAAGTCGTCGGATTCCGATTATACCAAAACGAGAAACCTCCCTCTTGGGGACCTCGTCGTTGTGAGTTCCACTGTGAGATTCCCATCTTCTAGCCTTCCCCCGTGTTTGGCACTGAGGAAATCTGTCTTATACTTCTACAAATATCACGTAAAGTCTCTCCCTTTTAAAAAGGGAACTATATCTCAGTCACTACTTTAGTGATACATAGAAGTATTTCCTTTTCACACGAACACTTTGAAGAGCTCCAGTGTTGTCATTGCCCATTGGGCATTGAGTGACATGCTGTTTCAGTTCCCCCAAAAACCTGCCTGCAGTGCCCTTCAGCCCATTTCACCTAACCCAGGGCTTATACAAACTACAGTGCTGTTTCTAATGACCCTCCAGTCACAGTGCATGTCTCTTATATTTATCAGCCACGGTGACCTGTCAACAAATGTGGTAGGGCTGGGGGTCAGGGTGTAACTTCAGACAAGTTCAGGTTAAAAATTGATCTTGCAGTCTCCCTCCGGTGGCCAGATAAAGGCAGGACGGCAGTTGGCTCTGCCGGTTCAAACACAGGGGCATGGGGGGCCGTGGGCAAAGCAGAGCGCTATTTGCATTCTCGCTCCACTGCGATTGGCTTTGCCTCTCCTTACGTACGCATGCGTACGTGCGGTCCTTCCAGCCTCAGCTTCAGAGCTCGGTCTGCTTGACTCCCGGCTCCAGCTTCCTGGACAGGGCGTTGAGGATCAGTTTGAACTTTTCGTATCTCTCCGTCTGGTTGACCGTGGCCCCTCGGCTCCCCCACAGCAGCCGGAGCTGAAAGTCCGTCTTGAAGATCTCCAGCATGTCCTCGTCAGGATTGAAATCTTCAGGCGACGTGAAGTAGGGAGGGTAGAAAAGAAAGCATGACTCATGAGTTTCATAAACAACTTGTGCTCTGCTGATTTCCAAATTATGCAGCTCTAAGCCAGTCAGAGTTACTTGAGGTCAATGCTGAAGTAACCTTGTTTTTCAGGCTCATGACCTACAGTAACAGTACTAAAAGCCTGACTGATGAACAAATGAAATGGAGATGCACTGTCATAGGCCAATGGTCATACTGCAGTTAAAAAATCAGATGAATAGGTGGAATTCCAATTTGACATAGCAATTCAAGCCTACTCAACCAGTGATTTAAAACATAAGGCTAGTTTTAACCAATCACATCGGAAGAGAAGGATCTTACAAGTTGTAACTTCCTTTTCCAGATGCTGTAGAGCAGGGCTGCCTAACCCTGTTTTTGAAGATCTACCATCCTGTAGGTTTTCATTTCAACCCTAGTTTTGTGCACCTGATTCTACTACTGTAATTATCAACTCAAAAAAGATCTCTAGCTGTTGAATGAGGCGTGGTTTGTTAGGGTTGGAGTGAAAACCTACAGGGTGGCAGATCTCCAGGAGCAGGATTGGACAGGCCTGCTGTAGAGAGACAGCGTCTGAGGTCTAGGCTGCATCTGAAGAGCCTCTACAGGTGTTCCAGCTGATGACGGTTCCCCGCTCTGCTCAGGGTGCCTGGCACTGGGCTCCTACCTTTCAGGATGCGCTCGGCGTTGGCGCTGTAGCCGTCGGCGTTGTGCGCCACCGCCCTCGCCACCTCCAGGTGGCGCAGCATGATCTCGCAGCCTTGGTCGTTGTTCTCCCACAGCTCCATGCCCTCGAAGACCACGGCGGGCCGCTCCATCAGTGTGAGCAGGGGCATCAGGAGGGGTACCGTGGTGCTGTCCAGGGGAACATCCACTACGGATCCCAGAAATAAATTTGACCACACTGGTCAGCTGCCCTTTTTTTCTGCTATCAACACATTGACTAACAGCTCCCACTGTAACGGGAGGCACCAAAGAAAGGAGTGAAAAAGAGTTCCTTACCGCTTCCTTCATACAGACCCTTGTAAAAGGGCTTGAGGGACTTTTCATAGATGATGGCTGTCTGTGTGTATTTCCTTCTCAAGGTGGTCCAGGTGTGGTCTAATCTTGTGATCTGTGACCAAGAGGACAGAACCAGGTCAGTGTTGTTAGAGCTGCCGTTTGGAGGAGACGTGTTCGCTCTCAATGAACCGCTGGATCGTTTCACTGCAACGGCCACTGCCCTCTCTTTGCGGCTTTACCTTTGAGAGCCTTCTTTAAGACTGCACTCGGGTCCCACAGCTGGGTTTCCCTGCTGCGCATGGTGATGTGCGCTTTAGAGCGGTTACCTGGGGCATGTCCAGGGCTTTCATGATGGAGGAGAAGGCGTAGAGGTCCCCCATGGAGTCCTTGAGCTCCAGCGCCACCAGGATGAGGCGGTTGAGAGTAGTCGCGCGCTCCTCCAGGCTCCCCGTGCAGCCCAGGATGTCCACCGCCACTCCGATGGCCATGGTGCTGTGCCTGAGGCAGGGACCAGAGGGACACGCTCAGCCCCTGCTACTTCCACCCCGGCACTGGAGCGTAGCACTGCTATCTCGCTACGCGTTACTCACAGTACATCTGACTGATGTTATTAAATTTATTGTAGATGTGGAACAGTCAATATTTGAAAAAGAACACCGAACACCATGGATCATGGGAAGATATTTCACACCATGGAAACAGGAAGGAGGCAAAGTTTGGCACCTATGGTAGACAGGAGTTTACCTTTCCATCAGGTCCTGGCGTAGCTGCCTGCCATGTGGAAGCGTTACCAGCTCCAGACCAGAGCTCACTCCCATCTGACCTTTCAACTCTTCAGTCACATTCAGTATCCTAGCAACCTGTCAGATACAGAAGTTCATACTGAAAGGTTGGCCATTAAAGCATTTATACCACCAAAAGCTTACAATAGAAGGGCATTCCCACTCCCTGAAATTGATATCAAAAAGTTAGTGGTAGTGTTAAAATGTAAGTTAAGCTTAAGTTTGATCTTAAATAAAACAAGTTACAAAGGTAGATTTTATGATGACATTTAGCAAGCTTATGTGCATGCTTGTATTATATAACCTTTGGATATATTGTCGACTGTGCTCCCTCTTGATAAAGTCAACACTCAGTTTTAATTTAATTGCCAAATGACATAACAAAGACTAGTTTTCCATAGCTCTGGACTGTTTTTTTTGTTGTCGTTTTAATTACACCAGTAAAGTTGTCTCCCTCAAGCCTAGGCAACCAGTCATCCAGTCATGGGTTTTTCAGATCAAACTCTGTAAACATGTTTGACTCATTGAGTTAAACTGAATTGATTTTCCTCATTTGGCTGCTGTTGTGTGCCAGAACTCCACCCAAAGAGAGACACGGAGAGAGAGACAAACAAAGCTCGTCACCCAGGAAACACAATGTGCTGACATACTGTATATGACTGTCAGTTTTTTAGGATAAAAAGACCCCTTCACATGATTATAGATGTATTTTGACCACTCAATACTGAAAATATATGGAGTGTACCTGGCAGTCGGCCTGTAGGATGTGCTTGGCGATGGTCCGGTGGTCTTTGTTCAACAGCAGCTCTTTGGCTCTCTTCAGCACAGACATCTCCAGGGGCTTGTTCTCGGAGGGCAGGAGCCTGCTCTCGAACTCTCCCGGCCGGAAGGCCGACGACGTCTCGAACACCGGCCTCCGGAAGCCCTTGCCCTTCTCCTCCGCTCGCCCTCCTTCCTTGCCCCTCCGCGCTCTCTGCAGCTCCGCCTGCGGCCCCTCGCCCCCCTCCTCCTCCTCGGCGCTGTCCTCCAGGGCCTCGATGGCGTGGTGGTAGGAGCTGCGGTCCAGCACGTGTCCAGGGAGGCTGGCGTCCGAGGCGCTGAGGCGGCTCTTCCTGGCCTCCTCCGTCCTCAGCCTCTCCACGTAGCTGTTGCTAGGCAGCGGCCCGGAGACGGCGTCCCACTCGGCCGGGCTGCAGGGGCTCAGCTCGCAGTAGCTCACCTCCGGGCTGGGCTGCTGCGCTTTGGGGGGAGGGGCGGGGGGCATGAGGGCGAGGCGCTGCAGGCGGGGGGAGCGGGGCAGCCTCAAGGAGGGCACCTTGCTGGGCTTCGGCGGGGGCTTGGGGCACAGCTGGCTGTCGGAGCCCCGTATGGCCTCCCCGGCCTGCACCTCCGCGGCCAGCCTCCGCGGTACCGTGGGGCTGAGGGCCGGCTCGCTCCCCGTCCGGAACACGGGGGACCTGGGGCTGCGCTGGGGCTCCATGACCTGGGACTGGGGCTGCGGCCTGGAGCCTGGATCAGGAAAAAAGGTGCAGCTTGTTCACACTCACGCCCTGCGACAGCCTTCACTGTGAAAATGAAGTCATGCTTCTGTCTTTGTTCCCAGTCTGCTCGTAGTGCTGTCTATTTGTAGTCCACATGGACAGCTTAATTACAGTGTCAGGCACAGGCTGAGGCAGTGCTGCTGGCCTCTAAACCCTCTGGTATTCTTACTTGCTCAGAGCAAACCAATTCTCATCCACGTCTCATCTAATCTGGTCTGCCATTCTCTTAAGAACATATCTTTTACCATTTCTGATGTGCATTTCACACCCTTCTCTTCAGCTGTGAGTACAAAGCAGAAGGAAGCCCAGCTGAAAATAATAGGATTTACCAACTTTTAAAGGCCTTCAATGTTTGATGAAGTATAGCATGTAACAACAAAAAAAAATCCCTTTTTAAAGACTGTCCGAGCTGGACGTTTTAAAAAGGCGAGAGGGTTTCAGATAAAGAGAGAGAAAGGAAGGAGACAGGAACCTACCGAGAGGGAGGAAGCTCTCTGACTGATGAGTTTTGAGGGGTCGGCGTCTGTCCTGAACGTGGTTCAGACACGCCGGCTGGCTTCCGCACTTGTCCCGGCTCCTGTTGGAGAGAGAGAGAGAGGCCAATGTGACTGTGCCCCTTAGCACACGACACACACTGAGACCAGTCTACTCACACGCACTGAGAAAACCAAAATGGAGAAACCCGATACTGTACATTGTGAGATACACAGAGTAAAATAGGAACTTGTAATTTGTTGGGATATTTTCTGATGTTGTTTAGCTTGGCTTTGCGAGCGACATTTGGTTATTCTACATCACAGGCTGAGCCTCTGTTCCTTAGCCACAGGAATGTTTTATCCTAGACGTGTACTTATCTGCGCTAGCTTCGCTGCTACGTCCTCACATATGTTGTTTATGAGCTGCCGTTCAATCCCGAAACTGAACTAAGCGATTTCACCTGCCATTAAAAAAATCATCTCATTTTTTTGTTCAGAGGCCTGAAGCTTGGTTAACTTAATGAAAAGATTTACTGGAGAGATAGCACACACAACCGTGTCCTTTCCCTCTGGTAGACTGAGCACGTTACAGGCCTGGACTAGCTGACGCTGAGAGGCTGTACAGCGGGCCTGCCCTGTCTCTCACCTCAGGAGGTTCCCACGGCTCAGCGTTTGGTCCTGGGAGTGCCCGTTCATGATGTTGAGGCTCAGGCGCTTGGAGACCTGGCTCTTGCGCTCGGGCGCCAGGGCCTCCACGCGGACGGCCGCCACCCCGTACTTCTCCTCCAGGCAGCGCAGGGGCAGGCCCCGGTTGATGGGCTGGAAGATGATGGCGCCCACCACCTCGGACACCGGCTTGCGGTTGCCCACGTAGTAGCGCACCAGGGCGGGGACGCTGTCGAAGCCCTCCCTCTCGAACAGGTACTGCACCCGGGAGTAGGCCTCGTTCATGGCCACCACCTTCCTGTTGATCTTGAAGTGCTGCGGGGCATTCTTCCACTGGCAGGTCAGCACGTAGTTCCCCGGGCTGGACAGGGAGTCCCGGATCAGGAAGTCCCCGTCCCGCTGGATCAGGCTCTCAGCCACCTGCGGACCGTGGGCAAAGCGGACACGCTCAGTTCAAGCCTCCCTCAGCTCACACACCTCAATAAACACCGGTCACATTTTTCTCAATTTGGCAAAATGTCTTTTTTCAAGAATGCCAGCAGACTAGAAAATTGTGAAGACTGTTAACCTTGTGTCTAAGGACATCCATAAGCCTTTGGAGGGCCCCCGTTCTGTGAGCCACATCGCCTAAACAGAAGCTTCAGGCTCAAAAGTGTTTTGGTAAAGTGGGAAATGAAATCAAGTGTCGGGCTGAGTCATGTGACCCAAGGCAGCCCCAACTCTAAACCCAAAGGCTTCTCATAAAACAAAATTTCCGTCTCAACATTTTCAAATGAACAAAGGCTGCTTAATTAAAGTATTTATAGCTTATGTAATCAGCTGTGTGTTTTTTTTTTCCCAGTAGAGGGTCGGCATTTTAATTAAAAACTGAGATTTCTAAATTGTCCTCCTCCGTAAAGCTTCGGTAGCACCAGGAAGGAGGTTATTAAACCCGATTAGGATCGCTTGGCAGCTGAAATGTTTTCACTGTGGTTGCATAAAAGTCTTTCATTACGAAAGGTACCGAGTTTGTGAAAGAGCGCGACTGTGAGGGGACAGGAGCTGACTGAGACCACCGGTTAGTGTTGTGTTCCGTTATCGCAGCACACAGAGCTACCGGACAACTCCTCCATTTTCCTCGGCTCCCAGACACGCAGTTCATTTGCAGCTTTGCGCTGCCTGACGCAGGGCTTAATTAGATATTGGCCTTCGAATGCCCTGCTAAACCCGCACATTAAGCACATTAAATCGAATAAGCACGTGAAATCTGCGAGCCACATGCTTGCTCCATATGTGGATTTGTGTATACGTGATGTCATTAAATAAGCTTCAAACGGGAAAACTGAAAAACATTTGTGTTCCAAGCTGTAATTCTGCAACTAAATTTTCAATCACAGAGCGATGCAGCGAACGCGACAAGCTTTTTTTCCACTGTAAAAAGTTCCACTAATTTACACTGGAAAGCCACTTCTCACTTTTCAGCTGTAATAACACAGCTGGACACTCCTGACAAACTATAGCCCATCAAATATCTTTCAATCCCATTAAATCCCTTCATTCCTGGATGGCCTCCCTTGCTGTAGTCGCCTGCACAACACTTGCATGTCATTCCAGAAGGGAGTGAATTGCTTTTAGAAAGCAACGACAGCAACATTCTGCACATTACTCTGCCACTGACAGAAAAGGCCTTAATAAGTGCGGGGGACAGGTTGTTTTCCGCACCGTTCCCTCAGAAACACGCGTTGTCGTTTGTCATCGGTGCTGCTCGATCTGGTCTGACCCGTTCTCGCCGAGCGAGGGGGGGGGGGCGGTCTTGTCGGCGAACACTCGCTGCGTGCCGTGGGGTGCTCTGCCAGACCCGCTGCTCGGCCCTCCCGCCACACGGAAGGGCGTGGCGGGCGTGGGCAATTTCCCCCAACAGGTATGGGGTACGTACCCGACTGCTGCCCCAGAAAATGGCCTCGATCTTTTCCACCCTGCCCCTTGGTGTGTCTCTGCTGTGGGGCTGGGAGCGAGGCGAGGGGGGTGGTGGGGTGGGGGCGGGGCATGGGACTCATACCTGAGAGGCCAGCGAGGGTGCGACAGGCCAAACAGTCACTGACGGAAAGCCTCTCTTGTAGGGCACTACATAAAAAACGAACCCGGTCACCTGCTAGTTCTCCTGTTTAGTGGTGTTAACTGAAAGCTACTGGCTCTGTAAGGACACTCGGTGTCTCATTGGGGACACGGGGTCAGGGAGAGGGCCCCGTGTGATCGATGGGAAGAGACGACGTTGAGCCGTAATGGGAGCGATACAGCGTCAGGGGGGGACACACGTCAGGCTTTGTCAGTGCTTTTTACGCCTAAGTGAGAGCTGATGAAAGCAGGAGGTCGAGGCAGAACAGCCTGAATGCTCCCGTCGGCTCACAGTAATAAGTCACTGGAGCTGACGTGAATAGAAATGCACGTGCCACGTAATAATGCAGCTAATGGTCTGAAACAATATGATTGAGAGCTGGAGTAGTCTGCTGTTTAATTTCAAACTGGCTTGGATTTGTGGGCTGGTATCACACCAATGATACAGCAGCACCAGCACTGTATCATATATGTAGTTCAATGTTGATTTCTGACACAATAGCTAATAATAAGATGTTGTCAAATCAAAGGAAGACTCCTCTTTCTGTTACTTTCTGGTCCACAAGGGGTGCTGTTCAATAGTTTGCATTTATTCAGAATCACATGCATGTTTTGATAGGCTTTGGTCTACAGAATGACAATGGCTACAGTATATGGGGAAATTGGAATAGCAGCCATTTCTTATTCAAGAGGATGTCAAATTATAGCACTTTAAAAAAAAATCTTTCCAGTCTTCTCATCCTCTGTGGTTAAAAATCTGGCCATACCTGTTTGAGACAGGTTAGCTGCACAGGTAGTGGTTTTCCCGAAGCGCCTACAGCCGAACTCAGTTTGCGTGTGTGTGTCAGCTTGCTGTCAGAGTGATCCTGCGGCAAGACCTGACCTAATATTCCTCTCAGCTTCTACAGCTTGTTTTCAAAACAGAAGTGGAACCCCCAGGAGGGCAGAGGGCTGTCAGACTCAGCTGCTCCCAGCCCTCCGTCCGCTTCGCTCTCCTCCCCTCGTATCACACTCCCACCGCCCGCAACGCCGCGGCTGTCTCCTCAAACTGAGGGCTTCACCGGAGGCGCCGTGCCTGACGACCTCTGACAAGCGTTCACTGGACCCACAGGGGCTTTGCAGCTACAGCACACTTCTGGTTCCTCAACTGAATGGAACAAAACACCAAACCCACTGCAAATCGCCCGCACTATTTTTTATTAGCCCTCTAACGCGTTCCCCTCCTGCGCCCAGATTTGGCCATGGGAGAGCTGAATTAACAACAGCACCGTGAGGGCAGAGAGTTTGTGAATTTCACCCTTTTCATACAAGCTGAGCGCCGCTTCTATATATGTGTGTGTGTGACAGGCAGCGATCTGTGGCCTGCATTCTCTCGTAATGAAATCAGCCGCTGTCTGAAAGGGGACACCAGACTGTGTCTGCGGTTAATTCAGAAACAGCGCGTGCTTTCGCAAGGCTGGTCCACTTTCACACGACGTCTGGAGAGACCAAGCCCTCCGTGCCTCGTTTGTTACTCCATTACCGCCTGCCCGTCACACAGAAACAGAAAGTTCCTCAGCCAAACCTGAGCCATGGCACATGTATTATTGAAGTGTCATGAATGGAAGCAAAATTAACAAGGAAAGAAGCAAAGGGATGGCAAACAACCCTCCCATATTTTCAAACACTGCAAAAGCCATTAAATACGTCTTTCTTTGTAAGTGTTTTAATCTTAAGACTGTTTAAATCTTAAAATAAATTAGCTTGTTTTAAGTTCATTTTTTCTTGACAAGTGAAATTGTCTTATCCCACTGGCAAATCTGGAAATGAGTCAAAGCTGTCAGATTAGTTTCAATCGCTTTGCTTTATTTAGAAAAAAAGCAATAGAAATAAGATTTAAAGTGTAAACACAAGATTAAAACACTACGATTAGGATTGGTTTTTCCAGAAAAGCCTGTCCTGAGAACTAATGGTGTGCCTCAGAGAAAGAAACAGGCAGCACAGAGACTCTTGTACAGTAAGCACACGGCTCCTCTCCCATTGAACATGGAAACCAACATGGGACGCCCCCCCCCCCCCCCTCAGACTGGACACCCCCCAGCCGCACGCTGCCCCGTGAGAGTACCTGTCTGGGGATGGCTCCGTGGTACCAGGCGTGACTGCGTGGCTCCTCGCAGCCCAGCTTCAGCTCCTCCTCCAGCTCCTTACGCAGCTTCTCCGGAGGACCCTCCATGATGTACTTGTCCCGGGAGAACTGCACGTAAATGGGAACAACGAGCTTCTTTAGCGCGCTCACAGCCATGGCCGAACTGCGAGCTGAGTGTGTGAGAAAGAGTGCGTGTGTGTGCCTGTACACCTTTACTTTCTCACTCCCTCTCTGTCTTTTCCTGAGAGTGTGTCAGAGATCTCCTCCCCTCACCGTGTGACAGGCAGCGCTCTTCCAGCAGAGCCCCGCACACCGCTCTCTGATTGGTCGAGGCCATCTACCTGCCCTCCTTGATGTCTGCCCTGTCTTCTGTCAGCCTCCTGCTGGAGGCCCCGCCCTCACCTGCTGAGCGCGCTCAGTGTGTCACACAGGAAGCCGCTGCGCTGCGCTGCAGCATGACTCACGCAGACAGTTGCCGCGATTAGCACACAGGGCAAACACACCTTTTCACAGAAGCGGGGTGGGGAAACGCCAGGAACCTGTTCAGAATCCCGAGGCTGAGGGCGTCACTGCCCCCCCCCCCCCCAAAAAAAAAGAGAAATCAAACTCACTTACTGGAACTGGATGAATGACAGCCGTCTGTTGCCGTGCGGCCAATCGGATTTAATAGTTACGCAGTCGGATAATGTTGAGACATGATCATAAGAAACGGTAGTGCTTACTCTGCACTGTGGTTTCTCGCCAGGTTTTCCATTTAATTAACAAGGGTGGTTTATTTAGGTCTCCTAGCCAGATAAAGATACGTATATAAACACAGATAAGCATTCCCCAAAGCCTCCATAAATAGACGCTATTCCAGCCTGCTACTCTGCTGCTTTTTTAATGATCTCAGAGCTGAGAGAAATGGCCTCTGGAGGAAATTTCCAGGCAGTGAGTTTAGAGCCAGGGTGCTGGATCAGCTCAATCTTTGGGAGCCCTCCACCAGTACCATGGTCATCATCCAAAGGAAGGTGGGGGTGGGTGGGTGGGTGGGGGTGGGTGGGTGGGTGCTAAAGCCTCATTGACTTAAGTAGGATTTGTGATCCGGTGACCGGAAAGGGTTATTACATTACATTAACCCAATACTCTCCCCAGCACCCTAAGCAACCCAATATTTTAATGGTATAGCATGAAGATATGTCATCTTTTCCCTTTTTATAGGCTCTTTTTCACAATTTGCCCAATAGATACACTTCTAAGTAGCTTGTGGTGGCCAAAGGTCTCTTAAAATGTATTTACACTAATATTTAACATCCTAATAGTTACTGTAACATTCACAGGTATGATTTGAATCAACGCTTGCAGCCTCCCTGAAAAATGTCAAGTAAATATCAAATGCGACGGCCAAAGAAAGTCTCCAGTCAAAAGACATGTACTGCCAAGGAAAGGAGATCGTAATGATTGTCTAGTGTGTTGGATCTCGCTCAATGCTCATTGCTTTGGGTGATGGTATATTGATCAGAACATCGGTATTGACTTTCCAGTGAAATGTACTGGGTGCTGACTGTGGTCTAATCGGACTGCTGGGGGAAAACGAAACGGATCGCGACTCATCACGTGCATGGTTTCAGAACTTTCCCCAGTAAATACACTGCAGCTGAGGTCTGAACATACTGGTCAAGGCTTTGGCATGTTTTTCAGATGAGACGAAATGCATGGTATGCAAACGTTTTGGCCTCAGCGACCAAAACTCCCAGTTCTTGGAGCAGTGTGGTTCATTCTGCCCAATGAACAGCTAAATCTCTTTAAACGAGATCTAAATTTGTCTGGCCGCACTTTAACTTGTCTCTGGAGGGAGTAAGTGCAGTTTTGTTTTCTGTTGTGGTCAACAGAAAAATGTGCCAAAAAAAGCTACAGCAAGGCTTCAGGAAATTGTTTATTGTTTTCAAGAGAGAAAAACAGTTCTGGAAACTCCACCATAAATTGTAGTAACACCATCTTTTGTTTTAACAAGGGATTAATTTAGATAACCTTGCTGTCACCAATAAGGTTGTTCTAGTTTTATTTTTTATTATCAAGCTATATTTGATTGCTTGGGTCCCTCCACCTCATCTGATTAAAACTTGTTTTATGGCTTGATTACGAAACATGTTGCGTCGTAAAATATATAAATTTGTCAGATTTAATTATAAAGCAGTGACTACTTGTCAGTTATGAAAAGCAAGGCTTTGTTTGCGCTGTAGTGATGTCATGAGTGTCTGTCGAAAGATAGACGACTTGACTGACACACACAAAGGGAGGGCATGTGCACACACACAAACAGGAACACACAGTCAGACTACTACATGTGCTTGGGCGGCAGTGTAGCACAGTTGGTAAGGAACCCAAAGGTCATAGGTTCTATTCCTGGGTAGGACACTGCCGTTGTACTCTAGAGCAAGGTACTTAGCTTGCATTGCTTCAGTATATATCCAGCTGTATAAATGGATACAATGTAAAAAAAAAACTGCTATGTAAAAGTTGTATAAGTCGCTCTCGATAAGAGTGTCTGCTAAATGCCTGTAATGTAATGCTTTATTGTAAATAACTTTAAAGCCAGAGTGTTTGAAAGCGCTGCCCTGCTGGGAGGCTCAGAGGGGACCCAGGTCAGGCTGAGCACTCTGTTTCTAATATTAATTGATCTGAGGAAAGGCAGGTGAAAGGAGGGCTGCTGGCTGCTGTCAGGGACTCCATCCTTTGGGGGGGGGGGGGGCTGATGAGCTGCCACTCTCTCTCCGCTTCCCTCCCTGAAGGGCTACTGTCTGCTGTCAGCCGAAATAAGGCCACCTCTCCAGGGGGCTGCCGGCTCGACCATGTTGTTCCACAAAACAGCAACGAGCAGAGAGACTGAAATACTTGGGAGGAACTGGTCCAGCATCAAGCCACCCGTAAATAGCAGTATAACTTAAAGTATAGTTAAGAAGGAGAGAGATCATTCATACATACATGAATACACACATACATACATACATACATACATATATCCTGTACATACTGTACATATATACATATGTACATACATACAGTACACACACACACACACACACACACACACACAGCTTATTGCTGGAATAATGTAATGTAAGAGACACATTTTTGAACCCTGAGAAATATGTTTTCTTAAATATCTGCTGTTTCATTGACTCAAGACAGTTTAATCGAATGAATGAAGCGTTCAAGTGAACTGAATGTCCATGGCTCTTGGAGAGAACAGAATGTTCCCTCAACATCCTCCATTTCAGAGGAAACTCTGTCAGAGAGCCACTAAATGAGTGAAGTTGTTAACAGGCGCACACACGCACATGGTTCTGCCACAGAGCGGATCGATCTTTCTGCTGATCTGATCCCCTCTCTGAGTCAGCAGCGTAGCCGAACTGTCATACTGCATTTGGGATCACATGACCGTATCATACACAGCTCTACTGTTAGTGTTCACCACTAAGTGTGCCAATTAATCGATAGCTGGAGTTCTCATAGCCTTTAGGGATGAGTCACACTGGTCCTGTGTTTTGGTGTGAGATATGAGAACAGCTATGAGGTCAGTCTCATATCTCACTGAGCATGTGCGCTCCCGCGCTCTTGTCATTCCACCGGTGGCGCAAGCGTGTCATTCCCACGACGACCGGTGACCGGCGTGGCCTCTGCATGTCTGTGCTGCAGCAGACCGTGCTGGGCTGTACGAACCGTGCCTTCACTGTGTGTTAGAGGAACACGCAGATGTCCGGGTGCTGGTATGCTCCTTACATTCCAGTGCTAATTCCCTCCATTACACTGTGACAGACTGCTTAGCATTAACACCACACATAGCACAAGTTGTTTTGAATGGCACAACAACATTACAGTTGTAGTCAGACATGTACAGCCAGCCGGGTAAGATCTCAGCTTTTGTGATGTAAAATAATAAGATGCAATATGACACCACCTTGGAGCAGGATGTCTGGGTCTTTACAGAGCCATTGTACAATGTGGTGCAAAAGTGCTGGCTTTACACTCCAGAATCACACAAAAATATCAAAAGCTAAGAGATCAGAAGGCTTCAAAGGTTCACCCCTATATGGAGTTTCACCCTTATAAGCTGCCACACTCCTCCCTTCATATGAGTATTTCTGTGCATATGCAATATTTATAGTAGCTGACAATCCCAGGCCTCAGCCCTGTTTGAAAATAGACCCACATAGCACTGGCATCGTAACAAGAAATGGGAGGTGAGATTTCTCCCAGGCCAAACCACCACTACCATACCACTAATTACCATGACCACACAGCACATATTTGCAACAGGCCGAGAATATCACCTGTGTGAGAATTTGTTTTTCTTTTTGTTTGGCTTTTTTTCAGTGCCTTTGGAAAAGGAACACACTGCTAAACTGCTTTGATGGACTAACAGTTTTAATGGCTTTTTCCATCAATTAAAACCCCATATGTATTTTTCAAAAAAAGAGTTAGAGTCCATTGCTGGCATTTTGTTTTATTGTTATTTGTTACTTTCATTGTTCCAGCGCAATTATGCTATGACAGCTTTGGCTGTTCTCTGCATTCCTTGTGTAAAAAGTAATCCCAAAAGATTGCAGTCAGCTGCAGGGCACTCAGGTAATAAACCCTGAACCCAGGTATAAAAATAGCGTGTACATAATTACTCAAACAGCGCCCGATAACTTCATGACTGTATTGAATTCATCGGTGGGGCAAAGACACATTCGCAGCACATTTGCAAGCCAAATCAATCACCCAAACGCTGCACCTTTATATAAAACGGCCATCTGTAACTGGCGACGCGTACATTATCGCGTCACGTGCGCGGATGATCGATTGTGTCATTTCTTTTTGAGGACTTTCCGTTAGTGTCCGTGCCATCATCTCTGACTGCCCCTCCGCTCAGCGCTATTATTAATCATTACAGCGTGATGCGCCGCTGTTTTATTTGCAGTACGTCATCCCTGGAGCGAGGTGAAATGGTATCTGCCTTCAAGGCACAACCTTGAGCGGGTCTCTTGGATAGCAGCGCTAGGCTAACTGCGGTTGCGATAGGAAGCTGGGGCGGTGCAGTAGCTGCTGGATCTTACGCTGACCTGCCTCACAGTGTCCTCAGGAGGCTGCTTGGCTGGCTTTTATCGGGCGGGAGCTTTTCCCCTTTTGGAAACAGGGTTTCTTATCTAATCGAATCTACTTAAGAGGAAATGGTGAAACGTCTTTAGTGAGCAATTTTGCGAGAGACAGCCCCACTCCTTCAGCCTCTGTTCCGCGCCAGAGATATTATCTGCGGCTTGTCGCTGTAAAACGCGGCAGGAAGATTAAAATTAGGTACTTCTGTCTCGCAATATCTCCTCGCGTTCACGACGGACTCTAGTTATCCTCACTCATTCTTGTGTCTGAAACCTCCTGTTGAACTTCTACACTTCGTGGCCCTCCCATGCAACCATAAGAAGCTTTTTAGATAATGACTTCGGATAGATATTATCCCCTTCTTGATTCCTTTACAAATAATCCTCTTCATGTTCACCCTGCCTTATTAATCCTGGAAGGTACGCAATGTAAATGTCCGCTAAGTGCGATGCAGCAGGATGCCGTGTGGATTACGCGGGGTTAACTCAGTAGGGTGCCACATGCACTACCCGCCTCTCCCACGGTGCTTTCGTGCGACGGAGGGGCAGATTATTTACACGAACGCGTACGATTGTAAACGATTATGTTCACACGCCACGCTTGTTCGGCTTCCTGTGGGACTAGGGGGATGTGTCCAGATTGGAGTGCGGTTGAGTGGGTGGGTGGGGGGCGGGGGAGGGAACCCACGATTCCTCTGCTTCCCCCGAAGCCGATAATGAGTAAATGAAGAGGCCTTCCTGTCCGCGTACGTGTATCTGTCTCATCTGGGGCGGCTTCCTGGGCTGTCTCCGTGGCGGTCTCACCCTTCCTGTCTGTGGATAAACTGAGAGGGCCATCTCTCCATCGCATCTCGCTGCTCTCCACCCCAGAGACATGGCCGCTCCCTCCTCTGAAGCTGCCCGCTGTGCCCCTCGCCACGTTCGCCCGCTCCCCCCGCGGATTCGGGGGCACGTCACGCAGGGGCCGCGGCGCAAAACGCCGTCGTGCTAAAACGCCGAGCCCCCCAAAAACATTTTCCTTTCGCTCCGTCGAATGATTTCAAGGTCTACAGAACCGTGATGAATAAATCTTCCTCAGCCACTCTTCCGAGCGGGAGATGGAAGGTTTTAGAGCCGTGGCAGTTCTCCAGGGCGGCTTTGTCCTGAATTGAACAATGCAGGGCACGAGCGGAGCTTTTCCCGCGCACCTCCGCTCTGTTAATTCAGTATGTTCCGGTGGCTTCCGCTCAGCTCAGCGCTGCGGCCTCCCCTCCGGTGAGCCCCAGTCGCAGGGGGCAGGGCTCTGGGCTACCCGGGGCAGCACACAGAAGGGATTAGGGCCCCAGGCCCCAGTGCAGCTGCGCAGCCTTCTTTTATTGTGCCCTCAAGCGCGGCGCGTTCGTGCCTCAGAAGAAAGGCTCGGCCCGCCGCGGACGCAGGGACCCTCAAAGAAAAGAAAAGTTTCCCTGAAAAGCCGGAGAGCCCGAGGAAGCGTGCAGGGGGTGCGGGAAAGGTGTGGGAGGGTGGGGGAGGTGAGGTGGGGGTGAGCCGGTCGTGTGAAGCCGAACAGCAGGGTGTCAGGGGCCTGGTACGCACATCTGTCCGTCAGTCAGTGGGGATTTTTCAGTCAGCGGTCTGTCTGAGCAAAGCGCTGAGCTCCAGTCTGGGAATGCTGAATCTACTGAATCTAATGCTGAATCTACTGAATTTAATGCTGAATCGACTGAATCTAATGCTGAATCTACTGAATCTAATGCTGAATCTACTGAATCTAATGCTGAATCTACTGAATTTAATGCTGAATCGACTGAATCTAATGCTGAATCGACTGAATTTAATGCTGAATCTACTGAATCTAATGCGGAATCTACTGAATCTAATGCTGAATCGACTGAATTTAATGCTGAATCTACTGAATCTAATGCTGAATCTACTGAATCTAATACTGAATCTACTAAATCTACTGCTGAATCTACTGAATCTAATGGTGGCTCAGTGGGGCCTCTGATGTAGCCACTTGGCCAGTGAGCACAGTAAAGCAGCAGGGGTCTTATCCCTCCCCACAGGGGAATATGGCTTTCCTCACAGATGTACCAGTAAAAACTGGCTGTCAGTTTCCCAAGAAATAAATGAAAGAGAGGTCTTCAATTGGACAGAGCAGCGATCGCAGGACTGACGTTGTGTTTCCGGCCATTTCTTGTTCTGTTTGAATGACCCCCATCCATCAAGACCAACACTGAGCGCACTGTTACATCTTGACCCCTGTGTTCATCTGGCGAGGGCCAAAAAAAATGAAGGTTTCCATGACAACCTTCAGCTATTTAGAGGATAAGTTTTTAAAAAAAGAAACAAAACAGAAGAAACTGCTTTACTGAGTTCCAGGCCTCTTTCGGACCCTACGGACCCCGGCACCAGACGAAAGGAATAACAAACTCGCCGCTATTTCTGGACAAAATCGTTCCAGATTCCAAACTGCGCAAACACGCTCACACGCATTCGCTCTCTCGCACATCAACAACCCTTCCTCCACTCTCAATAGTGATCAGACACACTGGTGGGGAAAAAAAATCAATGAGCCAGTTACAGACACTGTCAATCAGATACGGAGATGCCACACATCCGTCATCGCACAATCATTGAATCAAAGGATGTACTGAAGGGGTCCTACTTTAAAAAACAAATAAATGTTTGCAGCAAAAGCAACTGAGTAAGTGTAAGCCTGAGCATTATTCTGAACTGACAGTTCGACGTCTTGTTTAACGTACTGCTATTAATATTTGTGTGTATATCTGTCCTTCTGTAGCCCATTTTGTGACACCATGGCCCAGCTTATATTACAGTACTGTGCCATTTCTATAAATGCACAAGTGACTGTTATAGAGCATTTCTATTTCCAGGCTCCACATCCAGTTTGCTTAGTGCTACTTTAGTCATCCCGCGTAATGTGAACTTCTGCAGTGACATAGACAGAATACAAGAAATGACATCAGAGAACACAGCCTATTTAATTAAACATATAAATTCAAACGCACTAATTCAAGCCACACACACACACACACACACACACACACACACATACATACAAACACAAACACACACGCACACACACACAAAGGAAGCAACACATCACTTAGTATCCCTCTCCACTTACAATAAAAGCCCCTGTGAGGGATGCCTGGCGGACCTCCACACTTAATATAATGAGGAAAGCAATATATCTAAACACCCGGAGTTAGAGCTACAACAATAAAAGCGCTTCTGCTATTTAAAGCTCCTCCAATTCTCAAAAACAAAAAAGCCTGGGAAACTGTTACTGCCAAAGTCCAAAACCCTGGTCAGTCAGACACCAGAACATCACATCGGTAACAAATCATGCACTCATGTTCTAACAACTTCCTCACACACAACACACACACACACACACACACACACACAATCAGTGCACACACAGCTGTAAGGACCAGTTCTACATTCAGCAACACAGAATCATTTCACAAAAAATAAGACCACTGTAAGAAATGCTTCTCAACATATTTGTGCAATGGACATAAGGCACTTCATATTTAGGAGCACAGTGTAGATTGTAGGATTGACAGATGTCAGGACGCGGTTTGAAGGTGTGAATTAATTATCCACGTTTCACCCCTACTTCTCTATCCCTCACCCAAGTACAGTGCCGTACCCTAACAGAGCCAGCAGGTTCTGACCCGAGGACGCGAAGGGGAGACACACAGACCCCGCGCTGGACCCTGGAGGAGGGACTCCCCGAGGGAAGGTGCCCGCACGCGACTCACCTTAGCGCCGATGACAGAACTCTTCTGGTAGAAGCAGCACAGGGCTGCCGTCAGCGTCCGCAGCACGCTGCACCTCTCAGACATCTTTCAGACCTTTCTGAGCTCCTCCGAAAAAAAAACTCTCACCGGAGAAAGAGGCGGCTATCTGACGAGCGGTCTGGCTCCCCTGTACGCGCGGAGGATGTGAGCGGTCGGGCTCCCTGTACGCGCGCGCACGCTCACTCTGACTCTGACTGACTCTGCCGCTAAGCCCGCGCCGGTCCCCCCTCAGCCCTGCCCCTCCATGTACGGAGCGCTGGAATCCCCATGTGATCCGTCTCTCCCGCAAATGAAATCTCAGCCATCTGGGAGCGCTCCTAACACCCCCCCCCCCACGCCCCCCTCACGCCCCTCACAATTACTCCAGCACTCCAGCCACCGCTGGCGAGAGAGAAAGAAGGGAAGAAAGAGGGGAGGAGGGGAGGAGGGGAGGAGGGGGGGGAGGAGGAGTGCGCTCCTGTTTTCTGTTGCCCCTTTCCGTATGAATGTTCCTCCCTTTGCGGTGCTCTGATAAGCGCACTGTGGCTCTGCATACCTTCGTGTGACAGGCTGTATTTTTTCAGTACGACCACGGCACTAAACAGCATGACTCTTTTTCTTTTTTTTTTCCCTTTTTTTTTGCTCTATTGGCTTCAGAGGCTGTGCACAGCAGGGAATTCTCACACATGAATTGAGCTACCAGTTGTTACGCTTCCCATTCAACTATTTTGAGCTCTGAGTTGAGTTAGGCTCCGTTCAGATTTTACGCAGCTTTTAAAGCATTAGCATTACCGAGTAGCTTGTTAAATGTGTCTGATGCAAATCTGTGCCATGTATAGTAAATGAGCACGAGAAGCCCTGATAGATGATCGGTTAGTGATGCCTGTTGGTCTTGGAGCTCTGCTTTGTCAAGAGCTGAATAAATTCACTTTGTAAAACTTCAACAGCAAAGCTACCTGTAGCTCTGCAAAAGATCCATAGTTAGATCTTCAGAGAAGGCAAATCAAAACTGCACTCTAAACTGTCAAAGCTGCACCAATTCAATGTTTACCATTGAGGAAAAGGATAAGTGTGGAGTGGGCGGAAAAGGTCATTTCAAAGTTAGTTTAGCTGGCTATATCGGTAAAGCAGGAAAATATTTGGTGTGGCACAGCAAAACTTTTTAAAGATCATGTTCATTTCTCCCACTGAGTAAGCAACAGTCAGGAGAGTTGCTAACTGACCTTGAAGTAATTTCACTAATTGGACAATATCAGGACATTTATCAGTTCAAATATTTCTTTGATGTATTTCATTCCCTTTCAAATTCTATTGACAGCACAGCCATGGTTCAAATAAGCACAGTGTCCAGAAGGAGGAGACACAAGCCTCTTCTATCTGGGTTAAGAACAAGTGGCAGGCTTGGCTCCACCGAGGCTCAGCCTTCAGGCTCAGCTAGTCTCTATTCATCGGGGACACTCGCTCTGCCTCTCAGCCATAAAGCTCTCACACTGCCGTCAGCACTTTGGGGAGGGGGGTGGCTGCTGAAAAAGATTCAAACAAACAGCAGTGTGTCCCCCATGAGGGATGACTCAGAGCCCAAACAGCAGCAGCACAGGACCAGCAGCCCTCCCCCGAGCTCTTCCTCTATTCGGCGAACAGCGCAGAAACGCTGCAGGAGTTAAAACTCATTGACGAAAAGTTCAGACGCTCGGCTGCCCCGGGTACGCTGCTATTTCGGTCTATGGCTCCGATCTGCGCTTTTTCCTCTGTTATGTGGGGCAGTGCTGGACGCTCGCGTGCAGTGAGACCTCTTTGAGCTGTCTAACGGGGGGAAATGAAACGTGCCCAAAGGCCAGAAAATGGCAGCAGTGGAGCAGCAGAGAAGAACAGCAGAATTAAGGGTTTTTGATGTATTTATAGTCAGGGCTCCCTATAAATCTGGCTCTACCCCCCCCCCCTTCTCTTTAGAGCTTCTCCTGCCAGGGTCCCCAATGGGTAGACTTCCCTCACAAGTCCTGCCGAAAACACTGACCCCAGCTATAAACCAGCTGTAGTAGACCCACTCACCAACCCAAGCTCCATACTGGTCCCTGCTCAACACTGGCCATATGCACAACACTGACCACAGCTTTACACTGGTCACTGCTCAACACTTGCCACAGCTGAACACTGGCCATATGCTCAACACTGGCCACTTCTCAACACTGGCCATATGCTCAACACTGGCGATATGCTCAACACTGGCCACTTCTCAACACTGGTCACTGCTCAACACTGGCCATATGGTCAACACTGGCCACTTCTCAACACTGGCCACTGCTCAACACTGGTCACTGCTCAGCACTGACCACTGCTCATAGACCACCTTTAAGGAAAAGCTATATGAGTAGGACCTCCAAGTGAATCATTTCCTGGGCCCTTGCAGTGCCTTTGACTTTGAGCCAGGCCTCCTACCCTAAAAGTCAGGCAGAAAGGTATGTGGTTAGAACTAATCAGAAGCATATAAAAACGGGACCAGTTGGATATTTACTGCTGTAGCTCCGTTCTGTTGGCCCAAATTGCTCATAAAGTGCATTCACGGACATAAAACGCACTGGCACAACCTTCTCACAACACAGGAATTCTCTCCTGGTGCAAATCTCCTAAACAAAAGCAAACGGCACTCAATATAGCCTCAGAAGCCTGGAAACACTTACATTTTACAAAATTCCCATGGGAAAAGAGTAGCTCAGGTGACACTTTAGACAAGTTTGAAACAAAATCTTTCCCTGATTATCTGTCTGAGTAGAAAAAAAAATCACCAAGAACCATTTTGTAAGCAGAGGTGAACTCTGAATTCACTAATGACAACAATAACAGTGCTGTCTACCACACAACAATGATACTGACACCTATAAGGTACATCCATCCGTTAGCTATACCCGTTTATACCTGGTCAAGGTTGCGGGAGGTGCTATCCCAACATGCATTGGGCAAGAGGCAGGAATACACCCTGGACAGTTCGCCAGTCCATCGCAGGGCACACACACCACTCTCTCACACTCTTATATCTAGGGGCAATTTAGACTCTCCAATTAACCTAGCCTGCATGTATTTGGACTGAGGGTGGAAACCGGAGTACCTGGAGGAAACCCACGTGGACACAGGGAGAATCTGAACGCATGCAAACTCCACACAAAAAAGTGCCAGGCTGGGATTCGGCGCCTCACCTTCTTGCTGTGAGGTAACAGTGCCACCCACCGCAACATGCCGCCTCGTATATCGCGTCTACAACAGCACATCCCACAACTAACCAAGTACTAATCAAACCCACACTTTAAGCCTCTCAGAAGGAGCAGGGTACATGGGGGTAGGGCTGCTGGCTGATGTTATAAGGTACAGGAACTCTGTAATTGAGAAAATATATACACACATAACATTGTGCTTTTGGCTATGGGTCACAGAGCAGCTCTGATGCAAGTGCTGTCATCGTGGCTGAGGGAGAAAGACAATGGATTTTCTGTAACAATGGACACCAAAAAACCTGTCTTCTGCAAAACCAGTTTGTATCTGTTCAGGTTCCAGATGTAGTCAGCAGAGCACTTATGAAAAGTCAGTCTCACTGCAGCACTTAAGCACTGTAAGATCTATTCTAGCTGAACCCCTATATTAGTGTTTAAAGAAGAAGCACATAAGCTATCTCAGCATAAAATAACTGTATGAGAAGGAAATCTGGTAAGTAAAGTAAGAAGACTAATAAAAACCTTTTTTTCACCCTGCTTTTCATGGCACACTTCAACCACTAGAGGGTACTGTTCCTCTTTCAGTGCATTATTGGCGGACAGCTGTTTGCGGCCCTCATACTGATGAAAGTTTGCTTGGTGTAGGGTTGACGCAGCCTGAAATGATGAAGGACACTGTTCTGGTCAAATACTGAGAAGGTTCTGAACCAGTGATATCACTAACTACCCAACAGAACCACTTGCACTTGCTAAAAGTCAAAACAGTCACAAACTGCACCTCTGCGTGTGAGTGTGTGTGTGTGTGTGTGTGTGTGGGCGGCAGCACAGCATATTTCAGAACAATTTTTTTGATTAAATCTGCTTTAATCCTTGTAAGCTTTTTAATTTAGATGTCCCAGTCATGACATCTTGTCATTAATCAAAACTCGCCACGTCTGTGTAGAGCTGGCCAAAAATGATTTTAAAGTGGCCGCTGATCATGAACCCTGGAAACTGTCCAGGGGCATATATTTTAAAAAACCCAAGTTCAACATTATTTAATTGAAAAATCTAAACTATTAATAGCAGGCTGCCCAATCCGTGACCCTTCTCTGAAATGTCCGGAAATGTGTTACTGCTCTTAGGCGAAATGGGCAGGAAGTGCGGGAGTGAAAGGATCAGCGAATAAAAGAGGGATGTGGGGAGAATTGGCTCCGCCCCTGGCGGTGCAGTACAGCGTCTTCAGAGGCAGCAGTAGCTATGAGTGAGGTTGTCAGATGGTCATTCCAGACAGACCGTCCTCACAGTCTTCTCTCAGGCCCCTTTAAAGCCGTCCTCATCCCGCCTGTCACAAAAGCCCATGTATTCCAGCCCCCTCGGCGCGGGCCGCACGGGCAGCCAAAGGGGCCATTATCCGGGTCCAGCGAGAGGGCTGGAGATCTCACAGCCTGGACAGAGAGCCATTGTTTCTTTAAAACCCCTTTCAAGACCAGTTAGCCGCTTACTGTGCAGCGGGCCACAGGGCGTTCACCACGAGGATGAGAGGGAGAGGGAGAAGAAAAGAGGGAAAGGGAGAGAGAGCTACGTAAAAGACTTGCTCCACAGGGACCGACTCTCCCTTCATGGAAATCGTAAGCATGCTAGCAGGACAGTCCACAGGACAGCTGTTTTCTTCTCACCAGCCTCCACTGCTGCAGCACATAATTCCCCTTCCCCAGAGCGCCATTTTTCACATCTCACAGCATGGAGAAACAGGTACACGGGCTGGGAGCAGTGCTCATGACACAGCCATGCCATGCTGATGACTCCATCCACGATTCACTGAGACAACTCTGTGGCTCTGACTAACTCACAAATGGCCTCCAGAGAGGGGAAACTAGTAGGGGGAAATTCAATGTTTTCACAAAGAGTAGGGTGTGAAAGCCTCCCCAGAGGGGAGAGCTGGGTTTCCACCCTTATCGGACCGGTATTTTTAGGCGCTGAGTCCTCCTCGAGCCATTTCCACGGTCCCGCCTTCCAGATCTGATCCACCGGTAATGGCCGTACCCGATTACCCAACGCGACTGGTCTCAGACACGCGACGCGTCCAGGCCGAAGGCACAGAGCCGAAGCGCGGTCACGGCTCAGTCCCGCGGCGAATCAGCCCGTTTCACCGGGTAAATGAGCCGTTCCGCCCGAAGCTTTAGCGCGCTTAACTACGGAGGAATCAACGCTTCACGGTGGGACGGCGCCCACAGGCCTCGCCCTGATTGGCTCGGTTTACCGCCACGCGTCACCTGCCCACAGGAAATCACCACAGCCTGGCAGCCCTTTGATGCGCAGCCCCCCCCCCCCCCCCCCCAGTCCCCCCCCCAGTCCTCTAGCTTCCGTTAAAAAGGCACAGAAACCACTCATCAACTTCAATGGCCGCTTCGATTCGGCGGGCGGGGGAAAAACAAACAGGCCCGGACGGCTCATTATGGACTTACGCATCGCGCACAAAGGCCTTTGAAAGGCTGCTCAGCTGCGGAGGTGCGACTGGCCTTTCAACGTGTGCCACAGCAGGTGTACCCAGCAGCACTGGGGGGGGGGGGGGGGGGGGGGGAGGGAGGGTCATTCCGGTCCTCCGCAGTCATGTCATCTGGGGTTTTCCCACACGGAAACCCTATTTTTTGCTGTGGCTGAGTGTAATAACAGAGGGAGGGACGGGATTGGCCTTTTCAGCCTCGGTAGCTAACGGTGAGAGTGACTGAGGGGAGCGCTACACCGCACGCCTGTCGCCACAAACCACAAGAGGTGACACTCGCCCTGAGTTGACCGAGGCGGGAGAGGGTACGGGGAGGCCCCATACGGTGCAGTGTTCTGAGAGTCACCTGAACCTTGCATGCCCCCCCCCCCCACCTGATCCGCCCGTGCGCTGTGATTGGGTGAAGATGGCACGTTGCAGCGGTGCCAGGCCTCACCGTATCGCTGACCCCCCCCACTCACCCCCCCGGCAGATCCCCGTCTGTGAGATCAGTGTCTCTCCAGCGCTCCGTGACTAAACAGCTCTGGCAGCTGCCACTGCTAGCTGTACTGTTTGGTCTGCTGCGTTCACTCCCAAGGTGACTCAGGAGAATAGCTTTCATTTTAGTTTGTATCCTTGCCGTGGACAAGGCTGATCACAGAGCATTGAGACAAGGCTCGTACTTTTAACTGTAATTGAAATAACCGTGGCAGGTGGCCATTAGTCAGCTGTATGTGGCAATCATTGTGTAATCATTAAAGAATAACAACTAATCTGTGGAATAATACGCACAGTTATACAATTAGTAATTAGTAATCAGTGTAATAACCCTTAATCTAAATACAGGCATTGCTCTCAGAGCTGGACGCAGAATCCCCGGTGCGTGGGGAGCAGGACACGACCTCATCGCATTGGCCTTCCTGTCTGACGAGAGGAGCACTGTGACCTGTGTACACTGTCAACAGGCAGTCATTGGGCACGGCGTGCGTGCGAACCCCCCCCCCCCCCCCCCCTCCCCCCCGTGAGGTCACCCCCGGCACGGTTTGCTTTTCGCACGGAGGCGCGAGAAGCGCTTGAGCCAGGAGGGCGAGCCGGCGGCCGGGCTCTCGGCTGGCTGAGAGAGGTCACGGTGTGGCGAGAGAACATACTGGAAACGGCCATCGCTCACGGGACCTGGCAGGGCCACCGCACACACGTCGGGCTCCAGCCAATTCCAAAAAAGACAGGCCCCCCCCCGAGCTCACATCTGCGCCAGGGACGGTCTACGCGAAATTAGATTCTGGCAACATTTACGCCATTTTCCTCGGGCCATGTTCCTTCCAGCTGCTTGCGAAATTAGATCATTTTGATTTGTCACACGTACGTACACCTTCCAAAATGACAGTTCAGTATTTCACCTATCACTGTAAAGTTGTTACCTACGTTGAGGTGGAGCCCATATTATATCAGGTTACTGTACCCCTCCTGAAAACACAAAAACATAGAATATATGCTACCCAAACTGAGCCAACTGAATTACACTGGAGTATATCCATTGGAAGAATTCATAATGAGTGAGACTTAAATTCAAATGTTCTTAAAATTCCATAATAAAGACCATTTATGTTTAGGTGCCCAGGCTCTATAAGATCTTTCACAATGTTTTCAATGGCAATCAGCTGTTGTGAAACTGAGAATGTGCATGGTGTGCTCTGGGGCATAGAACTAACAGGGAGAAACTGATCACTATCTTCTGTACCCTGCCTACTGTTTTCCTGTTGTTGAGTAATAATGCTTATGGAGATCATATCTCACTACACTTCTTTAAACAACTCTCTTTCTCTCATTCTCTCATATCTCTGTCACTTTGAATTGAATGTACACTGAAAAGGAGAACTCGATAAAAAGATAGCTGATGAATGAAGCAAGAACATTGTGTCATGAATCCGATTGGACAAATATTTAATCCACCAGTCAGAAGCATAATCCACAGTAAAGCTTGTGAGACCCAAACACACACACAGCCACACACATTCTGAAAGATTCACTACATTCACCTTTAAACATGCAAGTGCCAACTTCAATACACATGCAGCAGGAGTGGGAACATAAGATAAGGATCCTGATATCGATGACCACAGGGACTAGTTGTATTTCATACATTTATACATTTTTCTGCCTATCCCATCAACCACTTAGACAAACAAATACCAAGACAATTTCCTCCATGTGACAGCTAAAGCTTGGTAATCAGTGTTCCCAAAGAGAGAGCACACAGTGTTTTGAGCCTCCCTGTCCTACTTCTGTGACCCTGCACCTACAAAACATTGAAAGCATTCAATAGTATTATATTACCAAGGAATATTAGCATTGTGTTTATTTCAACAGAAAAAGCATATCCCTTTATAAGCAGCCAGCCCATTCTTCTACCTACATCCTACGGATTTACTCATGAAAGATCTGACAACACTCAAAGCACTTTGCATGTTGCAGCTGAGGCAAACGTGATTTCTTTAAAAATCCACTCCACTTGTTTTTCACCTTCTTTTAAAAGCCAAACAAGACAGACACGGTACAAAAGCACCACCTTTTCGAACGCAAAATCTTGTACACAACGGAGAATTCCGAAGCAGCTCTTACCTTGACGTACTCCATGGTGGGATCCATACTGCCCTGGTCCCTGCTGGATAGACAGAGACAGAGAGAGAAAGCTCCCTTTAGTGCAACAGGCACAGGCACACACACACACACACACACACACACACACAGACACAGTGGTTCACAGGCCCTCTGTCTCACAGCTCCAGCTGAGCTGCCCCTCTGCCGGACTGAGGAGAGAGAGAGCCAGCCCCTGTCTCTGCTGCCAGTTACAGGCCCTCGTTTCCCCCGCTTCTAACAGCACCACCTAATTCACAGGGCGGTATGAGTCCATCTCGCAAAGCAGTCAAATCTGCCACATCTGCCACTTAACTGCACGAGAGAGAGAGAGAGAGAGAGAGAGAGAGCGAGAGAGAGAGCGGCTGAGGACGACGTGTATGGGGACAGGACTGTGCTCCAGGGTACCGCTTTCCTATTTTTACAAATTCACCTTAAAGACAGGACCTTCTGATAGACGGAAGGAGGCGACCCTTCAAAGATGACTGGCGCAGAGCAGGGGCAGCCATTCAGGTTTATTTCAGTTCTGTATTGTCTTTGTCCTCTTTCAGCCTTTCTCCTCTTTAAAGTTGTGTTTATGCGGAGTTAAATCCAAATATTCTGAATGCACGGGGATTACAGTCAGGAGTAAAATTAATTCCGAGAGTCTTACACAAGATTTCCCATAGGGATCAGGAGGGGGGGGGGAAACCCCCCACACAAAATAAGAACAGCAAACTGTACGCAAACGTCCAGGGAAAAAAGAACTTTAAATGACAGGCTACTTCTACTTTCAATCCCAAACGCACAAGAGTCAAATACAACACGTAAGAGTGAAAAAGAAAACGCTTTCCCTCGCGAGAACTTAGATTACAATTTAGATTGTAAAAAAATAACTCACCTAATTACAGGAACCGTTGTTTTTCAGTTATTTTCTGCGAGCGCATTTTCAGCGTGACAAAAAAAAAGAAGAAGAGAAAAACACCAGGAGCGGAGAACGCGGGAAACATGGCGGAGAGGAGCAGGAGAGCGGAGTGAAAGACGGGAGCCTGCCGCGTTCTGAGAGGAGTCCGCGCCGCGCTACGCCGCTCAGCTCAGCTCCGTCTGCATTTAGCTCCCCCCGGAAAAGCGCGTCTGCGTGCGGCGAGGAGGGCCCGGCCTCCCGGCCCTTTCATCTCGGCTTACACAGAAACCTGCCTTTATTCCCGCCGGGGCTTGTGTGTGGTTGGGTGTCACGCCCTCGGAGAACAGAGCCTGTTCCGGCCCATCGCCCAAAACGGCTCAAAGGGGGGGGAGAGAGCCGACGCGGTCGCGCCGCGGTTGGCGTTACGCGCGGGACGCGCTCGCCACTGTCCCTCCCCCCCCCCCCCCCAACCCCCCCCCCCACCGCGGGTCTCCCCGTAACGGGCGGGGAGACGGTCTCGGACCCCCCGCCGCCACCGCCGCCGCCATCTTTCCGAGACTTTCGGAAACTCGAACAGCGAGCGCCGCTCACAGAAGCAGAATGGAGAACGGCTCAGCAACAGGTCTTTTTCTGTGCCCGGCCTGTGTGTGCGAGGCTAAGCCACAGTCGCATTGTGTTCTTAAAAATGAATTTGTGGCATGCTAGACCACAGAGGTTTCAGAAAGCCTCTCAATTAGAAGGGAAGAGCCAGGACACTGCGGGTCACGAAAGCCACCCGCTTTATAATTGGATCTCCATACAGTGACTCTCGCTCTCTTTGAGGCACTGTGAGAACCGAGCTCTTGGCACGCAAATGAACCGCCGGTCAAGAGGAAGTCTTCAGGGGTTTTTTTTGGGGGGGGGCGGGGGGGGGCGAGCAGGGGTTCTGTCGACCCTTGCAGATGTGAGACAGTAGGGGGAGTCTTTACAATGAGGGAAAGTTCTATCATCTTTACAGGCCTAATCACCACACCTGTAGGGGCTGTACACAAACTTTAAAAAATTCACTTTAAGTACACTATATGACACAAAGAGCACAGAATTCACTTCCCTCTTTCGACTGACTCAAGTTATTTGAATGGTGCAGCCACTTCAAATTCCTGCCTCATCGATTTACGTCCTTGTGGTTATGACCCTCGGTCGCGATGCGGTTTATACAAACAGCTCACGAGACAGCGGCGCGGACATCTGGCCCTCCGTCGGGCAGTATACTTGTTTTTCGCAGCGAGCTGCGGGGTGAATGCGAGAGTTTTTTTAGCGCAGCGCGTGCAGCTGCCCTGCTGTTTCAGCTGGAGCTGAACGGTAGCCATTAAAAGAAAAAGCAGCTGGGCTGGCCCGTCTCTGCAGGCAGAAATCCAGGGTGCCCTCTGTCCAACCAAAACATGTCTGGCTGATAAAGGTCTTCCTCTCCATTAGCTTATTTACACATCAGATCTGCACGAACAGCAAAAATTAAAAAAAAAAATCCCCACCCCCCTGTTGGTTAGACCGTTTTCAGTTGACTGCGAACACAGCTTGTACCTTCAGTGTATGTGTAATGAGACCCTTCTCCACGATAGCTCCTTACAGACTACCAGCTCTCATCAGTGAGACATACACCTCTCTGCTAATCTGCACTAGCTATTTCCTGTAGCACCATGTGGCCTGTAGTTTTTTTTTTTTTGCAATAACAGGCCCTTCATAATTAAATTGAAAATCTCACGTTTACCAAATAAAGGAACCCTCGCCATCAGTTTTCCTGATTTGGGCCATTGCACGTCACGTCCATATGACACAGAACTCAGATCAGGTGGCACCAAGCTCTGCCCTGATTGGACGCTCTCGGTCACCCTTGGTTTCCGCAAGCCCGCAGCGTTTATCTCGGTCATTCTGAACACAGACAACCTTGGCGAAGAGCACAGACAGAACGTTCTCAGCTAAAGGGGGAGGGCTGACGTCAAGATGAGCGGAGTGTCAGGGACTCCATCAACATCCAGGCCTGTGACGCGCGCCCGGACTCCGTCTCACGAGGGGCCAACAGAGGGCAGGCATGGCACCATTACACCCCCCTCTCCTCCTCACCACCAGCTCTCTCATTTCACACTGAGGTCCGCTTTCTTTTTATCTCTCTCCCTGGCCGTAAATTTTCTCCACATCTCTTCCTCGGTCCAGCTATTCTTTGATCGGCTGAGTGGGGGCCAGCACCTGCCTTCATTTTGGCCGAACCACGGGGGGGGGGGGGGGGGGCAGCCGTTTGTCACCCACGGATGAATCAAAGCCGCTGAAGGCTGGAGTTTACATGAGAGACCTGCGAGTAAATCAGTGCAGCTGTCATCACAACAGCACCAGCTGACAACACCTCACAAAATAATGTGCAGTGAATTTCAGCTCTACCCACTGCGCTGTGACCTGCCCACTATTAAAATACAGGGGCTGCATGTACGCAGCATATATGTGCACAAACATTTTCTGGTGTCTCTCTCTTCACTGAAGGCTGACCATTTTCTGAGATGCTTCTCACCAAGAAAAGAGCAACAACATCAGCAACAACTACAGAAAAACAACAGAACAAGCACCTCTCTGGTAGGTCCTGGTAAGGTCCAACAGACTGGCACAGCATACGCAAGGAACGCGATAACCACTGAACGCACACACGCTGAGGTTCAAATGTGATCAATGGTGCTTACATCAAAACACAACCCTGAAAAGAGATACGGTTGTACACCTATGTACGGCTAACATTCATCACCAGCCACAGACAAGCCTTTGCTCCACTGAGTCAACGGTCCCCAAAAAACCCCGCCCACCGCACCCACGGCACTCAGAGGTAACGAGTAACCCTCAAACACAAAGGGGCACCCCAGCGCCGCACGAGAAGGACAGGAGAGAGTGTTCCTCTGAAGAATTCAGCTGGGACCATTAAAACCTCACCTTTACAATTCTTCTCCCGTGTCCTTTTCTAGCGTTACCTGAGACCGAACTCGATACGGTAACGTCGTTGCCACGGGATCCCCAGAAGAAACGGCAGAGCCCCAGGGTCCACCGCTTCAGAGTCTCCCTCCTCTCTCTCACTTTCTCTCACCCTCTCTCTCGCTCTCTCTCTCTCACTTTCTCTCACCCTCTCTCTCTCTCTCTCTCTCTCTCTCTCTCTCAGAAGACAGAACACCCCTGCTGCTAAATGGCAGCACCTCTCCTGCGTGAGTTGCAACAGGGGGTTGTTATGGAAACCAGAGTTTTGTCTGAGGTCATTGCTAGCTGTAAAGTGCATCCTGGGATTTTTTTTTTTTTGTTGTTTTTGCCATTTTGCAAACTCCACCCTATTTTCAGCTAGCGGTGTGGAAATAATAATAAAAAATTGCCTAATATTCGCCAACCTTAAAATGTCAAAGCCTGTATTCCAGTCAGCTGAACAACCCCTCACCCCCCAACACTAACCCTCATCCTCTCTCGTCCACCCGCACGCCCTAATGCGAGCAGCTTTGTTCCTCCAAACCGTGTTCTAAAGCTCTGCAGTGGCCACCGATACAGCGGCTGCTTCTCCGATGGCTCTACACACGGACGTATCTGAGGGTCTGGGAACCTTTGTTGTAGTCTGGTGGTTTCCCATGGCTATCAGAGTATTATGCTGCACTGTTAATTCTCTAGTGTAAACAATTATTTTCTTTATCCTGTGTGCTTTGTCTGTGATCGTCACTCTTGTGATTTTTTCAAATTTGGAAGTTTATGCATCACATCAGTGACACTTCAGTGACTCCACACACACACACACACACACACACATAGACCTTGAATGCAGGTCTGTCCAAGTACTGGCAGCAGTCACCTCCCAAACAGCCAAATCCCTTCATGTGGTTAGAAGATGGGGAAACTCAATGATAAATGCACTATGTAGTCTGCATAGCAACCATGTAAAACAATTCAAGAGCATTAGAAATGATTTGTGTCCTGTTTGCTTGTTTATGTGAGAATCCCTGTGGATATTTTAAACTGGCTGTTCCCAGATTTTAAAAGGACTGATTTTATGAAGAACGACGATAAATATTGTGTTACTATGCAGTTAAATGGGATGGACCCCCAGTCTTACAGGGCTCCAAATCCATTGTCCCCACTGGACAATTGCTTTCAGATTTCTGTGATTTTTCATTGCGTGTCAACACCAGAAATGCATGAAAACGAGCAATTATGGGGCTTATGCAGGACGCAGAAAAGGAGCAGGGGTGTGGAGGCAGAACAAACTGTGCAAAGCACGGCTGGCTGTAATTAACTGAGGACTGGGAGTACTGAGGACTGAGTGTATTTTTCGCTATTTTTCTTCTGCCTTTGAATAGTTTTATTTTATTATAGAATTTTTTAATTTATTTTAAGCTCTGGCTACATTATCAAAGCAACTAGTGACCAGTGCAGAGAAATTGATACTTTGTGGTTATGTCTACTTCTCAATGTCTACTTCTTCATTTAAATTTCTTCGATATCATTCGACGGTATCTCAAGAGTTGCGGCAGGACACAGAGCAGCACGCGGCTACGGTGCGTTCCCCCGGCTGCTGACTCACTCCCGGCCCACCTTCGCAGCGCTAATCCGCGGCGACGTCGCGTTTCGTCGGGCAGGTAGGTGGGTGCGTGTTCCCAGGATTCCAGGCACGGCACCTGAGCCAATGGGACGGCGCAGAACAGATGCGGTGCTCTCTGAGAGCCTGCGAGGACGACGGTGTCCAGTGTCAGAGTCCACCGGAGGGGGGGGGGGGGGGGGCTCTGATCCAGTGGCGCGGCAGATAACATCTGCCGGGTTTGGGGGGAGAGGGCCGCGACTCAGAGCCCGATCTGGTAGCCGGCGTGGGCCTGTGCTAACTTGCGTGCAGCGATTGGATCGCAGCTGACCCGCTCACCGCACCACCAGGCAGTGAAGCCAACGGTGAAGGGTAACAGCAAGGCAGAGCTGAGCACCGAAACGCAAACCTCACGGTGGCGTGGGAAGATGAACACCTTCTACGGGATTAAACCCTGCGCTAACTCTCAAACTCTCTGCGGTACGATATCAGCCGATTCATCTCCTGCCGTTCTGCTCAAGGTGAAGCAGGGATGGGCTGAGAATCCCGGCACATTGTCTCTGTTTTGAATAAGAGTGTAACAGCAGAGGGGGCTGTTCTTTTGCAGTGAATGTCTAAGGGATGACTAACCATTTATACCACACACCTGGCTGCTTTAGTCTGTAGCTGAGCCTTTAGGTGTTAGCAAGTAAGGGAAGACTGGTTCACAGGAGGGCATGTGAAAGGGCAGTGTACTTTATAAGTATGTGATGTATGGTGTGTAATATGGTGTGTGATAATAAAATAACCTGCATTATAAACTACGGAGGGAAACATATGGGTATACAGTATAATGCAGTACATACTTGATGGGGTGTGTGCGTTTGTAGCATGCGGATTGTGAAGGGGGGATAATGTAGTGAGTACAGTGAGATGTGGTGTACATTGAGTATATTGTGTGGAATGTGATTTGGTACATGGGGTGTGAACAGCAGTTTGATGTAGTGTGTAGGCTGATCTGAAGTGGTGTGGGGGATATAATGTAGTGTGGGGTTCAATGCAGTGTGTAAAGTGAGATGTGGTGTGTTGAGTATATTGTGGTGTGTGGAATGTTATTGTGGTGTATGTGTCTGCGTGTGTGTGTGTGTGTGTGTGTGTTGTGAATAACTGCGTGCACTATGTGCTTTGCTGAAAGTGAAGCAGTACGTGGTTGATAAGGCATGGGGGCTGGCACTCTGTGTGCAGTGTAACGTGCTGTTTGGGGCAGCAGGCTTACCTGTGAGTGGACTGGCCCAGTGTCTCGGCGTGGAACGGGTGGGGCTCCTCCGCGATGTTGTGGATGAGGGGCGAGGAGGGCAGGCGGGCCCGGCCGGGGTGGGGCAGGGAGCTGGCGTGGCCGTTCGCGTCCCATGAGTGCGTGGCCCCGCCCCCTTTCTTCCTGCGGGGCAGGGTGCCGTGGATGGAGACGCTCTGGTAGCCGCTGGGGGGCGGCGGAGCCACGGCGGGACGGGCGCTCAGCAGGTCCATGGAGGAGGCCAGGGAGCACTGCCTCCCCACGTGCATGTTCCGGGGCAGGCTGGCAAACCGTCCCTCCGCCATCATCTTCAGCTCTGCGGGGCCAAACAAGGACGGGCAGCCGTCAGCCCGGACCGCTACGCAACGCACTCGATGTGAAAGGCCTCCTTACCTAACACGTACGTGTTCCCTCTCTGTTGTGAAAACAGTGCGTGGAGACACAATGTCGGCTGTTTGGCAGTAGCCAGTGGCTGACTCGAGGAGCTCAGCTCATATCCCAGCTGCAAACTCGTGGCTGGAGTACAGAACAGGGCCCTGTTTCACAAAGCGGGATTACCGAGTAAGCTGGACACGTAACTGCACGGAGTAAAACCCGTAACCCTCCCGAATCTGGGACGCTGGAGTAAAAAAGAGCTGTTCTGGGTTTTACTCGGCGCAGTTATTCAGCTAACTCAGTAATCCTGCTTTGTGAAATACCCCCCAGTGCTGTTGGTGCAATGTGATTGTTACATGTGAGGAGGAGGGTGAGGAAAAGCGTTGCAATCTGTCATGGCTGCTGGTGAGTTGAGATCCCCCCCACCCCCTCACACCCCCGCAGGTGGAACCATAGAAAGAGAAGCTGCAGTGCCTGAGCATGGCTGCAGGCTGCAGTCAAACTCACAGCTGTCTGACTGCCAGGCACATGGGCTCTTCCATGATTCCCCCATTGCACGTTTACCTCAGCGTTCCAAATTCACATTTCAAAATTGCCGCACCGTAATATGGAATCAGCAATGGAAATCCATTTGACCTCTGTTTTTCGGCTTTGTGAGGTATTGTCTTTGTATCGTGTCAAACGAAATGGAGAGGTCATTAGTCATAAGTCTCCCTTTTTGTTTGGCTCTCTTCATTGTGTGCCTACCTCACCTTCCGCTTTTTTTTTCTTCGTCCTCCATGACATATAATTAATAACCTCCTTTATATTCAGGAATCTTAATCTGCCTGAAACACAAACCTCTGCCTCACCTGTGGAAACGACATACGAGCCGTTCTGATCTCTGTCGCGATTCATGCGACGCCGTCCTCGTTAGAGGTCAACCAAGCGCGGTGCCAACGTAATTAAAATGCAATCCTCCAGCGCTCAAAGCAAAAGAACACGAAGAGCTCAAAAAAAAAAACATTTGGCACTTTTACTGCTGACATGCTTCCCCTGTTTCCCTCTTTCCCCCCAGACTTTGTACCGCACGACCCCCAGAGACAGCCTCCTCCTCGACTAAGATGAAAAGCGAGCGCGGTACGGTCACAGTAAAACAAAAGGGGCGAAAGGGGCGGAGGCTGCGGCCCTCATCAGGTCGATCCGCGGGCCGAGCGGCGCGGGTTAAGAGCGTGAACGCGGCAGCGGATCGAGTTCACTGACCCAGACGCCGGCTGAGCGTTGGGGCTCGCTGACCCCGTTAACCGGTCCCGCCTGTTCTCCGCGCGCGGCCGGCCTCGGCCGCCCCAGCCCCTCTCTCGCTCGCCCTCAGAGCTGGGGAGCTGGTGCCCTTCTCATCCTCCTTTGTCTTCAGCCCGCCGTGTGAAATTCAATCTCCCGGTGCGTCACTTTTTGTTTGGCTGTTAAACCAGAGAGCGGTGAAACTACCCTTAACGGGGAAAGGAAAATGGAGGCCATGTTTGATGTCCCCCTCCTCATCCCCCCCCACAATGGTTAAACCGCCTTGACCAAAATTGTGCAACCCGATACAAAGCCTGTGGGGACCGCAGCGGTGTGCAGATGTGCTCGGCGTATCTCCCCAGGAGCGACGCGGCCCACAAGCCCCGGAGCGTGCAGACAGCGCGGCGCAGCGGGGCCGGGGATTCCCCCCGTCGTGGCTGCTGACGCGCCCGGTTTAAACCCGTCCCCGCCGGCTTCCTCAGCGGAAAAGCCACAGTCACGGCCGCAGTCACGTCCACCGAGCCGCCATTGCGGCTCAGAATAGAACAGGCTGCGTCTGACGACCCTGCTGACCGTCGGTCACAGGCCTGACCTGGGTTCGGTCTCCTGCGCTGCAATGAGAGTCCCTGTTCGACCCACGGCGGCTACAGCACATGAAAGAATTCTACTTAGCAAGAGCAAAGGGCACTCTCAGTGTACAGTTACTGTAGTTGAAAAGGTCTTTGAAATTGCCTCTGGGGTCCCCATTTACCGCGTAAAGCCAATGATCCCAGGTGGATTGAGCGAGATTTCATGGGGATTTTCAGGGTACAGTGAGATGATAAAAGCTTTTCTACTGGCCAACTCAATATACCAAAGCCACCTGTTTGAGGTGGAAAAACACTACACACTATACTCGGTCAACTTCTGACAAAAGAGTACTTCAGGTAACAAGAAAGAAAATGTAGACATTACTGTGAGCAACCGTTTATTACACATTCAATGCAATTATGGTAATCTCATTCATTTCCTGCTTCAAAAAAAATGAGAAGCAGGTTAAACTGCCTTCAAAGATTTATTTAGACGTGCTGTCGGTGTCTGACAGATGAAAAGGGATTAGTCACAATCCCTACCCTACTTAGTCATAGCTGTGAAGAAAACACAAAAGAAAAGGGGTAAAAACATGCCAAGCTACTCCTCACTGGTGTGCATCCCCATTCTCGTTTTACTGGCTTCCTGGCAGATAGCGTGAAGTAATGTAGCGCTTCGTAATGTGCAAAGAGCCCCTCGGCTGTCACCGGAGGAGCTCACTGTTTATGACATAAGAAAACATGGCTGTGGTCGTGGTGAGGGACATCTGCTAGCAGTTAAGGAATGCTGTTGAATAATTAGCCTCCTGTGGTATGGGCAGGAGCACGTCGGAGGTGCGAGGGTTAATGTCAGCATAGCATTCATAATAGCAGGTCTCAGCTGTGCTGCTCTGTCCTGCTCTACCATAAACTCTCCTCTCTCTCTCTCTCTCTCTCTCTCTCTTTCTTTCTTTCTCCCCCTCTCTCTCTCTCTCTCTCTTTCTTTCTCCCCCTCTCTTTCTCTCTCTCTCTCTTTCTCCCTCTCTCTCTCTCTCTCTCTCTCTCCCTCTCTTTCTCCCCCTCTCTCTTGCTCTCCACTCAATCTCCCTCCCATTCATTCTCCCCCTCGTTCTGTTGCTCTCTTCTCTCTCTCCCTCTCTCTCTCTCATCTCTGTCTTTCCTCACTGTACCAGCTGTCTGCTGTTGACATCATTCCTCTCACAACAGACACAAACACACGGGGTGCGAGAGTCATTATCATACAGTATCATATGTGTATAATATGTGTACACAAGGCATATTAGCACAAGTGTATATGACTCATTTGTGCAGTTTTTACTTAAGCTTGGGAATATCATTAGAACCCGTCTTAATATCAAGGGAAATGACCACAGACTCTTATTGTTGCATTTCAAAATACTTAAATACTTTCTAGAAAAAAATCAAGAAAATGGAATGGTCACAACAGAACATACAATGACTGGATCAAGTCAAACTGTTGGAAGCAACAGACCTGTTTTCAATGCAACCTAGAAAAAGGCCAGCATCATCTAGACATTTTGCATGCAAAATGTAATATAGAAAGCTTCCTTTCAGAAAAAAAGAAAGGACTGCGTTGGGAAGAAAACACCCAGTGCATTTCCAGAACGTTATCACAGTGCTACTGCACAGCCATCCCCCACGCAGCTCTGTGGGAATCTGCTGTATAATGGAGTCCCCGTTTAATTAATTCAAACCTGCACAGCACAGACAAAGGCCTCACCAAGTCTGAGGGTTCCAAGTGCACTTTGCAAAAAAAAAAAAAGAAGAAAAGAAAAAAAAAAAGCACTGCATCAGCCAGCTTAGCTGAGCTGCATGATCCCAGCTTTCCCACAACACTAATAATGGGTTGAGGAGTGTGAGCGAATTACACTGATTATGAATGCTCAACGGTATCTTGCAAGGGGGCTATCACTGTTATGACGTGCTGCAGCTATAGATTTCGCTTCCCAAGTTAACTGGGTGCATGATCTTGACGCAAAGCTCATATCACCCCTTCTCAAGTTTAAGGTTGAGGCGATCGTGAGAAAAGGGCCAGAGATCCATGTCGCTGTGGCACTGCCCGGCTTATCAACGGAGATAGGAAGTTTAAAAATAAACGCTGACCCGCGAAGCCGACACCTTCAATCAATGGGTGCACGGAAACAGGCTTTAATATCCTGATTTCTGTCAACCCGTGTGCTTTAAACGCAGAGCACTTAAAAGGACTCAGCCCAACCACAAGTGAGTGGGCCGGGTCCTAATTACACTTACAAACTTACAAACCTAATGAGGAGAAGGAAACCAAACAGCAGAAATAAACAGCTGGAGAAATTAAACAGAGGAAACGGGCTGCCTTTTCCCCTGCTGCACTCTCCACACACACACACACACACACACACGCGCGTGCACGCACACAAACACACACACGCACGCACACACACACACACACACGTACGCACATAAACACACATGCACACATGCATACACGCACACAAACACACACGTGCACACACACAAACACACAGACAGACAGACACACACACAGACACATATACGCACACACACACACACACACACACACACAGTGTATAGCAATGGGGGAGTCTCCCCCGGCTCACTCCAAACCCATGAAAAGAACAATAACCCCAACTGTCACATGACACTTTTCTAAGCCTCTCCTTTGTTGGGACTCAGGAACAATATGAGAGCGGCTCTCTACCTCCTCACTGCACTGGAGAGCACCCAGCTGTGCTCCATTCAGCCAGTGGGGCTGGCTGGGCTGCGTGTGACATATTAATCACAAAGTTATTAAAGCCCGCAGCAGTGTCTGCCACTCCAGTCCTCATCAACGCTCCCCGCAAACATGATGACCTATTGTCACCCACCCCCACCCCCCACCATACTCACCCACCCCTCAGTCTGTGCATACAAGGACCCTAACTTTCCCTTTGACACTGCGAAGCCTTTTGAGGCAAAAACATTTTTATAGTTTCACATCCTCTCTTTGACCCTCCCGTCCTTCTAAATGTCGTTGTCCTTTATCACTGGAGTCCATTGAGAACATTCATTAAGCAGCGCAGAACTGACCGGCTTTGTGTCGGCTCGCAGAGGATGGGTAAAGTTACCCTTGCCGCCAGTATGACCTTGTGACTAAGAACAAGCAACTACAACAAACTTCCAGCAACAGAAAGGCAAACAGAATGCGCTATTTACAGCAATAATAAGTCATCTTTGTACAGCTACATCTTTAAAAATCACACATAGACCCATGTTCGTATGTACAAAATTAAAATAAGTCAGAAACAATTCAATTAGACTAGCCCTCCCTCCAGAACATAGTACGAAAAGCCTCTCCAGATTGCGATCTTTCAGTTTCCCTTACCAGCAGTAACAAGTCTATCACAAACATTCCAACCCTTTCTAATAACACAAGCTCTTGCACAAGACCTGCTTACCTATTTTCCCGGTCTACACGTCTCCAAACAACAGTCCACCTTTTTTTCCACGTCTTGACTTTATAAGCACTTGGAGCTACAGCCGAACTCCACACATACTGGACCGGCTCACAGACTCACAGGGGCAGGCAACGGCAAGAGCGGCGTGTGACACCTCCTTCAGGACGCTGGCTTTGTGTCCCACACCTCACCTCCTGCAGTGAGCAGAGCCGGTGTTCCTCCCGTCACAAGTCAGAGCTCTCTCTCTCTCCCTCTCCCCCCCTCCTCTCTCTCTCTCTCTCTCTCTCTCTCTCTCTCTGACACACACACACACACACACACACATACCCAAGCGCTGCTTCACGGCCCCGCGGGGAGTGATTTACAACTTCCAAGACACACCCTCTCAAGTGGGCAGGACACTGGGGACTCAGCCCCTGGGTCAGCCCCTGCCCTGAGCAGTCAGCCCAACCTGTTGCCTGACAAACACCCAGGGCAGAGGACATTTCTCTCTCACCCCTGGAAAAAAAGCATTTGCCGAACCTCCCCACAGTTTCAGGCTGTAAAAACATACTCTCGTCTTGGCTTCTGGACACTTTTAAAGTGAAACTGTTTAAAAAACATTACTGCTTTTTAGCTCTAATCTGCAGAAAGCTCTCCTGCTTCAAAAATCAGTCAAAAGGAATGATTCTCTATTTTTCCACTAATTATATGCTGATCACTTTGTGGTTTGTGTGTGTGTGCGTGTGTGTGTGTGTGTGTGTTCAAACTGTCCATTGGCATCGGTGCTAGAGACCTATTTTCAGAAGAATTAATAGGTATATAGTATAACACACAGCAACACAGACATACATGAATTGTATTATTTGAGGCTGTAGTCAAACAGTCAAAGAACCCTACATTTGTCAGGAATATCTTCAACACACACACACACACACACACACGCACACACGCACACACACACACACGCACACACACACGCACACACACACACACACCACAATGGCAAACAGCAACGCAGCTATCTTAAAAGATTCGTTTCCACATTGCCGCATTGACTTTCCCATGCCCTTCAGTGTCTGAAGATCAAAATAAACAGAACTGCGTGCATTCTCTGGCTGGGCAGTGAGCTTAGTGGCCCTGGATTGGGCGGACAGGTAATATTTGTTTAGTGTTTGATTGTTCAGCAGTACTATTACACAATATGTCACAGGACACATTAACTTTGGGAGGGCCACAGATAGCTCAAGGGCCTTCACTTTTTCAGCATATGGGATTATTAAATTCAGTG
This sequence comes from Anguilla anguilla, assembly GCF_013347855.1. Classification (NCBI taxonomy): domain Eukaryota; kingdom Metazoa; phylum Chordata; class Actinopteri; order Anguilliformes; family Anguillidae; genus Anguilla; species Anguilla anguilla. Next base: position 56,370,631 of record NC_049204.1, on the reverse strand, counting down.
GAGAAGTGTGCAGGCTTCGAAGGGACACCTGGACTCTGGCAACAAACCTTCTTCAGTTACAGCACACCTGTCATTGCTCTACTCCGTTATGAAATACGTCTTTAAAATAAATGTGGAGATGAAACGTGAAGCACCTTCAAAACCACTCAGAGTACACGTTATAACACACACTCAATCTATTGAGTCTGTTCAGTTGAATGTGTATTATTTAACATTTCAAAATTCAGACTCGATCAGATTTACGGTAGTGAATACAACACTCAACATAGTTACAAGCGTCCGTGTTGGGAAAGTTCTAGAGGCAAACCTTCATCTCCCACTGCTTGTCACTCAGTAACACTGAGCAGGTCTTCTCAAGCCCTGCTCATCTTTCATCCCCCATGTGCCCCCAGGCACCTGTGGTCCGGCCCAGCAAAGGCCCGGCTGAAGAACCCCACCCTGCCTCCCCTGAGCCCCCCCACACATCTCAGTACTTCATCAGGGAGCAGCAGAACAGGTGACACGCACCGCACTCCATGGTGGCTGCACTTCCACCGAATCGAGTCATCATTGTGAAATAACCAGGGTGTATCACAGACAATATTTAGAGATGCTGCCAATTTTTTAAAGACATTTTTAATAAGAGAATAGGAAAAAAAATTGATTCCCGCCTTAGAAACTCAGGGGCTCATTGTTTATTTAAAAAAAAAAAAAAAACTGTATTCTGGGCAAATGAAGGTAGTTGTTTTCAGGAAATTGTTGAGCAAGGGTCCTGCCCACAAACTGACTCAGGATTCTGATCTGTAATCTTCTGCTTATTACTCACAATGCCCGCAGATACCATGACAATCATCACCATGAGTCAAAACTGCCAATTATGCCTCAAGCACAGCGAGGCTTCTTCATTCAGGGAAGTAGCACGGTTATGTAGCGTTCTAGTCTTAGCCAAGAACATGCTGTGTGTTTTTTCCCTATAGACACATAAAACATGCCACATTTTAACTTCAACAAATGTGCACACAGTCATTATCAAGTATGTTCATTTCTACAGATTGTAAATAAATATGGATGTATATGAAGATGTACTGGATTTTTGAAGGCCCTAAGAGAATCTATTGCACTTGTTCATTCAAAGGTAAATCTGGTCTAAATTTTCTCAGATTATTTGCACATTTCAGCAAATAATTATTTGCACCCACTTCATATTTAAAGGTGGATCAATAAGGCCCTTATTCAGAACCAACTTCACCAGAGTTGCACATATATATCTACTCTGAGGGGCACTTTTTATTTGTTAAATTTAGATTTTTTTCTTTGCCTGAGATTGGTCTGCTGACAACCAAGCGCACTTGACCACTCCCATCCTTCACGCGGTGCTGGCTATCTTTGAGTCCTGGCCTCAGCTGAACGCAATCTGGAATTTTCTCACCATGGTAACTGATGGAACATGGAAACGGCACAAATAACAGCTCATCTGCATGCTCTTGCATTACCAAACATCATCTGCCCTCTCACGTTACAACACATTGTCATGGACGGGGAAGTCCGACGAAGATTTAAAGGGGAAGGAGAGGAGATCAGCAGAAACCACGCGAAAGACAGACCCTTACAAAGCCACCAAAGCAGCACAGTACGAGCTCCAGAGGGCAGTAAAAGTAATTGATGGGCGACAGCATTAGGTGGCTTATTGGCTCACAAAAGAGGACACTGGTGGCCACCACTTGGACATGGCAGTTAGGTATTGTTTGCAGAGATAGCAGGGGGCTCTGCTGGTGGCAGTTGTTACACAGTAAGAGCTGGTTAATGAAGCCACACAGAGCCCAGAGAGAAGGGTTTAAAACTGTCTATCTGGAACTATAATGAGCTGAGATAGAATTTGCTCGATATGTAATTTCAGCTGAACACAAGTTGTTTTAAAGAACTTACACCGCAGGCCCATTTAAAATAAAATGGTGGCAAAGAGCTTGTTAACTTTATTTCAGAAGGACGTGAAGAGGAACGGAGAAGATTGTGAAAAGCTGGCCTATCTTCACTCATTGACATTTTCCAAACCTTCCCAAAGCCAAGTCCTGCTATCAAAGTAGAGCTCTGAAACTAATCCAATGCTTTGATTTGACTCATGGACAGAGATAAGACATTTCTTGCGATTGCAACTCTATTTCTTGGAATTCAGACGTTTTTTCTCAGAATTCTGACTTTTTTCTAGCAATTGTGACTTCTTGCAATAATATAACCAATCAGTCAGTGGTCACCTCTGTAGTGGGTTATTTAAAAACTAAAGACACAATAGAGAGAAATAAAGTCAGAATTCCAAGAAATAAAGTCACTGTTACAAAAAATGAAGTTGCAATTAAGCTTACTTTTTTCCTGTGGCAGAAGCAGGTTTCCATAGTGGACCCTGACATTAAAGACAGCAGAATTAAAATGCTATTCATTCATGCACATACAGTATATGTCCCTAGATCCCATTGTCTTTCAAATGCACTTACCTAGGTCAAATGTACTGTCAGCATTTCAAAGGATGTCATTTTCTACTGCAGATGATCAATCTGTCCTAATAGCAGTGCAGGCAACATGCCAGGCTCCCATTTAATAGTATGTTACCTGCTCTCAGGAAACCAGCAGTTTGAGAACTGCATTTAATGCGTAAGTAGAATGCCAATATAAATGTAGGGAGATGAACTGACAGAAAAACAAAGAAAATATCAATATAAGTATCTCTTTCCGTGAAATGAAAAATGCTTACAGAGCTTTAGGGCCTATTCGTGGAAAGACTATTTTTTTCTCTCAACATTAAAAAATACAACAACATCAAAATAAATATATGGACAAATGTGATTATCTGCAAAAATACAGATCAAAGATTCTTATATAATGTTTCGATAAATATTATCTTTAAACTAATGAAGAATATTTTTACTGAGGTTTCATATGGCATTGACAACATACCATGAAACCATTTTATGAATCCACCTTCGGATCATCCGTCTACCATCTTCTGGTTACCCTGTATCCTCAGCATTGTTGGTTTGGAAGGACTATAATCTTCAACTCTATCTGCACAGAAACCTCAAAATGGAGGTTTCCACTATTTGCAGATAGGCCTCATACCTCATAATTTCTATTTATAATATGAATCATTTTCCGGTTTTAAGCATCATGATGATGGCAATACTGTGAGGTAATCAGAAGGCAACTTTACTAGAGATTATTTTCCCAAAATACTTTTTTGAATGACATACGTTTCATTCTGGATACATCCTCATTAGGCAAATTCCTACAGCGCTCCATGGCTGGTCAAAGTCAGCATGATATGCAAACCACATTATGGACAGATCATCAAAAAATGTTTCATGACGAGGATCCAGAGTATGTGATGAGAAGGCAAGTATACTGAGGAATGGACGTTTCCATAAACATCTATTTTCTTTCCCTGAAAGCATTCCTGTCCCAGAAATGTGCCCCTAAACACACCTGTGTGCGCCTTAGCTTACGCTAGCAGGGAATCACCTGATCGTGCATGAGAGACAAGCCGCGACCCGCCTGCTCTCCACCTCGAGCGCGCTCCTGTAAGTCCTAATTACACACAGGAGGCTATGGCCTGAGGGCGAGCCATGGCTGCTAGTCATCTGCAGTTGGTTAGAGTGGGCGTAATCACCTGTTGGACGCTCACGTGGGCTCCGCCTACCCGTGGCTCCCGACGCATTCGATTGGGCCGGAGCGCGGCGCAGTAGCAACGCGCTGCAGGCGGAAGCAAGTCGACGCATGACACACCACCCGTGTTTACAGTAAACAGGGCGATGTTCTCGTCTCTTTTTTCCGTTCCCAGCCGACTGAAACGTCTTCCTCTGTACCCATAATCCCTACGCGTTACCCAGCCTGCGTTTCCCCTTGATGATTAACAGCTGATACCCCATTAAGGGGACAGTGCCTAATTGCTATTTTCCGATGAATTCTTTTGACTGCGTTGGCCTTTAATTGTGGCAGCAAAGAGAGACCGAAAACAATAAGCTTCAGCCAGCTAGTTACCCTCATGGAAACATCAGCAACCTCGGTCAACTGTGCTGTGCCTGAGGGGGCCTAAGAGCTACATCACAATGAATGTGATCCCAGATGCCTAGAGTGGATTGTTGTGCTGCAGTGGATGGGGATTTTCACTCCTTGACCCCTTGAGCCACCGGGGTTTACAGCCGGGTGGGATACCACCTCGGGCCTGATCTTGACCAGAGCCCTGTCAGAATGCCCTTCCCTCCGGCGAGATTAACAAGGCCCCTCTCTCTCAGGCAGGACACGCGGTCAGGCGCAAGCTGCCCTACACAAACAGTGCGCGGCAGGCTGGGAACTAGACAAACAGGGCCTGGACCGGGCCTGTGAAAACAGCCTGGACGGTGCTGCAGATAAAGCCGCAAGGCCCCTGTTTGGTCAGCCATGTGTTCTCCGGGCTGAAGAGGGGGCGACGCTTCTGCTGTTAAAACACGAGCGCTTTCCCCGTCGTCTGCTTGCGCAAACTCTGGAGCAGGCCGCCGTGTCACAGCACAAACCCTGTGACTGTCACCCTGCTTCATGTCAAGTGACATTAGATGGTCACTAGATGCTCCTGATTGATGCCGTGTGGAGGAAGCAGCTCTGTGACAACCTCCCTCGCAGGTTTTAGAACAGTTGCTCACAGGCCCTTATTCTTACTCCTCCCACATTTTTACAAAGGAAATATGACTCAGCGGAACCAGGCGCGGGGTTTCTCAGGAATGGCGACGCCAGCTCTGTGGGTCGAGGTTGACTGACCTCGGCGTCTCTCGCGCTCCTGCAGAACCTGGATGCTGGAGAGGATGTGGACGCGGTGCATGCGGTTGTGGACGCCCAGCTGCTGCAGGTCCAGCTCGGTCAGGTGCAGCAGGTCCTGGAAGGGATCACAGGGGCAAGGGGGGGTTGGGGTGGAGGAGGGGGGGTGGTGTGTGAGATGAACGCTCTGCAGTCTGGTGGGCACCATCAGCTCTGTTATCTCCCAGCCCTGAGCACCATGCACTTCACCTCTCTGATCCCCCCAGAGACAGGACAGGCCGTCTGTTATTACTGCGCAGTGACACTGCACTTCAGACTCCTGCCTTGTTTTGGTTTAAAAACAATACGCTCTTGGTTTCATGCAAATGCTGCTTATTTTTCTTCTCAGCTTGCCTTGTTCCCTGGTCAGACAACACCGACACATTACACAGCAGGTTGTGAGCTATTTTCTGCTGTTTAGAATTTAAAAAGTAAACACAGAACGAGTGGCTTTATAACAACACAAAGACAAACCAGGCAGAGGAAAGACTTCGCAAATTATAGGTTTATGTGTTGGACAGTAAGCATTTTAGGAAGAATTGCCCCACTGGAGGACTTTTTAAAACAAAGGGAGGTGCCCTTTATTTAGTAATATGGAAAGGTTAGCAAAAAATATTACACCAGAAAGAGACATGTTATTTTTCAGGTTGTTGTTATTGTAAAATGAGTCGTTGAGCTGGAAGATATTGTCTTTAGGCTGGAAGAAAAAACAGCATGGCGCATTAGTGCCTTTGTCCCCCTTATCTCTGCGGTCTTCCAGGGCAATCGCAGGCAGGATCTCTCTGATCACAAGGCATTCCTCCCCTTTGTCCCAGGCCTGTTTTGATAGTGTGGTTTAGATAGAGGGGCCCGGGGCAGCTGTGCTGCTTCATGTGCCTCCAGTGAAATGCCACCCTCCCCTCTCCTCCCTCCATCCAGGTGCCCTATGCTGGTAAGGGCCCATTGTCCCCATACCCTTCCCCCTAGCTCACCCACTCTCAGATGCCCTGGTGGCATGCCCTCATGCCATGCTAACAGCAGAGGGTGAAGCCAACCCTCAGCTGTAAAGCTCTTTTATGGGGGCACTCTGCCACAGGTGGTAGTTTAACATTCCTATAATTCAGCCACTTCAATGGACTTCAACAGCAGGTGCCGTAGCCATGCAGAGGGCAGGGGTGGAGCTGTTAGTTGTTTACTTCTCAGAAGATGTGAAATTAAGGGAAGGGCTCTCTGCACTGAGAGCTGACGCACACCCAGGAGACCGTGTTGAATGTGTCCTGAGGTAAAGGTTTTGGCACTTAAACCCTGTCACTACTGTCTCAGCCTTACAGGGATTGTTATCAGCCAGAGTGGTAAGCCAATCAGGTGTCTGCCCCCATCACTCTCATTTTAATGGTGAGTGTTGGAGCAGAGCGGGGTCACGGTCAATCTGACACCTGATGCTTCTTATCTGTTAGTTCTGCATGATATTTAGTACGTGTCATATCTAGCTGGGATTTCCCCCCTAATCCATCCCCTTTACTACAGGGGTGGCCAGTTTTCTCTGAGAAGGGCCAGTCTTTTGTTATAGATATACGACACCTGATTAATTAACTAATGATGGTCTTCAAAAACCTGAACCCACAAAGGCCCTTTTGGATACGTTTGTACACCCCTGCTCTAGATCAAGGCCATCCTGTCTTAATTGAAAAGGGCCAAAGTGGATGAAAGTATTCATTTTGGCCCAGCGCTATGACATCTGATTCTACTTAACAAGGAAAGAATTGAAGACCATGATTAGTTAATTAGTTGATGCAGGTGTCTCAGTGCTGGGCTAGAACAAAAACCTGCACCCACATTGGCTCTTTTCAGCTAAGATAGGATACCCCTGTTCTAGTCCATTTATCACTCTCCCTTCATACATTTATGTTTCATTATGTGATACCCTTTTTATCATATTATCACAGGAAGAATAAATAGCATTAAGTTGATAATTTCATTATCACACAATAGTACTCGACTGATACACAGAACACATACACATTTAAATAAAAAAAATTTAAAAACAAGCATCAATAAATGTTTAATTAGATTTTTCCTCTATCTCGCGTAATGGTTTCCAGAACAAAACTTCTCTGGTGACTCTTTATGATCGGCGTAACTATCACTTTGAGTTTCCGCACAAGAAACTCTTACAACGGCACAGCAACCAAGTGAGCAAAACACCTTCACAGTGCCCCCAGCTTCATTTACTCCAGAAATTCCACATTGTCTGGTTGGGTCTCCAGCCATCGACATGAGACCACTGATGTCCATAACCACTCTGTTCTTGTTCCCGGACTCGGGTCAGGCAGAGAGGTATTGGGGCGAGCATTCGCTGGCTGTTATGAATTGGCCTTTGTCAGGGTCATCTCAAAAAGACACAGCAATGACAGTAAATTGGCTGAGAGAACAACTGGGCCGCTTTATGAAGCTCCTGAAACCACTGCACCTGGGACTGAATGTGTGTGAGCAGGTTATTAATGAGAGACAGGTTCTTCGCTCTCTTGTTTCTACTACTACTACTACAGTTGACTTCACAGCAGCAGTGTAATCTACAGCAAAATATATTTGTAAACCTTGAGTTGTATTTCTGAATGTCAACACAATGCATTGAATATATTGGAAACAGAAGCACAATAGTATTGTCTTATTTGCTATTTGTATTCTGCACTTTAATTTTGAATGCTCTGGAATGCGTTGGCTTCTGCCAAAAAGATTATTATTAGGGGTCCAAGCAGCAAAGTAAATACAGGTTATCACTGTCTTGTGGAAGCTGCATATTAAGTTAATTATTGGATCCTTTTGGATTTCTATGGAATCTACAAAATGACACCACCTAGTGAGTCTAATATTTATAGCACTCAAACAGCATAATATGTAGATGTTTTCCAACATAATCACATGAAAAATTAAAAAATTAATGGCAGTATTTTAATTTGACCCAGATGCCTAAAAATTGTCTATACAATTGTCTAACAGGACATTCTCAACTGTGATCCCATGTTTGCCTTTTTTGGCTATATCAGTGTGTGCACTTTTTTACAACCATTCGTTTGAGGTGAATAACAACATTTCAGCACAATTTTACTACCTCCAAACCACAGCTGTCCAGCAATGATGTAAATAGGCCCAGACTGGTGGTCATAATTACTCCTAGCAAAATAACTAGAACACAACTTTCAATGACCTAAAGAAATTACTGGACTTCAAATTATTGTGTTCTGATCTGATTTTTAAAAATGCACCACCAGCCAATAAAAATGCATTTCTTAAGTTCTACACCTTTGAACAAGTGCATACACAACCACTTTCTGCATTAAAAATGTTTTTCCAGTTGCTTTACCTCAATGACCTCTACGGAAAAAAGTCATAAATACTGTACAGAGCATGCCATGGTTAGTACATACATGCCCGTAATGACTTGATGTGTTTGAGAACATCATTGTGGTCTGTAGCCTGTGGTTTTTGTACTTGCTGTCATGGGCAGGTATGCTATCTGATCTAGGCTCTCAAAAACAAAAGTGAGAAGAGCCTCTTCAAGGAAGTCCATGCGTGTTAGGCCACAGACTAAATATTCCTCCCAACTCCGCAGAAACAAGCAACATGAGTCAAAGGGAAGGACAAGTGGAAGCAAAGTGCAAGGCCTTAGGCAGACACTTCTTTAAGAGGTGATAATGCTGAGGACTTTTATTCTTCACCTCCCTTCTGGATGCAACAGTGCCAGGGGCTCAGGGTCTCAGTTCTACATGTGACCAGAATAAAGGGTCACAGTGCTAAGGGCGAAGTGAGACAATATGTCATACGCTGCTATCACAGCTGAAATAAAAATCTATATTTTATACAAAATTTCGCCCCTTTAGTGTTATGTCAGTGTAAGGGAAAGGGCCCACTTCAGGCTCACAGAAGCACTCTGTTCATGGTTTGCCTGGGCCAAGCTGAGCCTCTCACCCTTTTGTCTCTGTCAGCCCTATAGCACAGCCAAGAGAGAGCTAAATAGGTGTGATAAATCCTCCACCCAGGGCCTGAATAATGCAGAGAGGAGCGTCTGAGTGAGTGGCTGCCCTCAGCGAGCAGAGCCAAGAGTGAAGCAAAGAGGCAGAAATGTGGACTCAGAGGAGAAATGATGAGCCGCGCCAGCACTGTGGCTGTTACTGCTTGCGGCCCCCAAAAAAAACGTACTGCCGCCGTTGGGAAATTAAGCACCGATCCAGCTCCGACACAAATGGTTCTCCTAATGTGCGGCAGATTGTGCGATGCTTCAAATGTGCCCTTGGTCAGAACGGAACGGCGAAGAGTCATAAAAGTCACACTTCTGTCAGGAAAAACAAATAGAAAAGATTCAAGTTCCGTGGGCAAGATGCATATCTTCCAACGATCGATTGTGCAGGGCTTTATTTCCACCACGGAAAAGACCCTGCTGGATGCTCTTCTGCTGACTGGATCATCCAACATTTAAAAGAATGTCACGATTTCAGACTATGTTCCATGGAATAATTTATCAGTGCAAAATGCATCTGTTTGAATTCACCAATTCAAGAAAATGCCTGAAACGTGTTAACTGTATTGTCACCAACTGGGCCAATAAAAATGTGCTTATTTAGTTTAATATTGATGTGCTCATTCTGGGAATGAATGTAGGGAATATCCTTTCCAGGCATAATTTGGACTTTAAACACACTCATTTTGAATGTAGCTGCTGTACCTTGGACATCTGGCAGGCTGGCCTGCACTGTCTGTAAAGTTAATCAAATGCTCTCACCTCCACTCCGTCGTATTCATCATCGAACAGCACAGAATACTCCGGGAGGCCCAGCTGGCTGAGCCATTTGGGGATGGCCAGGTGTTTCATGGCGTGAACGCCACTCCCCCCTCCTGGAACCAGGACCCTTTGGAGAGACGCTCTCGCTGGAGGTTGAGGTCTGCAGCTGAAATCTGAAATAAAAAGCACCACACAAAATAACATCTCAAAAACCTTGAGGCAGTAAGGGGAGTGTGGAGCAGTAAGTCCAGTCCTGCTGGATTAAATTGTTTCACTGACCCCACTTGCAGGCAGTCTTTGGAGTCTGTTTTCCTGCAGCGATCAGAAAGCCTTTTAATAATTGATAGCCGATTTACACCGGATCCTAATAAAATATATCCTCAGGTTGAGTTAATTACTCACTCTCCGTGACCTCAGTGGAACTTGACCTGGAGTGAAAATGAGTTTCTCTCAGATTGTTGGGTACTTCATCACATTGGGTACAGTGTTTACACACGCCCTTGCCCTTTACAAATCATCAGGCTGTCAACTCGTAGTTTTCTTTTAGCGGTGACATAAAATATGTTTGCTGCCACTGGCAGTCTTCCTAAAGGGCAGGTCAATACAATGATGGCGGTACTTATGTCTTTACTGTAGTATAAGAAAGGGATATAGAGCTGGAATATTTCAAATGCCACATCCCAAATGTACCACTGATGACACCCAGCCATTTGAAAGGAGTCCTACTGGATCCACACATAGGTATTACTTTGGTTCTGTCGGGTAGAGACCACTGCCTGCCAGACAGATGTGCTCTGTAAAGCGTTCTTTCCTCAGCAGCAGTGTCTGGATCACAGTGCACAACAGTGACAGAGAGCAACGACTGCCCAGCAGACCTGAATCAACAGTTCTGGATCACTTTCAGATGGCACATACAGTATTTTTGTGCAGTTACAGGACAGGGATTTCCACTTTTCTATACATTTGTTTTCAGACTAGATTCCAGGCTTTTAAGACTTTAATACGTTTTAAAATAAATGACAGTCTGTTTAGCCTCTACATTTTCTTTTCAATTTTATTTAAGATACTTTACCATTTGGCACAGCAATATTCAGTAAATTGTATCACCTACACAAGAAGAGCAGCACAGTTGTGCCCCTGAACATAGCAACGTCCCCTGTGTAAAAGAACTAACCCTGAGAGGTCAGAGGTTGTGAGTCTCTGTGCTGGTGCCTCACCCAGTTAGGCTAAAAAATTATAATCATAAAGTGCAGTGATCTTCGGCTAGTCCCCCTGATTTTTGGTGTGCTCGCCTTGCCTTCCTCATAGCATCGAGAACACAGCGTTATTCCTCAGAAAGGGGCCTGGCCTAACTTCATTATAGCATTCCTCATTTTCTTAATGCACACATCTGCCAATGCCTTTCCAGAGAAGAGCGCACCACCCCACCCCCCCAACCCCCCCCAACCCCCCTTGCAATAACGGCTAATACATTCCCGAACAATAGCCCGTAAAAGCGCCGCTGTAGGCGCTAAGAGCGGGGGGCTGTAAACCCTTGTGAGGGAACAATGCGGCCGTAAAGTCCGAGCTAGCGCGGCCGCCACCAGCTGCGTTAGCGGTGTGTAAAAGCGCTCCTGTGGGGCGCAGCGATCGGGGCAGCGCTGTAAAAAATAAATAAATAAATAAATAAAAACCATTCCTGCTGTGCATGTCAACGCGTAACCCCTCGCCTTGCTGGACACCGCGCTGCCTTTACACGCCCTCGCTGGCGAAGGTGCGCTCTTCCTCCTATTGTCTGCCCCAGTGCTCCACCGCCCCCCTGCAGCTGGCTCACAGGAAGTGCTCCAGCGCTCGGCACACTCTCATTACTGGCACTCATTACGGTCATTACCGACATGGGTTTAACCCTTTTAGACGGTCTGTACTGATTTCACCCCAAATGGATGAGAAGTCGTCCTGCACAAGTAGTTGTGCTTGTGCAAATCACAGACGCCACCTTAAAACTCCCAAATCCAAAACAGCAGCATAAGAATCCAGTCGACATTTCACCTGTGTCCAATTCGCCAGGACTGACTGACCCCTTTCAGGGGGAATGCCTGAACTGAAAAAGGCTCCTCCGTGTTCATGAGCCTCTCAGCCAGCGTTCCCGCTCCGTGCAGTGAATCCAAAAATATGCGGTAATCCAATTTCACTGAGAGCAGCTGAAGGCACCTGCATGACTAGGACCTCTCACAATTTCGCTAAGTACAAACTCCAGTGATGTCATGAGGTCCCCCACAGTCCCCTCAACGGAGCCAATGATTGGCTGAGCTCATTAGCGTGAGGGGACCTTCATCTCTCTATCTCTCAGTCAGTCATCCATTACCCCTGTTCCCCAAATGCCCCCATCCACGGCTCAGACAGTGGAGAAATGGAACAGGGGCAGCCCGGTTGAGTTCATTATCACTGATCGCGCGGAGTTCATTGCTATTGATCACAAAGTCCTAACCTCAACCCTGGACTTGATGTATGATATTTGATATGATTATAATTTCTCCACAAAACCACAATTTATTCTGTGTAGTGGGTACTGACATGCAAGCACAGCTCCACAATATGTCCTCTAGCACTGGTCACCTGTATATGTTGCCATGTCTGGACATAGAGAACTGTGGAGGATGACTAAAGACAAGTTCTGACAGGCGAAAGAATTTCTCAAACAAATGTGCAAATCCTGTCAATGTTTCGTCTTGGAAGACTGAAAAGGAAGGTATTGGAATATATTTCAAACTTTTAAAAAACTCAGCTGAAGGAAAAAAAATAGCTAAATAGTCCCATCAAAGGAACTATTCAAATATACGTTCAAATATCAGTTAAAAATTTCAAAAAAGTGTGTATGGAAATTGCAGCGTACTCCTATTCCTTAGGAAAGCTAAATTCAGTTATCAACAGCTGTATGCAAGTTCATGGCTCATTGAATGCAATATTATATGTCTCCAAACAGATAAGCAGAAAATCTCTAGATTTAAAAAAAAAAAACTTGCCTCAGGTATAACTGTAAACATAAAAGAATCAGCTAGATATTATAGCTTATCAATTCCTCAAGAAAGACAGAGGGAAAAACACGTTAACCATAATCAATGACCAAGATATCATTAAAACAAAAGAAACTCTGTATTGAATTCTGAGAACAAGTTAACAGATGTGGGCCCAGAAGATCGATTTTTGAAGAAGGTATTTAAATCTATGTGCACATCTAGGGATAGCCACGCAGTACTCCTTGCTACCTAATAGCCTGTTTATGTTCTGCTATACTCTTTTTTATTTTTTCTCTTTGTCCTGCCAACATAAAATGATCCACAAGGATACCTAAAACAGTTTACAACAACAACAGAGTTACTATTAATAAAATGAGTCATTTAACTCCTCCTTTAAGTAAATGCAAATAGAACAATCAGAATTTCCAAGCAGTTGAACACAAGTACTGTAGTCTTTTTGGGTGGCAGGCAGATAAAGGTGAACCAATTCCTCCTTAATGGCTGCAGCAAATCTACAGTAGGATCTTCGACAAATATCTCTCATAGCGCATGATCACTGTTGATGATTTCCCAATTTAGCAGATTATATATTTCTTTGTTTGTTTTTAGTAGGTGCTTCCTAAAATAATAGCCAAAAAAACAGATTCAGTGAGAACAAATGTGGGGATTAATATGCTAAAAGTATTACTATAAAAACAAGGCTCAAGGCTGCTGCACACCTATGGATGACACACAAAAAAAAACAAACAGATTCAAGCAGAGACAGAGCTGTGGATGGTCTGGACAGGAGCACAGATTGTTTAACTGTTGGGAGCCAGCACTCCCCCCATAGTCCTGTGCTGCCTTCTGCTTCCTGTTTAGGTCCATACAGCAGGCTGCTTCCTGCTCCTAAGACCAGGCTCCAGAGATCTGAGGCAGTTGAGACCACCACAAAGGAGACAGGGATGTAACTTTCTGTGAAATCACATGGCAGTCAAGAACTTCTACTCCAATCATTACCTGATCTCTACCGGCTGTAATAAGGGAGTAAGGGTACTTGACTTATTTTAATGGGCTTATTTTTATTGCTAAGAGGAGGTTTATTCATATTTATTTTATTACTTGTTTGTTTGTTGCTGGTTTGGTTATTTGCAGCAATGCCAAAAGAATCGACTACATCTGTTACAGAATTCTTCTTCTCGAGTGTTAACACCACACTGAGGTTACACGTGCAAGTCCCTCAAAAGTTCACCCAGCTGCATTTATTTTCAGCTGGCTTCATGTTGCACCCCTCCGCAGTGGAACTGAGTCTGAGAACACCAATGCCTGACAGCCAGCAGTGCTGCTAGCCCGATGATGCGCGGCACTGACTTCTATTAGTCCTACAGGAAAAACAACTTTATTGCAGCCCTTCTTCCCTAAGTGGAGCTCTCAGCTGCAAATGCAGCACTCCAGAACCAAGGACAGATAGTCAAAGCACCCCCCAACAAGCAACACTGTGCAAATGGTACACAACTTTGTTTTAAAAAAAAAAACAAAAAAGAACACTCAGAACACACTGATATGGGCACAAACCAGGTATCTAGCCACCCTAGACCAAGAATCTCACCCAATTGAAGCCTTAGGAACAAGGTTTGTGACTCTTTACCCAATGAATCACTTAAATTAATACTAAAACACAAAAAGGGCAGCAGACGCTGTTTGGAATTTGAGATCCCATCGTTAGATGAGCCAAACATAAATCTGCATGGCCTTTACAACTCAACATGTCACAAAAGCTTTAGTGCTTGGCACCTCAGAGGGTTTTGAAGGAGTCCATTTCATGGCTTCTCTGGGCCCAGGCAACGATGAAAAGACTCCAAACTCGTCAGCGCCTGCTCCAAACGGAGGAGGTCCACAGGGCAGGCACTCACATTCAGCATGCTGATGAGCGGTACCAAGCAGAGAAGTAGCGGGTACCTGCTGATTCATAACGGTGTGAATGTGTGAGTGTGTGTGTGTGTGTGTGTGTGCATGAATTACATGTAGATGGTGAATGTATGCACCCTATTAGATGTTTTGGGTGGCTGTTCAGATAAAGAGATGAACCACGGTCCTCCTCAGTATAGTGTCACACCTGAATGTAGATAAAGAATGCTGCATAGGCAGGCAAAACTCAACAAAGGCTGAGCAAAGACGCCATTCTAGAAAGACTGACACGGTCACTGTTCCCCCTGTGGTCAAATCATGGTCAAGATGCTGTAAAGAACACCACTCTGCCATATATTATGTGGAGAAGCAGCACAGTGAGTGCATGCTAAAATGCACAGGGGATTGGGGGGTCAATGGGAGCAATCTCAAAGTCGATTTTAGAACAAGTACCCAATGTATTTTTGGAAAGCTATTTGGAACTCATTATTTGCAAGAGCAACCTTGAGCCAGATTTTTTTTTTAAAACATTCATTTGTGGAAAAACAAGGAATTTTAAATGGCCTTACGACATAGGCACATCATACCTCCACTCATTGCCAAAGAGAGAAGGAATGAAAGTGACTAGCGTGTTTAAGACAGTTCATGCATGTGTCATCACACTTTTTTTTAGTCCTGATTTACTTTAGCAAGAGGGCAGCTGTGCAGGCTGCCTGCTATTAAATAAAGCAACAGCACCAAAACTGGGAAGCAACTGAGTGACTGGGGTATTTTTGACCAATGTTTATCCCAGCTTTTCCTTTCATCTGCACTTTGGAATGCCCATATTTGTCATCACTGCAAAAATCCTCAGCAGCGCACAAACAAGTGTGTGTGCTCCTCCAAAGTCAGATGACAACCCAGCCAAATGGAACCCTTGCTCCCCTGGGTGACGCTACAGCCAATTGTGCGACGATAATTACATATCTGACCAATGGGGTGTGTCTGAAACTTAGCAGCATTAACAGAATGAGCCACCCAACAGCCTCTTCCGCGCATATCCAGCGAAGTTCAGAGGAGTACTTCTGAGATTAGGAACTTAATATTAATAATAATAATAATAATAATAAATGTATTTTATATAGATATAACTTCCCTGCTAGACCACATTAACCTCCAACTGCCAGCTGATTTGAGTGATAGTGCAGCAAAGGATGATTCAGCTACAAAGACATCATGTATACAGTACAGTGCACAGAGACAAGCCCAAATATTTCAATGTCAGAATCAAACAGTGTACAGCATGTTGTAGCAGCAGTTCCAATATTATACATCAATGTCAACCTTCCATTTTTTCTAGATGGGTTTACCATTACCTTATTTATCAGTCAAAGTAAGGATTTCACTCCATAAATATGTTTAATGAAAGAAAGACCACAAACCGGCATGAATCATTCAAAGCTATAAACCGTTAGGGATACCTTACCACCTAAGATGCATTATATATAAATTATATTTTACATATATTACATTTACATTATATTAAATAACACACACACACACACACATCAGCAGTCATGAGTCATGACCCAACAGAAATCAGAACAAGGCTCCTAGACCTACATTCCTCAGCCTGACATACCACCTGTATTCAGGGGCCTGAAAGTCTGTGTGGGGCGGACCTGCATACATCAACAGCACAGCCTTGTGAAATAATGGGGGGGGGGGGGGGTAAGTTTCCTCCCTGGAATGCTATGGTGACTCACTGCATTCTCTAGATGAGTTTATCATGACATAATTTATCAGTCAAAGTAAGGATTTCAGTACATAATGTGTTTAATGAAGGAAAGACCGCAGACCTACATCAATCATTCAAAGCTATGAATCTCCAAACCAATAATATGTAAAGGTTTCCTCTGTTGACACTGTAGATGGCATAAACAGTTAGTGATACCTTACAGCTAAAATGCATCAGCATCAAACTGACTCTGTGAGTTATATATGAATAATATTTAACATATTTTATATTTATATTATATTAAACACGCACACATAACACACACAGTCATGTTTGTTGCTAATGCATCCTAGCTATGAGGTATCCCAATGAACACGAATGCGGCCCATCGACCCCCTCTAAAAACCAGTAAAACACTGATCTCTGGCCGGACCATCGCAAGACCTGCAGTCATGAGTTATGACCCAACAGAAATCAGAGCAAGGCGCCTAAACCTACATTCCTCCCTCTGACATACCACCTGTATCCAGGGGCCTAAAACTCTCTGTGGGGCAGACCTGCGTATATTAACAGCACAGCCTTGTGAAATGATGAGAGGGTGCGTTTCCTCCCTGGAGAATGGTGAATCACTGCATACCTGCAGTACTTCAGCAACCCCATTTAATCAAAGAACGCTTATTAGACCCCATGCCAGTGGTGGACTCATCTGTTCAGACACCAAGTACTATTAAGATAAACCCGGTATGTCAGATGACTGCTTCGTGTACAGTAAATAGTCCTTCAGAGCTCCTGATTGTAGAGGATATCTTACTCTTGAGTGTACTCTGTGTACTATACTTAATCGTTGCTCCCAGTTCTGTTAAAGTAAAAACACTGCCAAAGAGGAAACACACCTCCTAAATTCCTAAACTTCATCTAATAACATAACTAATTCTCATAATTAATCTAGTGCTAGCAGCGGCACTTTAGTTCCAATCACAGTAATAGTATTAAATATAAAACAATTGTTATTATTATGTGGTAACTGCAATTTTATTTAGTACTAGGAATAGTAATAGCAGCAGCAGCTTCAGTAGTAGTAGCATCTATCCAGTATTTTTCCATTTATTTGTTGTTTTGGCAGATGCAATTACACAAGAATTTACAGTTTAATGAAAATAAGAAAGTACAGTACAAAGATTCAAAGAACATTCTATAAGATGTGGGTTCAGAAAATACTAATATGTATCACAATAACTAACATGTTTAAATAATACAATGAAAATGTTACAGTCCAAATCAGCTAAAGGTCAGGAACCCCAACCATAGTCTGTATAATTATAGAAAAGCAGACATTCTGGGAATAAAACAGGAAGGACATTCAAAAAGTCCCTCTTCTGACCCAGGGACAACAAAAATAGATTATCATCACAAGATTATCATAATTCAAATTCAGGCAGAACAAACTCATTTAGGGAGAAATTGTATGATTTTCCACTTGGTTCCCAGCCAGGGGGGCCATGCATTTGAATACTATCATAATTTGTGAAGCAGAATGAGCACAGCAAGCCTTTGAACTGAATTACACCATTTCGAAGTTGCTTATTTCAAACATTCTTAAAGGAACATAGCAGTGTCAGCATGGTTAGAGGTCACTTTATTTACTAATGGGCTGTTTCCATTTAAACACAACTTTGGCTTTGATTAACAAAGAATTCATGACTGGCGAGAAAGAAATGAAAAACCTGTATCAGTCTCAAGATTTGATTTAAAAGCCAAAAAAGAATACATCTTTGTTTTCTACACAGTAGGCGTTTGAAACTGAATATTCTAATCAAAGAAATGTGTGAATGTGCTCTCAGTAGTGAAAAAATATAAAAATACCAAGAATTGTTTATACAAGAAATCAAGCTGTTTTTCATTTGTTCCTTGACCACATACAGAATAAACAGTGGCTGTAATATAGCATAAGGCGTTCAATAATATACCAGGATAACTAGGTCAAAAAACATCTGTGCCTTGGGATTCAAAAAAATGACAAGATGTTTTCATTTACAGATTGGGACTAGGTCCATCCACAGAAAACAGGAAAACCCTGAAAAGTTTTTTAAAATCTGTATTTAGGTGTGTGACTTTGGATGTTATTCTTCAGTCATATAAACATGAGGAACAGAGCTGTGGGCTCTTCCTGCACCCATCTTAATTCTGGTGCCACTGAGATATAGCACCCAAATTTGTCTCAATGCCAATCTGTGCTCTAAATCATTATTATGCCTTTCCATCCATTATCATGTCAGGTCCCTTATTTGTGAAAGCTGGTTTGGGTTCCTTACCCAGTCAGAGCGTTAAGCCTATGACCCTGGGCTTATCAACAAGGCAATCCCGCTGATAATATATCTCACTTTATAACGGCAGAGCTTTGTTCAGAGCAGGACAGATTGTTTTGGCAAAAGAGACTGGTCCACAACAATGACGTTTTTTCACTTTTTACAGGAAGGGTAAATAAATTGAACTGATAAGTAGCTTCTCAAATTCTGGTTGTCATTCAGGCAGTTTTAGTGAGGGACCCATAAAGTGGACTGGGCAGATTCAAGACTCTCAGGCTGAAGGTTTGTCATGGCTGTGATCTAACAAGCATCATGGAAAAGCTTCCACATCTCTTTGAAATTGACTAGATAAACAGTTGCACTAGGTGGTTCCTTTTTTAATGATGAACCCAGGTTTTTTCTTCATTGACATGCACATATTAAGAGAATATGGAATTATTATTATCCATGTGGAAAACATTTAATTCAAGCAGACAGTCTTTCATTGAATGGTATGACTAGTCAACTCTCGAAAACGGGAACTATGTAAAAACATGTTTGTTGCTTGTGTGCTACTATGAGTCAGACTATTCAGAATCTGGCTCACTCAAAAGAAACCACAGCAGAACTCTGGGCTACTCATCCACAGGTGAGAAAAAGAGGTGGTGCGCATTAAATCAACATGCTATGGGGCTCCCCAAACACCTACAATAAAACTCCACTGCACAGCTCACCCCTCTTACTACATTCGGCATACTCACACTGACCTGGCCAAACAGAGCATTTTTCTCATCTCTAAGGGTTTGTGCCTTTGTTTTTTTGTTTTGTTTTTTTTTTACATTTGGGATGGAGGTTGGAGGGGTGATCTGCTCAGGAATGCAAGGTATGAATTTATTTGAAGGTAGTATTCCAACACCAAACACAGAAATATTTTACACTGCAGTGTCCTGTGATAGTTCATACCTAATCACGGGATTGAATGCAGGGTAATGCATGTGGACAAACAAGGCGCTGGTGGACAGTGGGAAGGCATGCTAATGCTGCAGTTAGACGCTTGCTGGCCCGAAGAGAAAGCCTAACATTCTGCCAACAGTCCGAGTCAAAGTAAAAAAAAATCATGGTCAGGGTCAGTCCAAGGAAAATGAGGATGCCGCATGTTCAAGACAGCATAGGGAACAGCATTACATTATTGAGAGCATGCTGTCACAAGGAACTGCGTAAGTATCCTAGTTGATATTGATTCTTTTCTCCATGATACACTTTTGCAGGGTCATCAATTTTTCAAATTTAATTCAGGCTGAAGAAAATGGTGATGTAGCTGTTGTATGTCTGTGGCTGATTTGCTCCAGTAGTTCCAGAGCCAGAATAAACTAATGCATTGTCTCAACCAATTAAATAAGTCACATAGAGTACCCTTTGCCACTCTTAATCAGACTTTTCCATAAGGTTTTGTGCGTGTGTGTGTGTGTGTATGTGTGTGTGTGTGTGCGCGCGTGTGTGTGCGTGTGTGTATGTGTGTGGCGTAATTAGCCATGTAGAATAGTTCATATTCCACTTGGTTCTGTTGTGTCTAACAGGGAATGTCAGGATGCTGCGCTACTTAGCACAGGATTCAATTACAACAAATGACCTTGTACCCTGCCTCCCCCTCCCCCTCCCCCACACTGAACTGCAGTATATGCCTGTAGGAGAATCCTGACATGAACTGTTGTGGATTGTGGACAATTTTCACTCCCCCGTATAAAAACAACCTAGTATACCAGCACTAACCAAACAAGTGACCAAAAACAGCAGGACACTGATTCCTGCAGCTGTCTCTCCCTACATGGGATGATGAAGAGAACCACATGAAGTACAGTGAACACGCTGCAGTGCTGTGGTGCGGTCTAAACATGAAACACACCCAGAAGGAGCTCAGGTCTCTGCCTCTCTCTTAAAATCTCTTCCAGAAGGGTAGCCAACCACAGCAGGATCCCTGCCTTCTCACAGTTCAGCATTCCAGTGGGAAAAAAAAACACGACTACTTGGTTTATTTTTTTAGCATTCCATTAAGAAAATAATAAACTGAGTAATGTAGTAAGTGCAAGCTGGGATTCACCACTGAACTCAAAGGAGGACACGACTGCTGCTGGGAACCTTGTTTCCACTGGGGACACACACAGAGCAGAGACAAGCCTGGGAACGTACTGCATGAGGAGTGGTATTGCTTGCCCTGGCGCTGTGTTTATGAATAGTTCAATGTCAAGAGGACTGAATCTGTGCAAATAACAGCATTTCCTTCTCTGTTCCAAAAATATCCCGCAGAAATGAACTATGGGTTCCCAAAGCAACTGTTGAGATTGACCCCTCGATTACTTTTATGGATACAAATGTAGAAATGATCGTTTCTCAACCTGCTTCATTCAAAGCCAAAACTTAATTCAAAGCAGTGTTATTTATGGTACATACGCATTTTGAAAGCATAAATATGTAGTGTCATTCATAGGCTAGCTCGCTTTATGTTGTAGTTACAACGCCTGATAAATCTTTATCAACTTGTGAGTTATTTCTTGCAGGATGTAGTCACCTACACAACATCCAAAATTTTGTATAGGACTTCCAGTCTTGCAAATTTCTAGCTACAAAACATAACTTGCGAATCGTAATGAACGTGATTTGATTTTTTAAAATGTAATCTAAAAGGTTACTTGTGGTGAAGTCTCCACCAAACATGTGTGCATCTACAAATAGTTCACAAGTACATAGAACACAATATTACATATATCTAAGAAGTAGCCTCTGTTCAACTCAATATATACACCTATCGCTCCAGATGTTTTATAATTATACGTATACAAAACTTACCTTGATCGCTTTGCAGAGAAATCCTGAATTGAATAAAATGGAGAGTAACAACCCAAAAACGAAACCTATTGAGGTCTTATTATGCAGAAGGAGTTCAAAGCGAGGAACAGTTAAGTTTATCTTCTTCACATTGTCCTACTTGGCCAAATGCAGCGGATCCAGTCTGTGCCGTGGCATTGCCGTAAAGGACGCACATTGACAAGCGTACATCACAAGCCGATTTGAATGGCCATGCTGAAGAGCCGGTAAAAGTCACCGCTGCTGTCCTGCGTCAATGATGCAAATGCAGTAGTGTTCCTGAGTCGCGACGCGCGCCTCTTGCAGCGGTGGTCTTCCGATGGAATGTAGCGAGCTGTTGCTTCCACGGTTCTGCGCTCTGCATTCCTCTCATGCTACAGCGAACCTGCACATGCAGAAGGACGTTTAAAACAACACAGCCGGGCATTTTATTTTTCCAAACGAAGGTTACGAAGACAATCCTAAAAAAATTAATCCGATCCATAAAAATGGACCACTCCCATTATACAACTCGCTTTTCTCTCTTTCTCTCTTTCTCTCTCTGCTGCCTTGAACTTGTACATACATGACAAATAAGATACTGTAATATAAATTTTTGATTATTAAATTGCGTGTTTTTGAAGGTTTAAGAATCGTAGATATAGTGCTTGGCTGTTTTTAAAACCGAGAGCTGTACTATTTCATAATGCGCAAATGTGAAACATTTCATCATAAATTAAACGCCCATTGTGCACGTGCTAAACTATAAATATTGTTTCCAGCATTTCTCAGTCTGAAACCAGAGCACGAACGATGTCTCTGTGACTAAAACTAAACATTTACAGGGAAATTTAAAAAACTCTTTTGCCTGGTTGTGTTTCGAGAATATAATGTGGAGGATTGCAATGTCCGAATCTGAACTAAATCCAACTTTAACACCGGCAGACAAGACATCTTGTGGACCAGCAGAATGATGGGTATTAGACTTTTCCCAGAGCAAGCTGCCAAAAATAACTGCATTTTTAATTGCATTTCCGACTATTGATCTTCAGTAGAAATGACTTTGGGTTATGATTTCCTCTTTTGTTTTGTCTGGACTATAATTCTTGCCAATAATCAAATGATTCAAATGGACTCAATCCAGTAACTAATTCAGGAGTTAGCTCTTTCCTAGCTTCAAATGCATGCCTCTGAGAATGCATTTTATATTACGATGATGACAACATACCCTGAAACATGATGGTTCATGCTCAAAAATGCAAAAATAATTTCAATAGTCTCCTTCACATAAAAAAGTAGTATGCTTACAAGATTTTCAGACAGGTGAGAACAAATATAACCCAAATAATAAAGATGACGCAATGCAAAATGACTAATGAACATTACTGTTATGCCTAAAAGGTTCACAGACGAAACAACAATGTGATATTTGTTGAATATGACTAATGTACAGAAAAGCTTCATGAAATTTGAACTGCTTGTAGTAATTCATTATATAGATTAATTAAAAAAACAGGAATGAGTTAGATTACCTTTGAAAAGTATTCATTTGAATCAAGTGAATGTACTAAAAATGCTGGTGACAGAGTCAGTCTGTTATCATTATTTAATACCCTTTCTGTTGAGGAGATGAGACTGTACATGAGCACAGTGTCTCTGGTTTCCCTTTGATTTCAGTTGCAGTGTCAAACAGAGACCCACATTGATATGTAATTAGTTTCAGAGTTGCCTGACAATCAGGCTTTTCTCTACACGCTAGAGTAAATGTGACTACAAATATTTACATGTCGATTTGGCTAGCTGGCAACTATAGCAGATGACAGCCCTGGCACAAGACATCTCTAGATATGGAGAAACACTACATATCTGGCAATATGACTTCTCCAGGGAGACAAGGAGCAAAACACACACAATGAGGCTTCTGAAATACATAACAAGAACCACATTGTTTTTGTCACATTTTTTGTTTATGCGAGTAGGAGACTAACACCCACTAACCACAGCAAAACACAAAGCCAAAGATGTTCAGTATTGTCTACTGTATGCCACTAATGTTTGTATGCCACTGTACAGTCTACCACGCCACAGCACCATTTAGCACTGCACCTCAAGGCAACACAGCTCTGTTATCTCACACTTGGTTCATTATTACTAAAAAGTAAGGATGGTGTGGTGTGTTTTAAGCAGCTTCAGATACAGTGCAATTTTAACACCATAGCAGGTTAGCAATTCTGTCCTTGAGAGAATACAAGTGTAGTACATAATTTTCAAACTTCTATTAGGTTTTTATGCACACACACATGCACACACGCATGCACGCACACACACACATACACACACGCACACACGCACACACACTCTCTCTCTCTCATGCACTATTAAGTATCTATAGAGCGCTTTGTTTCCCCCGGCAAGCATTTACCATATGACATCAGCTGAGAGCTACAGCTAGAGTTTAATTGTACATCTCAGCTTCCTCTTATGCAACCCCACACCATCCCTTGGGCCTCTTGGTAAAATCCGGTCTGATCAGGCCTTTGACAGAGGGAGGAGTGGAGACCCATCTGAAACGCGTGCCCTGGTTAGGTCCTGTGAGACTGGCTCGCGAGGCTAGGTCCTGTGTGCTGGGACAGCTATTGCAGACTCACTGATATATAGCAGCATTTTGGCCCCTAGAAAGTCCTGTACTGACATGTCAGTCCCCTGCATAGTGGAAACAATAGCTTGCTGTTACATGACACTAAGGGTAGCTCTATGAGAAACTAAAACCAGCCATTGTTGAATGTACCAGGAGCAATTTATAAATCTGAATTGTGGAGGCAATTAACCTGGTCTGACTTTGTTACAATGACTAATATTGATCACAATCCCACATCAATGATGTATTATTGACTTCTCCCAAAAATTAAAGCAAAGATGAAATTATATGCACATCGTAGATGATAATTGCAAGATAACTATTTTTTCAGAAAATAAGCTAATGTGGCTATTAATGCCGCATTAGCGGGCTTTGTGTGCGTAAAATTTACTGGTTGTAAATATTACGTTTCTTCAAAAACAACTTTTAAAAAAAACCATCTTACTGAAACTATTATTTTCTTCAGCACAGGGTGAAAACAGAAAAAGGGATATTTAATGATGTGGTACAGTATTAAATATTTTATGGGTTGTACTCCTCTGTAGGGCAAATTCAGACACCAAATGCAGCTTTGCCTGCATACATGTATTCTGTAGCATGTGGTATACAAAGCTGGTCTTTTCTACACCATAGACATTATTTATCACCCACACTCACCTGTCTCAGTCTCAAAGTCTGAGCCCAGCTTTGAAGGAAGGAACTCAGCAGGTTGTAAAATGAGATTGTGTGCAATTATACTGAAAGATGATAGCACTGATTATGAATTAATGTCACAATAATGTCATTTATTCACTGGACCAGAGGAACAAAAGGGCAAACTGCTCTTGTGACTAAAGTGAACAGTTTGCATTTCCCTTGCAAAACATAGCAAACAGAAACTGGGTGCAGACAACTTGGCATAATCATTTCTGTATTTAGAGAGACTAAGAAATTATTATTATTATTATTATTATTTGGATGCATGTTCTTATTTTAGTCATGTAAACACTTTTTTTATACTGGAAACTGAATTCAAAGCCACTAATTTCCTAGAAGTTGGATGAACCTCAAAGGGAATTTAATATCATCAGTCAGTTAAATAAGCTAATGATTCCAACAATCATACTTTCAGGCAATAATGAAATGTCAAACCCAGTTATAACTCTATTACAGAATAAACTTTAAACTGACAAGATGGTCTGATTCTTCGGGACAGTGATCTATCACATTATAAACTCAGAGCAACAGTCTCAGCTTGCATTGAAAGAACATGCTTTTACAGTGCCCTTTTACGTTTATTTAATCAGGCAGATGTACATGACACTTGTATAGCACTATCCATGATTACAGAATACAGAGACCCTTCTAAATCAAAAGCAGACCAGTTCAGTCAAGCAGCAAAACATATGACACCAAAATATCCGTATTACAAGCACTGCAAAGCTGCAGGGGAGAATGTAATTCACAAAAATGGTGTTCCCACTCAGGGAAGAAACTGCACACCCTTGGGAATCAGCAGCTCTTGTTATGTAAATTCAATTATGGCTGTCAAATATTTCATCACCTTTTGTCCAAGTGACAAACTGATTCTAATTATGAAAAAGAAACCAGGGCCTTGCAGGTGTTCCGATGCCGACAGGGGGATACAAATGAATCTATAAGCTCACACGTATCACAATTACAATCACAAATAGCAGGTCCGACAGACATTCTCTGTGATTGAAATGCTGTAAAAGGTTTATTACTGTTGAACACAACAATTTTTAAATATTGTTTACCTCCACAAAGCAATCATAGTGTTGCATCTGACAAGGTTTACAAATATGCATTTTAGTGTGCCAGTTGATATAGAAGCAGTGCTTCGCAGAACAGATACGGTTCATGCACCTGTCATTAGATCCAGCTGCATTAGCATATGCTGAATGGGAGATACAAGTGCACTTCAAAGTATTTTCAAAAGATACAAGCCCACGTGATTAAATAATGGACTTACCCTGAAAGAAATTGCTTAATCAACTGAAGAGATTAATAAATAAGGACATATCATAAAAATGAATTATATATATATATGGGTGAAGTTTGTTGATTGTGACTTTTAATACATAAGTGCTAAGCGCTTATCATTTACCCTCAAAACCTTTAGGCGTCTGCCCTCTAGTGGTTCATTCTAGCGCTCTGAGTTATATTATCAAGAGGCAGAGGCTTGTTTGTCTTAGTAAAATTAATCACATTCTATCCTGGAATTGGAGAACGTGAATGAAACTTCCATTCAATTGATTTAATTAGCCTTACCTTGGCAAACACTGAACCGTGCATACAGATAAATGTTTGAAATATCTCAAATGTGTAACATGGAGTTTTCAAAAGCAGTAGTGTGCTGCTATGGAGTCGCAAAGCAGTTCTGTGAATATGGCACAGGACTTTCCCTTCTTTCAGTTCATCTCCACTGCACTGGCTCTCCATCCTGCAGACTCTTGTCTTCTGCTACACAGTCCTCCATAGTCAGGCAGCCAGAACTTTTTAAAATTTTGTTCAGACCAAAGGGAGAGAGGAATACATAAAACAGATGTGTGGAAAAAATTAGTGTAATAATTAATTAATGACAACTTACAAATATATCATTTAAAATATGTACACTGTATTCTGTAATATGTATTATATATATACACTGTAATATGTATTCAATGCTTTAATGGTGTTTGCTCATTGTTTATTTTTCACTGTACATATAAGTTTTTACTTTTTTTATTTGACATAGTACAAATTTCTTGACAAAAGCACAATATTTTCAAAAATATAATTTTATTTCTATTGAATGTCCCTTGTGGTGTGCGTTTTCAGAACATATGGTTCTTGAGATTATGACCCCCATGCATAGATGGGTCTTGAGGATAATACACTGAGAACTCCTGAGGTTTGAGGGCTAGCTTTCAAACTCTTTTGTCCCACTGCTTATACACATAAAACCCTGTGTAAAATGTGTAACAAAAATAAATATCATAACAATGATAATGTTAGCTATGGGGCGGTCCGAAGTACGATAGATAAATAAATATAACAACACCCAATTTGCGTCTCATTTAGGCGTCAGAGGTAGATTTAATCAACCTGCTTTTGCGAAATTATGGAGAACTAACGTGGGTGACCAAACAGAAATATTGCTGCAGAACTACACGGAACGATTGTTGGACCATGCGATTCTCCGTACGGTGAATTTAGGACGTGCACCACACGGTGACCTTATCGTTGTAGTAGACGAGTTTAGCGAAGTATTCACTGTACGCGGTTATTAATTTTAAATTTTCATGTGAATAACGAAACAGCGTTTTGCCGGATATGGCTTTACATAAAATGTGCACGTCAAAAAGCAACATATTACGGTAAATGACTTGTAGTGTATTTTTGTGTTATTTCTAGAGATGGGGAAGCTGGCTAACGTTAGGTTGCCAGCTAGTTAGCTAATTGCGACCTGTGTTACATTACAGCTGTAGTTGATCAATGGGTAACTAAATAGAAAATTATTGTGTTAATTTGTATTAACCTTTAGTTCGGATATTTAACTTCGCTACCCATTTATTTTTATTCTAAATGCTTAGAGTGTGTTACGTAATGTTGCAATTCAATATTTTCTGTTTAGATTTATTCAGCAGCATGTTGCACAGAGATGCTTTCCTGGAGCCTCTACCTTTCACTCAACCGCCAGTTCGTACAACTCGAATAGGACAGCCATAGTGCGCCTTGGCAGACAGACTTACGAGAGAACATACCCGGTTTTACTTGTCCGTCCTGATGGCTCCACTATTAAAATCAGGTACAATGAACCAAAGAGGATACTGATGGTAAGTTTTTAAAAAATAAGGAAAATTAAAATGTTTTCCTTATTTCAGATTTTTTAAATGTAATAATATCATCTAAATATCCTATTTTCAAGTATGGAGCGCATTCAACGTTTCTCATGTTCAAAGCCGGACTTAGGCCCTTATCTTTGCAATGCGTTTTCCCTGACAGATGCCAGTTGATATCTCTACGCTCTCAGAAGAAGAGAGGAAAGCCAGATTACGGAAACGGGATGTGAAAAAGACAGTCGCCAAGCAAAGGAAGGATGAGTTTGAGGACAGTTTCAAAGTTGATGATTACAGCAAGTTCTGGAAGAAGTGACAAAAGTTGCCAATACACTTTAAAAGGAAGATTGTATGACGATTTCATAGCTCTTCATTCATGCATTCATATTGTAATGTGTACATATAGATGTTTGTACATTTCACATTTTTTCTGTTGATTAATAAACCAATCCGGAGCTTATTTCTTTTTTGTAATTACTGTTTAAATGTTCTTTTGATAGTGATAATGAAAATAACAGGATTTTGTTAACCATTATTAAAAAAAACCTTAACTGAATTTGGGATAACTCATCTCTTGCGCTTACATTTGAATTAGCCTACATAAAAGTTTTTCTGACATCTGAACATCAGCGTCATGGCAGTCACTGGAATTCTTGTGGACGTGTATTAGGTAGGATAGGGAGAAAAACAGTTTTTAAGGACGAAACACACAGCATTTTAAATCCCCCTTTATAGTTTATCAGTGTGTTAGATTGATATCACAAGGCATTTTTAAAGTGACAGTTTCCGGTTTATACATGAGCTATGAAGTGGACCCTCCAGTTTTGATAAGGTTCACGACTAATTATTAACTGGTCTCAAGTTTGCCTCAAAGTTCACACACATTAACATTTCACTGTTAAAATGACTTCAACAATGAATGTCCCAAAGACAACAAGTTCCCCAGAGGCAGATAGGAAGTTTGCTTTAGAGATTCCGGACATCATAGTTTTGGTGGTGTATTTTGTCTTTGTCCTGGCTGTGGGAATATGGGTAAGTGTTTCTGACAGACTTGTGAGCTGTGGATGGTGCAGGGAAATTGGTGAGAAGAGTTTCGGTCTAGAAGAATGGCTGAGTGTTTTGTGTGTAAATGATCAAGGTGACCAGCTGATCATGCTAATGGAAGGCTAATGAGAATTTGGATAATCTGCTAATTACACTCAGATGAGATAGTACTGTGAAATCAGTTGTTGTATTGTAATGTTTGGCTTGACAGATGTCATGCGTATGAATGAAACCAATGTTTCCCAGTGTTGCTTTACCCTTCATTCTAGTCGTCTGTCAGAGCGAATCGTGAGACTGTGGGAGGATACTTTTTGGCTGGACGATCCATGACATGGTGGCCTGTGAGTTCTTTAATCATGAATAGGCTAATATCAAATAAGTATAAGTCTAGTTTCTCAAAAAAGGGTTCTTTAAGTTTTAAATAAAGCATGTTCTGTAATAAATAGAACTAAGTGAAAACCATGTATCTGCATATCTTCCACTATGTCCACTCAATTGTGTGTAACGAAATGAAACTAAAATTGCACAAAGGATCTGTTTGTAATGTCTGTAGAGGTGTGATTAAAGTGAAGAGAAATGAAATGTAAAAAAGGCTCATTCTGCAAACATACCACACTGGTGTTTTACCTTCAATTTGGACATGATATCTAGACCGATCTTTATTAATATGTGACATTATTATAGGGACAGTTCGGTTTCTAAAACTATCTGGGCCAATAAGAAAGATTCACTGAAACGGAAATAATGTATTTAAAAACTCCCTTCTCTTTAAATAGTTGCCAGTAAGACCTTTAAACACCAGGAAGAGATAATAAAATCCATCTGAGGACACATGCCCAGATGATAGCTAATTTACGTCCTGTACTTCTGTAGCTACTGCCAAGATTATGCTGTAGAGCTGAGCTGAACCTATTGGCATGTGATAACCGCTACCTTGAAACCACTAGGATGTGACATAAGATATCACATAAGACACACGCAGTACGGCACATCTATGCTAATAAGCGAGAGACAGTTTTTTTGTTGTTGTATATTTTCAACATATATGCTGTAGTAGTAATATCCTGTCTATGCAGATTGGCGCTTCGCTGATGTCCAGCAACGTGGGCAGCGGTCTGTTCATTGGTCTAGCAGGCACTGGGGCTGCAGGGGGCATCGCTGTTGGTGGATTTGAGTGGAACGTAAGTGTAACTGTGGCCGCATCATATTCTTAAAAACAATGTTAAAAGCTTTTTAAATATTTGTTTGAATTAATAATACAGCCTAGCCTAGGAATTAGGCCCCCAATTTATGGAGTAGGCCCCCAATTTATTAGCCCTGCTAATAAAAATGTTAATGAACTTAATTAAGTTAATTATTCAGCATATTGTAGAGGGGTCTACACTAACATTTATTCCAATAACTACAAATGCTTCTAAGTTGACAAATTCCGGAGCACACTAATGCATTGCAATAAGTAGAAATTATTTTTTTCCAGTTAGCGAACATCAATTTTCAGGAGCAAATGCCCCTAAAATAGGAGCGATGTGCTCTGTTGTCAATTCCTTTCAGCAAAATTGCAGTGCATCTGCCACAGAAGATTCTTCTAATTTTTGCAATTCATCTTCCTGATTTACCTGAATTTGTTGCATGTGTGAGAGATGAGAAAGGTTTCCTGTTTCTCAGGCAGCCTGGGTCCTCATTGCCCTGGGCTGGATTTTTGTCCCTGTTTACATCGCTGCTGGCGTGGTCACCATGCCAGAGTATCTGAGGAAGAGGTTTGGAGGCCAGCGCATCCGAATCTACATTTCAGTCCTGTCTCTCATCCTCTACATTTTCACCAAGATATCAGTAAGGCTAAAAAGCACTGCCTGGCGTCAGTTTAACTTACCTAGAAATTGTGAGTTCCAGGAAGCTTCACACAAAACAAAAATAGCAAACCATGTCAACACTTGGAGCATAAAGGTCAACAATATGTAGCTTACTCACTCAGGTGTCATCTGTTTTGCAGTGGTTAATGCAGAAGAAAAAGCTTTGATTGCAGTTATAAGTGTATTAATTCCAGACAAATGCTTAAGAGGATTTTAAAACATTCAGTTAACTACAATGCAGGTTTATTGCAAATTGTGATTGACCATTATGGATTTAGGTGAAATTTAAGATGTTCTCATATTCTAAGATATAGTCAAGTAAAATTAAATTTATTGTGTCCCCTCAGACAGACATCTTCTCTGGAGCTCTGTTCATTCAGGTGTCTCTCGGTTGGGACCTGTACCTCTCCACTGCAGTGTTGCTACTGGTGACTGCAGTCTTTACCATAGCAGGTGCTGACCATTTCACACTGCCTCTCTCCCAAGTAGGAAGTTTGTTTGGAATAACTGAGTTTATTGCAATTCAGTGGATGAGTCCAATGTACACGTTCCTGTTTGTGTTTCAGGTGGGCTAACTGCAGTCATCTACACAGACGCCCTACAGACTGTCATCATGGTGATAGGAGCATTTGTTCTCATGTTCATAGGTACCGTCAATTTTCCTGCACAGTAATAAACAATTATTGTACAGTTACATCAGCAGCTTTGCATCATTAAATCTTTCAGGCTATTGGAGAAAAATATTTTATTTCTGGAGAAATGTTTTATGTTGATGTGCAAGCTGTGTCCTTTCCACAGCATTTGACAAGGTGGGATGGTACGAGGGTCTGCAAGAGCAGTATGCAGCGGCGGTGCCCTCTGCCACGGTGCCCAATACCACGTGCCACCTGCCACGCCCTGACGCCTTCCACCTCTTCAGAGATCCAGTGACGGGGGACATACCGTGGCCAGGCCTGGTGTTCGGCCTCACTGTGCTGGCCACGTGGGTCTGGTGTACTGACCAGGTAAGCCACACAGCCACATCCATTCACAAACGTGATTGAACTGTCCCATTGGACAAATAACTACATTGTTGTGTTAGAAGTTCATTTATAATATGTATGTATATGTACATTATATACACAAATACACAAGAGTTCTTTCCGGAACACTATATAAACTCATCCCCTGCCACTTTTTGATACCTGCATTCTGATCTGTGCTAGGTGATAGTGCAGAGGTCTCTCGCTGCTAAGAACCTGTCCCATGCCAAGGGAGGGTCTGTACTTGGGGGGTACCTGAAACTTTTGCCCATGTTCTTCGTTGTGATGCCAGGCATGATAAGCCGAGCGCTCTTCCCAGGTGTGTGGCATCAGCAGCCCTGAAAATGGTTTTAAAGTGAGGTTATTTTGAGATATCAGTTTGGGCTATGATATGATCACTTTGCATTACATTTGAACAGTTGTGTAATGTTGTGTTTAACCACCAAATTCAGTAGTCAATCAAATATGTATTGAAAAGGCACCATCTTATGACTGCATCTTATAACTTCAGATGAACACTGGTTTTGAAGGAAGAAAGCTTAAACACATCTGGAATATGTAATGATGTCTCAACCTAATTTTCAGGTTGCTATGAAATGCATTCAGGTTACTATGAAAAGTTTACTTTGATAACTCGTTAGGTATAGATCTGGGCATTATCAGCAGTCAACACTCAGTGTTTCTGGTTTGATGTTCTCAGATGAGGTGGGCTGTGTAGATCCTGAGGTGTGCCAGAGAGTCTGTGGTGCAGCTGTGGGTTGCTCCAACATCGCCTACCCCAAACTGGTGGTAGAGCTCATGCCAGTAGGTAAGTGAAGTGAAAGTGCACTAAGATCCTTCAGCCTAAAGACTCTGCTAGGAGGCTCAACACTCTCATTCTGACTCTGTCTGCCTCTCCCTCCCTCTCTGGTTCTCTATGCTGCCCCCAGGGATGCGGGGTCTGATGATCGCTGTGATGATGGCGGCTCTCATGTCCTCGCTGACCTCAATCTTCAACAGCAGCAGCACCCTCTTCACTATGGACATATGGCAGCGTCTGCGCAGGCAGGCCTCAGAGCGGGAACTCATGGTGGTGGGCAGGTAAATCTGCTGTTCACGTTTCACTACTGTCCTGCAGTATACACTGACAATGCATTCTGAATACTGCTGAATAATTTCATGAATAAATGCACTCAAATCTCCTCTTTATTGTAATAAATTGTTCTCCAAGCAGCTGCAACTTATTTGATAAGGTTTATTCTGTACTGCTTTATTCTTCATGAATAAATTCACTTAAATATAATTTATTTAAATCCATGCAACTATTTTGCACAGGGCCAGTATGCATGACTATATTCTATCTGTTTTTAGTTAGTAGGACCCTAAAGACTTCTTAATGTAGCAAAAATTCTCAAAAAGAAGCACTTCTTGTTTTGTAATCCATGCTTCTTC
Organism: Anguilla anguilla; assembly: GCF_013347855.1. Classification (NCBI taxonomy): domain Eukaryota; kingdom Metazoa; phylum Chordata; class Actinopteri; order Anguilliformes; family Anguillidae; genus Anguilla; species Anguilla anguilla. The sequence continues at coordinate 56,337,543 of NC_049204.1, read as the reverse complement.
TAGGGGTGCGGTGCTTTGTACTACTGTCATTACAGACATTTAGCAGATGTTCTTATTCAGAGCGACTTACAACTTTTTACATAGCATTTACATTGCACCAATTTATACAGCTGGATATATACTGAAGCAATGTAGGTTAAATGCCTTGCTCAAGGGTACAACAGCATCCAAAGAATCTAACCTGTGACCTTTAGGGTACAAGGCCAGCTCCTTATACCCCTCAGGTACAGAGTCCACTACTCCAGTCACTATGCAACACTGCTATGCTTCTGCAGTATTGCACTTTTATGTTCAGTTTCATTTCTGTTACATTACTCATGAAATAAAGTGTAATTTATTAATTGCATGCTCCCTCTTGTATATTTTGTTTCCTAGAACTTTTATTATTTTCACTAATGTTGGATTTGGATTTTGTCTGGTTTCTAATGTACCCCTGCAGGGTGTTTATCTTGGTGCTGGTGCTCATCAGTATTCTGTGGATCCCTATCATTCAGTCATCCAATAGTGGGCAGCTGTTTGACTACATCCAGGCAATCACTAGCTACCTGGCTCCACCAATCACCGCTGTCTTCCTCATGGCCATCTTCTGGAAACGTGTCAATGAGCAGGTGAGCTGTAGTATTCACTGCTGATTACCAGACCTGGGTCAAAAACATATTTGTTTTGGATTCAAATACTTTTCTGTGCTCTGTTGATCTTGCCTAGTGTAATTGAGCCTGCCAGTATGACCAAGGCGGGGTTTGCACTTTATGAGAGTATTTCATTGGTTCCAATACACCAGACAAGATCAATAAAGCCTAGAAAAGTATTTGAATCAAAACAAATACGTATTTGGCCCAGGTCTGCTGATTACTCATGTGCAGAAAACCTGCTGATTGTGCTGCACTTTCATATGGACTAGTTATTTATTCATTTTGTTTGCAATGAAATGCACCTTGGCCATATATTTTATGGTTAAGATTTCATTGTAAAACTATGTTATTGAATTCTCTGCAACACACGTGTGTATATCTGATTGTGACTGCAGGGGGCATTCTGGGGACTGATGGTGGGTCTGGCTGTGGGCTTCGTGAGAATGATCATGGAGTTTGTTTATGGCACGCCGTCCTGTGGAGAGCAGGACCCCCGCCCTGCAATCCTGAGGGACGTGCACTACCTGTACTTTGCCCTCCTGCTGCTGGGTCTCACTGGCCTGGTCATCACTGTGATAAGCCTCTGCACCCCAGCCATCCCTGACCAACATGTAAGCGTGTACTCATTTACACATAAGTACATGTGACCCTTTCACTGCATCCACATCCTTATCCTTCACAAGGGACAGTTTTCACTTGATCTTAATCCGCTGCCACATTGCATTTAAATATATGATTATTTAAAAAGAGTGAAATAATACAAAATTGTGTCCAAGACAAATAATCAAATTACATACTGTACCTACTGAATTTCTCTTTAAATCACAATGACATAAATGTGAATAAAATAATATGCATTTGGGGCTACTGGATGGCTTGTCCTCATAAAGGGATAGTTGTTTTTAAAAAAATATTATTCTGTGCATTTTTCATTTTTTGATAGTTAAGTACAATGACAGATACTTTATATGCTTACAGAAGTTTCTCATGATCTGCCTCACTTATAATGGCTTTTATAGGAGCATTTGGGGTTTGTGATCTAAAGCAGGAAAACACACTTCAAGAAACTCCACAGCAGCTTGGATAGTGATGTTATCTTTCCAGAAGCTTGTACACGTGCATAAATGAATTTTATAGCATTTATTCACAATTCTAAACAAAAATATCAGTTTTTATATCATGCCAGTAGTTCTTCCCTTTTCACTTCTCAAGCAGCCAAGCTCTTTACTCCCAAAGACCAGTGTTGTAATGTTGATGTAGGAAGCTGCACCACAATTGCCTTGAGCCCAGTAGTTCGAGGTCACGATAGGAAACAGTTCCAACAGCACTGGTTTGATTGTAAATAATCGTGAGTGAGTCGTGAATCATGTCGTGAGTGGTGGCTGACATCACATGCTTTGGAGGAGAGCACATGATTGTCTGCCCTCTCCCAAATTGATAGCAGAGGTTGCAGCAATGAGCGCTGATAAACATAATTTGCCATTCCAAATTGAAGGGAAGAATGGCAAAAAATAAATAATAATAATAATATTAATAATAATGCACATTAATGAGGATAAAATTAATATTATTGATTACTATTATACTTTTCCTGCAGCTTGTTCGTCTCACCTGGTGGTCAAGACATAGCCAGGAAGAACGCATTGACCTTGATGACGCCTGGTCTTCGTCTGTTACATCCAATCGCAGCACTGAGGGGCAGTCAGAGTCCACTGCAGACACAGCCCCTTGCTGGAAGCGCCTTAGCATGTGGTTATGTGGGCTATCTGGGGCAGCACAGGCAGAGCTCAGCCCTGAGCAAAAACATGCTCTGGAGAAGAAACTGACTAGCATTGAAGAGGAACCTGTCTGGCGGATTGTCTGCAACGTCAACGCTTTAATTTTACTCACAGTCAACGTCTTCTTGTGGGGGTTCTTTGCTTAAGTTGATTTCCGTTCATTTTTGCATATGCATTCCATATGGATTTTCTGTGTAATATATTTTTACTTTAATGCAGATTATGCATAGAATAAATATGCAGGACTGTGGTCAGTTTTGATTGTATTTCACTATTGATTTGCATGCAAATTCTCAAAAGCATTTCTCTGAGATACAGAAATTTTATGTACATGTTTTTTTTTTGTACTCAGAATTGTGTAAATGTAATGTTTCATATATTATTCTTAAATGTTTACTTGAAATGTAATGCTATGTGCTATTTATTGCCATGGCCATTGCAGTATCAAAACTAAAGAATCTGGACAAATGTTTTCTAGCTTAGTTGAAATATTGAACATTTGGACTGCTTGGCCTCAGCAAATTCAAACACACATGAAACAAATAAATGGTTTTTAAGATTCCTTGTCCATGGTGGAAAAATGTTTGTGAAAAATAATAAAAACAAACTTTTTTTCTTGCTGATCTATAATACATTTTCATTTTTAAAGAATAACTGTTAATGAAGGTCTTCTTGTGGAAATGTCTTTTCCCCCCCACTGTATATTGAATTATTAATACATCAAACAAACCAAAAAACAATAAAATCTTCTAGTTAATAGTCTATTTTACAACACATCCACCAAATAAAAATGTAATTGTCTGAAATCGGATATGATATTCATTATAGCTATAATACTTTGTTTTTTAAACTAAAATATAAAACATACCTGTGGCTTTATAAACTTACAAAGTATGCGTGTGTTTTGTCTGTGCCGCAACTTTCTTCTGAGTTTGACTTATTTACATAAGTGACTACCTCTCTTTCTGGAAGTACACGCATCACATTTAAAACCAAATCCTAATTTAAAATTTGCTGCGTCATGACTACAAATGACTTTTCGGTATGACTATATTCTACGGCTCTGTTACCAACGGGTTTCAACCGTTTCAACCTGCTGGGTAGAGTCCATTCCAGGAAATAGCTTGTACCAGGATTTTCTTCCAACCCGTCTCATCTGGGCGTGTCTGTAGTGTGACGCTTCCCTTAGCCATCTTTCTGAATTAACTACGAATACAAATGCGTAGTCATGCCAGTTCAGGGTTAAGAACCACGACGTTGCGGAGTGGACTACTTGCTTTATTGTATATGCTTATTTTTGAAGTGGTTGGCTGATTGTTTTGAGACCTTGTTTCGTCCCGCCACATGGATACTCAGAAAAATAAAGCCAGGTTGCTTCTCAGCCATGCTACGACTCTGAATTTGCACACAGGCAACTTGGTTAACCGAAGCCGCCTGAAGAAGAAATGTCCTTCCTCCCCCAGTGAGGAGGTAAGTTAGTTAGCAGTCTACCGGTGTAACTATACAGTAGGGAAAGTACTCGCGTCTCATTAAGTGACATATAATACAGCTAAAGAAAATGTGGGGCCCCTGCACGTCATTGTACGTTGTGTCTTTTCTGCGTCACTGACTTATGTAGCTAGCCCCGTAATGCTTGCTGGGGTATGATTAGCTAACGTTAGATCATGCGCTGTGCAGATAACATTACTTCATTAGTACGAAATGCACTGACGAAGTAATTTGTATCCATTTCAGTTATCTGTCCTATGAAGCCGACTGGGTAACGGCTACATATGAGTGGATGTTCCGAGAGCTTGCTCTTAACTTTTGCTTGTGAGCAACTATGAAGATCCTTGGTTGTCGAGGTCATCATTTGCTGTTAGCTAGGCAAGCAGTTTTGCTACATAAGTGAACGTTAGCTAGCTTGGGTAACAGTCCGTGGTAGCATGGTAGTTACATGAGCTAACTGTATGGCGCTATAGCTAGCCACCATCAGCGCGTGATGTCTGAAATATACTGTAGATAACAATTACCCAGCGAGTGGCTTAACTCTTTGCCTATTAAGGTAAGTGCCTGGGAAAATCTAATTTCAGTTGTTTATGTGTTACAATAAACCTGTGACGGTGCTGCTCTCTTTCAGCTTCAAGATTGTATTCGAGCCACCCTAAGCGAATGGTCTGCGAAAATAAATCCAACCCTGGAAAACGTGAGTCTTACTGTTTATTTTCCAAGGAAGGTTAAACAACAACAATTCTCAACATTTGGTTCATTTTCTGTGCTGTGCCATTTTGGTGTGCATAATTCCTCAGGTGTCATTCGCGCATAAGAACTTGTAAATGGTGTAGCCCATTACAGGTGAAGTCATTTAAAAAAACATTTGTCCCACTTTTTAAGGTTGCTGCCAGATGCCTGCTAAGCACCAGGTTTCTTGTGGTTGTCATAGGGCTTTAGTCACTGTAAGATTTGTCATTACATAGGAGCACCATTAGTCAATAGTGATAATGTCATAAAATCTCTTCTAACCGTGAAGAATGTCTGAGTTGCGTTCTGAACAGATAAGACTTTAAGAGTCGACTAAATCTGTCTGTTTCCGTCGCAGCATTTTCGACACAAGCATTATCGGAAGAGCTGTCTTAAAATTTCTTTTTACCGTGAAGAGTCCCTGGCCCGCAAGCGTAGGAAATGTGGTACCACGGCGGCACAGTAATATCGAGAGATACCATCCCTGGAAAACAGGCTATAAGCTGTCACTGCATTTAGATCAAATCTGCCATGCGTTTAAAAACAAACAAACAAACAAAAAAAAACAGGTCAATTACCTGCTCAGTCCGTTTATACTGCCTTCATATCGTGGAACGTTAAAACATAATAGATAATGCACCCCTTACAATAATTAATTAATTAAATAAATAAAATTGTAGGCCACACATCAAGTTTAAGTATAGGCCCGCTAGTCTGATGAAATTGGGCCACGTTCAACTATAACCTTACCTATGCTTTTCTGAAGTGTATGATAGTTCAAAAGTGAACCCAGCACATTTTTTAAATTTAAAAAGTATGCTATAGTAGCGTGCTTAACACGTTTTGTCCACCTTGTCAACGTTTCCTTCAGCCTAAAACTGGTTATTCAAATACTGTCATATGATATCATGAAAGACATCCCAGTGCCACTTCCTCATTCAGTTCGGATGAGCAGGGCTTGACATTGACTTTTTGGCTCACCAGCCACTGTGGGTAGTGGTTTTCCACTTTTTAAAATTTTTTATTGTTGGTAGTGGTCAATAGCCACTTTGCATTTTCACTGGCCAAAATCCTCCCAGTAGCTAACTGCACTAGTGTAGGCTCATACATAGAATGCCACAGGGTTAAACTTTTTTGCAGCACTTAATAAACTAAAGTGACTCTGAAATCATGGACTTTCATCTGTCAGAGTTTATGCTCCTTTACCAGGCTACTGCTGTTTTCTTTGTTTGGTGCAGCGAATGTTGTCAGTTCCATGTTTTCCGAGCACAACCGCATAATCTCAATCTGCACTCTCCGCTAGCGTGGAGTGTCACTTAAAGAAACGTTTAAAGCCGCAACAAGTATACATAGTTTGTTTGCCGTGCCATGATTGGCAGTGGTTCAATTGTGGTTGAGTTCTCCTTATCAGTTATACTGCCAGCTTGACTGAGGAGGCAAGACATGAGAAAGCAAACTGGATGGACCAATGTCATGAGCAGAGTGTGCACCCAGTACTCATGGCAGTTGTCTCACCTCAAATTGACTTATTTCAGATTACTTATTTTGTAAACTACAATGATTTTTTTTTTCATAGAAAATATTGGCAAAAGGTAATCCACCAAAGTGGCTGGTAAGCATGACGGAGTTAGACGCTATCCTCTGAAACTGATCACCTATGGCTCAAACATGAACGGCTGTGGTATCAGAATCTACGATTATGTCTTCTACAGACTCATCAGAATCACTGATAATGTCCTTTGATTCAGAATCAGATATTTCAGAGCTGTCCATTTCTGTGATCTATTCAACCAATATTCAACCAACTTCTGTCATCTTTTCAACCCAAAGGTTTAATAGCAGAGCTGTTTGCTTTCTGCGTATTACGTCCCACAGAAGTAATTTTCCAGCGAGACTTTTCCGTCAGGAGTTATCAATTTGTCAAATTTGAAGCCATGCAGCATATGGAAAAAGCACTGGTCTAAAATGAATTTTTATATCTTTTGGGGGTACGGTTATGTGATGCTTACCCTTTAAGGGCCTTTTACATAAGTTTATACCGTACCCTGGGTAACTCCGTTGGTACACATTGTTCAGCAGTGCACACGTAAATAAGAATGGGTTTGTTTACACTGCTGAAATGCTTGGGCACCAAGCAGACCAGGAACACAAAATGGCTGGCTGTGTATTGACCGCACAGAATCTTTTGCATTCTGTTGAAAGGGAACTGTCATGGTGATCGTTCATGGAAAGTTGACTGTGAGAGATTTACAAGTGCTACTGCTTTGAGGTTGGAGAATCTGTGGTCTGCCTCATTTTTTGCTGTTGTCAGCTAATCTGCTTCAGCGAACTCAGTCACCACAGAGGGGGCCTTAGATACACAAAGCAAAAGCTTATTGGAGCATCCCTCTCGTGCAATGCCATAACGAAATTTTCTTTCAGAAACCATGTGTTTTGGCAGACAAAAATGGAGTTCCTGTTTGTATTTCAAATGCACTGGTTATTTGAGTTTTTTTCTACAGGTTACAGTTTAAAGTAATGTGAGTAGATAGTATCACGTATTGTAAGCATTATTTAAAAGTGCTTATTTGGTAAAGGGGAAAAACTTTTTGACTTTTTCAGGAGCTGCCCAGCGTACTTGACTGCACTGTCTCTCAGGCTACAGATGCAATCACACCTGAAGAGCGAGAGGAGCTGAAAGTTTCGGGTGAGCGTTATGATTGTCTGGATTTTTATTGTTGTATTTTTTTTTTGATGCCATCTTTAAAATGAAACGCAAGTGCGTTTTTATTTGCTGTTCAAAAGTGCATGTCTTTCAAATGATCTTATCGCCACCCTGTTCTTTTTGTTTCCTCTTGCAGTGAAGCTGTTCATGAGTGGCTCTGACTGCAGCTCCATCGAAAATGCAGTTGATATGGGTGAGTGTATACAGGGTGCTAATCAGCCGTAGAAATTGCGTCTCATATTCACTGACAGATCCACACAGCCAAAATAGTATTCATAATAATCAGAATTCCAAAGTACTGCATTTACAGTGCCTGTGTTTTTACTTTTTTTATGGCAAAAAAACTCAAGGTCTTTCGTAAAAGGAATTTTAAGGGGACATTTACAATGCAATGCATGTATTCATTTACAGTGTGTGGCCTGGATTCAATGAACACTTGTCATGTAACTTTAGCTTGTATAATTGATGTGCTTAGCTTTGAATTGTAAAAAAAAAAAAAAAAGGGAAAAAAGCCAATATATAATGGGGGTGGGGGTAGAAATGAGCAAACAATAAATTCTGCAGAAATATCAGGAAGTAATTCTTCACACAGTTGTCATGTTGACACGAGATGTGTGGAAAAGCATGCAAGGTCATGTAGTAGAGACCATGTTTGTAAATGAATGGCGAGCACCACATACTCTAATTTGTAGGTAAGTGGTGAGCTTAGGTAAGCTGAATGGCCTTTTCTTGTTATTTTGTGTTTTGTGTATTTTTGTGTTATGTTCATATTACTTGTACCCTGCATTTCTCTGAACGTTTCTTTTTTCTCCTAGCTCATTGTGCGGCCCTTGTGTGACCTTTGATTATTGTTCTTACAGCTTGCGTGTCACTGGGTGTTTCCCTGCTGGATTCGGTGATAATTGCACCCCCTCCACTGCCCGAAGGAGAAAACCTGACCTTGGAGCACCTGAAGCCCCTCTGGGCAGTGCTGGAGTGCTTGGTGCTGAACCGAAAGATCGCTGCCATCGGCACCTCTGACCTGGACAAGGCCCTTCTGGAGCAGCTCTACAACTGGGCAAAGGTATGCCATTGTCGGTGTAGGAGCTGCCCGGCTCGGCTATTCGCTTTGGGTCCTTTCGCGTGATGACTCATCGTGACGTCTCGCATTTTGATGGCTGTGAACTTTTGAATCACACATTCAGAACTTAAGGCTCCCGCTGTTGCCAAATTAAAAAGTAAAGCTGTGAGAAAATATTATTTTGTCATTTCAGGTGAGATCTCAGCAATGTTTCAACAATCTATATGCAACTATTTAGCCATATCTGAACGGTAAATTGATAAATTAGGTGCAAACTGTTCTTGTTTTTCTTGCTGTTTTCATTTAAGCAGACACACATGTAGTCTGAACGGACTCTGCAACACCCAACACAAAGAAATGGTATCAAATGATATACTACTACAAACATTAATGGTAAAGCATTTACATTTGCATATATTAAACTTGTGCTGTGTTGTTGCTTTCAGAGCCAGCCTCTGATCTCAAACATTGTTGACCAGGAGTGTACTGTCAGTGTCTGATCACTAGTGTACAGCAGTCAAAATGCGATGCGTCGCGGTACGTCATTACGCAATGGAGATAGGCAGGTTCCCCGAGCTAATCATAGAGCTGAGCACGACCAGCACTGACACCGTCCCTGTTGACTTTGCAGTCAGTGATGCGTGACGGACGCTGATGCTGATAAAATGTCAGTACGTCTTCGTCTCTCCCCTTCTTTCCCTGCCCTGCTATACGTTCTTGACGTCAAAGCCTGATTTGTGTTTTTCTGCATTGTTCACATTCTCTGTGGATTCTTAGTGCGGTGGACATATTCCCTAGTGTACTCTGTGTGACTCTGTCTCGCTGTGCTCAGGTGAAGCCCAGCAGTAACCAGGTGAATCTGGCCTCCTGCTGTGTGATGCCCCCTGACTTAACTGCATTTGCTAAAGAGTTTGACATCCAGCTGCTCACTCACAACGACCCAAAAGGTGAGCCAGATAAGCCCGGCACACACTGCACGACATAAACAGAGTATAAACTTGAGTGATGGTTATCCACATGAAATACAGAATAGACTGTGGCAGGGCCTATCAAACATTTTGAAGTTGGTTATACAAATTGGATATCTTAATCATTTTATCTCACTGAAAAAGTAAATATGAATCAGCAGCACCTGGTGCAGAGTGGTGTAAGTATGTCGAAGATTTTTAATATGAAAAGAATAGTAAACATACTTTTGATCATATTTCAAAAATCTAATCTAGCAAGTGGTTGGATGCCATGACATTTCCACACAAGTTAAGGTGAAACATGATCAATGCTCACTGACCTCTTTAACATCTTTGTTGTATTGTAAGTACTTCATCAATCTGGATGCCCAAAACAAATATCAGTAGCCAGAACTGTTGCCATTGATTTGTTTCTGTTGTTTTTAGAATTGATTTCAGCCACAAGTTTCCAGGAGGCAGTGCAGGAGAGCACTGATGACCTGCAGGTAGCAGACTGGGGTCTGGAGTGGGTCCTGCGCTACTCTGTTATTGTAAAAAGCAGAGGGATCATCAAGTCAAAGGGCTACCTTGTTCAGGCTAACAGGAGCACCCAGTAGCATGTTCTCTGGACAGTTTCTGACATCGGGTTACTCACGGCCAATGAAATCAGATTAATATTAATGTCGTCCTTTTAAACTGTAATGAGAGCTTTGTTTGTGATTTGGCAATGTTGGGAATCATTACAAAAACTCACATCAAAATATGAAGTGCCTATATTTGTTAAATTATTTACCTTGCACACTTCTACTTTGTTTCTGTTGACATTCTAAACTCCATGGTTAAACGTCAATATTTAAAAAGCATCTGTTATCCCAAGATTTGAAGGAACCGTTGTGTCCATACTTTAAAATATATTTTAAGAATTATGTTAGTATTGGAAGATTTAATAAAAGAACCCCAGACAGATTCACGTTGGAAAAACGACCAATCTTTTTTTTAAGAATATGACACATTTTGAATGGAGCAGGGATTAAAGTGAAGGTGCGTTTTGAGGTGCTGTTATTTGTAGCCACTCAGGGTTTACTGTATTTGTGGGGCCGAGTCCAAACCTACGCGATAGCCCAGCTTTGAGTTATCATACTGTGTGTGAGGGCTCACTGTGGGCTCAGGGTCTCTCAGCAGTGTAGCCTCAAAACTTATGATGGGCCAGTGAGCTTTAGAGATTCAAGTTCCGCAATGTTTACTCCTATTAAATATGATTTATTTGTTTTTTAACAGTTCAAAATGTATTGGCCCCTCCGTACTGTATTGTTTTCCCTAAATCTAGCTCATGTATTTGCTAACCTTGTCCTGACAGGTCATTTCAAATTCTGATGTGAGAACAGCCCTAATCTGAAAGCTGTCCTTTGCCTAAAATGTTAATATATAAATATATGTCATATGGACTGCAGTACACATGCATGGCTGTCGTCTACTTATTAATTGTAAATAAAGTAACTGGCCATTTCCAAACTGGATTTCCAAATTAGTTGCAATGTATAATCAAAGGATGTGATGTGTCTGAAATGATGTTTTTTCTTTATTTATTCACCATGGCTATAATGCCAGGTAGGGTCCACATAATCTTTGGAAGATTAAGATTTCTCTTTAGTACTGTAAATGAAATGTTCCCTTTTCTGTATGCCAGGTTTTTTGGGCGATGTTATTAAATGGTGAAAGGAATGGTTTGCTTGTGCAGTGCAAATTATTTAAATAATGTGTTTTCTGGCCTTTGTTTTTTTGAGCTGCATTTGGGTTTCACTAGAATCCGTACAATCATGGTTAAATCAGGAGGCATCACAGAAAACACAAAGTAAGCATTTGCCTGTTGTCATCAATCACGAGTTTGAGATTTCTATTTATTATGTACGGCTATTATTGTCAGAATGTATACACACACTAAAAATGCATGCTGTATTGGTGCTTGATATAAATTTATGATGCCTTAATAAGAACATTAGAATATAATGTACAGTAGTGTATTGCTTTTCATAATGATATTCTGTTCCACTTTACTCTCACTTAAAGAGGTGAGTGTACTTTTGAACACTACATGTAACTCCACTAATGTTCTGATAAGAATGTATTGCTGCTTGCAGTGACCAGGCAAAATTAGAGTACACATGTAATGGTGTGCAGTCAGAATCCTGGGGTTGGCAGGCAGGCTTAAAGGTGTGTCTAACTCCTAAAAGGTGCAATTTGCCCATTTACACATACAAATAACCACACTTTGCTCATTTACACATAAATTAACCTCATGGCACTATGAGCCTGACCAAGTTTGCCCTGATCTGCTGCTTATAAACCAAAGGCAGCAGGGTTGCCAGAACATCTTAATTATAACGCCTCTGGTAGGGGATATCATGAAATGGTTCCCTGATTAGTGGCCAGATATATATTTGTATTTTCTGTATTTAAGTAGTTCAGAAAATGATGTAAGAACTAACTCCCTCACTGTTCCACCGGTTTCCAAAGTAACAACGCCATACTTCCGTTGCCAAAATGCGCGCGCATGTTTTTGATAACGTAGGCTGTTCATTGGTTTAGCCGGGTTTAGCATGTGTTACTGTTCCTGCTTATCTTACGTGCAAGTAGATTGGTCGAGTCTGGCCACTGTCGAAGTAGCTTGTTTTACCCCGGAAGAGTTCCAAGAGGCAGCATGGTCGCCACAAGAAGCGGGGTGCGCGTGAGCTCCCCAAATACAGAAAAAAATGAGCCTGCTGTCAATATGGTAAGTTTGCCGTCTGTCGTGGGATTTAGACTAGGGACGTTTTAATCGAGCTAACTAACTATGCCTTCTTCAAAAATGAAAATTCCAGCTAGCTCGGTGGCAGTGGCTAGATCTAGCTTACTGTCGACCACCACGCTGTACGATTGGCTGTCCACGTTGTAGCTAGCAAACTAGTCTGACAGTGAAGCTATAGCTAACTGGTGCCTGGTGCCTATGAGATCAGTGCAGGTCTGTGTAGCTACACGTGTGCGGTTTCTTAAACGGTACATGCATTATTAAAGCTTAAGGTTTTCCTTCCAGTAAGCTATATAGTAAACTACTCTGGTTTGCTTGGTATTTTACGAAACTATAGCAAACACATGTTGTCTAATACTGAAAAGTTGGCTCGGCAGCTGCATGGCTGTACTCTCAAGACTAAATGGCTGCTTTATGTTTGCAGATTACGTGGGCAAAATGGCTGTTTGCTCATGTAAACCGCAAATTCGAGTGGAATATTACAGTTTGTATGCACGTGAACAGTATTCCTAGTATTAGATCTAGTATTTATCTCCGTGGGACTTTCCTAGTAAAACCATAACACCATCATGCGTATATTTTGAATCTCCATAGCAAGAAAGTGCTGTGCATATGTTCATGTTTGGGTATTGTTTTTCACGTGGTATGGCAGGCATATTATGAGCACATCTATACTTTATCCAATATAATTTTAAATGAGAGAAAAATTCCAAGCATTTTCTTATATTGGGTATTGGTATTCTTCAATTTTGTGCCACTTTACTGTTGATTTCACGTAGAATAACCTAAGTTTGGAATCTGTATTGCTGTGTTCATTTTATGATAAGTTAAATGTGAATAGATTCTGCTCTTCAGGGTTTACATTATGGTCATCGATATTGATACTTTATGAGAAGTTAACCTTATCTGTGTCCTGTAGTTGTTCCAACGACCTTCATTATGCACTTGTAAGTCGCTTTGGACGAAAGTGTCTACCAAAAAAAGAATGTAATGTAATGACCAGTCCTTAAGATGAGATCCTGATCCTGACTCATCTATTGATATTTAAGTTTGTGCACATTTAAGCTCATAAACATGCTGTATTCATTCAAATGATGAGCATATAGATTTTAAATGCATGACAACGCATGTGTACATGCATTGATGTATTCTTATTTCAGGAGGCAACTCCTGCCACCCCAAGAATGAGGAGAAAAACAGTAAGGGAAGAACCTCAGTCCCAGTTGACTAGTGATTCTCAGCATGACTGCTGCGAGGAGGGCAGCACTTCCGCCTCTCCAGAAATGAAAAGCTCCACCGTGAAGAGGAAGCCGAGGTCGTCAAAACGGCAGGTGTGCGATGAAGACCATCCAGACTCCATGCACGAAGCTGATGTTTCCGAGTCAGAGTCCTGCTGCTCTGTGGTCTCGGACCTGCAGGCCCCTGCCGATGTGCAGGGAGCTCTCCGCAGGAGACGAGGGGCCCTGGCCTTGCCAAACCCTAGCTCTGAGAAGGACCAGGATGTCCTCTCTGAGGCGGAGTCATGCTGTTCCTCTGCTTCCGCCCACCGAGGAACTAGCGCTCGTAGAGCTACCAGGAGTCGTCAGAGGAGCGTGCCCGCGGATGGTCAACCCGCCAAATCAGCAAATGCTACCACTGAAAACTCTGAGGCAGAATCTTGCAGTTCTGCGGTTTCTGGGACAAAGATGCTGACTAGGAGCCAGAGGAAGATTACACTGTCCAGGGCTTCCTCCAAATCACGCACAGAGGACACTGAGCTTTCTGAGGTGGACTCCTGCTCCTCCAGCCTTTCTGGCTTGCAACAGTCCGCTCTCCGCAGGTCAGCACGATCCAGGAGAGGTACAGCTGTGCAGCCGGTTCCCATAAACCTGGAGGAAAACGCAGATGGCTCCCCCTTGCCCAGGAGACAAACGCGAGGCAGCAGGGCTAAGCCAGAGTCAGCCGGTGAGCCTCAGTCCCATGACTCTGAAGGTTTTGAATCTGGTCCAAGCAGGACACCCAGGAGAGCCACACCCAGCCGAACTGCGTCCACACAGCAAGGCCCGGTAATTTTATCAGATTCAGAATCCGAAGCAACGGACGTCTACAGCTCTCTTGGAAGCCCAAGCTCTTTAAGAGGAAAGGGCACCCCGTGTAGCAGTCGTACAGGATCAGGAAGTAGTGTTCGGGCACTTCCAGTCCCACAGATCACTGAAAAGGCTTTGAATGTTCTCAAGGAACAAGATGACTGTGATGCTCCTGCTTCCTCTGGCCCGTTTGTCAGTGAACAGCCAAAAAGCCAGGAGGAGGGGAGGATTGAAAGTGCAACAGCAGATGTATCCCTGGATACCACTTGTCAGTCTGAAACTGTGACTGTGACTGAAACTGCTGAGCCTAAGGAAGAGGAGGTGGTTGCCATGGTTGTTGATTCACAGGTTAGTCTGGAATGTTCATTGATCGAAGAGGTGAATGAGGATGATAAGACTCTAATAGCAGAGGAGGAAGGATGTGTGAGTCCTGCGAATGTAACCGTGGAAGATAAGGTTGAACCTCAGATGGTCGAGGAAGCTGCACTGGCCGTAGATGTCCAAGTGGCCCTAGAGTCTACATTGATGGAAGAAAACCAGGAGAGTGAGAGACAGACCAGCAAAGATATCATAATTACACCTGGGATGTTGGAAGTGAAGACTGACCAAGAGCAACTCCACATAGTAGAAGATGTAGTTCCTCCAAGCCCAGCTGTTAAGGTCATAGTATCCGATGCTGCTTTGTCTGAAGAAAAAAAAGTGGATGATAGTGCTATGGAAGTAGACTCCACAGTGTGTCAGAAGTTGCAAGGAGCTGAAGAGGGTGGAAGTGTAAGTGTGGGAGTAGCAGGAAAGACGGAGCCTAGCATTGCACAAAAGGCTGATTATAGCTCAATTTTGCTGGAGAGCAGCGATGAAGACGGTGAGGACAGTGACGGTGGACATTCAGGCAGGGAGAGCGGGGACGAGCAGGACAGCGAAGGCTCTGACAGCGACGAGGAAATCATCTGTCCAGACGAGAACCTGGCTGGTCCATCAAAAGCCCAGGCAGCTTCTCCGCTGATGTCGAATGATGGATTGTTTGTCATAGACACACTGCCCGGCTTTCATTCTGATGGAAAGTACTATTTAGATCAGGAGAAAATGGGTGAAAACAAGGCAGTAGTGGGAGAGGAATCCAATGATATAGAAGATGAGGAGGATGAAGAATTTGTGGATGAAGAGGGAGACGAAGATGATGATGCAGATGATTCTATTCTCTTCAAAAGCAAGAGCAAAGATCTGTAAGTACAAGCTCTTTATGTATGTAAATGTGTGTGATTCAAGAAACTCAGTTCAAAGATTAATCTAATCCACCATTTTCAGGTCAATCATGTATGTATTCATACCACTTTATAAGTGCTAATTTTCTAACAGCGATCACTGCCAATCTGTTTTAGCATCAAGTTGTCCACCAGTATTAATCCAGGACTGAAAGTTAAGGATATTGGAGGCTTGTACATCAGTGTTGATGGGAGCAAATCAAAGGGTGCTTCTAATGCCATGAAAAAATTGAAAGAACAGAAGGACCAAGATGGGGTAAGTAATGAGTTCATTTATCTTTTAAAATAAATAACCCAAAAATAACCCACATCTGTGGAACAGTGCCAATGTTTTGTCATGGGATTGTGCAATCCTTGGTTTATACAGCTGTTTTCTGTCTTGATGCTGATGTGAACATCTTCTCTTTTACCAGTTGATGCAGAGAAGTGTCATTGGCCCAGATTTTGAAAAGAAGGAGTCTGTTCCTCCTTATAGAGAATCCAAGTATGCAATGAAACTGAAGCGCAAAGTGGGTATAATTTAATGTGGAGTACAGTCTCTACAAATTATTTTAAACACTGCAAAGTATTTTGTTTTTAGTTAATTTATAGGTAAAACCTTTGGAACGTGAGGCCTTTTTTATTTAGCCTACTTTATAAACTTTTTAAAAAGTGTATGAATGATATTGAAAGATACTTTTGATCCATGTTGTGTCCAGAAAGCCCTCTTTGTTTTTATACATGTAATATTGATTTTGTTTGTTTTCGATGTGCTCAGGAGGAGAGGGAGAAGAGTACTGGAGATGGATGGTTTAATATGAAGGCTCCCGAAATGACGGAGGAATTAACAAATGACCTTAAAGTGCTAAAAATGAGGGCAGCGATGGATCCCAAACGGTTTTACAAGAAGAATGACCGAGATGGGTTTCCCAAGTACTTCCAGGTCTGTAGTGCATAACCATGTTTCTATGCACCTTTTTGGATGGGTGAGACCACCATTGGCTGTGATGTTGGATATGTGCAGGCCTTTACAGTTGTCTTTTATACTTCATATGTCTATATAAGGTTGGCACTGTTGTGGATAGCCCTGTGGACTTCTACCATTCAAGAATTCCAAAGAAACAGAGGAAGAGAACCATGGTGGAGGAGCTGCTTGCAGATGCGGAATTCAGAAAGTAGGTTGCAAGTTTAGTCTTCTCACTGTCCACTGTCAGCTGACGTACATTACATTACATTACTGGCATTTAGCAGACGCTCTTATCCAGAGCGACTTACACAACTTTTTACATAGACTTAATGGGAATGAAGTTGTTTTGTTTTTGACAGCACACTTGCCTGGTACACATTACTTACATGTTAGTCATGTTTATACTTAATTGTGGGTATTTGTGTTGTTGGGTTATACATCTCATTCACTGTTTCTTTGTACCATTTTCAGTTACAATAAGAAGAAATACAAGCAAATAATGACAGAAAAAGCAGCCCTTTCAGCTGGCAAGAAGAATCGCAAAAACAACAAATTCCGCAAGAAGCAGGGCATTTGACCAGAATATGTAACTTTGGTAGGTTGAAGATTCTGAAGAAATTAAAACAACTATCATGCTATAGTTTTTTTATTGTATAGAAAAACCTGATTTCCATTTTCATTTTCAGAATTGTTTAAAAATATATGAACCTAATAAATATGCACAACAGAAAGTCTGAAATGGGAGTCTAACTACAGCTGAACCTCACTGTACATAGTTTTGTATGATCTACTAATTTTTTAAAGGTCAGTACTGCCTGCTGGACAGAAATATGTGATTATCCATATTATAGATAAACCTCCAAGTACTGATTTTAAAAGGAATGCAAACGGATTTTTAAAAACCCTTTAAAGCTGGGTTTGAACACCTTGAGCCTATCATTTAACAAGGAAGACATTTTACAGCAATTTCTTTTATACAGTACACTTAAAAAAGGAATGCCCAGTCAAGTGTAATAAACTGCATAATGCAAAGTGTTGGGTCTTTCTTCCCCCCATTTAAAACGCTCGTGTGTGAAGCTCAGAGCTTTATACCCAAAACTAGAGGTAAGACAACTGCATCCTGCTGTTTTATTATTATTATTTTTAACACAATAGCACTCCACTGTGTAACCTGCCTGAAGAACTCTGTATTTTCTGAAAGATCAAACCCACTCCTCCTGCTACTTGTGCAAATCCGCACACCACAAAGCAATAAACATATGTTTGCCCGGTTCTACCAGAACGCCCTGTTGATGCCAGGATCCTGTTGGCTCTGTGCTGATGGGCTCTCGAGCCCAGCTGGCAGTGTGAAAGCTCTGAGAAGAAAAGGCAGACTTGAGAACTACGCTACAGTCTGCTCCTCCAGATCCTCATCTAGTACATTCATTCTGAATTAACATATTTATTTAGAGCCTCTCCCCGTCTTCTGCACCCACTATGTTGTATGGCTGGGGTGTCCTTTCAATCAACTGCAAATGAAGGCCCAAGGTTTGTGGATTCCTTAGCCAATCAATGACTTGAATGAACCACTGGTGCTGAGAAAAAACGAGATCTAACGCTCCATGTCACCTCTTCTGTAAAGTTTAGATTTACAAATCTAAAACTGATTGCTAGCTTTCTCGGGTACATGATTGCTATATTGCCAGAAGTGGAAAATCCAGGTTTAGAAAGTGAAAGTCCTCCCCAATATTTTGCTCCAATCACCTGCATTTTGCTTATCTAAAGTGGGAGGTACAATTGGTGAAATTAGATGGATGATACTTTCTGACCCATGGACTTTTCACCTCTGAATATTTCTCACTTATCTTTCTGAAATATGAAAATGATAAAAACTTGGTTATATTTCTATATTAATTTTAAGATTTCAATTAATTTATATATTTTTACATTATTTCCTTAATTTAACATTAATTTCCTATTATTCATTTTTATACTTCCACATTTATTCTTTTATTCATCATTGTGGCACTCTTGGTGTTCCGTACAAAGCCTAAATCTAAAACATCTGAATAAATAATATAATTGCATATATACAGATTCCATATACCAAGTGCATTTGTTGGTCCATTGCAGTATCGTTCATTGCGTGTTTTTAACGGAATAGTTTGAAAGGAGTGAACGTACAACAGAGGGGCTGCCACATTGATAGGCCGTGGGGATTCAGGGCATCCTGGTACAGCGTGGGGAATTCTGGGAATCGCGCCTCGCCGCGTGTGATTGGAGGACCTCAGGAGACTCCCCGCTGCACGCGCAGCACGCAGTGTTTCTGCGTTCGAGCTGATCCAAGAGATTCTGCTCAAACGAGGACGCGAAAATGAGCTAGAAAAGGTCAGCGGCACGGAGAGGAGGAGGAGGAGTGCTTAGCCGTGCAGAAAATTAAGCCATGGGCTTCTGTGTGTCAGCAGAAACCCGAGTTACTGCAGGAAGTATAGACGTCCGATTAGGCCAGCCAGTAAAGACGATCCTTCCGCCCCCCTACCCCCCCCCCCCCCCCCACAATCCACTTATAGTTAAGTAGGAACCTTACAGGAATTTTCTTGTACTGTGTAAACATAAAACACATATCTGGTTTAATTAAGCAGTTTAATTCAATGAATAAAATACAGAAAATAAATATTTCATTATATTATGCATAACTTGTTACTCTCTTACACAGGATATGCGTATCTAAAAAAGAATTAGTACAGAGCGTAAACCAGTGTACATGCTAATTCAATACTATCGGAGTGCAAACTTATTACGGTAAATGTGTGAGACAGGAGATAAAAAGGGTAAGCTGCCAAATCTGCAGACATTAATGTTTGTTTATTTGAATCTCAAGACAGACATTTTGCTCTTAGAATGATTGTTACCCGGTTCAGTGTTATTCACGGGCGGATTACAGTACAGCTAATGTCAGTGGCTGATGGATGACTGGACTCCTAGTTGGTTCCAGAGGCCTGTTTGTATAGGCTCTTGTATATCTGACCCAGACTGTCCTCGAACACGGCTCTGTGGGGTTTCCCTCTGTATTGGGCGGCTCTGTTTGACCAGAAAGCTCCGTTGCCCAAATGGACCGAAGCCTCACCGGGGATCCCAGCGCTGGAGGAAAGAACACGTGATCATCTGCAGTGAAAAAGGCTTCAAACTGGACAAGCAGTTCACATTTGAAATTAAATGAATTTCAGTTCAGCACTATACATTTACACCAAATCTGCAATTGGTTTTGATGCTCTTAAATTCAAAGACAGAGTAAATAACTGCAATAATATAATAAACCTTATTTGTACCTTTCATACACGGGCTGCAGCTCAAAGTGTTTTATTTTTTAATAATAGTACAACAGTAATGACAGATTCCACTAATTCCCTTCATCCACAGTAAGACTTGAGGTCTGGCTAATCCCCAAAAAGACAGAAACGCCACTAAATGAGTGATAACTCTTTCAATAAACCACCAACAGCAATACAAGTAACCAAATGATATTTATGCTCAGTCACTTCCAACAGAACCTGATGATGAAATGTTCTTAAGAAGTACAATTACAAACCTACCTAGGGAAGGTCCTTACGTAATCGAGCAATGAACAGTATGAATTAATACCATGTTTTAGTCTTAATTACTCTGGTGTATATAATCTTTTTTCTTTTGTTCTTTCAGAATTCACAAATTGAGGTAAACCAGCACATGGATTATGCCTAGACAGGTGAAACAGTACTAGTTTCCCTGTACTAAATAAACATGCCTGTAAATAAGGGAAAACACTAAATGTTAGAAAGTTCTTGGTGAGCTGAACGAACAAGTTTTACAGCGTGGAGCCAACAGAAAACCGACAATCTTTCTTTATTGTTTTTGTCCTAATACAATCGTTATTATTTAGTCCATCGTTGCGTTCCGTGTGCGGAAAGCCCAAACAAAACCGTACGCGCGGATCACAAAGCGACCCGAAACGAATAAGAAAGGGACGGCAATTTGAATCTAATGGCGGCGCTAAAAGCGCCTGTCACAGCGTGAGGAGACGCGGCGCCCATTAGGCCACATCAGAGCACGAACGGCCGCCCGCTTACCCGCCATTACGACGTGACGGTGTCAGCGGCGAGTTGCCGCCGGCGACAGGGATAAAGTGTTTACCTGTCCCGCAGGACGGGGCTGTCATCGCAGGAGACCGGAGGCCCGCGCCGGCCAGGCTCCCCCGTCGCACGGTCCCGCTCCTGAGAACAATAACGCGGGGACTGTCATCAAAGCAGGGAGTCAAGGGTAAAAAATAAAATAAAATAAAATAAAAATAAAAAACGTGCTGCTCCGCAAAGGCATTTAGGGACAGAGTAATGCTCTGAAGCGACAGCGCCGCTTTGCAGTGGACATTTCAGTACTTCTAATGTCATTTTTGAAGTACAAAAAAAGGTACAAATGATCAAAAAGAATCAACCATCAATTTCATAATATTACAAATATATCACTTTCCCAACAAAACACAAAATATAACTAGACTGTTCACTTGGTAATGCTTGAATCTCCTTGGTGTTTTTTTGTTGCCATAACATACCCATACCCATAAGAAGAAAAGATATTTGAAAAGACAAATGTTACTTTCAGAAAAACTGAAATAGAACACTAAAAAAGAAAAAGAAAAACTAACACATTATTTATGTACTCTGACTGAAAATGTACAAATGGACTGGTGCCCACCAAAAGAAAAGTGTTATGGAGTTTGCAACATGCTGATATCACAAACATTCAGCAATACAAAACAAAACAATAATTAGCCGATTCTGCAATGAAAATTCCAAATAGATAAGACACCCATTAAGTGTTAGGCCTGGATTTGTGATATCACCCTGGAAATAAGCAGTGACCAAAATTTAAAGTAGGTTTTGAAAACGAATGTTGATGTTCATCTATAATATCAGCATCCGTAAACATGAATGCTGATGTTTATGTAAAATGGAATGGAAACCTAGCAAAACCTAATATACTGGTTTATACTAAACCAATGCTGCTGCACAACAATAATAATGTTAAATGTACAACTAGTTATAGTTATTATTTAAAAACTGCTAATCAGCGGTGGGGTCAGTTCTGTCAGTTGGATGATTTAATACTCTTTAAATAAATCCCCCCGTTTTCCCCTTTTAATTATGTACGAACTACATTTTTTTTTTTCTCTTAAAGCTCAGATTCAGCCTTGTCTGGCGCCGGCAGCCGTCTGAGAAGCCACTTGTACCAACTTCCCTCTTTTTGTGTCAGGGAGATGAGCCCTCAACAGCAGCTTTGTGCCTGGAGATCCACCCTCCCGCAGAGCGCCACCTCTTTTTCATTTAGAGAGGATTTGCAGCTTTAAAGTAATTAGCGAGATGTCGCTCGGCTCTGGCGTCAGGATATTCCAGCGGAAAGTGTAGGAGGCGACGCTTTATAACAGCGCACCTGCCACTTCTCAAGATCCCCGACTCAAAGCCTCGAAACTTCACAGGTAATTCGAGGGGTTTAAAATAGAAGTGAGGAGGAAAGTCATGTGGAACGCAGCCAGAAATGATTCATTCACCCGTGTCACAGAGAGGTGAATTAAACGGAAGTACACCCAGACAGATCTGGTTTGATGGTGATGATTTTCAAAGGGTGTGTCAAAATTATCAATGAAACAAGTGGGTTCGGTTTTTCAAAGTCTCCTTCCTATCTTGCGTCACTGTACACGTCTCGTACTGCTTGTCACTGATCTGCTGGAAAAAGGCCATGTTCTACTTACAAACGTGAGTGTTCTGTGGGCGCCATGGGTCTTCAGCAACCTCTGAACTCTGCGATGTATCTCTTCCCACTGACCGGGGCTGGACGGACTGTTCTGGAACCTGAGACCAGAGACATTCACATTAAAGGAGATATCATTCACGTTTATCTTATTATGGTGTTTCTGATGATCTAAAGGCAAACAGGATTTGAATTGTGCATTAAAAAAAATAAAAGGAAAATGTAAGTCAGGCAAGGGCCGCTCTGTTGTGCGATGCTCGAAATCACATTAGCTGTTAACACCCTGCCCACATTTCATTTTGCCATGTTATTTGTCATTGGCTTATGGAATGCGTCACTCTGACACCTCGGAATGACAGCTGGGATGACAGGCGTAAAATACAACATAAAAGCTCATAATAGTTTATCATCGGCTGCACAGACTTCCCTCAGATGTACCGCTGACTGTCACGTATCAAGGAAACAGAACAAAAACAATGCATTTTACTCACATATGGCTTGTGGGAGGAGAGCAGAAAATGCATAACAGCTAAGTAATCTCAGTATAGTAAGTACGTAGACTCAACATGATAATCCTAACACCCTCATTTTAGTTATGCTCATTTACTCAGTCAGTATGCAGGTACGCCTTTTGACCACTAGTCTGTGCTCTTCATCCAGGAATGGTTTGGCTTTGAGCTTCAGCAAAACCTGCTCAGAGTAGTACTGGATTGTGAGAAGTGCAATATGTTTAAAACAAGATAGGTACACATGTATAATGTTCATGTAATTATTCCAAATATCTTCCACGATTAGCACAAGGGGGTTGCTTCTGTATGTTATGCCCTCAATCTACACCCATAAATGTGACTTTTCTCAAAGTCTACATTATACACTATCAACACTACCAGTGTTGTAGTGTTGGTCTTACAGCCAGTCCATCAGATACTGACCTCAGGTACTCAAGTACTTGGTTTAAAATTTCCTCAGTAATTTCAGTAGGTACAGAAAACCATCATAAGTGCTATTTTTATGAAAGAAAAGTAGCCAGACCCAATATGTGCTTGCCTCTCTAATGCTCATACTGATTTTGATTTTGAAAGGGCTTGGTGCAGACACTGTTTTAGATGTCTTTAAAAAAAGACACATCCTAAGAACATCAACAGTCACACTGGACGGCACACTTCAGTTAAGCACCTGCCATTTGTTCCCCATCAAAGAATTTCCGAAAAACGTGCTTCCCGGCCTGTTGTCGGAATCTACGATGGCGGGGTAATCTCCGGCTTTACGACTTTCACCACATTTTCAACCGAGAGAGAAGCACCATACATTTCTCGCAATTTACTTTCAGTTTTAAAATTGTCTATTGATTTCGATGTTTACTATGAGCAGAGAAAGGAGGTAGAGGACCAAACAAACAAACATTTGTGCGGTTTAGCTCGCAGCTGTTCGGATCAATGACAGGGTCTCTCAGAATTTATTAAACCGCGCGTCAGGTCAAATGCGTTCAGTTTCGCAGAAACACAATCAATACCATTTTCCGCGGGTGTTTTTTTTTTTTGTTTTCTTTTAGGTAATGAACGAACATGACAGGACATCAGATCCCATAATTTGAAGAAGGGGGAAATTCATCTTGGCTGCCACGTGTGATCACAATAAAGATTAGACGCATACGCTCCGTTTTATTTGGCTGGGCTCGCATGAGGTTCACATTTTGTCAATACTATATAATTGGAAATTCATATGGGGGAGACTACACCCCCCCCCTCACCTTCCCTTGCCTTTTATCAACAGAGCAAATGGGAATGGTTTCAGACTAAGAATGACAAATTCCAAACAAATTCTTATAAATATCATTCAGGTCTTTTTTTAACCCGGGAGTAAAAAAAAACAAAAAAAAAAAAAAAAAAAAAAAAACAACACAATACAATGATTTCAGACCGCAAAAAACAACACCATTTCATCTGAGAATACCAGTTGGGGACAGTGAAGACAAAAAAATACATAAATACATTTTAATTACACTCCATTACACCATGTAAATGCACCTGAAGAGGGTTGTGGGAAAGCCAAAAGACCAAATACTGAGGTTTTTGAACAAGCATTCGTCCATGAAAATAAAATGCAAATAAAGAGAAAATGCAGGACAGCCTATGCAGGAAGGCAGGTGTGTGCTGACAGCGGGGGCATACCTTTCCCTCAGGGAAGAGCGGTTCAGCAGGGGGCTCTGGGCAATCCTTTTGCCAGATGCTGGGGTAGACTGCACTGTCAGCGGACCACCACTAGGGGTGCCATTGCGCTTATTTGCGGAAAATTCTCCGGGGGACTCCGAGACCTTCAGGGAGCCTTTGTTCACCTGCGGAAAGTCAGAGCTCATGCAGACGGAACACGGGATTGGCCCGCAGTTACCCGATCCCCTGTGTGCGCCCTCACCCCACGGGATTCTGCTCTGCTGTAGCTACTGCAGGCCACACAAAAACTCTCCCCGTGACAGCAGGGGGCAGCATTGCGCTTGCTGTGCGCCTTTCTATCATGCCAAACGTTTATATAAAAAAAGAACATGGACAGATCACTGCTAAAATTAAATTTCTTTCGCTTTGACAACGGTGATTTTTGCAGTCAGAAAATTTCATAGGAATTCAACCTTAACATTTGTTTGCACTTGTCCTCTGGGAGGCTTTGGTCTATAACTGCCGATAAGGGAGGGATCTAGAAAGAAAACAAACAGAAATGAATAAGCGCGCAGGGATAACAGTCACATGCATACGGATGAAATGGTTTACTGAACACATGAGGAGTCAGAAAGGCGTGCGCACAGACCTAGCGTGCTGTCCGCGGTGTAGCTGGCAGACAAGCTCCTCTTGGAAGAGGATGGGAGCTGGGACGAGGGGGTCTCGTTTAAGGAGGCACTCAGAGTCCGGGGGACCTGCGGAGAGCACACAGTCACTACCTCCTGACACTCCGTTAAACACGAGGAACTACTATTATCTCCAGGCAAGTCCATTTCCCAGCTACGGGAGAGAGACTGCCAGTGTAGGCCCAGCTTCCGTGGACAAACAAGACAGAATCCTCAATTAATCATCCGTATTTGCCTTTCATTCCGACATTAATCACTTTCTAGAAAGAACACAAAAGGTTAAACCAAACAGAGAAAGTTTGGGGAAGGACAACCTTTCTTTCTGCGGCTCCACTCAGGTGCCTGTACGACTGAACTCCCACAGACTTCAATTAAAATGGTGGCACCTCAATTAAATAGCAATATTATCACCCTCGCTAATGAAATGAGCTATTTACTTCCGCACAAACAAGCGTGCAGACTTTAAACACACATGGATAATGCATTCTGTGGGCTAAGCTCCTTCAATGGGAAAGTATTTGTTAATCACGGTTTGACTCTTAATTACCTAGGTTAATTGTCGCCCCGGGATTCATTCTGCGAAATGTTCCCATTTAAAGGCCACATTGTAGGAAATGCCATGCTAATATCGCCACCAAATCCACATATCTGCTTTAATAACACGCTCACTTTGATATTTATACCTCAGGACTCGCTGTGATTCCAATGAACACTTAAAACTAATCAAACTGAAACAACAAAGAACAAACAAAAAAGACTCCAGCAAATGCCTGCCGTTCTGCATAAATTTAAAGGGGAATTTCACCAAACAATACACAGGTGTTCAATGTTTTCTACCCACTTCTCACTTCACCAGTAGCTGCAACTTGCATTACATTTTATTTGGCAGACGCTTTTATCCAAAGCTACATACAATAAGGGGATACCAAAGGTCGTTAGACAACTACAAAACACAGGTCCGATAAGGTGCAATACTCATGATGCAACCGTTATCCATAGCAATGGAAATCAAGTCCAGTTCACACGGTAAGAATAGACTAGGTCAGAAAGTTATGACAAGTCAAACTAGAATGAGGCATGACAACAAGATAAGATAGACCTACAACATCAAGATAATGATACATGTGCAATATAAGTGCTGGATGAAGATAAAAGGGTAATATGAAAGTGCTAGAGGATCAAGTTAGAAGGATACATGTGATAAGAGAAATCATAGATTGGGAATACCCTGTAGAGTAGTGACAGAGTTAATCTGTTAACCAGGTACAGACTGAAGAGAAGGGTCTTCAGACCACAGCGTTCAAAATACTTCACTTGCATTCCTCAAAACAGGCACTTTTTATACTCTGGAATCAGAGTATGTGAAATTAATTTATTACATTTCAGTTAGTGGGTTAGAGGGTACTAAAGTATTGTTACACTATGGGCAATGTTAGCTTGCTATGTTATTCAGAATGCAGGGTACTGACACAACTACCCAAGTTATTATTCTTAAAGTCTTGATATGGTAGATTCCAAAATATGCAAAATGGCTTAATATAAAATTGTAGTGAATACGACCTCACTACCCCATATAGATCTAGCAAGCTAGACTAGTTTAAGACACTAAGGAATGGCTAATGATCTGCATACAGAGGAGAGGGTAAAGGATTTACCCATTCAAGCCTGTTAGATACATTGCAGTGTTTGCACAAAAGCTAATACAAGATCTTTACGTTATCCCATGTTAACACTGAGGGGTTAAGAGCAGAAATATTTCTGCTATTTAAAAAAAAAACAACAACAAAAAATCCCGAAATGAAAAGCTCAGGATTCAGAGCCTGAATGCCACCTGTTGTGACATAACAACAGGCAAAGTGATTTATAATATACATAATCAGAGAAATAATCAGAGAAAATAAAATCTTCATTTTAAAGTCAGAACACAAACTCTTGTATTTCCAGTGGAGTTCCCTTTCAAAATAAATAAACAAATAAACAAATACACTATATCATCATTAAACAAGATCAGTGTACTACAGGGGGTGAAGCAATTCAATATTACAACTAATTCTACTCTTAATTCCAAATAATTACGTGCCCTCTCTTGTGAAGAACACAGAGGCAATATGAGGCGCACTCAAACACACAGAAGGCAGAAGACTACGCACCACGAAGGGGGGCTGGCTCTCCGACTCCTTCTTAAACTTGTAAGGCCCCAGCTGCAGGTGGCTGAGCCGCTGAGCGTTGTCCTCCGAGAGCTGGCACATGCGGCGATGGGTGTAGGGAGAGGGAGAGCGCGATTGGGAGGCCACCGTGGGATGCTCGTAGCTATTGGACGCAGTGGCCTGTGGTTTTCTTTTCGCAGCAGACCCCGGGCTCTTATTGGTCCTCCTGCCAGATCGGGGTTTCACTGGAGTCGGATGGCAGGCCTGAGAGTGGACAGACAGAGAGACTGAGACAACTAAAACTGCAAGTTTGAATATCTTAAGTCTACTACACGTCAACTGTTTATGTTAGATGGGCACCAGTTCAGTTTCTTCCAGAGTACAGCATCAGATTTGGCATCTGGAGAAGGATACTTTTGTTGAAAGGATGGAAAGGATGCAAATGGACTGTTTGGCAAGACAATGGTCGGAAGCACACAGTGCCTTCTGAAAGTTTTTACTCAACCCCTATTGATTATATAATTTTTCTGTGTTGCTAAGTCAAATTAAAATACAAGGATTTTTTTCTACTCCTATACAAGTAACTCGCTTGAATGACAATATTTTTGGCACAAACTAAATGCAGCCATCACCCAACCATCCCTACTGTCAAGATGGTGGTGGCAGCATCATGCTACAGGGTTGATTTTCAGCAGGAGGGACTGGAAAACTTGCTGCCATCAAGGGCAAGATGGATAGAGCCAAATACAGAAAAAATCCTTGAGAAGAACCTGTTTTAGTCCATATCCTGAATTTAGGGTGAAAATTCATGTTCCAACAGGAAAACGAATCAAAGTACACGACAAAAATACAAAGGAATTGCTTAAATACAAGATGGCCAGTATTCTGGAAATGCCCAGCCAAAGCCCAGACTTAAATCTGAAAATCTGTGGTATGACATAAAAATTGCTGTGCACTTACATTCTTTGTCTGACCTTTCAGAGCAAATTTCATGTAAAGAAAATCCTGGAATCTCAATGTGCAAAGCTGATACAGACATTCCTGAGAAGACTCACAGCTATAAGGGGATAATTTCTGGATGTTCTTTTAGTAGTTTAGGGGTTCCAACACCAACCGTGTCGGGACTTAAAATTACTGCTTGCTAAAAAAAAACATTTTCTCTGAATAATTGTATTTGTGTATCCTGTTCTTGAGCATGCAATATATCTCATTACCCGTGTTGTTTATTTTATACAGCCAATCACTGTGAAGTCCCCTGGAAACTTAATAAGAAGGAATACAATGGGACCACAAAAAGGACTAGCCTCCACCTTTCATTCACAGTATGGAGTACCTTAAAATAAAAATTCTGATAATCTCATTTAAGCATCAAAATACAGCATCTGCAGGTAATCATCAGGCTGACTAACCTGTCGCATTTGTTGCTGCTGATTTATACATATGCGTACTGGCATATACTAACCTAAAATGTTTTACACTGCCTATATGAAAATCAGTTCTAGGTCTGTTAAGTCATTTTCCGTTGCACAGCTCAGAGAAAGCTCAATTTCGGCATTGTTTTATTGTGGAATGGAAACTAAATGCCAACAAAGAACAAGATTTGAGTTAGAAATTATGAAAATAATGAACCAGGCTTATTGCACAGACAATAGTTCTCCACTGACTTTATTTCTTCTACAAAAGCATTAGACTAAAAACATCATGCTCCTGTACAACAGCTAATATCACCTTTGCCAGCAAATTACTTCAATAATTCTAATAGCAGCTAACATAATTCTGAGTTGCAATAACAGTTTTCCTGCAGGCGATGCTGGGATAAATAAGTTTAAAAAAATGTTAATTGCATTTGATGGCCAGCTTCAGACAAATATGATAATGGCATTACATGGCTGTGAAAATAAAGATAATTTAAATGCTAATTGGAACATCCTGGCATATTAACTCATTTTTAAAAGTGGAATAAATAAATCCTGATTGAGATTGCTATTTGGAGAAGACAGATTTAATGAAATTAAACTAAGCATTCTTTTTCTTTTTTTCTTCGTTCTTTTCCTTTTTTTTTGGTCAAAACACAAAGGAGCCCTTTTTCTACCAGGAGTCGCGCTTGTCTGATGTGATTAGTGGGCCTGGTGGTATTGGTAATGGGCGATAAAGCAGAATGTCCTTGAAACAACAAAGCCAGAGCCACAAGTAGCTTATTAAACAAGAAACGAGCCCTGTTCAAATGCATGCAAAGCAGGCAGAGAAAAACCCATTTAACAGAACACTGTGTCGAGTCCAAAAACAGGAGACTTTGCAAAGCAGACACATGCATAGAAAAAGGCGTAAGAATCATCTGTGCCAGAAATCTGTATGACAGTTGTCTGAAGGACTAGAAAAAAATGAAACATCAAGAGGTATAGTCAACTGTGCACCCAAGAGCAGGTCAATTGGAGGGAAAGGAGTTATTATGGACCCCGGCAGAAGGATGTTAAAACAGGGAAATGATTCAACACGTTGTTCAAGCTGCCGCTTTAATGCGATTCCTAAATATCCATCAGCATCGTTAAGGCACGAGGCGAGCACTGCAGTGAGGGTTCTCTCCGTCTCAGGGCTGATCCAGATCTCCTTCTGGGTCATTACAGCACGTCCAGCCTCTTTCAATGCCTGGCACTTTATCAATAATTTCCATTAAAATGAATGGCTCTTATAATGAGCCTTGGAATATGGCCCCCTGATTTCACAGTGCTCACAGAAAGTACACTTTTTGTTAAAAGAAAACAGATTTGGGAGGTTTTTGTTAAACGCTGCCTTTTTTCCCCCCAAGTATTTGTTAAATGGAAAATCAACACTGAAAATAAAATGGCTGAAATAATGAAATGGATAATGGAATCATGAGGGAAAACTCTTTTATGCTTAAAAATAAAAAATCAATTGTGATTCTTGTTACCCATTCAGGAAATGAATAGGGTATGTTATTTTCTTATCCAAACTGAAATGCTCAATTTTATTTTTATTTTTTAAATTTTGAATTCAGCAACTATGTATGATTCCGATACAAGTGCAGATCTTGCACTTGTATTTGTAATTATGCCATTTTATTTATACCATAACTTGAAATGGATGTGATGATTAATTTGGCACCCTCTGACAAAGACAGAGGTTTGGTGAAAATGTATCAGCACATATTATTGTAACCTAAGATTGAGAATTTTCGCTTTTGGTAACCTGTGGAGTGCCACAGCCTTTCGTATTTATGCATTCGAGAGGAGCATCGAGGCTCGGAGATGAACATTGATTGACGGACCAATGAACAGGATGTTTGTCCCAACAAAGAGCCTTGAAGACCAAACTACAGATTTCAGGCGAGGATATCAATTCTAATGATCTGGTCTCTGTAATTACCTTTCGCAAGAGATTGATACACCCAAAACATGTTGCCAAACGACTTAAATGTCAAGATCTATGCAAAGAAAATAGTATTTGGAAGAACACAATTAAACTGGTTGACAGTGCCATTCTTTACAGGTATAGGGATAATTCCTCAACACCCAGCTGCAGCTACTTTGACAATGATTCGGAATACCTATCTGTCACAGGATCAATCTCTCCCTTTTTTTACCTCCGAAATCAATAACAGACAAAATGTCTGTCCGCTTGACTTGTCGAGGACCACTTCACTAGTTAATGTATACACCCAGCCGTTATTTATCTGACTTTAACCTAGATGCACACACACAAAAAATTCAAGAGCATATTGTAAATGTAGTGCATAAAATATTGAAATGGCAGTGTTTGAGCAGCTATTTAACTTAATGCATTTGGATTTGAGGCTTACCTGACCACAAAAAGTTTACATGCTAGTGTTGTCCATGATTAAGAAATGTCGCAGTGAGCACAGATGAGACAGGGCTGGTAAGAAGTTAAAGAAACAATGAACTTACAGGGGTGGCGGGCTGGCCATCTTTCAGCTCACATTCCTCAATGACAGAAGTTGTCGAGAATTCTATTTTGGGAGAAATTCCCTAATGAAAGACCAGAAAAGAAAGCTCTTGAAACAGGAGGTTAAAAAACAACAATACCAGAGGGCACCTGCTGATAGCAAGATGGTTGCCAGATCAATTAGTGGCAACAATCTGAAACCAGTACTTGTAATAGTAGCAACAAAATGAATGGCTGATTTTAGAAATATATTGGAGGTATTTCAAACCCCATCTGAGGGAGGGACCTACAGGGAAAGAGATGGATCTCTTCATTAGTAGCTCTCTCTCAGGACCAGAAGCTCTGGGGGTCAGTCTGGGGCCTGGATACAGAAAGTCCCGTGTGTTCTCCTCCACTGTGGCCAAGATTTCTCCTTCTGCAGTCACAGGCACACTGCTGTCAGACTTTGTTTAAGACTACATTACTTTTCGTCTTTAGTTTTTATGTTAAAGGTGCAAGACACGACTGTGCACGGAAATGACTCGGAATGCCTAAGAGGGCTTAAATTCAGACGGAAATGCAGTATACCTGGGGGAACAAGCTGAATCAGCTCAAAGGAGGTTGTGTCAACTGTAAAGAGAACACACAGAAGTAGTCGATTTATTATACCGTGTGTGTGTGTGTGTGTGCGTAAAGGTTAAAGATTGCAAATAGCCCACAAGGGATCACTTACGCTCCAGGAGATCAGCAATGTCACTTGGGTCAATGGCTTCTGAAAAGGCCTTGTGGGGGAAAACCACACATTCAAGTATTGCATACAGCTTTTTAACAGTGGCAAATGGATCCAAGACCTCTATTGCACATTGAGGTTTAAAAGGTTATAATATTTCAAACAGAGATGGAGAGATGGCGTGTAACATTAATCTAGAACTGTCAACATGCCTGTCTGTGGATAAAATTGTAGTTTTACAATTTAAAAGGGCATTTTTATGGCTGTGAGAAAACAAAAGAAACAAATTAAGTATAAAATACTAATTAGGCTAATTCTCAAACAAAGATAAAGGATACAATGTTCATGTCTGGCACTCATTTAAAATTATATTAATACCCTGCCCAATCGCTGCACTCATTTCCAGGCAATGCTGATCCTGTGTCCTATCCTACCTTCTCAAACACCATCTTTTCATGGAATAATAGTGGGAAAACTGGAGGCACACAAAGAGTCTTCTGGTATTGCCCCATGACACAAACACTTAGGTATACATCTGGTTGGTATGGAAGCACCACTCCTGGGCAGGTAATCTAGCAATGACAAAATATGCATTAATGAAGTACACAATCAAACAGAAAAACAGTAAATGTGCTGATGATTTTCAAATATTTAGTTATTATTCTCGGGGCAATAGATTGGGCCAAAGGATTTTTCAGTTGGCCAGAATCACAAAGCTTTCTTTGGAACCCTTGCTGTAAATTGGTGATATCATTTTGATATCAATACTGTCAGGCCAAAAGTTTGAATTACTGATTTATAGACAGTGCTTCGCATGAGTGAGTAACTTGGATTTTTTGTAAGTTAAAAATGTGTTTTTGTTGAGATACAGATTTTATCAGTGTATGTTTGCAACACTCCCAAAATAAACCCTTCATTCGTAATATTTTCTATTCCAACACTTCAATTGTATAACTGCCAACCACTCATAAGTGGTATTGAATGCTATTGGTTTTATTGTGTGTCAGTCAAAAATGATTCCGCCGTGCAACATCACTCGGTTGATTTCTATGCAATGTTAAAGGTATTAAGATCTCCAATCTTTACAAGTAGTTACTTTGGTATGGGCTACAATACACTGCCTGAGAAAAGGTGGCAAGTTGACTTGCTAGCTAACTTGGTGGGCTATAGTCAGCTAATAACTAGTTAACTATCTATAGCTATTGTGCATGTAATGATAATCGGAAGCTGTAGATTTGACAAGCTATACCGTTCTCTTTCGTACTATCTGCTAGTCTAGTTAGCAATATATCTGCTAGGTAACTATCGAATATTAACAACGAACACGCTAGCTAATTAGATTTCCAAAATTAGCTGATCAATCAGTTTTCAACTAGTTGGTTAGCTAGCCAGTCCTATTTCTTTTGCTCCGTTCCATATGACGCTGACCGACAAGCTTCAAGCTGGGTATGTTAACAATCAGTGCTAAAAGTGGATAGCAAGCTAGCTATGGCTTTCAAACTTGGATAGTGAATATAACCGTACTTACAGCTTGAATATACACTTCCACGGTGCATTTCAGCACTTTCTGGGGCATTTTACAGGCCAAAGTTTTCTTCTTTAGTGGTGTCAACCCACCCATATTAAAACTTCTGTTGTCATAGCTGCCGGAGACGCCACTGTTGCAAAACAGGAAATGACCATACAGATCATGTGACCATATAGAAACTGAGGTCGTGTAAAAAAACGAATGTTGCTGCTAGTTCGGTTTGGTGGTTACTACAGCAGCCAAAATATTGGCAAATTAATTACCTTTTACCCCTTTATCATCACCAATGCAGTAGATTTGTACAGCATGAGAAATTCAGTTATTCGTGAGATATATGTTTGGGTTGTCTTGCTTGGCTTTTATTAGCTTTCTTGCAATGGTTCTAAGGTTTATAAACTTTGTTGGTTTATCCAATGTGTTTGCTATTGTGCCACATCATTCACTGGCTACTTTGGATCGGGAGTATAATAAGTTACATTTTTTAATATGTTTAAGTGCGATTTACCTGGAGAGGCATGGGGTGGTACTAAAGTACCCTGTGAAAATTAGGCTAATATTTTAATAACAGCACTCAGAAGAATTGCATTTTGCTTAAACAGAACTAAGTCCTCTTAGATGACAGAACCTGCCCAGCAGCAGTTTAATTCTTTAGATTGGACACGTAATAATTTTCCCTGTGAGAAAAAAAAAAAAAGAATTATAAAATGACCCAACTAAACAGTATAAGCCATGATGCCATAATGAATCTTGAAAGATGAAACGCTTTCAGAGTGAGAGTGGGAAAGGAGACATACCATTAATCAGCGAATAGTGCTGAGTAAAAACGAGATGAATTCCCCAAATAAAGTGTGTAAAAATGGCAACAAATACATTTGAGTGCAGTTAAAAGATATTTAAGGATTAATGAAAATGAAACCATCTCAAAACTTAAATCAGTTACAATTATACCAATATTATATCTAATGTATGAAACTATATCAATGGATAGATGAAGCAAGTGTTGCCTGTTGTAGGTGCTACCATAAAATGTATTGAGTTACTGTACTAACAACACTAAGTTTTCCCATCCTGCTGGGAGGGGGGGATGTTGTCTTCACTTTACACCAAAAAAGAACCTGTGGGTTTAATGAAGTACAGAGTGAGTTCATTTTCACTTTGCTGCAGTCGGCTATTTTAGAAATAGTATAAATATGTGGACCTAATAAAAAAGCATAATCTCCCTGTTACCCTCACTTTGTACTGCACAACATTAATCATAATATGAATTAAACTATGCAGAGTATTAACCACTTTGAGAATAATTAACTTGTCACTTAAATCTTCCTATATTTACACTTATAAAATAGACTATTTGTATCATTTCACTTTTGCAAATGGCAGGCCCTGTCCTTTGTGGGTTTGAGTATTTAATAAACACATCAGCCCCTCTTCACTTCGTGTAGTGCACATCATCCTACTCTTACTGCAGGGCTAAGAACCGGCTTGTTGTTTGCCGTGCAATTAACTGGCCTCTTGGGTACACAAGATGGCTGGGGTCTGGTAAAAAAAAGCTGATGCATAACTAATAGAAAGTGAAGCTAATGCAGATGAAGTTAGCTTTGTCACCATTGCTGGGTAGAGAAATAAGGTGGAAAATATGATATTAACAATTTAAATGTCTCCAGGCTTGCATAACGGCGTACATATCATTAGGATGTAATGTGTCTGGTCTAGTGAAGCAAGCTAAAGAGAATAGCGGGTCTTGATGCAGGTTACAGTGATAGTAAAGTGGGGAAGAGAATGGAGCGAAAGCTTTCTGTGTGACACTTCCACAACCTGCCAGGTGCTGCTTTTCACACTTCACCATCCTAAGAGAGTGCGACTCAGCAGAGGCGGAGCGGTGGGGAAAGCAGCCGTTAAACTGTGCTAAGTTTTCCGTACGTGCTGTGCTAGGTGACGCAGCCTTTCCAACACAAACGCCCAGTCAAAAAGTCTGCAAACGGATGTTCTTCCTCAGTTTTTATTAGAACTCCATCTTTTTGTCTACCGTGTAAAAAGCAAAACTCATTTGTTTATGTTCTTTCTGACTGATTGCCGCGCTTATTCCAAATGACTGGCCTGAAAAATACATGTTGTTCTTCACGCCACTCTTGACTGATAGCTTGTGCTATCTCTGTCTCACCCCCCACTTTTCAATGCCTTTTGTGGGGAGCAAATCCCATGGTTCATATTTTATACCGTGCTGGGCAAAGCATTCGGTGTACTGTGCAGGAAGGTTTAAAAGACATTTACAGCCTATAAGCTTGGAGGAAGGACAGCAAATGGACATCAAACTTCATTTTTGCACAGATACCCTGGGGAGAGGAATCTTTGACAAAGTCCATTTTTGTGTTTCTGAGCTGTCTGATTAAGTATGCTTGCTTGAAAACCTTTAGTTTACAAATTATTGAGCTGAAAAGACTTCAAAGTCATCCAAAAGAAAAAAAACATACAGAACAACAGTTTTTTTCGGTACAGTGTTGCTTCTGAAAATTGCCCTATGCAACTCAAATATGAGACTTCAGGCAAGGCTCACTTCTTCAGTTATTTAAAATGAAAACATTCCATAGCCTGCAAGGAATACAATAAAACACCACTCAAAATGAAATTCAAGATAAAACTAAACATTTTGTACAAACATACACCCATGCTGTCAGAACAATCATAAAAAATAAATTAAAGGTCAGAATATGAAGAAACCAAACTGCTGTGGAACACTATGCACAAGAACATGAAGGCCACAGACGGAACCACAATAAGTCTGCCTGACATCACATAACCATACAACAACTTGCTGTGAAGATGTATTTAGGACAGATGTTTCGCTGTGCATTAAAACTGTTATCCAAATACTAATGGATAACTGTAGGCCTAGAGGCTTCAGGAGAAAATCTTTGCAGTTATCCATGTCCCCTCACTCCTTATTTGATGAAGGATTTGATGATGCCTATCAGTAAGGAAACTTTTGTCTCTGGCTCATAGCTTCCCAGCTTGAAATGCACTGCCATTTATGGTGATATTGTTGAGAATCTAAAAGTCTTCTTTACTTCCATGGATTCTCCTCTCTCCCTTTTCTCCATCTTGGTTCCGTCCATTTCCCTGATGATAGGATTGCCCATCCAAACTGCTGGGACAACAACAAGAGATGCAACAAATGAGATGTTAATCTTAACCTTTAGTGTATAATAATTCTAGAATTAGACACAAAATAACATGCGTGTAGGAAACAGAATATGAGAACCTGTTGCTGAGATGTGTGGGCTTATTGTCATCAATCAGATTGTTAAGTCTGTAGTAATCCAGAAATGTACGTGCCACGTTTCTGCCAAGCTTCATGTCTAATGGGATCATGTTAAGGTACAACTTCCTTATAACAGACAAAAGATTGTGTTAGCATACTTCTGAAAATGACATAAACATTGACACACACAATATTTTTCAAAATGGATAATGAGCAATGCTATTCTTAAATAAAATAAGCAGGCTCTGAAATCTCTCTACAGTGTGATCAGCAAGCACTTTAGTATTGCAGTACACAGAGCAACTATGCTGAACATGCAAGTTTCAGTGTCAGTTTGCTGTCTACAGTCACTCTCAGCTGAGTAAGTGAAGCTGTATTATAATACAGCACAAGCATTTCAAACCCAGGGACATTTTCAACAGATCTCTTCATTCAAAGACCTACCAGGTCCACACACAAGCATATCCTTACAGTCCTGAAGTCTCGGCTGAAGTGACAATGTTCAATCCCACGAGACCTTCTATCTTCAAGCCTGACCTGCTGTCCTTAATTGAAAAAATAAATAAATAAACCCCAATTTTCTCTCTTCACAGAACCAATAGAACCATTTGCAGTAAATAACTGGCCAATCCCCAGTGCAGAAACAGGGCCAATAAATAACATGGATACGACACACTGCTTTCTGCACTAAGTGAGGGTAAATCAACTGCATTCCAGTCAAGTCAGCCGAAAACACACAGGGGTAAGGGATGGCCTTGCAGCAATTACTTACGGGCAATGCTTTATTTAAATTCATAAGACCCACCCCCACTACCACCACATTACTGAGCACATCAATAACGTCAGCCTCTCCATCATAAAATCATAGGGTCTCTTTATATTCTCTTGAGCAAATGCCTCTGTTGGTATACCAAGAGAAAGGAACTAACTTAATCTATATACAGAAGGGCGCTACCAAATGATCCAATCTGTTTAGTAAATTTTGATTCAGAAAATGTACTGACTGCACAAAGAAAAATATCTAAACTCAAGGAAATGACAAACAGCTAATTATAACCATTTCAGCCTATCGGGAGACAAACAATCAACTACAAAAATGAGAGCAATCTATATCCCATCAGACCCAGAGCTCAGTGTTTATCTATTCCACTGCATCATAGTTAGCAATATGTTCTTTGTTGGACAGTTGGAATTGATGGAATGATAAAGGGACGATCTTTCATCCTTCTTTGTCATTTCCTAGTTGGAACTCAGAGCAGACCTGTCTGTCAGACCACTGTGATTGAAACACGTGCCCAGGAAGAGACAAAAAGGGAGAGTGATACACTCGTTTTTTATTTTTATTTTTCCAATTTCTTCCAACAGTCAAAAATTACACATGAAACATAAATCCTAATGCCATAGGTGAAATTCTATTATCCACAGCCCTGAACTCATAAACAATCCATCCTTGGTATGATGTGTTTGGGGTGGAGGAAAGCTAGACCACGCTTCGGTGTCATGCCCATGCACACGCGCACACACACATGCACGCGCACACACACACACACACACACACGCACGCACACACACACGCACACACACACGAACACAAACGAGGAACGGGATAACCCTTATTACTCAGTGTGTCCGCAGGTCTAAGAAGATAATCCCCAGGCCGATATTACAGAGCAGAGAGCCACACGAACGCACATGAGCCAAAAAAAAACGAACAGATAAACAGAGTGTGAAAGCCGGCGTGGGGGCCCCGCCCTTCACGGCTGATGACTCGTCTCGGATGCCCAGGCGAGGCGGGGAGGGCATCTTGCCTCGTACCCTATTAGCGCGCAGCGTGGCTGCACTTCCTCCGCGCACCCGCTGCTTCCAGTCAGTCACCTTGGCCTGGAAACGTGGCGTCTCCGCGGGCCTCCATTCGTCACTCCCCGGGCTGGCAGCCGCCCTCTCTCCGCCGGCCCCCCGCTCCTGTATTTACACCCCATCTGTCTGACTCTGCACTGTCTGCACCTCTCCTTTTTCCCCCACCCGCGCGCGTCTTCCAGTCCTCAGGACGCTCGAGTGTTTTGATCTTTATTTATGGAGCCTCGAAAATGTAACCGAAGTGCTGCTGGAAGAACTGTATGACGTCCGAAACTTTTTCACGTGTGAAACTGCATTATATTAACCTCTTCCTCTTTTTCTACTCCTTAAAACATCCTCCACACGCAGACCAAAGATCACAGTGAGCAATGAGGCCGTATATGTTTTTTAACCTTCGCGACTACGTGATATTTCGTATTCCTCAGGATATATCAATGTATGACTAATACGAGCTGTGAGCTCCCTGGATGAAGCTACAGTATCTGCTGAGGTATTAAAAAAGGAATAATGACAGCAGTAGGGTGTCAAAAATACTTTGAACCTAATCTATAACAGGCACCTCCCTGGGCGGTGAGAGAGTGAGTGCGTGAACCCCATCTATAATAAAGGCCACAGTACACCAGACACACCACTAAACGTTTAACTGACTGTGCATTTGTTAGGACAAATGAGCATGTTTGTATCATTCAGCATGAACATATTACACCCACCCACACATTTCCTATACGTACCTCCTACTGAGTCTGCCAAAGAGAACACAACGAACACTATGGACTGACAGGTAGCAGTGAAGTAGTTCTTTGTGTATTGCTATAGGGCTCATGTAGAGAAGGAATTTCAACAAGCTATTTTGAAACATCTGCCATTTTCGAAAAAAGTATCAAACTCTCATCATAACTGCTATGCGTTATGCTTCTCACTAATCAGCTAAAATTCTCATCTTTCCATGGAAGTTTGATTGGTACCCTGAATACACTTAATACATTTGCATTAACTCTTCAGTATTCTATATGCAGGTTCTTGGCAAGACAGGTCCTATGATCTTCTTCTTTAATTCTTAAAATCTCCAATTCCAACAACTCTATCACAGTACTTTGACTGGACGGGTCCCAAAAGCTTAACAAATACCTCCCTGGTCTTCAGAAAGATGGAGTGAGCTATTTCTCCAGCTGAGCCCTTGCTCCTTTAACATAAACTGGTCAGACAGCCATCTGAATGTCAGCTGGGAGTTAACTACAGCAGCTGTAAAAGGGTGGTGAACATATGCACAAATACAAGTCCCCACAGTCACATTGGCCAAAAATTATTTTCTTCTTTAAGGCTCTTGCTGTTTTAACTGGCTTGGAAATGTGCACACAGGACAATGCGATTCTGTAAATATTCACTGTTTAGAGTTACAGTAAACACTGATGCTAGTCACCTAATAATAATAATGCATTTCAGTAAATAATGTAAGTATTCTTATTTTTCAGTGGTTATATACTTGGTACTAATTATTCAAGCTAGTTTGTCGCTGTTGAAGGTTTGCTGCTATTTCAAGTGAGAAGGATATATTTGTTATTGAAACTGCAGGCAGGGTAGTCAGCTAGTGCTAGCTGGCTATATTGGATAAAACTCTTTTTCTAGGCAACAATGTTATTCATTTCCCAAGTAAAATTCACCTTTCTGGTAAAACCCATCCAATTAAAGAATGCAATATACAGTTCCTTTGGATAACAAATTATGAAACAAGCCATAATCCTACACATAAATTCACTATTCTGAACACAAATAAACTTCAAACTGAGCTGGTCTGAACATCTATAGTTCAGTGAAATCCTCTGACATAAGTTGACTAGGTTTTCGCACTATGAAGGTGTTGTATCCTTGACACCTTTACTATGACCTGGGGAAAGTTTTGCCTTTCCTCCTCATTGACAGAATCTCAGAGGCTGGTGTGCACGATCTGAGCTGTGACAGAAATAGCCCAGCTCCTGTAGTGTGCAGATGGCCTCTCAGCTTGTGATGTCACATCTCACATCTATTACAGGAAGTGGGTGATGGACGGCCCATTCCGCTGGAGAAGACTTCATCTGCATCACAGCTGCACATGGGATATTCCAGCTCTCTGATTGGCTGTTGGCTGCGTGCCAAAAGCAACCGAAGCTGTTGGAAGGGGATGCTATCTGCAGGACATGAAGATGCTGCCAAATCGCAGCCTGAAAACCGAGGAGGCAGGAAATTTCCAAAACAATAATCCCACACTGATGGAGGATGCATGATGTGTTGGAAACCACAGAGAACAAAAATATTCTAAAAGAAAAATTGGGTTACAAAGATCTTCTGAATGGTTATTACTCAGCTAACACACTTTATATACATACCATTTTAATGCTAAAGGTGGTGATTATCTAAATTCTGAAAAAAAGCACATAAAAATACTATAAAAGAAAGGAAGCCAATAATGACAGAAAATGCATAAAGGACATCCAATGACTAAGTCCACCACACTGAGTAAAAAAAAAAGCCCTACAGAGAAAATCTAAGAGAAAATGAAATGCTACATCCAAAATTCAGCCTGGCTTAATATTTCTACTTCTATTTTACAGCATGCATTCTGGAGTCAGAGCAAAGATAAATATATCTCCAGAAACCTCTTTCAGGCAGATTCAAACTTCCCCTCATGCCACCCCTTTCAAATTTACATCCGCTCTCCCCAAAAAACAATGCAACCCACTGTGCCACCGCACCCATTTCCTGAAGCTCTGCAATTTGGACAGGCAGTGCACTGGCCACCACAGCAGGGCCTGTCCTGCTGAGACAGGCAATCTCTTTTTTTCCCCGCGATTGCGCTCGCACTCCCTCTCCAGAGAGTGGCCGGGGAAATCACAGTAAATCACCGGATGCCAGACAGCCAACTCTAAAGTCATTAGCAGTTTATTCTCCTGCTTCTCCCCCATTGCCACAGTGCTACAGTAGACACAGAGCGGATGGGCCTAGTATGCCTGTATGCCACAGTGAGCGACAGGGGTTGGGTCTGACAAAATTCTCATCCATAGCAGGTACTTTAAGTCCTCACTACAATTTGAAATACTTGAAAGGATCACAGGCACAGATGGAGTATGAAGCTTATGGAGCTGTTATGTAATGTACGCAGCAATAAGAAGCATGTCTCATCTCTCCAAAGGGTCATTCACAATAAGGGGTTGAAGTTGTAAGTGACAAAATGACAAAAAGAAAAGTTGTATTTTACTTCTGGACACTCTGAAGTCCAATCAGGAAGGCAGTTTCCACCGTTTAGAGCTACAGTAAAACAAGGGACTCTGGCGCAGACGCCACCAAGGCGAAGGGTGTAAAGTCTCCCCGTCATTGGCGCGTGGGGCGTTTTAATATCTCGTCAGCGCGCGCGCGAGCGATCGATAGCCGCCTTTGTTGTGCGACTCAAGGGCGAACCTCCGCGGGGCTGATGAGGCGATGAGACAAGACGGACGCAGACGTTCCTGTCGTTTGACGGATGGTTTGTTTACGAGGACGCTTATCTGCTTTCGCCGTCATTCCGCGCGTCCAAACAGACAGACGGACAACGATGCCCCAATGACAGGGAACAGGACGCCGCGGTCCTGGGCGGACCAGCCGCTAACAGGCACACAAATTAGGGATGTCGGCGCCGTCAATACTGTCAAGTGACAGCCCTGCCGCCAGGGTGTCACAGGTGCCAATTAACGATGCTAATTAAAACAGCAAACAGCAATTCGCAAAGGGAGCATGCTTCCCAACCTTCCCCAGCTCAAACTATACACAAAGACCCCGTGTCCCCTTTCCACACAGATCTGCTGACACAAACCAAAAGTACAGCTAGAAAAAAAGGGGGGAAAAACTTCTCCGAACTTTATCCAAGTGGTAATTTAAACTTTTCTTCTAATATTCTCCCCTCCTAGTTGCTGACACTCCTCTTGAAGGCTCCGGGGATCCAACCCAGCGTTTTTCACCAGGTAAGTATGATGCAGGCACTGAGAGAAGGTGTAATGAAGCATAAAATTAGTTGAATGAAGCAGCTCAAAGCAGGAAGGGAACAGAGCCCCCTTGATCAGTCCACTATGGAAGAACACAGCTGTTCTCCTAACACACCAGAGGCCAATAACGCTGCTGCATTTCGCACCCCCGAAATGGAGCTCTACATCAAAGAGAACAGCTAAAGCCAAGCAGTATCTTCTACGCAACCAACTCCAACTCAGAATAAACTCAAAATCCATACTCTCACAAAAGGCACGCAATAATTCAGGGGTCTATCAGTCTATCAAAGAAAATAACATTTTCTGCAAGATTCAAACTGCCATGGATCAATTTAGGAACAGAGACGTGTAAACATCATATATTCCAGGCTTTGGGGATTTATGCAGAAGACCTTTCTTCATTTATGTATATTTTCTATTCATCCTGAATCTTTGCCATGGATTGTCCTCAAGATATCTTATTCACACACACGGATGCACGCACACATCCACTCAAATGCTGGATTGCTCGCTTGTTTAAGGTACCATGCTGTGGTGCATGGAAGAGCTTCACAACCGCACATCGAATCCAGACTGTGCCAGTGCTGACTGGTAGCAGAAGCTTCACAGGGTGACGCAACTGGCGCCTACATCGCTCAGCGAGGGTTCATTCGGACAGGGATCCAAGTTTCATCCCTCTTGGGCAGCCACCACTAGCCGATAAGGGCGCTCGCAAGACTGCATATCAAAGCTGCATATGAAAGGCCTTTCTCTGATGTCGCTCTGAGCGAGTTTAGCTGCAGACTGCCATGTGAAAAGAAGTAGCTGTTGGACACCGCATGTTTTGGAGGAGAACCATGAACGTCTCAGATCTGCCAAATGGGCAGGGTGGTTCACGCCTGGAACACGGCTGTGGTTGCAAACAGTCGATCATTCCAGATTGGGGTGGGAACTGGAAATATATAGCCATGGGTTGGGCAGCAAATCTTTTTACTTTACAAAAACAAACAAACAAACAAACAAACAAACAAAAAAAACATAAGCATACAGAATTGTGTATGTGCATATCCATTTGAATGTCACTTTGGGAAAAAGCATCATCATCTTTTTGTCACACATCCATTATCAGCAATAAAATAAATACAAAAGAAACTATATTTACTGAGTGTAAAATTACAATGGATCCTTGCCACAGCACAGGGTGCATCTTGATTTTCTATTT
The DNA here is from genome assembly GCF_013347855.1 of Anguilla anguilla. Taxonomy (NCBI): domain Eukaryota; kingdom Metazoa; phylum Chordata; class Actinopteri; order Anguilliformes; family Anguillidae; genus Anguilla; species Anguilla anguilla. The sequence goes on along the minus strand of NC_049204.1, from coordinate 56,293,933 downwards.
GCAGTGTAAAATAACGTAAAATGTAAAACAGTGTGATGATTTTTAGAAGCAGAACTATATTTGCCTCTACCCTCTTTAATCTTCATGATCGCTGCTATCCATTCCTTGCTCGTTACCGCTCAGGTCATGTCCAAAATGTTTCCGTTGGCAGGTCCCCAATTCAAATATGACAGCGTGATACATTCCGCCGGGCTCAGCACACATCGATGACACGCTGCTGTCACGCTGAACTCCTCCTCAGATAGCTTTTTGGCCAGCGCTACGTTCCATCAGCGGACCGGTGGGGGCGGTGATTGATGTGAAAGCCGGCAGGCAGTGCCGAAAATGCGCCGCCCGGTTCCGCAATGTGCGCTCGCCGCTCCCTTTTTTTCGCGTTCGCCGAACATCTTCGGGACGGCTAAAAAACTTCAGCGAGGCGACACCGAGCTGAGGGTTTCTGACAACACAGGCGAGCTTGATTGAGTGAGATACTTTTATCTTGGAATGCGGGAATAATGGGCCTTTCAGTTAGACGTCTGGATCCGAAAGGACAGGAGAAAATGGCGCGCAGCCATAACACGGAGCTGTCTCGCGTCAGGGTCTCAGTGGGAAGCCGCGGACTTGTTAACTTGTCAGAGTAGAAAGGGCACTGGAGCCGATTCTCCAGAAAGGAGCGCGGCTAGCTCGAGTGCTCTTTCTCGCCTCAATCTTTCTCCAAATCAAACTGAACAATAACGTACACTTTTAAAGCAGAGCAAAGCCTCAAATGTAGCTGAAAAGATTGTGAAGTCCTCAAATACATTTCTCCATCAATGTGTCAAGCTGGGTTTTCTTTAAAGAGAAAAGATATTAATCTATCTGCCCTCACCTTACCTCTTCATTAATGATGCCTAGATGTCAGCAAACAGTTCCTTGTTCAAAGGTTTACAGGGAAAAATTGATCAGCCTCAGAACAAAGACAAAGGAACAAACTCTTTGGCTCTCTGTGGTACATAACACTGACCTTTACTGTAGCTGAGACAGGTTCACCAGCAGGGGAGAGTGCCCTGTTAATGACAGGCACATGTATCTTCAGCTATTTGACAGGACCTGTTTAATTCTTTCATTGAAAACATCAAATGTAAAAATAATTTGCTACTGGTGAATTTTGAAGCAAACAAATTACCCAAAACAAGTAGACACTGCAATTCACATTAACAAGGTGATGATTAATTATGGCCTCTAAGAATCCTTGTAACATATTATAAAGACAGCGTTTCGCTTGAACTTTAAATATGGTTTTCTTCGACTGACTTCAACTGCCTAATTCCCTGTCATCTTGAACACATGTAACATCTCACTGAGCTGTTGTGACAAAAGGGACATGTTTTCCCATGTGGCTAACCAGCATAAACAATGGTAAACAAACCAAAAAGAACACTTCCTTGTTTCCGGGGGAATCCCAGAGGGTCTTTTCTAACTGTATTCTCTCGTTGTACAGCGATGAGCTGTCCTAGAAAACTGCCATTGGAGCCTACTAATCCCCCTTTCCAGAGCTCCTCAACAAGATATAAGCACTGGTCCCCTCTCAGCACTCCCCAAGGACCGTTAGAGATGAGAGGGATCCAGCCCAGATTTTTACTAGAAAGGATTTAAGAAAACACAGTTAGCACCGAGAGTCTGAGGCGAGTCGGTTTCTGATACCAGCTACACATTCATTCCCCGTATCGGAACTGCGCAGCACACAGGTTGCCGTGCGTTACCGTATTAATGCTCAGATTTAATTGCCCCCAGCTGCTAAAAGCACAGCAGCGGGGAACACGTGGAGTACAGTTCTGCCCCAAGGGACATGCAGACCATACACCAGCCTTTCGCTTCCTATAAATGTCCATGTAACGCTCACGTACGGTCATCTGATATACTGCCATTGTACTGTATAATGTACTGCGAAATATATAAATGTGAAATATGAAAATAAACGGAGTGATATTTCACCCATGTGCTCTATAAATGCATTATATACTCTTTGGAGTCCTTAAGGCCCTGTTACATCAGTTCAGCTGGTGAAACTCGATGGGCTGCCAATTTGTCAGGACAAATTAGCATTTTAGTGTCATTCAGGACAGACATGTAGCATCTATTGGCACAGTCCCAATGGACTGGGTCTGCAAAAGAGGGAAAACATTAACACTCTGGAACAGCGAGATTTTAAAAATGAGCTTACAGTGGCTGCTTTTTTATTACTGACAAATGTGATTACCACTAATTCCACAATTCCTACAATCTCTCATCGGAGCCCAGAGAGACCCAAGCCATGGTACGGTAGGCTTACACTTCACCATTGGACATGAGCTTAGCACAGTATTTACGGGGGTGCCTAATGGGTTATTTCACGAGAAGAACTGCCAGGACAGACTGTGCAACAAATGCATAGAGGAATGAGAATCTGCTGTGAAGAAAAGATATTTGTCCTGCGATGTCTTTGGGGCATATTGCCAATAGAAAACCATTTCGGAGCAAAGGCAGGTGGAACGTTAAAAAAAAAAAAAAGGCCCTGCACGCATCACGAACCCCATCCACTGAGTATTCAATTACAGGTGAGAACAATTCATTAGAATGTCATGTAGAATATTCCCAGCGAGGGGGGAACGGTATGATTGAACAGTTGTCTGAACAGCTCTCTCTCTCCACCTCTCAAATGGTCCCCCTCCACTGTGATCAAGGATCACGCAGCCAGAAAAGGTTAAGACTTCAATTTTTGAAGGGTGCCAGCAGCTTTTTTCACGGGCTAGGGAGAGGGAGACATTAATAAACAATCCGGGTAATTATTTATTTTTCCTTCATTTGTTCTGGAGCAGAAAGGTCTGTGGCTATCGCTCGCACGCTCGATGGACCTGGTCGCCGAGGCAGAAAAACGGTCATGTCTGACACCCCTGACCTGCCCGGACCCTAATGTGAGCCCCCCTCCCCCCCCCTCCCCCCCCCCGTTTCCGGGCGACTGTGACGTGGCCCCGCCCCCACGGCCGAGCTCCACGAGCAGCCTGTGGGGCCTGCTTCAGCCTGACCTTCAAAAACAGCCCCCCCCCCCCCGTCCCCGCGGCTCGGTCCCTCCCTCCCCCCGCCCGCCCGCCCACCCGCCACCAACCGCGCGCACTCCGCGGTGTAATAACTATTAAAATGTTGTGCCATTTAGTTTAATACCTCGCCTCATCCATCTTCCTCTCTGCCACGGCGCTTTTACAAAAGGCAACCGAAAAAAAGCCGGTAAACAGAGCAGCTGAGAAAACTCAGGGAGAGGGGCGGGTGACAGGGCACTCACTACAAGGTGGGGTACCATGTTAGCGTCACTGCCTCCTCGTTTCCTCATGTAAATGTACAGTGTGGAGCAACCTTCAGCGCGAGTGGCTAGCAGATGCTATTGCTGTGCCTTGTCTAAGCCCTGCCAAGTGCTGGGCCTCGCATCGCGCACATTCAGTTAAGTCTGTATGCATAAGCTCTATCACACGGCTCTTTTATGCGTTAGACAACACCGAAACAAATAAAAACAACGTTTTCAAGGAGAGAGCATCACAGGTAAGTTATGACTCTTTTCGACACGCGGTAAATTGCTTTTTTTTTTTTTTTTTTTGGGTTCCCATCTCCACTCCGGCGCGCTAACCGAAAATAATCCCCCGGCTGCAAAGTAATTCTACATGGATGGTTTTCTTATTATAGAGCGCGAGCCAAGTAGGCCTTGGACTTGACAGTTCAGTGGAGCACTGGCTGGGAAAAAACACTGAGCCAAATGAGAAGTTACAGCATCAGTCAGGGGCTTTGCTGCCCTTTTGATATAAATACTAAATAAATAAATAAATAAATAAAAGCGGGGCCTGTAAATAAGAGCTTTTGGCAGCTGGGTGTCTGACAGAGTGACACCAGGGCCAGAGGTGCAGGCTGGCACATGCGGACGTTTGGCCTTCCGGCCACTAGAGGGCACTTTGGATCCACACGTCTCTCTACGAAGAAGCGGTCAGTGTCGTAACTGCAGGACCGCTGGACCTGCCCGGCCTTGCCTCCTTCAGCTAAGGGAGCTCTGGCTCTGAGGAGCTCACTGCTTTCTGCCCTCACAAAAAATGTATTTTTTTCATTTTTATATTTTGTGCGCTAGTTTTCTAGTTCATGTACACAGCGTGTGTGGCGGTTCACACAGCCCTTTCAAACCACACTACATAAATTGCAGCGGCTTTACCGACTAGTTATCTTTCACTTCTGTCCTTATTCCAGGCTGAGAAAAAAAGAAAAGCTTTTGTGCACAAAATCAATTGGGTGATCCTTCCCCACTACTGCTGTGTGTCTAGTTTACATGAATGAACAATAGTAGAACATTCATGCTCTGAGTCCATTGGAGTGACCCAATCAAGCTGCATTTCAGCCCTCTGCGTCGATAGCACCTCGGCTACGATTCCCGGAATAATTAAGAAATCAATGAGCTACCATCTCCAAAATGAGAGGTTGTTACTGTACAGGCCTTGTGCAGCTGCAGCACAAACTACAATGGACTGACATTATCACCCCCGGACCTCATTATTGAGCTCTGAAGCACTGTGTTACGTTGCCTGGTGTACAGACGTTGGGGGGAGATAATTTCAGAGCCCCAGACAGCTGAACAGTGCTGGCTTTTGTCTACACAGGAGCAGCATTGATTTAGAAAACCAGGCCTTTTGTTGTACAAGGTATCTTCCTCAAGAGGACACAAATTCAATCCGCCCAGGATATCCAATCACCGCTCGCTGCCCATTGATTGGGCTCTCAGGGAATTTTCTACTTCACATGTGACACATTTTGGAGTTTTGCAGTTGCACCAAACACAATCACCACACCGGTACAATGGAAGCACCGCTTCATTGCCCGGGGAGTTTATTCACTCCACAAAGCAGTGCACACACAATCTGCTCGGAGTCAGTCACAGCCAAGGGAGAGCTATCCCCGAACTCTCTTAAACCGCTCAGCAGTGCATTTCAAGAGTCGCAGGTGTCTCAGCAGATCCTCTTTTTTTAGCGGATTTGTATACTTGTATCAGTGCTGCCATCAATCTACCGAAAGGCCGCCGCAAAAAATAGCTCAAACGCAGACTTTACCGGGAGAAACAGGGTGTCGCGCGATAAGCGTTCCTCCTTAAAGCGCTAAGAGGTTTGGAGGAGGAGGAGGAGGAGGAAGCGCGGCCCGCTCGCGCACGCAGCGCCTCCTCGGGAAAGGATACAGGAGTCCTCCGTGTAGGGGACGGGGGCGCTGCTGCCGGCCGCCAGGTAGCTGTAGAAGGAGACCTCCAGGGTGTAGCAGTAGGACGTGTCGTCCAGCAGGCCGCCCAGGAAGCGCCGCCCGGTCCCCGCCTTCACCACGTCGCGGTTGAAAGACGTGCTGGACTGCGGAGACCAAACAAGCACCGAGAGCTACAGAGATAAACCAGCGCGAGGCGTGAGCTCCAGATAGCACTGCTACCGCCACTTTGCAGCCTCAAAAGCTGCTGCAATTTAAACACACACAAGTAGTCCTCTCAGCTAACTAGTTCAATTGCACATGCGTCTACTTATAATCATGTGTTTGGTTTGTTCTTTTTGTGAGTTGTTTAATTGTTTTATGTAATAAAGCACTTCAACTTTAATACACTTGTCTACCAAGCCAGAATGCGCAACCCAGAGAGAATACATGATTGGGTTAGCTAATAACTTGCTGTTTAACATTTTAAATAAACTTGAAACTTACCATTTTATGCTTTAAAAGCAATACAGACTTTTTTTCTTGTTGACAATGTTTTTCCCAAACAGCAGATCAGGAAATGAAGCACAAAAACTGCTCCTTTTCTAGACTCAGTGTCCAAACGGTTTAAATGAAGACCTGAATCTGATATGCCTCCTGTGATTGATTGTGTGTCTCGCCTGCATCAGCGTGTCTATTTGCCTGATGGGATATTTTTACGGGCGGTTGGCGCTTGGCTTTAAATGCGCAGTCATTGTTCTTTCTCAGTCATGTAATTTGGAGGTTAACAAGAAGAAATTTATCACTGCTGCCCTGAGGGATGACTTGTTATTGCTATTCTCTGCACTATGTATGTGTGAGCTTTGGTGTAATGCTCTTGTGCACTGATGACAGTCATGGACTGTAGCATTTGCACATTTGCACAAGCCCTTTTTTGCACTCTGACTATGCCCTGCAGAAATAAGACATTTTTTTGGGCTGTTTAGATCTAATTTTATCGAATCACGCACATGGGAAAAGAACAACTCGGACATTTATCTTTAAGGTGTGCCTTCATCTTTATGACTACCTGTATAGAAAGAACAAAATGTCCACAGCCGTATAACAGACGTGTGCTGGTGTATTTCTCAGCTGTGCTGTGACTCTGCAGGCTGTAGGGGTTTCATGCGTCTCCATCGCTCAGACCGCTACAGCGCTCCTGTAATGGCCACCTTCACCGAGCAGACTGATGTCCTTCACGCTGCTGCGCCGGCGCTCCGAGCGGCCGGCCCTCAGACGCCACCCGCGCGTGCGGGGGGACCCTACGCCGCGTCGCTCCGAGCCCCCGCGTCACCCCGGGGCCCGACCCCCCGACTCCCTGTCATCGAATCGTCACGGCAACACCTCAGGACACCCAGCGAACACGAGTCACCTCGAGAAGAACCGAGCTCAAACCAAAGGTTAGGTTTCTTTTCTTTTCTCCTCTTCCAGAAAAGCCTTAAATATCCCGCGGACAAGCTTTCGCCCCCCCTTTCCTGTTTATAAAAGTAAAACACCGTCGCGGTGCTGAAAGGCCCTCCTGACGTAACGTTAAAATGATCCTGAAAAATGTGAGCACGTCACGGCTTACAAAAGGTTATTCCTCTGGCTATGTGTAGCCAGCACTGCTTGGTGGTGAAGGTCAATTTAGCAGGGAGCTTGGGCATCCTTCACAAAAGCTGAGGGGACCACAGACTTTTAAATAGAAAATGTGTACTTTCAGATCTGAAGGCACAACAGCAGCCAGTATAATTGGATTTACAGCCCTGGAAGTCAACCTAAAGGAGTTGGTGAGGGGTAAATAAATAAGTTTGTTTAGGTGTCACTAGGTGTTTATTTTTAAAGCAGTTTTTACAACAGGGAGAGCAGGGGTCGTCAAACTTTTTTTAGCTATGTCCTCTCTTAACTCATAATATCACCTCCACAACAATAATACTGTTTGGCGCAAAGTAAATGCAGAATAATTCTTAGGCAAAGCTTTCGCTGCATTTTGCTCAAGTGGGTGTCCATCGTTGGCACTAAGATTAATCCAATCTTCCAAATGCAAACTGGCAAGCCAAAAACAAATCGTCCCTCCAAACATATTTGCTGAAGACGAATCGCAAGCGGGCCTGTCCTTGGTGTGGGCAGGATGGCCAATGCTTTCTTATCTCCTCTTTTTCCCTCTCACACTCTTTTTCTCTCCGTTTTGGATGGCAGTGGGGAGGTGGAAGGTGCCCAAGCACTTGCACGTAAGCTCTAGATTTCCCTATTTCTGAATAATTCCTCTTCCTCTGTCTGCACGGGTAGTAACCTTACCCAGAAGACAAAGAACGTCCAACAGCACAGGGAGCTTGACGTATATGCTACTGTGCTGCCGCTATTTACTGCCCTTTAATCATGTACAACGAGGTCCTCATTAGAGAACTGGCCAATGCAAAATTGCATAACACAAATATAACACTGTCTCCAATGTTTACTAATAACCCATGAGCAAAAGCATTGCCCAAGGGTTATTAGTTATTCAAGCTGAATAATATTATCAAATATAATTCTTGTTTATGGGTATTCAGTTGGAAATTCAAATACTGTATTAGTGGGTTAGTTTACCATCATAGTCTTAAATTATGAAAGTGTACCGCTATCATAACAGAAATATTTAACTGGAGCTGGATATGATTTTGAAGTTAGTAATTAAAAATTAAACCAAATGACAGCATCATTAGACATACTACACTCACACAAAGTAAGCTGGACAGGGCTTATGAGGCCAGGTGATAGGCCTATATCTTTCACATGTCCAGACATCACTGCTTATCACTTATCCTGCTGTATTAAAGCAAAACTTGTAAATATGTAAAAGATAATATTTGGTCCATATGGTTAAGGTCAGCAAAGGAAAGGCATGGAATCTACCCCCCAGTGTTCTGACCCAAAACCTGATTCTGACTTCCTGACCACGGCCTCCTTTATTGTTACCCAGTTACCCTGGCTCTATGTCCTACATTTTCTCTTGAGCTGATGGGTAGTATTATGTCCAATTAGATACGACACTAATGATAGGCGGCTGTTCTCAGTCAAGTACTCACGAAAGAGAAGTCCGGCGCGTTGTGGCACAGCAGCCGGGGGAAGACGGCCTGCCGGTGGACGCGTTCCTCCTCCTCAAACACGTTCCCGTACATGAAGCCGTTCATCATGGTGGAATGGGCATGGACATCAATGTAGAACTCCAGGCTGACCTTCTGTGTGGACCAGGGACAGAGGACAGGAGTGACATCACTCACACAAAACACAGAGAGCACACTGCACATATTTATATTACTCTTTATTGCCTGCCCATGAGAAAGATGCTGCTAGCGGACATTTTAAGACGAGGATGGCTACAGATGAATGGCTTAAATTCCATATTGTATTGATTGTATATGCCAGATTTTGTACGTGCTCTACATTCTTATCTCAATGCTACCAATCCTGCACTCTACCATTATACACATCCACCAATCTCCCTGAACTGCTGCAACACAGATTCCCCACGCTATAAAATCAGTCAAAACAACAAACATCTACAGAAATCAGTTGTGTCAGACAAATTGTTCCCTTTAACGAGCTCCCGGAGGAAGGCGGTGTTAGCATACGACGCTAACCTGAAGGAGCTCTCTGAGCCAGCGGAGAGCCACTTCCTTTCATCCGCACAAAACAAAGCGAGAGCGAGCAGCGCTATCCGTCTGTCCCACACAGACCAGAGGAAACCCGGGGAGAAGCTCACGGACGTGCGTGTGATCGCACGGTCCACTCAAACGCAGGGCTTTACTAGCCGCTGAGGGATGAGCTGGCAGACTGTGCCTTGTCTGGTCCTGGGAGTGCCCCTCAGATGTAAGACGACAGCAGAAGGAACCTCCATGCGCATTTCCACAGCCGTCCCCAATCCTCTCGTACTCCCAGGCTCTGTCTGTCCGCGCTCATTAGCCCTGAGTGTGTGTGTGCAGGGGCTAGGGGCGGTTTGGAGGTGGCACAGCTACGTGGGTAGCTCAACAGCGGGTGCTGGGAGGAGACGCAGAGCGCTTTTTATCAGGCCTGTGTACTTAACCGCAACCAGGACGCACGGCCAGGCCGCACTTCTCAGGCTCGGCCTGAGCTGGAGTCCTCGATGCGAGACTTGGGCGCGGCACGGCGTCGTCCCGGGTCCGACTGGCCCCCCCTCTCTCTCGCACCTTCTGACCCCTCCCTCTCCAGCACAGCGGAGCACAGAGCGGCACAGGCGCCTTCCTCTCCACCCCCCCTGCCACCCCCCCCCCCCCCCCCCCCACACCGCCCCCCGCCCCTCTCGTGCTCCCTGCCTCCGCGGCGCTCTCCCCTCTCCTCTCATTCCGCATTCTGCGGCGCACCTCGGCTCCCGGGGGTCGGCAGGCGCCGGGCGGGAGCGGGAGGGAGGGGGGCGGGAGCGGGCGGGGGGGGGGGAGGAGCCCGGGCGACACGGTGTTTGAAATTCCGCTCACAGCCAAAGCAATTTCCTGGCGAGCGGCGCGCTGTCAGCTCCTCTGATGGCTGGCTGTGAAATATTGTGGCTGGGAGTGGGCCGGCAGCGGGCCGGCAGCGGGCTCTGGCAGCCCTGATGGATGGAGCCCGAGAGGAAGAGGGGGAAACAACACGGGGAAGAAAAAAAAAAAGAGAGAGAGAAAAAGAAAGCGAAACGCCGTCGCCATTAAGGCTGCTCCGGCAGCCACTTGAAGGAGTTCCCAGGGCCTAATAGAGGCAAAGAGCGCCCTAATCGGCTCTGCTAACCCAGCTAAGAGAGGCGGGCGGAGGATGCTGGAGATGGCAGGTCAGGGTTGTATTTTTTACACAGTCACCCCGGCCCTTCCACCTTGTTAAAACCTGGGCCTCCTTATTAGGAGGTACCGTGTGTAACGTCAGGGTACGTGCGGGGCACTGAAATGCTCTGGCTGAGTTTGTTTGGCTGTTTTCAGTAAATAGCGGTGTGCGGTTAATACGTGGGATGAGAAGGTCTGCACAGCGGCGTCCCCCTTGATTAGCTTCGTTTCTGCAGTTTACCGCTCTGTAAAAAAGTGGCTGAGCTGCGTGGTGCAACATAATCTGGCTCAGAATTCCTTCTCTCCCTTCCTGGTCTGATGCTTTTCTCCCAGGTGTCAAAGACCACAGAAACAGGCCCGACACAGTTACTGGGGCTCCAGTCCACAGCATGAGCCATAAATCTCTGAATTCTTTTGGAACGATACCGTTCGTTTAACCGATTACTGTCCACACGGGGCAGGTGCACATTGACTTGTGCAATCAAGCAATTAAGCACTAACATGCAAAACCAGGGGCCTGTTTAATGTCTGAAGATCTGCAGGTGCATCCCATACCTGACTGGAAATGATAAAAAGGAAGTGGAAACAGAAAAAAATTTTTTTCATGGATCTGAGACGACATTTAGCTAACTACCGTAAACCCGCCCATTCTGTTGAAGGTCTTTAGCTCAGCTTTTATTGAACTGGTGTTGCAGCAGTTTACTTTTAAGTGGAAGGTCAAATTAATTTTGTCTGGAGGCTACTTATCTCTGAATATTAATTAGACCGGGTCTTTAAGGGCCGTAAATGTTTTGCTTATCTTTTACACTGCAGAATTGTGCTGATTTAAGCAGGATTAGAGACTCAAGGGTTTATTCAATCCACAAGAATCCTTTACCCATAGAGGTACCTTTTTAAAAAAAAAAAATTATAACAAATTTAAAGTCAGAATTACCTTTACATTTCGATCCCTTACTTTCACATAATATGCACAAACTGCAAAATGGAGGGCTTCAAAAAGGACAGTTAGCTCTAAAAAATTCCCACCGTGTATAAAAATGCATAAAGCAAACAAATTATAACCAAGTTATGTTTGCTTTTCTTTGATAATATGAATATATATGAATATGAAGTGCTCTATGTGTGAACTCTGATGTTATGTAAAGAGAGCACAGATATGATAGAGCTTTTATTGACATTTCAAGATTAAGACAGAGGAGTTCCGTGGCTCATAGCTCTTCTCTACAGTCATTTCCATGCATGCACGGGCTAACTGATGGACATATTTAGCCCTTTTTAACACAGAGGTGACTTGTAATCGAGTAGAACAGGCAGTGCGACAGCAGTCTGCTACTAAGGGCGGTCAGTGGCTAATAAGCAGCGGCATCTGTCTGGGGACCCTTTGCGCCAGTGAAACAAAAATAACTGCGCGTTGGTGCCTCAAAGTTTGCCTCCCGGAGTTGAGGATCTGTACCCCTTTGTATGGCGAAATGGCCTTCGGGAGGGACCACAAAGCCCCCATTCGTGCTGCGAGGACGGGCTGTTTCTGCCTCGGACCGGAGGGGAGATGTTTGCGGGATCGAAAAGGGGGGGGGGGGGGGGCGATGATGGGGATAAATTGGCCGTAAATCTCTGAAATGTACAAGAAATGGGCCGATGACACCAAAGGACATCTTAGCAGACAGACGCTCATTCCCAGTCTTCTGAATACAGAGGACAAAAGCCAGAAAGCAAAAAAAAATAATGAAAGGGAGCAGGGGAGGGGGGTATTCAAGGTGCAATATCCATCTAGGCAGCCTGACAGCACATAATACATTTGTTTCATATGGAAAATTAATTTTCTAATATTAAAAAGGTCAGAAATGAACTATAGCAATGCGGGCCCTTTTGTCATCCTTAACAAATTATCCAAAATGGCGTTGTCAGATTGGTGGGGATACGTCCGCCATGATGAATGTTCTGAGTAATCAACCAATCAAAAAGAATCCTTCTTTCACATTGATAAATGGGGTGGAAAAGCAGCGTTTTATTTGGGAAGATGGACCCATTTGTTTCTTTTTCACTTTTCCTCTTTTTTAACAAATACAGAGGAGCTTAAGAACCAACTGAATTCGCAGACAATTTTTCTCAGTTTGCTGTTATACCAACATTAATTTTTCAAATTAAAGCAGCACATTCTAGAAGACCTGCTCTGGTTTCCCGGCATCGCATCCAGTCCTATGGAATATAATCGGGTCAAGAATCGAAACATATATTACAGTATATATATCTGATGAAATGATGAAAATAACACATGATATAAATGAGAAGGCTTATCTTGTAAGTCAGCCTTTTCAAAACAAAACAGCTAATCTAGACAAAGGCAGGACTTGATTACAGGGGTCAGTTCTGCAGTTGTGTCGTGAACATGTTTTTATCAATTTTCCCCATGGCACCATTAGAGCTGGCAGAACTTAATCAAATTCCAATATTGACATAAGTACCTCCATGTACATATCCCATATAGCAGGCAGAGTGGGAAAGAATGCTTTTTGACACAGCTTTCATAAAGCTGTTGAGCCCTGTAACAAGGGAAAATGTAATAATGCCAGATAATGTAATAACTTGTCATAATGTAATAACTTTACAATTTATAATGTGATAACTTGTTAAACGGATTATGTAATAATGTTTCCTGGATGACATAATAACCTGGTGGTTATCGCGTTATCCAGTGGATAACAAATGCTCAATGAATAATATGATTACTACAGGGAATAATGCAATAGCTAACTAAAATGTGTGTGTAGTTTACATGTTCTCCCCGTGTCCGTGAGGGTGTCCTCCCACAGTCCAAAGACATGCAGGCAGGCTAACTGGAGACTGTAAATTGCGTATAATTGTGAGTGTGTGAGTGAATGCGATGGATTGCAATAGATTGGCAACCTGTCCAAGGTGTATTCTTGCCTCTCACCCAATGCACGCTGGGATAGCCACCCCCCCCCCGACCATGACTAGATAAGCGGGTTTAGATGCTGGATGGATGGATATATTATATTTTGTATTGTGCATTTAGATTATTTTAAAGGCATAGGAAAGGGATTATTTTAAAGGCATAGGAAAGAAGTCAGTAATAAAATCAATCACTTTTGTGACAATCCATTACATGTCAAAATATTAATTTAGCAGATGCTCCAGAGCAATTTACAGTGCAGAAGAACATAAGAGCACTCATCTGATTTACATGATTAATTGGGGTAGATTTGGCCAACAATGTTCCCAGATCAGTAAGTATATATATGTAATACCACTAAAGCACAAATGCAAATGAGCTGTGCTATACAAGAACAAAACTAAAACTTGAACTAGAACAAAAGATAGGAGGATAAGGGGAGGAGATGAGAGGGGAACCAAGATGCAATCTGATGCAATCATGACGTCCAAGGAATATGCGCACGTTCATGTGACAACTAAAATAAATGAAACAAAATATAAAGGCAGTGATTTTGGCTTGTTATTACATAATTCACCGAAGTTATTACATTACTAATCGAAAAGAGTTGTTACCCATATGATAATGTAATTACTGTTATCAGGTGGGTAACAATTCATTAAAGTTATTACATTATCTGCCAAAAAATGTATCACATTATCTGTTCGAAAAAGTTTATTATGTTATCCGGCAAGTTGCTACATTATCTGATTTTATTACATCGCAAGTGCAAATTTTATTATTTAATCCAGCGTTATTACATTATCCAGTGTTGTTACATTATCCTTTTTTTTAAGCGCCTTGAAGTGGCATCGCCAAAACAAAATTTTCTGGGAGTCAAATATCGGACGACAGCTCGGAATCCTCCGTGTCTGCTACCATCTGGTAGCGGAGGAAGGGCGCTGATGAGGTCCAGCGCGCCAGCCCCGCGACGGCCCCTCGCCCGCTCCCCCTCAGACCGCGGCCTCGCGGCCTCATTAGCGGGCCCGCGCGGTCGGGGACAGAACCGGACGAGGCCCGTGGACACGGGAGCTGGCGCCGGGATTTGGCGTTTCGCTGTCCCGAATCTGAGCCCTGTGTCTGATGAGATTAGCCGGAATGTGGAGGCCCAAGCTCCGTGTGACAGGCCGGGCCCGGGCTGGGCCGGACGGGGGGTGGGGGGGGGGTGGGGGGATTGGGGGGGGGGATTGGCGCAGGGTCCTCTGTGGGGGACCGGCGCAGTGTACTGATGTTCCTGGGGATTCACACGGCAGCGAGATGGCAGGGGAGCGGAGGAGAGCCGCCGCCCATAGCGCTGCCTTCTCTCCCCCACACTGGGATTCAGGAGCCCCCCCAGTGCTAGCCTAACTGAACTGCAAACCCACGCCATACATACAAAAGAGGACGTTCCACAGAGCTGAAAGAACCGACTGAAATTCCCCAATCCCGCCCTTTCCTGTGGGGTTTACTTATACATTTCTCACAGGAAACTGATCAGGATATGATGCGATATATTCTGAATGGATCAAATGAAGTGTTCAAATGTGTATACTTCACTCTGCTTAACAATGTGGTCTCTGCATGCAGATATCTCATGTTCCTCTGTGGCTCTAACTGTTTGTGTGTACATACGTAAGAGAATAAATATGACTGTGTGTGAGAGGGTGTGTGTGTGTGTGCATGGGAGTGTTTATGTATACATGCACTTCCATAGGATATAATTATACTGTATTTGTGTGTGTCTTTGTATGTGCAAACAAAGCTAGAATATATTTGCATATGTGAGAGAGAATGTACGTGCGAGTTTGTGAGGGTACGATATGTGTCTTTGTATGCGCATACATAAATGAGAATCTGTGTGTGAGTGAGTGTGCGTGTGTGTGTGCTTGTGCATGTGTGCATGTGCGTGCGTGATCAAAGGCGTGTGAGTGTGTGTGTGTGTGAGTGTGTGTGCTTGTGCATGTGTGCGTGTGCGTGCGCGCGCGAGCGAAGGTGTGTGTCCGTGTGTGTGCGTTTGTGAGCGCGAGAGGGACAGGAGCGGATCGCTCTGCCATGAAGGAGCCCATCGATCAGCGCGTCGGCGCCGGGGGAAAAGGTTAAGCTGGGAGGCGAGGCGCGGGTCTTATCGGGGTGTGAAGGTGCGGGAAAGGGCAGGCCATTCCCAGGACAGGCCCTGACCTTCACTAATCCCACAACCTGCGCTTCCACTTATAATTAACATGAAAGCGCAAACGCTCCGCGCGCCTGTCCAGCAAAGAGAGGGGGGAGCTGAACAGACGCTACGGACACCTGGCCTCCGAAACGCGCCGCGATTAAACAAAAACGCCGGGAGAAGGCGCCGAGTCGGAACTCTGCAACAGACACAGGATTTCTCCCCTCCAACGAGCAGCGCGCGCTGAGCGGCGTTCGTCTGGCGCGCGTCCTCCGCGTGAACACCACCAAACAAAACACCCAACACATTTACAGTCTGTATTTACGTCTGCATGTGAAGGGCGAGGAGCGCCTTGGCTCAGCGTTCGTTCTAGGCGGACAAAAACCGGCAAGGTTTTCAGTTGATTTGAAGCACCGGCGTTGAATATTTAAAGACGCGGAGGTTAAAAGTATAATCAAAATACTTCGCGGTCATGAATAAACCATCTTCTGATATACAGCCGTCGAGTCCTCGACCCTGCTGGGTCTTTTAGAATGTACCCACGGACCAAAAACACAGCTTAGCACATTGTTTTTGTCACAATAGTTATAATGAGTAACAAGGTGGCTAGCGTGCTGAATGAAAGATTAGTCCTTACTAGACAGTTTACATTCTGTGTAAATGTTTATATTTCATGAACTGCATGAATGTATGTGAGAATCTCAGTATAGTATGACCTGGAGCTTTCTAGGAGAGGGAGAGGGAGAGGGAGAGGGAGAGGCAGCCGTGTGCAGGGTGTCAGACCGTGAATGTCAATGTGCTGAATAAATGTCTGCTATTCATATGGAATGTGTTATAGTCTTCACTGTATCCTTACACGTGTGCTTGCAGTAAGAGTGAAGGACAATTAAGAGTTTAAGAGTACATACTGTCTGTGTACGACATGCAGTACTTCCTGCACTCCAGCGAGTATACAGTACAGTACATGTCGGAAGGAGCATCTCCCCTATTTGCAAGGGTACACTGAGTGCGCAGGAGTGGAACGTAGCGTGCACTGTAACACAGGATTAAGAGTACACTTATGTAAAATACAGCAGGAAGCTAAAAGCGGGGGGCACAGGACTCACGGGGTCTTGGTTCATCTGGACGATGAGCTGCTTGACGGCGTGCAGGGTCGGGTGGGCCCACGGGGAGGGGTCCTGCCAGTGGCGGTTCAGGTCAAAGCCCATCAGGGAGCACCTGGAAAAAGGCCAAAAGGCACTCCGGGTTTATCGTCCCCATAGCATCCATACACACAGTCACTACAGGTCACAATGCCTTCCTGGCTCTGGTCACTATCGCCCTCGATTCTGCTTCTTTGATTTACCACCAGCACAGAGCTCTGCTGTCCTCTCTCTTCCTCGCCTCTCTGCAGATGCACTGGCTCTGTTCCATTCACTGGTTTGTTCCTGCGGCCCATGTTTACTTTATAGCACTTGTTTAGTTTATCTTCAGTCTTTAATTTCACCCACCCCCCCCCCCCCGCTATATTAATCAAACACCAGTCTTTATTCATAATAATATTCTATTATTATTATAATCAATATTATTATTATTATTGTGCAAAGACAGCAATGCAGCTACAATATGATGTTTCCTTTAACAAAAGCATTGCAGAGAAACATACTTTTTTTAAGAAAAAGGAAGCCGACAGTCCACCCTCCAAATGTATTTTTTCAGCAGGAAAGCAGAAAGAGTTACGGGTAGAGACGCGTTCTCAGTACAGAAAGTGGCACAGCAGGGAGTCAAACCCCCAGCCACAGCGGCAGGATTCGCGTACGGTTTGAGACTCTAAAGACTGTGGCACACTCTCCCCAGAATCACATATTCTATCAGCACCATTAGTGGGGTCCAGCCCTGGGGGACATTATTAGGCACGTTGATACTGCTTCCCACAGATTTGGCTTCCACTGTAGGGAAAGAAAGCAGGTAGGTTCAGCTAAATAACTCACCAGTTCTTTAGCTTCCCCGCTCAGATAGTGATCAAATGCTCTGCAGTAAAACAATGCATGTGTGGTGACAGAGCTTACAGCCAGCCCACCTACCCAGCACCTCCAAAGGCCTGACTCAAGTTCAGAAAACACGCAGGACTTAAATCAGAACAGATAACAAAAAAAAAAAACAAGACATCAGACACCGCCTTTACCAGCGTCCACGGAGCTGGCCCAAGCCCCAGCAGTATCGAGCGCAGGCTGAGTATCCATGGCTTTCCCCGAGGCGCTGTCAATGCCACTGTGTAAGAAAGCATGCTTGAAATACTAATCTCTGGTCAGCACTGATCGATTCTCATCCAACGCCCGCATCTCTTCGATTCCACTCCAGATGTACTCCGCTGCTGATCCGGCAGAAAGGCCAGTCGGACCAAACGGGGCAGACAGAGAGGGAAAAAAAAAAAACCAAAAAAAAAAACCTCCCTAATTTATTTAGCATTAATATTGAGCTGATCGCCATTCACCGAGACCGTGTCATTTCTCTGAGCCGATGAAAACAATGTTGAAGGTCAACACTGCCAACAAGGTGTTTTTAACCCCTGTCACTCACTGACAGCCGAGTCATGATGGCTTACCTCGCAGCGAGAGAGAGAGAGAGAGAGAGAGAGAGAGAGAGAGAGAGAGAGAGAATGCAGTTCAGAGGAGTCACCACTAGATGGCAGCAACAAACGCGGTTTGGTGCCCCTTCGAGCGCATTGGTATTCCGAATGTCCACCCCATTAAGTAAAGACAATTATGGAGTGGGAAGTGGAAGCGATGCCCATGGAGCCGGTGCCACTCGCTATAAACACAGACTGTGGCACATCCCCCCCAGACGCAGCGGTGCCGCTGCGCCACGCGAAAACACGCTAAGCCTTCGACCGAAAGCTTCGCGCCAGAAACCGCGCGACACGCGGAGAGACCGGGCAGGCTAAAATAAAGAGCGTTCCGCACATCGGTGGGGGAGCGGGTTACAGTACGCGAGCGGGAATACGCGCCCGGGTCTGTTCCACGGGATCGACGCGGAATCTCCGCAGCGGCCCTGGACCTCTGCCGCAATCGCACCCGAGCCAAAGCGGCGACAGAAAGAGGGAGGGAAAAGACCAGACAGGAAAGGAGGATGGATTCAGAGTCCCTGGGCTGGTGCTTAGAAATAAATGGAGGAAACAGAGAATGAGTGGGCAGATACCCCATCGACTGCCTCCCATACATGCCCCCCTCAACTTAATTCAAATCTATAACAGCACAGCGCCTGGGCTATAAATCTTCCGATGAGAGCGGAACGCAATAGGCGTGCCCAAAGAGATAATGACTCCCATTCCTCTTCTTCTACTGTTTTTTTCTTTCTTTTCTTTAAAGCAGAGCAATTTATGCATGTGTTTTCAGTGGCAGGTGGTTAATTCTAAATGGATCAAACCCATCTCATTTCCAGCAGCAGACAAATGTCAGATAGGGGAAAGTGGTTGATGGAGTGAACGTAAACATATGCCAATTATCGTAACTAAGAGCCAAAATGAGTCCGCAAACATAAACATATGAATATGAAGAGACACAAAATGTAAAAACTATTTAAAAGCATAGGGTTCTTCCATGAATTTCATTATGGAATAGCACTACCAAAAACGTATTATCCCCTGTATTTCGGAACGGCCTCAAGAGCCAGAGGAAGAGGAACTCACCTGTAGTTACCCAAGTAGACGCCGTCGGGGTTGAGCATCGGAACGATTTTGAACACCACGTGATCGCGGAGAACTCGAGCCACCGGGTGTTGGCTGACCAGGAAGTCAATCACACCTGTGTAAACACACCCATGTCAGAGAAATCATTATGCTGGACTCCTCATTACAGAAGAAGAGAAATGAGGGGAGCTTTCATTGACTGTAGAAGAGAGTTTTCATGCTAGCATCAATTTTTGTCCTACGTGTACTCTGTACAGTTTTACTGATAAACACAACATATATATGTATTGTACATGCTTGTAAAAGGAAAATATATGTAATTTTGAAAAAAGTCCTCCTATTTAATGTTACTGAGGAAAATGTAACGTAATGTGCCTTTAAAACAGAGCAGAGGCATTGTGTTATGCTGACCTTACAGAATATGACTCCATCCTTGAGCCCTGCAACCCCTTACACTTACCGATCCAGGTGTGCTTATATTCAGACTAAGGCCTCTTTACCACAGCTGTGCGCTCTCAAGTCAGAGTGACGACTGGAGACAGGGCCGTCCTCTAGCCTTTGTGCCACCATGGGCAGACTGCGGGGTGTGGTTAGCGAACACAGACCGAGGGGTGTGGTTAGGGATCACAGACCGAGGGGTGTGGTTAGGGATCACAGACCGAGGGGTGTGCTTAGGGATCACAGACCGGGGGGTGGGGGTATGTAATAGACACGGATCAAGCGGGAATTTCGCCTAGTATCATGAACACAATGTCCTCCATTTTCCTGACCTTCTGGGAAAACTAAGTTTGCTGCTGGAAGTGGTGCTGGTGGGCCTGCAGGGGGCGATCTTTCCTTTGGTCAAATAAACCCCAATGCTGCCCCAGTGCTGTGATGAGAACACTGTGCTGCAGGAGACGCCGTCTTTCAGATAAGACATTAAACTGAGGTCCTGACTCGCTGTGGTCACTAAAGACCCCAACGCTATCATTAAAGACCCCAGGACACTCTGCAAAGAGTAGTGGGTTCCCCGGTGTCCAGGCTAAATTCCCAACCTGGCTCTCTGAACCTGCCACCTAATCGTCCCCAAATTTAATTGGCAAAAAAAAGGATCTCTCCCTCTCCACCTCAGCTGATGTGCGGTGAGCATTCTGCAGCAAAATGGCTGCCATGCACCACCCATTTGGGTGCTACACATTGGTGGTGGTTGAGATGAGTTTCCCCCTCATCGCTGTAAAGGGCTTTGGGTTGCCAGCTGGTGAGAAAAGTGCTACATAAATGCGAGAAA